>NC_139032.1:68087235-68687235 GCF_964662115.1 Mustela nivalis
AGTGTCCATCACCCAACCACCCTCTTCCTACCTTCGCCACCCCCAGCAACCCTCAGTTTGTTTTGTGAGATTAAGAGTCTCTTATGGTTTGTCTCCCTCCTGATCCCATCTTGTTTCATTTTGTCCTTCCCTATACCCCAAACACCCCGCCCTGCCTCTCAAATTCCTGTGTTCAGAGATCATATGATAATTTTCTTTCTCTGATTGACTTATTTCACTCAGCATAATACCCTCTCGTTCCATCCATGTCCTGGCAATAGGCAAGATTGCATTTCTTTTGATGGTCTCATAGTATTTCATTGTGTGTGTGTGTGTATACCACTTCTTCTTTATCCATTCATCTGTTGATGGACATCTAGGTTCTTTCCATAGTTTGGCTTGTGAACATTGCTGCTATAAACATTCGGGTGCATGTGCCCCTTTGGATCACTACATTTGTTATTGTTACTGTAAATGCCCAGTAGTGCGATTGCTGGGTCATAGGGTAGCTCTATTTTCAACACTTTGAGGAACTTCCATGCTGTTTTCCAGACTGGTTGCACCAGCTTGCATTCCCACCTACAGTGTAGGAGAGTTTCTTTTTCTCCCCTTCCTTGCCAACACGGTTTCCTGACTTGCTACTTTTAGCCTTTCTGAATGATGTGAGTTGGTAACTCATTGCGGTTTTGATTTGTATTTCCTTGATGCCAAGTGATGTGGAGCACTTTTTCATGTGTCTATTGGCCATCTGGATGTCTTCTTTGCAGAAATATCTGTTCATGTTTTCTGGCCATTGCTTGATTAGATTATTTGTTCTTTGGGTTGAGTTGGATAAGTTCTTTACAGATTTTGGATACTAGACCTTTATCTGATATGTCATTTGGGAATATCTTCTCCCATTCTGCCAGGAGTCTTTTGGTTTTGTTGACTATTTCCTTTGCTGTGCAAAAGCTTTTGATCTTGATGAATTCCTGATCGTTCATTTTTGCCCTTGCTTCCCTTGCCTTTGGCGATGTTTCTAGGAAGAAGTTGCTGCGGCTGATGTTGAAGAGGTTGCTACCTGTGTTCTCCTTAAGGATTTTGATGGATTCCTGTCTCACATCGAAGTCTTTCATCTATTTTGAGTCTATTTTTGTGTGTGGTATAAGGAAATGGTCCAGTTTCATTCTTCTGCATGTGGCTGTCCAATTTTCCCAACACCATTTGCTGAAGAGACTGTCTTTTTTCCATTGGGCATTCTTTCCTGCTTTGTCAAAGATTAGTTGACCATAGAGTTGAGGGTCCATTTCTGAGCTCTCTATTCTTTTTTTTTTTTTAAAGATTTTATTTACTTATTTGACAGAGAGACACAGCAAGAGAGGGAACACAAGCAAGGAAGTGGGAGGAGAAGCAGGGTTCCTGCAGAGCAGGGAGCCCAATGTGGGACTTGACCCCAAGACCCTAGGATCATGACCTGAGCCGAAGGCAGACTTAATGACTGAGCCACCCAGGCACCCCTGAGTTCTTTATTCTATTCCATTAATCTGTGTGTCTGTTTTTGTGCCTGTACCATACTGTCTTGATGATGGCAGCTTTGTAATAGAGCTTGAAGTCCAGAATTGTGATGCCACCAACTTTGGCTTTCTTTTCCACATTCCTCCGGCTATTCAGAGTTTTTTCTGGTTCCATATAAATTGTAGGATTATTTTTCCCATTTATTTGAAAAAAATGGATGGTATTTTGATAGTGATTGCATTAAATGTGTAGATTACTCTAGGTAGCATAGACATTTTCAAAATATTTGTTCTTCCAGTCCATGAGCATGTAATGTTCTTCCGTTTCTTTGTGTCTTCCTCCATTTCTTTCATGAGTACTTTATAGTTTTCTGAGTACAGATTCTTTGCCTCTTTGGTTAGGTTTATTTCTAGGTATCTTATGGTTTTGGGTGCAATTGTAAATGGGATTGATTCTTTAATTCCCCTTTCTTCTGTCTTGCTGTTGGTGTATAGAAATGCAACGGATTTCTGTGCATTGATTTTATATCCTGACACTTTATTATTTATTCCTGTATGAGTTCTAGCAGTTTTGGAGTGGAGTCTTTTGAGTTTTCCACACAAAGTATCATATCATGTGCAAAGAGTGAAAGTTTGACTTCTTTGCCGATTGGGATGCCTTTTATTTTTGTTGTCTGATTGCTGAGGCTAGGACTTCTAGTACTATGTTGAATAGCAATGGTGATAGTGGACATCCCTGCCATGTTTATGACCTTAGGAGAAAAGCTCTCACTTCTTCCCCATTGAGAATGATATTTGCTGTGGGTTTTTCATAGGTGGCTCTGATGATATTGAGGTATGTACCCTCTATGCCTACACTGTGCAGAGTTTTGATCAGGAAAGGATGTTGTACTTTGTCAAATGCTTTTTCAGCATCTATTGAGAGTATCATATGGTGTTTATTTTTTCTTTTATTAATGCATTGTATCACACTGATTGATTTGCAGATGTTGAACCAGACTTGCAACCCAGGAATAAATTGCACTTGGTCGTGGTGAATAATCATTTTAAGGTACTGTTGGATCCTATTCACTGGTGTTTTGTTGAAAAATTTTGCATCCGTGTTAATCAAGGATATTGGTCTGTAATTCTCCTTTTCGATGGGGTCTTTGTCTGGTTTTGGGATCAAGGTAATGCTGGCCTCATAAAATGAGTTTTGAAGTTTTCCTTCCATTTCTTTTTTTTGGAATAGTTTTAGGAGAATAGGTATTACTTCTTCTTTAAATGTTTGTTAGAATTCCCCTGGGAAGCCGTCTGGCCCTGAGCTCTTCTTGTTTGCTGGGAGATTTTTTATGACGCTTCAGTCTCCTTCCTGGTTATGGGTCTGTGCAGGTTTTCTATTTCTTCCTGGTTCAGTTGTGGTAGTTTCTATGTCTCTAGGAATGCATCCATTTCTTCCATATTGTCAAATTTGCTGGCTTATAGTTGCTCATAATATGTTCTTATAATTGTTTGTATTTCTTTGGTGTTGGTTGTGATCTCTCCTCTTTCATTCATGATTTTATTAATTTGGGTCCTTTCTCTTTTCTTTTTTTATAAGTCTGGCCAGGGGTTTATCAATCTTATTAATTCTTTCAAAGAACCAGCTCCTAGCTTCACTGATCTGTTCTACTGTTCTTTTGGTTTCTATTTCATTGATTTCTGCTCTGGTCTCTCTTCTGCTGCTGGATTTAGGCTTTCTTTGCTGTTTTTTCTCTAGCTCCTTTAGGTGTAGGGTTAGGTTGTGTATTTGAGACCTTTCTTGTTTCTTGAGAAAGGTTTGTATCACTATATACTTCTCTCTCAGGACCGCCTTTGCTATGCCCCACAGATTTTGAATGGTTGTGTTTCATTTTCATTTGTTTCTGTTAATTTTTTCAATTCTTCTTTAATTTCCTGCTTGACCCGTTCATTCTTTAGGAGGATGCTCTTTAGTCTCCATGTATTTGAGTTCTTTCCACATTTCCTCTTGTGATTGAGTTCTATCTTCAGAGCATTGTGGTCTGAAAATATGCAAGGAATGATCCCAGTCTCTCGGTACCAGTGAGACCTGATTTGTGACCCAGAATGAGAT
The DNA here is from genome assembly GCF_964662115.1 of Mustela nivalis. NCBI lineage: Eukaryota > Metazoa > Chordata > Mammalia > Carnivora > Mustelidae > Mustela > Mustela nivalis. The sequence goes on from NC_139032.1 coordinate 68,090,800, forward strand.
CTATTCTGGAGACGGTCCCACGCACCCTAGAGAAGAATGTGTATTCTGTTGCTTTGGGATGGAATGTTCTGAATATATCTGTGATGTCCATCTGGTCCAGTGTGTCGTTTAAGGCCTTTATTTCCTTGTTGATCTTTTGCTTAGATGATCTGTCCATTTCAGTGAAGGGGGTGTTAAAGTCCCCTGCTATTATTGTATTATTGTTGTGTGTTTCTTTGATTTTGTTATTAATTGGTTTATATGTTTGGTTGCTTACATGTTAGGGGTATAGATACTTAAAATGGTTAGATCTTCTTGTGGGACAGACCCTTTAAGTATGCTATAGTGTCCTTCCTCATCTCTTATTACTGTCTTTGGCTTAACATCTAACTTATCCGATGTAAGGATTTCCACCCCAGCTTTCTTTTGATGTCCATTAGCAAAGTAAATTGTTTTCCACCCCCTCTCTTTAAGTCCGGAGGTGTCTTTAGTTCTAAAATCAGTTTCTTATAGATAGCATATTGATGGGGTTGATTTCTGATACCTGTGTCTTTTGATTGGGGCATTTAGCCCATTTACATTCAGGATAACTATTGAGAGATATGAATTAAGGGCCATTGTATTGCCTGTAAGGTAACTGTTACTGTATATTGTCTCTGTTGCTCTCTGGTCTACTACTTTTAGGCTTTCTCTTTGCTTAGAGGACCCCTTTCAATATTTCCTATACGACTACTTTGGTATTTGCAAATTCTTTTAATTTTTGTTTGTCCTGGAAGCTTTTAAACTCTCCTTCTATTTTCAATGATAGTATTCTTGGCTGCATGTTTTTCTCATTTCTGCCAATCTGATATTTCTACCATTGTATGTTACAGACTTCTTGTCTTGGGCTGCTTTCAGGATTTTCTCTTTGTCACTAAGGCTTGTAACTTTTACTATTAGATGATGGGGTGTGGCCCTATTTTTACTGATTTTGAGGGGGCTTCTCTGTGCCTCCAGGATTTTGAAGTTTATTCCTGTCCCCAATGTAGGGAAGTTCTGTGCTATAATTCACTCCAGTATACTTTCTGCCCCTCTCTTTCTTCTTCTGGGATCCCAATTATTCTAATATTGTTTCATCTTATGGTATCATTTATATCTTGAATTCTCCTCTCATGGTCCAGTAGTTGTTTGTCTCTCTTTTTCTCTTCTTTATTCTCCATCAAGTGGTCTTCTATATCACTAATTCTCTCTTCTGCCTCATTTATCCTAGTAGTAAGAGCCTCCATTTTTGATTGTACATCATTAATAGCTTTTTAAAAATTTCAGCTTGGTTAGATTTTAGTTCTTTTTTTTCTCCAGAATGGGATTATATTTCTCCACAAGGGGATTCTCTAATATCTTCCATCCCTTTTTCAAGCCCAGCTAGCACCTTGAGAATCATCATTCTGAACTCTAGTTCTGACATATTACAAATATCCATATTAATTAGGTTTGTATCTGTTGGTACTTCCTCTTGTTCTTTTTGTGTGTGTGTGTGTTGAGTTTTTCCATCTTGTCATTTTATTTAGATAAGAATATATGAACAAGAGAATAAAATACTAAAAGGGTGGCAAAGACTCAGAATAATATACGCTAACCAAATCAGAATAGACCCAATGCTGGGGGTGGGAAAGAAAAGGGGAAAAATAAAAATTAAAAAATTAAAAAATTAAAAAATATATATATGTTAGACTGGTGACTAGAACAGAGACACCCACTTGATTTTGGATGTATTCTGATCTCTTAGCAGAAACTACCTTCCAAAGTTTTAAAGAAAGAAAAACATACACACACACACACACACACACACACACACACAAATAAGGGTAAACACAATGAAGAGATAGAATATGACTGTAAAGATAAAAATTGAAAAAAAGGAATTGATAAGATAAATTGGTTGGAAAAAGAGAGGTAAAAAGAGTAGAGAATGTGATCAGTCTGGAGACTAGAACAAAGCCATGTGCTAGATTTAGGGTATATTTTGATCTATTAGAAGAAATTGTATCCTAAAATTTTAGAAGAAAAAAAACCCTATAAGTGTATAAAAAATAAGGTAAAATACAGTGAAGGGATAAAATATGACTATAACAATGAAAATTGTAAAAGATTTTTTTAAAAGAAAGTATTGCATGATAAAATATTTAAAAAATGTTAAAAGAGGAAAGAGCAAACAGAGGAAGAAACAGAGGAAAAAATAAAATAAAAAAATTTGCTTGGCAGGATTAAAGGATCATGGCTAAAAAGCTATGAATTGTGTGTTGCTTTCCCCTAGTGCTGTAGTTGCACAGTTCTCATTGATCGATAAACATGGTGTTGGCTGGATATTCTTACTGATCTTGTGGGGAGGGCCCTGTGGCAGTGATTCTCAAATGTCTTTGCCTGAGGCAGAATTGCAGCACCCTTGCCAGGGGCCAGGCTAAGTAATCTGCTTGGTTTCACTCTTGGGAGTTTTTGTTCCCTGAATGCTTTCCATGGAGCTTTGGAGGATGGGAATCAAAATGGTGGCCTCCAAATCTCCGGCCCCATAGGAAATGAGAGCTCTGGGCCCCACTCCTCAGTGTGCCACCAGAGATAAGTATTCAGTCCCTCCTGTCTCCTTGATCTTTGGCCACACTCTGAGCTCACCTGGCCTGTGACCCTGTGTGTCTGTCTCTGGCACACACCCCCATTTGGAGTTTCCAAACCCAGTAGATTCATGCTACGCACTCCCACACTGCTCCTCCCGGAGGTGGAAGGAAAGGGTCTCTCTGGATCTGCCAGTTGTAGGGTCCCCACTTGAAGAGCAGTGGTCTGACTGTGCCTCAGATCACAGTTTAAGGTAACCACGAGCTGAAAGCTCACTCCTCAGCTCTGTCTCTATAGCCAGTTTTCCCACTCTGATACCTGGCAGCTCTGCCATACTCAGACACTCCTGGTCTTTCTGTGACCCTGCGGGTCTTGAGACCACACTGTCCTCATGAGAGCTCCACTCCCATTGAGCCTCTGGAGCAGTGTCCCTCAGTGGAGCAGACTTCTAAAGGTTCCAATTTTGTGCTTCATGCTCTACTGCCTGCCAGGAGTTGGCCCCTCCCCCCATGGTCTATCTTCCCATTGCTTCGGATTCACTTCTCCGAATGTCCTACTTTCCAGAAAGTGGTCAATTTTCTGTTCCTAGAATTGCTGCTCTTCTTATCTTCTATCTCCTGTTGAGTTTATAGGTGCTTGGAATGGTTTGATACCTATCTAGCTGAACTCCTGGAACCTAATGATATTTCAATCTGCTACTCCTCTGCCGTTTTGCTTCCTCCTCCTGGGGGGCTTTAAATCATTAGTTTTTGATGTAGTGTTCCATGATTCATTGTTTGCATATAACACCCAGTGCTCCATGTAAATACATGCCCTCCCTAATACCCATCACTGGACTAACCCATCACCCCCTCTCTCTCCGCTTCTGAAACCCTCAGTTTGTTTCCCGTAGTTCATAGTCTTTCATGGTTCATCTCCTGCTGATTTCTCCCACTTTGTTTTTCCCTTTGTTCTCCTAATGTCGTCCATGCTAATGCTTATGTTCCACATATAAGTGAAACCATAGGATAATTGTCTTTCTCTGCTTGACTTATTTCACTTTATATAATCCCTTCCAGTTCTGTCCATGCGGAGGCAAATGGTGGGTATCCATCCTTTCTGATGGCTGAGTAATATTCCATTGTATATATGGACCACATTTTTATCCATTTGTCTGTTGAATGGCATCTTGGCTCCTTCCATATTTTGGCTATTGTGGACTTTGCTGCTATGAACATTGGAGTGCATTTGGCCCTTCTTTTCACTGCATCAGTATCTTTGGGATAAATACTTTGTAGTGAAATTGCTGGGTCATAGGGTAGCTCTATTTTTAACTTTTTGAGGAATCTCCACACTCTTTTCCAAAGTGGTTGTACCAAGTTGCATTCTTATCAACAGTGTAAGAGGTTTTCCCTTTTATCCACATCCTCTCCAACATTTGTTGTTTCTTGTCTTGTCAATTGTTGCCATTCTAACTGGTGTAAGGTGATATCTCAATATAGTTTTGATTTAAATTTCCCTGATGGCTAATGCTTTTTATTAAAATACAGTTTTGTTAGAAATGTTTAAACATTCATTTAAATTATATTATTGGTAAGTTTTTCTCCTCTACCTGTCCTCTAAATGTTTTCTTGTTCCAGAACCTTGCCCCCAGACTTCGTTTTATGTGTATTCACTATGTAGATGACTTCATCGAGTCCAAAGGCTTACTTATTATCTGTAACTGAGAGCGGATTTTGGAAACATGTGACCTGAGAATATCTCTAGATCCTTCCTCTCCACCTACAAGTACATTTATTTCTTCTGAGCTAAATAGGCACCAAAATCTTTCAGTGACAGGGTATGGATAAGGCTGTGGGCTTTGCTGAGGTCCCTGAAAAAGAACTGGATGGGATTTTTCCTAATTGCTGGGCAGTGACCCAGAGAGAACATCACAGATCAAGGATGAGGAAAGTAGATTGTTGGTTCTAGGAAGAGGCTGGTTTTCAGAGATCTTTGGACATTAGAAGAAAGCCAGTGCCAGTTCTTGGGAGCATGTTCATTTCTTTTACCTACAAAAGCGCAGGAGAAAGTTGAGAGTGGGCAGTCTTTCCTTTTCTACACATTGAAAGAGTTTAGGTAGAACTGAGAGTAGCAGCCTCCATGGAGGCTGATATCCTGGCCTTAAAACACAAGCCCACAGGATGAGACATACCTTGAGCTTTTACCTTCTTTCAGATTCCCATTATTGAAGATATCCTGGCATTTACTGTTGATGGGCCCAATAATCAAAAAAAGGGGAAGAAATCAGTTTGAACAATTAGGACACAAAAATAGTGAAATAAATCTATTGGAGGAGATGAATGGATGACCATTGAATGAGAGATAGAGAATGATAGTGGGGAGAAATGTAACCTTCTTGGAGCTTAATAACTTAGCTTTTGTGTTTAAAAATCAGACTGTTTGAGTTAAAGGAGAGGATGATTAATGTTGAGGTCCAGAGTAATGATCTTAAGAGGTAAATACAAGAATATCTTAAAATATTTCTCCTCTCCTACCCTGTCATTCCAAATCAGAAACTGGGTGCAGGCACTGTGTTTTAAAGATGATTCCTGACAGAACACGGCAGGGATGTCCATTATCACCACTGCTATTCAACATAGTACTAGAGGTCCTAGCCTCAGCAATTAGACAACAAAAGGAAATTAAAGGCATCCAAATCGGCAAAGAAGAAGTCAAATTATCACTCTTTGCAGATGATATGATACTATATGTGGAAAACCCAAAAGACTCCACTCCAAAACTGCTAGAACTTATACAGGAATTCAGTAAAGTGTCAGGATATAAAATCAGTGCACAGAAATCAGTTGCATTTCTCTACACCAACAGCAAGACAGAAGAAAGAGATATTAAGGAGTCAATCCCATTTACAATTGCATCCAAAACCATAAGATACCTAGGAATAAACCTAACCAAAGAGACACAGAATCTATACTCAGAAAACTATAAAGTACTCATGAAAGAAATTGAGGAAGACACAAAGAAATGGAAAAATGTTCATGCTCCTGGATTGGAAGAATAAATATTGTGAAAATGTCTATGCTACCTAAAGCAATCTACACATTTAATGCAATTCCTATCAAAGTACCATCCATCTTTTTCAAAGAAATGGAACAAATAATTCTAAAATTTATATGGAACCAGAAAAGACCTCGAATAGCCAAAGGGATATTGAAAAAGAAAGCCAACGTTGGTGGCATCACAATTCCGGACTTCAAGCTCTATTACAAAGCTGTCATCATCAAGACAGCATGGTACTGGCACAAAAACAGACCCATAGATCAATGGAACAGAATAGAGAGCCCAGAAATAGACCCTCAACTCTATGGTCAACTAATCTTTGACAAAGCAGGAAAGAATGTCCAATGGAAAAAAGACAGCCTCTTCAATAAATGGTGCTGGGAAAATTGGACAGCCACATGCAGAAAAATGAAATTGGACCATTTCCTTACACCACACACAAAAATAGACTCAAAATGGATGAAGGACCTCAATGTGAGAAAGGAATCCATCAAAATCCTTGAGGAGACCACAGGCAGCAACCTCTTCGACCTCAGCCGCAGCAACATCTTCCTAGGAACAACGCAAAAGGCAAGGGAAGCAAGGGAAAAAATGAACTATTGGGATTTCATCAAGATCAAAAGCTTTTGCACAGCAAAGGAAACAGTTAACAAAATCAAAAGACAACTGACAGAATGGGAGAAGATATTTGCAAACGACATATCAGATAAAGGACTAGTGTCCAGAATCTATAAAGAACTTAGCAAACTCAACACCCAAAGAACAAATAATCCAATCAAGAAATGGGCAGAGGACATGAACAGACATTTCTGCAAAGAAGACATCCAGATGGCCAACAGACACATGAAAAAGTGCTCCATATCACTCGACATCAGGGAAATACAAATCAAAACCACAATGAGATATCACCTCACACCAGTAAGAATGGCTAAAATCAACAAGTCAGGAAATGACAGATGCTGGCGAGGATGCGGAGAAAGGGGAACCCTCCTACACTGTTGGTGGGAATGCAAGCTGGTGCAGCCACTCTGGAAAACAGCATGGAGGTTCCTCAAAATGTTGAAAATAGAACTGCCCTATGACCCAGCAATTGCACTACTGGGTGTTTACCCTAAAGATACAAATGTAGTGATCCAAAGGGGCACGTGCACCCAAATGTTTATAGCAGCAATGTCCACAATAGCCAAACTATGGAAAGAACCTAGATGTCCATCAACAGATGAATGGATCAAGAAGATGTGGTATATATACACAATGGAATACTATGCAGCCATCAAAAGAAATGAAATCTTGCCATTTGCGACAACATGGATGGAACTAGAGCGTATCATGCTTAGCGAAATAAGTCAAGCAGAGAAAGACAACCGTCATATGATCTCCCTGATATGAGGAAGTGGTGATGCAACATGGGGGCTTAAGTGGGTAGGAGAAGAATAAATGAAGCAAGATGGGATTGGGAGGGAGACAAACCATAAGTGACTCTTAATCTCACAAAACAAACTGAGGGTTGCTGGGGGGAGGGGGTTTGGGAGAAGGGGGTGGGATTATGGACATTGGGGAGGGTGTGTGCTTTGGTGAGTGCTGTGAAGTGTGTAAACCTGGTGATTCACAGACCTGTACCCCTGGGGATAAAAATATTTGTTTATAAAAAAAATAAAAAATTAAAGGTTAAAAAAAAAAAAAGATGATTCCTGACAGCAGGAGTGAAAGAGAATGGAGAATAAGATAGGGAATGAGTAAAATCCGATATAAGGATGTTTGTTGAAGTCTCTACTCTGGGCAAAAATACTCAATTCCATTGAGACCTTTTGAGAATTGCACAGAATTCTTCCTGGAATTGAGCCCCTGAAGGTCAGGAGTCTGGAGCATTTAACTACTGTCTCCCATTCCCATTGATTGAGGGATGCCCCTGGGAACATTAATTCCTCTTCATTTCAAGATGTGGGCAGTGGTTGAAGTGGACAGCTTGTCGGTACAAGGCAAGTTTGAGCACACATGGCACTGTCCATTGCAGCTCCATTTGACATCAGAGATTGGCCAAGTGGATGTGAGGGAGGGCACCAGTCATTCCTGCTATGAATACTTAGACAGAAAGATAAAAATAAGGAAAGCTTAAAAGAAAAAGTGACCAGGGCAGAGATTCAAGAGACCCAACATACAAATACATGATATTGCAGAAGGAAAAATACAAATGGAGAAGAAGCAATAGGTAAAAATAACCCTTGCTTTTCTATTTTGTTTTTGCAGATTTGACTCCCTTAATCCTTCTTGTGACTGGAATCATGCAATATGTGTCCTTTTGTGACTGGCTTACTTTGCTTAGCATAATGCCCTTGATGTTTATCTGTATTGCCATGTGTCATGATTTCCTTCTTTTTAAAGGCTACGTAATATTTCATTATATGTGTATGCCAAATTTCTGTATGCATTCACCTATTGATGGACATTTGGAGGGCTTTCTGCTCTTGGCTATTGTGAATAATGTTGTCATGAATATGGATGTGCAAATATCTCTTGGAGATTCTGCTTTGAAAATTTTTTGATATATATTCATAAGTGGAATCTCTGGATCATATGGTAATTGTTTTTAATCTTTTAAGGAACGTTTATTGTTTTCCATAATGGTTGTATGTTCTTTTTATGTTCTTCTTTATCCTTGCCAGCACTTATTTTCTGTTCTTTTGATTGTGGCCATCCTGATGGGTGTGAGGTGATATCTCATTATGGTTTTGACTTCATTTCCCTAATGACTAGTGAATTTTGAGAGAAATAAATTTTTATTGAACACATGAATAAATATTTGTCCTAGAAAAAACATTCCATAATGCCACCACCACTCTTTCCTGCCTCATTTTGATTGAACTTGTCATGCTAGGAGTTGGTATAGACCGGTCAGAGAGATAAAGAGTATCTAGGCTGAGCTCTGTATCCAAGTGCTCTAATCTGGGGTGGATGGTGGAGCAGGAGTCTCCAGGCACAATATATCAGAATATGTGTCATCATTATGTTTCAGTGTGTCCTTTTGTCTGAAATAGGAAGCCAGATAGTGGTTGATAGACTAGGGGGCATTGTTCAACAGCTTCCAGGCAATGAGTTTGACTATTCAGAATCATGTACAATATCAAGCCCCGCCCATTCTGCTTGAAGGTCAGGGATGGCTTCCAGGCCCAGCATAGGGGATATGGATTGCAAGCCAGAAAGACTTTGGTAAGGCAGAGTTTGCTAGGTTAGTGTGATCCTAAAGATGATTGATTTCCAAGCTAGGGTGTATTCTTTTCTACTTTTTGACATTTCTCTCTTCTTCCTTGTGCTCAAACTAGGATTTATGGAAAATTATTTCTATGACTGGTAAAGCTAAAGCTGGGGGAAGGTCGTGTCACCAGAGTTGAATAAAGCGGTCAAACTAAAAAATAGCTTCAGCCTAGAAACTGAGAAATGGAAAAAATTCTTAGTGGCCTGAACATCAGAAGGTTTATGTTTCACACCTGTTCTGACACTAAATTCTGGGTAATTGCAGGGTCTTACTTTTTCTCATCTGTGAAATGAGGGGGATGGAAAGGTTAGTCTTAAAAGATCCTATCCATGCTTAGGGGGAAAAAATCAACAATTTAACGTCTGATGAGTTGTTTTAATTCAGTAAGTATCAAGACTCCTTCATGGGGACTGAGCTAGGTGCAGGCTAAGTAGAAGTAAAGGAATTATAGTCTCTGCCTTTGAGAAGTTTTCGGTCTAGTGATGGAGGTAGGCAGGTAAACTGTCAAGGCAGATGAGCTACTAAGCACATATTAGAAGTTTTTACAAGGCTCTAGGGAATATAGTTAAAGGAACAAGTTAACTCTGAATGCTGGAGTCAGGGGAGAATACAGCAAGAGGTGCCATTTGATTGAGATCTTTTAGGAAGACTTTGATGGTGAGGGGAGGAAGAACAATCCTGGGAGAGGGATGGACATATGTAATATCAAGGAAGCGTAATGGTCCATGGTAAACCAGGGAACAGATTTTAGCTCATTATGGCATATGGCCTCATGTGATGAAGACAGTGGCTGAAGGTAAAGCTGAAAAGGAAGATTGGGGCCGGATCGATAAAGAATTTCAAGGCCATTTTTTTTTCTTTAGGTATTTGTAGTTTATCAATTGGGAATGTTTTAGGCCACAAGTAACAGACTATCCAGCTGACAGTAGCTTAAGTAATAAATACATTCAATTTTCTCATAGAGCAAGAAGTCCAGAGATCATTCCATTTAGATATAGCTGCTGAACAATCTCTTCAATGGTTCAGGATCTTGCTATTCTTTCTCTTGCATCACCTCTTATGAAACTATTTTTCAATATAGGAAGTAAAGGGAAAGAATAGAGCCAGAAACCTCTTTTTTTCAGTTTTTATCAATTTTCCTGGAAATTTTCCAGATCACTTCCCCTAACAAAAGCTAAGTCACATGCTTGCCCTTAGCTGGCTGCACCGAGGTTGGAAAAGTAAACATTTAAGTGGAAAGTGATTGATATAAGGTATTTTTTTAATCATATTCTGGGATTTGGGAGGGATGTGCTCTTCCTGAACACATTATCTGCCTAATGCTTGAGTAAAACCTGGGTTCGGTTTGCCAGGAAGATGAGGAAAGAATGGGGATGGAGTAGTCAACTGGAAGTGTCCAGCAAGGAAGCCAAGGAGATTTTTAAGCAGAACAAATGACATGATCTGATTTGTGGTTTAGGATGGTTTTTCTGGAAAATAGATTGAGAGAGCCTTCCTCCTTCCTATTCTGTAGCATGGGCATCAATTTATCTTACAGAGTGTTAAATTCTAATAAGGTCAGAGTAAATCTTACAGAACACTCAACAGAGTGAACGTCTCAAAACTTTTACCTTGGGAAGAAAGATCCAAATCTTTGATTCCAGAAATAAAATTTCTTTTTAAATAATTAAAGCTTATGTCATTGTGATTGATGGGCCAGGAAAATGTTTAACATTTTTTTCATGAAAAAAAAAATGTTTCTTTCCCTTTGAATTTTTAGATATTTTTATTTCTTATGCAGATGGGGTCTTTAGCTGCAAATGCCCTTTACTATCCAGAAATGAATAGCACCATATTTAGGCAATAATATGACATCCTTTGGACTCACAAGAATAGTTTCCAACAACTGTATATATGAGTTTAGGTAAGCATGACATTACTTGTGGTGTTGACCAGAATTTTGGTTTTGTGAAGGGTAGAGATTAGTAAGAGAGAAAGAAGGTAATCTGAGCCAAAGAGATTTTGAGACATAAGTAAGTACAGAACATAGAAAAATAATTAGTGATATAATCATTCATTAACATATGACCTTGGATATGTTGTTTAAACTCCTGGAACCTCACAGATGCCCAAGGGATCATGTAAGATGATGGGTTAGTGCTCACCAAATACTCATGCTGTCATCTACAATCATCTCTTTTGCAGATAGGTTCTGACCATGAGACTAATTCCAGCCAATGAAAAGTGAACAAAGCTAATGTCAATACTTTTGAATCACAACCATTAAGAACCCATATACCCCCCTTTATCTTCCTTTTCTCCTACTGTGCTGACCTTGGATGCCAGGTGTTTGAGATGGCAAAACTACAAGATGGAGGAGAACTCCTGATCTAACTTTGCACAAGCAAGAAATGATCCTGTCCAGATAATGTAGATAAGGAAATGCTTTGGAAATGGTAGTTAAAACTACTGGTCTTGTTATAGTAACAATTAATGCTTTCACAGCTGCCTAAACTCATAGGGGTTAATCCTCAACTGGTTTGGTAGGGTTCTACTTTTTTCAGGGAGCAAGGTTTTCCTTTCAAGCCCTACTCCTGCAAAAGATGTCTAAGGTAGAATAGAGGCTACTGTCTACTCAGGGAACTTATAGATACCTTGGACAATGGACACTGGAGTGTCCATACTGGAAGACAAATCAGTGCTGAGTCTCACCAGGCTTTCGAGTTGACAGGTCCGACCTCCTTATGTCTCATATTTAACTGCCTCTCCAGTTTCAGTCTCTCCTCTGCCTTCTCATCCCTCTTTCTCTATTTCTCAGGCAAATACAGTCTTTTTAAAAATTTATACAATGTGTTAAATATAGTCTTTATTATTTTTTATTTTTATTATTTTTTATTTTATTTTAATTTTTTTAAAGATTTTATTTATTTATCAGAGAGAGAAAGGGAGAGAGAGCGAGCACAGGCAGACAGAGAGGCAGGCAGAGGCAGAGGGAGAAGCAGGCTCCCTGCTGAGCAAGGAGCCCGATGTGGGACTCGATCCCAGGACGCTGGGATCATGACCTGAGCCGAAGGCAGCTGCTTAACCAACTGAGCCACCCAGGCATCCCAGTCTTTATTATTTTTTTAAAGATTTTATTTATTTATTTGACAGATAGTGATCACAAGTAGGCAGAGAGGCAGGCAGAGAGACGGGGGAAGTAGGCTGCCTGCCGAGCAGAGAGCCCCATGTGGGGTTCGATCCCAGGACCCTGGGATCACAACCTGAGCAAAAGGCAGAGGTTTTATCCCACTGAGCCACCCAGGCTTTAAATATAGTCTTTAGAGTAGAAATACAGGCATGCAAAAATTTCTGTCTTGTGTTTATATTGGGGGTTTCTTCATACCTTTATTTGTGATTTGGTGAAGGCAAAGTAAGGGGAAAATCCCCTCAGTTAAGAGTAAGGGAGCAGAAGAACAGAGAAATATACTAAAACACATAGATTATGATTTTGAGTTATAACCTGTTACATTATTATCTTTGCCGACATGATTCTTAATAATGAGTAGATGAAACATGGGCTGCTGAGAGACAATGTCATATGACAAGAAGGGAATTCATGGAAACAGTTTTTGAAAAATGTATGGTATAGTTTGCAATCATCCTGTACCATCAAACACTTGTCATCTGCTTCTAAGACAGGGTGAACAATAAGCTGTATTTGGGTGCCCATAAGTGCCAATACAAATGAAGAAGCAGAGCTACTTGATAAAGTATAGCTACCTATGCTTTATCGCCTTCTTTTAATCTCTTTTGTGGTAGGCATCTTCTGGCATGGTCCCAATGAGACTTGCTTCCTAGTATGCATGTCCCTGTGTGATAATCCCCTCTTCTTGAATATGAGCTGGTTCTAGTGACTTACTTCTGATCAATATAGTATGACAAAAATAATAGCTTGTCACTTTCAATTTTAGGTTGTAAAGATTGTGACTTTCATTTTGTTAACACTCTCTCCCTGGTCCTTTTCTTTGACCACTCTGATGAAGTCATGTGCTCGAGAGGGGGGACCTCATATAGTGCTGGAGATACAGATATAAGGAAGACTAATTCCTTTCTTTTGAGGAGTTTATAATCTCCAGAAACAATGCATGTTTTAATATTAGGAGCCATACAAAGAAAAGGCTGTGGCAACAGAGATGAAGGAGCAATTAATTGAAATTACCAATAAATAACATCTATCACTACTGCAATCAATGCAAATTTCCTGAAAATGATGTATTGCAAAACAGACTGTCTCTATAGCCTACAGATGGAACATCAGGGAACAGTAGACAAGAGAGACTGAGACCTGATAATATTTTGACTCTAGTCTAAGGAAGTGACCAGCTAGATGGAGCCAACATGGATCACCTTGGAAAATGCAAATGACTCAGAAGACAGTAGAGAACAGTAGCAGCAGCAGCAGAAGTCCGAGGAAGACACAGGTGGAAGCCCTGATCTTAGCTACTCGTGACTGAGGGTTTCCCCAATGGTCATCAAGGATGGTTTGAAACTTGGCAAGATTACTTCTGTAGGAATCGCTGCATGTTATTTTCTGTTACCATCTCTGTAACCATCATGTTACCATCTCTTTACATACACACATATCTGTTACAGCTAAATTATCGTCAAACAATATTTATAAGGCTCTTTAATCTCCTTTAAAAAAAACCTTGTTGCTAAAACAAAACAAATACCGAAAAAATATACAAATCATAAATGTACAGCTCGATGAATTTTCACTAACTGAATACACCCATGTGGCCAACACCCAGATAAGAATAGAACATGTCCAGTGCTCCAGAAGCTGTCTTCATGCTCCCTTCAAGTCCCTCTCAACTTTTGGAAGACTTTTTATTTTAAATAGTTTTAGACTAACAGAAAGGTTGCAAAAAATAGTATGGGGTTCCTGTAGACCCCTCACTGCTTTCCCTAATGTTCACATTCGATCAAATCATAATAAAATTATCAAAGAGACACAGGAACCAACTTGAACTAACTCCTAATGCCCAAAAAACATGGATGATGTAGCAACATCAATAACGACACAAAGTGATGGATTTTAACATAAAATAAATATCTGAGTCACATGGATGTAAATAATTGCATAAATACATGAGAAGGAAAGGACAGGCTTTGTTTAAAAGTAGAATTCCAATTAATAAAAGTAACAGAAATGTTTGTGGAGCATGACAAATATCATGGAGGACAAGGGGTGTTAGAGAGGAGAAGGGAGTTGGGGGAAATTGGAAGGGGAGGTGAATCATGAGAGACTATGGACTCTGAAAAACAATCCGAGGGGTTTGAAGTGGCGGGGGGGGGGAGGTTGGGGTACCAGGTGGTGGATATTATAGAGGGCATGGATTGCATGGAGCACTGGGTGTGGTGAAAAAATAATGAATACTGTTTTTCTGAAAATAAATAAATAAATTTAAAAAAAAAAAGAAAAGTAACAGAAATGAACAATATAGAAAATCACCATTAGAGAAACACCACTTTGATGATTATGGAAAGAAAGAATCATTGATAGATGTTAATAGTGGACAGAAGTATGCTGAGAAGAAGGACATTTGCATAGTCTCAAAGTATTCCCCTCTAAGATACTTACTTATTACGCAGACAAAGCTAGTCACTTTCCAAGTAGAAAAACTTATCAGGCACTGTGTTAACCTAGCAATAACCTAGTCTCACCCCCCAGGGATCAGACATATTGACATCTTCTACCTCCTGATAGGATGCAATGAGAAGGGCATAGCATCTCTTCTGCAGTATCTTGTCTAAATAATATAACCTTGATTTAATCATCAAAACATAGAGCAAACGAAAATTGAGGGATCTTCTGCTGAGTAACTGTCTAGTTCTTTTTAAAAGGGCCAAGGTTATGAAAGACAAAGACTGAGGAACTGTCCCCCAGACTGGAGGAGTCTAAGGAGATGGGAGGGCTTCATACAGTGTGGAATCCTGGCTTGGGTTCTGGACCAGAGAAAGAACAGTAGTGGAAAAACTGGTGAATGTCAAGTAAGGTCTACATGCAGTGGATCATGTGAATGTGGATCCATGTGAATGTCCCTTTTACTTCCTGAAATTTGAAGGAACAGCAGTAGCTAATACATAGGTACCGCTTCCTTGATGCCAGATCCCAGTTCCATTTTGCAGATGAGGAAACAGAGGCCCAGAGAGACGCACTTGTGCTGAGTGACCGTTACACAGCTCATGAGCAGTGGGGCAGGCTGTCTGGCTCCCAGAGCGTGTGTCACCTCCCTGCCTTCTGCCCGTCTAGCGTGCTTCCTTCTGAGACGTCCACGTTGAGGGTCCACGCTGTGGGCCCTGGGCTCTTGAGCCAGCAGACCAAAATGCAGCCTTTCCCCGCCGTCTTGGGAGTGGGTGTGGAGACAAGGCCTTCCTTCCTGGCTGGGATGCCCCTTAACAAAGGCATTTTTTTCCCCCGAGATTCTAAAATAGAAGCTTGGGGCTCTGTCTTCCCACAGAAAATATCGGCATCTATATTTATCCCTTTTCCAGAAGCTGAGGAGACCCAGTTCATGCTAATTGCAGTTTACCAAACAAGCTGATTCTTAACCCCACGAATATTTTTGCCATTGAAAGCGCCTACAACTTGTGAAAATGAACAAATGGCACACGGCTCTGCTCTTTTCGCCTCCCACAGAGGATTATATTTTGTTGCCTGTTAACTCTGCAGTTGTACCACAGGCGTCACTGAGACATGACCAAGGGTCCCAGCCACCCCCAGGCGGAGCACAGTGTGGACTCGGGGTTGGTTTATACACCACATTCAGGGATTGGCTCAGCCCGGCAGGACACTGCTGGAAATGAGGTCCTCTGATGGTTCTTGGACCAGGAACTAGGCGGGATTCAATTACTTATTTTTTTAACCTTTTATACACCTGGTTGTTAAATTAACAAAGAGCAGGGAGATTAGAATAATGAACACACAGATATTCATCATCTAGATCCAACAACTGTCTACACTTTGCCAAATGTGCTTTACACGTACATACACGCATACACACATCGCTGAACGCTTTCAGAGGAGGCTACGGATTCTGCATGTCAGAGGGTTCAGCAGAGTGGTGTGCTGCGGGGTCTGCAGTCTAGAGCTGACCTTAGGTACATCCCCCACCCCCACCTTTTCTTTTTTTTCTTTCTATTTTTTTTTGGCAGGGTCGGAAGGTGAGTGGATGGTATTAATGAGCCTTCAGGGTGAAGTAATAATTACAGGGTTTCACACTCCCTCGTGGAATCACAGGAAGTAAAGGCTGGGAGTTCTGTTCTATTCTGTGGCTCCAGGATTTGCTTCCTCTCTTTTTGCTCTTCTGCCCTATGTGTTGGCAAAATTGGTTCACTTGACCGTCAGAGCGCGTTCTGAGCTTCGCTACCCTTGTCTTCGTTTGTGATTTATTCTTCATCTGGTTCTTTCCTCTCTCATGCTTTACCACCACCTTCCTGTTCTCTTCAGCTGTCCAGATTCTACTCATTTTCCACAACGGGACCCCACGGCACCTTCTTCTAGAATGTACCTCCTCCTCCTCTCCCACAATACGGAAGTATTATTTCCCCACTCTGAACTCCTCTTCTTTTATCCACAGTGCTTCTGGGTCCCTTCCTCCTTTTGATTTTGCCATTTTTTGGGTGGTATGTATAATATTTATTTTTCCATAGATTATAAGCTTCTCAAGAGTGCCTGCCACACCTCTTGATCCTTACAGTTCTCAGGGTGCCTTGTACCTGATGGTACTTAATTACTCCTTCTGTGTGAAGGCCTGAAGACCCCATAATGATGGCCTTGCTCATTCAAGTTCAGAAATTAGTGTGGTCACTTGGGGCCAACCTTCCCAGTCTATCATTATTTGGTTTGAATGGCTGGGGAAAGCGAGAGAGTATCGCGATCTTTTCAGGGATGTGGTCTTTGGGGACAGCTTCAATGGGTGCCACTGTCCCCAGTGGAGGTCCTTGTGATGCCGCTGTCTGGCCCACTGGAGCCAGGGGGAGGATACCAGTATGCTCCACTTCAAGGACCAGAGCCCTAGCAGATGGCAAGGATTTTTGGCCGTCTCTGCCAGGCTGGATTCTCAATGCAATGGGGAAAAAAAAAAAAAGAGCAAAGAGACCAATTCAGGAAATACATCCTTCTTTATTCAGATAACATACATTTTACGTGCTTTATGAGGTTAATGTCCCTTGCTCCTGATTACAAAAATCTGATTGGCATATTAATCAGGTTATAAAAGTGAGAGAAGGAAGAACCACAAACGAGGTAGCAGCTGCTCTTTTGCTGCCAAATCCATTCAGGATATAAAATTTTTGCTGAGATATTTATTGTGAAATAGTTTTTTTTTTCTCCCCTTGCTTTTATTTTTAGTCGGCATTACCCCAGCATCTGTTCCACCTCATGTGAGAAATGCATTGGAATAGGGGGTGAGAGGAATGTACTTACAAAATTGAGAAGGCTTCTGCAGAGTGTGAGAAGTGAGGCAACACATCTTGCTCTAATCAAAGACTGAGAATCTTGGGAGGAGCTTGCTTCCTTCTACTTGATGGGCCTATCTTCAGATCCCAGAGCTTTGAGAGATACCTGAGGAAGACTTAACTTTGGTCAGCAACATCCCCACCAAGTGCTGGTCCAATGTTTGCTTCATTACTTTCAATGATGAGGAACTAATTACTTATCAAAGCAGCATTGCAGAGGAAAATAAAACAGAGTTGTTGTCTGGACCTTGTTACAAGAAAGAAAAATCCAGATAGGAGCTGGTCTGAGTCATAGGGAGCAGGAATTCACAAGCTTCTGTAGTTCCATGACACTCTTCTATTAGTAAGGTCTTCCTTGTTTCATATGGAAGCTTCTACTCATGAGTCCACCTTTGGTTCACTGAACCACATATCACAAATCTATTGCCTCTTCAGATACGTAAAGACTCATTTCCCTGCTTTGCCTTCTCTTCTCCAAGTCAAATGTCCCATCATTTCATCAGTTCCTTCCAAGGCATTTTGTTGAGGATTTTTAACATTCTAGGTACTCTTTCTCTGATTACTTGAGTCCACTCCAGGTATGGGTTCCAGACTTGAATTTGTTGCTCTCCCTGAGGAGATATATACTTGCAGGTGTAGGGAAGGAAGGAGACGCTACCGTCTTATCCAGGTGCCATTGGCTCTGCTCTCCAGTCAGCACTGCTAACCTGGACTCTGGTTTGCAGTTATTGGGCCTTGTTACTGAAAGGAATTGATTTGTTTTATAAGGAAAAACACTGTATAACATGGAGGCTGAAGGCAGAACACCAATTTATTAAGATACGTATTCTGACTCTTGGCAGAAAATAATTTATGATGGACTATAGGATTAAATCATACAAAACAGGTCAGTCTAGAAACACATCAGAAACAACTTGAAAAAAAAAATGAAGAGGTAATTGGATTCTGAGGTGAATTATAGGAACTAAGCACTAAACATGGTTCAAGTGCCCTAATTAAAAAGACAAAAATAAAAACAGGTTTTTTTTTTTTTTTAAATAGAAGAGAAAGTATCCATTTGGTGGATGAAAATTGTTCTACCAAAAATTGACTGTGTGATCTATTTATATTCCACCTCATTCCCTCCGATAGTAAGCTCTGTGGTGCCAAGGAGCATGCCTGTTTTGGTCACTGTTCAATTCCCTTTATGGAATAGAGTTTTGACATTTACAGATACTCAGAATGATTTTCAGCTGAATTCCACAAAAGATCTGAGGCAGGTGATGATAGGGTCACCTGCAATAAACCATTATAAAATAGAAATAAAACATTATAAAATAGAAATAAATATCAGCATGAGGAGAACAGAAGAATGAAAAGAAGTAAAATATGAAGTTCGATCGCAGAAACAAATTTGCTTACTGTGAGAGTCAAAAGATTCTGACTGCAGGTGGAGTTCCTATTTGATACCAAGCTTGCGTTGGCAAAAGTGAAAAAGAAGACATGATCCGCATCATGGGTGACAGATGATAGAGTAGTATTTCGGTCCCTTAACACAAGCAAAACTTTTCCAGACACTATTTTGGGGCAGTGGCTTGTAGGTGGAGAATCCTATGGGAAGGGCACGGAGAGTGTAGTGAACACTGCTTCCAGCGACATTCCCTTTGACAGTTCCTAGCCTGTCCCTGGAATGATGGTAGAGGGACCTCAGGGACCTGTAACTCAGTTGGTGAAGAAGAAGGCTTGCCTCCCATGGCTCCGGAATGGGAGGGATGCTCAGGAATGGAGGAGGTGTGCTCTTGAGCTTTTGCTTGATTACTAAGAATTACAAATGAGGTTTGGTTTAGCTCTCAGAAGAAGGAGGGAATTGATCAGGGGCCAGTATTAGGCCACTCACCTTGCTGAGGATTTTTATCCTGAATCCTGTAATGCAGATGAACTTGTTTTAATGAATCCTGAAGAGCCCATCGACTTGAGTTAACTGTAAATTTTGCACCCAGGAAACTGAATGTATCAGCCTGATGGATGTCATCCTAGTTTGGGTTCCCCTGGAGAAGCAGACTCAGAGACAAGCCTTTGTGTGTAGGTAGTTTATTTAGGAGGTGATCCCAGAAAGCTCACATGAAGGAATGGGGAATGGGGGATGGGGAAGGAAATAAAAACAAGGTGTTTGTTAATGATTGACTTGCCTTTCATCTGGAGAATAGATGCTCCGTTTTTACCTCTTTGGGAAGATTTCTTTGATTCTTCAGCCAATTATGTTTTTACCTTTGTTTGCTCTCATCGCATTTTGTACTTGGATCTCTTATAGCCCTAATAAGGTCACGTGATGTCTTGGCACTTGTAATACATTTGTCTTTTCTACTGGACCGTGAGTTCCCTGAGAAAAGAAACAACAATATTTTAACGTCTTTGGTCCGGCACACAATAAGCGTTCAGAACTATTTATTGATTGTATTAATGTACAACCCTCACAGCCAAATGGAGCAATCACATCTTTGAGAATCCATTGCACAATTCTCTTCTATGTGGCTAGACCTGTCCTGAAGAAACAAATTCTTTGATAAAGGGTCAGCAGGAACCTCTCTCTTCTTTTGTGAGTAATACCACCAGAGGTGATTTTAGATTTTTGTTGCTATAGAAACCTCAGAAAGTACATTAACTTCAATGCAAAGGCATCTTATTCCTTAAAAATTTCATGTTTGAATGATTTAAATGCAGGTCCCAGCTGGGTGATTAAATGCACTTCATGTGAAGGAAGGAGTATAATGTTGTGGCTAAACGTGTAGGCTTTAGATTTGGGCTGCCTGGGTTCAACTGCTGGCTCCATCCCATAATGCCTGTGTGACCTTGAACAAGTCAGGTAAAGATATTGAGGCTTAAGGATATTATGTATCTTTCCTAAGGATTCACAGCTCTACCATTTAAAACTTTTTATGATAGTTAATATTAGCTTCAGAAACTTTTCCAAGGGCATATTCTTAGTTAGGTGATGGAGTTGGAATTTGAACAAGGTGAAAGAAAATAACTTTTCCTTCCTTTTTTCTTTTCCTCCTTTCCCTTTCCTTTCCTTATTCTTTTCTGCAAGAAAAGTTCAGTTTAACTCCTGTTCAAAAGGGATTTAGTTACATTCATATAGGAACAAAGAATATGTTTCTAGCAGCAGACCCTGGCTTTTGTTGTATCATCGCCCTTCATAAATATTATTATGCCTCTTGAATGGTAATGCCTTAGTTTATTTTAATAGCTCCCATTTACTGGGCACCCACTATATACCAAATTCTTTACCTGTATGATTTCTTACCCTCCTAATAATTCTGTAATAATTCTGCAAAATCTGTGGTCTCAGTTTGGTTTTCCTAGAAGTAGGCCCCAAGACAATGTTCAAATGTGAGTAGTTCATTTGGGAAATGGTCCCAGGAAATACTGAGAAGTGGGGAAGTGAGCAAAGGAAGGGAAGGCAGCCAATTAAGCAAGTTGACCTTGTGGGCAATGGGAGGGCCAATCCTGCTGGGCAACTCCAGAAGCCAGTTTAGAACGAATGCCTCAGGGTTGTCCCAAACAAGGTGTGAGGGAACTGGGGTGTTTTATGCACTGGTTCCTCTTGCTTGTTGGTTGAGGGCTGCACTCTGGGAATGTTCATGATTCAGTACTTGCACCCTGGGTGAGCAGAGTGGGCTCTTG
Source organism: Mustela nivalis (assembly GCF_964662115.1). NCBI lineage: Eukaryota > Metazoa > Chordata > Mammalia > Carnivora > Mustelidae > Mustela > Mustela nivalis. The sequence goes on from NC_139032.1 coordinate 68,111,804, forward strand.
TGGACAGAGAAATCCTTAGACAGATAAATGAAGATTCCGGCAGGCATGAGGTTCCAGAGAATATGGGCGGGGCACCTACCATGTCTGCTGCAATTTCTTACTATCTACATTTTAAAGATGAGGAAACCGAGGCTTAGAAAAGTCAACTGACTTGCCCCTACTCCCTAGTACGTAAAATGGCATACCCAGCTGGTATTAGAATGCAGATTGTTCTGACTCCCACCTCCAGACTTTTCCTACTCCTTGCATCATCGTGCCTTCCATCATCAAGCTGGGGAATAAATAGTCTGAAATCAAACTAGTCTGAGGACTATGACTCCCTCTGAAAGGGAACGCACTTTGGGGATGGTAGGGAGTTTGGAGTCATTAACTGTTGTGTTGCTTAGTATGTGGAATCCATCCTGTCACAGCTTTGATTTGTGTCCTCCAAAAAAGATAAGTTAAAGTCCTAACTCTCAGTACGTCAGAATGTGGCCTTATTTGGAAGTAAGATCATCGCAGATGTAATTTGCAAAGATGAGGTCACACGAAGGTAGGTTGGGTCCCTCGTCCAGTACAATGGCAGCCTTCTGAGAAAGGTTGTGTGGAGACACAGACTCACAGGGAGAACATCATGTGATGATGAAGGCCGGCAACCCCCAAAGACGGCCGGCAGACCGCCAGATAGGATAAGAGTCCCCTTCTGACCCCTCGATTTCCAACTTCTAGCCTCCAGACTGGTGAGACCAGAAATTGCTGTTGTTTTGAGTCACCCCATTTACTATATTTTGTCATGGCCACCCTAGGTAATAGACACCTTTTTAAATTTTTTCTTTAATAAAGATTTTCCTGGCACTAGTGATTGTGCAAGAGAGGGATTTGGTGCCAGCTTGCAGAATCGTCCGAGTCGGGAGCTTCAGCTGCAGTTTGTATGACTCCCCTTCAGAGAGATGTGGGTATCTTGAGCAATCAGTGTCTCTGACACAAAGCATATAAAACAACCAAGTTTGGATAAAAAGAATCTCTTCCTTTAGTACTTACTAGGCTCTGCTCTGATTGATGTACTTAACACTGCTTCCAGCTAGATCCTATTTCATAGACAGGGAAACAGGAAAATAGGGCAGTTGAGGATTTTGGAATGAAGCCATCTGATATCGTCTCTTATGCGCCTTTTTCTCTCTGATCCCTCAGGATCCCATCAGCAGCTTTGCTACTCTGCTTCACTGCTAGGATCTGAGCAACTTGCCTGGGACAGAGTAAGACAGTAAAAGGAGACTTATCTTTAGAAATTACAGACCTTAGACTTAGAGGGAGAACTGAGTACACTCTCCAGGGAAGATGAGTTAAGGAACTAGTACCCAAATGTGTTACGAGCTCCCAGAGATGGTGGATGAGGAGTCCTGTGAGTTGGTGGAGAATCCTAGCCCGCACCCGGAAGGGTGTGCACAGCCCACTTTCTGCTTCAGTCATCTTTTCTATTTTTTTTTCAAGATTATTTATTTATTTACTTGACAGACAGAGATCACAAATAGGCAGGCAGAGAGAGAGGGGGAAGCAGGCTCCCTGCTGAGCAGAGAGCCCGATGCGGGTCTCGATCCCAGGACCTTGAGATCATGACCTGAGCTGAAGGCAGAGGCTTAACCCACTGAGCCACCCAGGATCCCCTGCTTCAGTCATCTTAAGACAAAATCATTTCAGTGTGTCTTCTATTCCCATCACTTTGCACGCTGACATAGAAAACAACTTCAAGTTCCAGTGGGTTTGGTTTCAGAGTATTTGGGGTTGGTGCTCTGGGCATAGTCTGCCAATTACCAAGCGGCCATTAGGAGACTTATGCAAGGAGCTGCTCACCCTTGGATCCACCTTGGCTGCAGCTGGACCACATGGTACAATGGGAAGAATGCGGATACGAGATGGGGAGGTCTCGGTTTGAATGCAACACCTTCTTATGATTTCATTGCTGTTTTCTTGTGTAGATATTTCTTATCTGTAACTCCATAAAAGTACCCATAAAAAAAACAGTGTTGAAGGATTTAAATGAGGGTAAGTAAAGAAGCTATGTCATAGTGTTTTTAAGAGGATCGAATGTGGAAACCATGAGAACCGTGCCTGGACGCCCTGCATGCCCATATTCACCATATGGCTGTTAGCTCCTCTTACTCTTGTTACACTTACCAGTAGGAACAGCAATCATGTAAGCAGTGTATCTGGAAATCCATAGTTTTTCCCCAGGCTGCTGACTTGATGACTGCAAATGGACAGAGTCTAACAGAATGGGAAAGAACTCTCTCTCTCTAATAATAGTATCCAAATAAGTTCTTTCCTTGGTCATTGGAAGAGAAAGGGAGATGAAATTCACCTTCAGAGTAACAGATAAATAGCCTTCAGGCATCGCCATGGCGGGGGGGTGCATCTAGGTAACCACCAACCTCTCTTCACTGTGGTGGTGATGACCTTCTTAGTCTGTGTGGCTTTAGTCCTGCCTGTCCTGCTGATGGTCTAGATCAGTGCTCCTCTAATGGGCCTACAAGTCACTTGGGAACCTTCTTAAAATGCACAATCAGATTCAGAGGTCTGGAGTAGAGCATGAGGTTCCTCATTTTTTGCAAGCTCCCAGTACTGCCCATCAACTACACTTTGAGTGGCAAGACAAGGATGCTCTTTTTATTTCACTTGTTCTATTGCATCTGTGGATTTAACTCTTGGAATATTCCATTCCCCTTCTCAGTTCACATGGGCTGAATATTTTCTTGGCTCATTCACTCTTTCAATGTTCATTAAGTCATTAGTATGTGTCAGGAGCTGTGCAAAGACCAAACATCACAGCTGATAGGGGTTTTGGTGTCATTGATATGAATTCTAGCATTCTCCATAGAAACAGAGCCCCTGGTCATGAAGTCTATGTTGGATATTCCCCTGTCTCTTTCCACCTAACAGAGCACTGACCCAAGTTAGGAACAAGTGGTAGGGAGAGAAGTTATTCTTTCCAGATACAGGCCAGATGGCTCTAGTCCCTAGTATCTGCTTGGCCTGACTCTTGTTTAGTTCATTGCCCATTTTGACCCAACATTCCACTCCTTTGCCAGATACTTCTTGAAGTAGAATCATAGGGCCCTACTGAATTGTGCAAAGCAGGTGACTCAGGTAGTCTTGAAGATCTGTCTATCCTCTCAAGTTTTTACATGTTTATTATCAAAGAGTTTTCTTCCACCTCAGCCTTTGCCTCATCTCACTGGCTCCTTTCTTTCCCTTCCTGGATCTCTTCTCATCTTCAGATTCTTACTGCTTATGCTGAGCCGTTTGGCTCTGGCCTAGCTAATGGTTGGGTACCAGTTTTGGCCATTAATGGGTTCTTCATTGGTTAGGCCCAATCCTCCATAGATGGTAGTGTGATATTAAAAATAATAAACATTTCTTCCTTATTAAGCATAAAATCACAGGTTTGACTCTTAAAAGAGCTAAGTACTTTGGTGTCCTATAGAAAGAAGGAATTTTTCTAAGGGAAATGATATAAATTATAATGCAGAGTAATACATCACCAGTGCTTCATGCCACACTTATTCTGTAGATGGCTGAGCCAGTCTTGGAATTGCATCAGTTTGTTTCTGTTTTCAGTTTCAATGGAGAAACAGAAGCTGCTTGGCAGATTCTCAATACTGGTTTCACAGTTTTTAATCCTTATGAATGAAATTGCTTAAGTTCAATCTATACAGTAAAGATCTCTTTGTGTATTTCTATTTCTCCGATGATTTCTGTTTTTATTTGCCATTGCACAAATCCATGAAAATGCTAGAGGCAGAATATTCTTTCAGGAAAACTTGTTTTGTAAAATTCTTATTACAGAATGCCGCCTTCTCTGCAGTGTTGTGATGGGAGGGTCTTTATAGCTCTCTCTGGCTTTCAGTAGATGAAACAATTTCTGGGCTGTTGGCTAAAGTAATTTTTTCCTCACATTTCTTAAAAATCATTTATTCTGTGATTACGTCATGATTCCCACTATCAAGTATGTTTTCTCTGGCCACCCTCCACATCCTTGTCTCTGCCTATAGCAGCTGGTTCTACACACTATGCACTTGCTTTATTGTCTGGTTTTGTGCTTAACTGATTCGTGTTCCCCTTACATGTGGACCACATACGGCAAGGAAGGAAATTATTTTTATGTCCTATGTGTTTACTGAAGGTTTTGTCTTTTCTTCCTTGACCTAAACTCCTGGTTGCTGGTGTGTGAGCTTGTTTACTCTGAGTAAAACACAACTTCCAATTTAGAAGTGATATGGCTTAACAAGTCTCGTAAAAAGAATTGGAAAGATCTCTGGACATCAGAGAGCTTTTATGTGCTGACATTTTGTAGAATATAAAAGAATCTGGAACATATGGATTAAATTCATCTTAAGGCACATTCCTCTTTAAAAACTGCTTGAGACAAGTTACATTTTGGATTTCCTCAGCCTGTGTGTTTTCTCCCCTTCTGGCTAGTCTCCTGTCCCATTCTGGGGACTTTACTTGAGTTGTCAGAGACAATGCCTTGATGAATTACAGTTATCTCTCCTAAAGAGGTTTCAAAGACCTGTTTTTTTATGTTCAACCAGTGTCAACCTTTTTGGTGGATGGTTCTGATAGTCTGAATATGGATTCTTGAGAAGAACTTTTGGGCAATAATGTTACACTTTGAACATGCAGAGTTTTATTTTTCTGGTGAGAAGAATAGACTCTAAGTTGACGTGGTTGACCACCAGTTGCTTTTCGAAACTTACTGAACTGATTATTACAGTGTTTTGCTTTTCTCTCTACCACTCTAGCTATTCCTTCTCAGACACTATTGTATTGTGAACTGCAGAAGCCTAGGGCTTTGCTCACTGCTACATCTCCAGGACTCTGAACACTGGCATATAGCTCGTGTTCAACAGACATTTATTCACTGGATCACGGAGTCTTCTGAATGGAGTTATGCTTCAAGGGTTTATCCTTGAATACCCTGACTTCCCTAGATATCTCAGCCACTGGTCTGATGCCCATTGACCCATCTATCTTTCTGTTTCCTGTGTCACAACTCCAGTGATTTGCAGACAACAGCAGTTAACTATCTTCTCACCACCTTCAGAAAAATAGTCTAAATGCCATTCGTAATCCTTACCCTAGCTTCAAAGTTGATCTTTGTCTCCACTTCTGCTTTTCTCCCCTTGTTTTATAGCATTCTTTACCATTTCTCCATGTATCCCATTTCTATTATCAATTCTCTAGGGTGTTTGTTTGTTTGTTTTTGGGGTCACAACACACTGTTTTCTTTGAGCTAGTCTTCTTGCTTTTCTCATCTGTCTCTATACTGCTGGTAGATTTATATTCTATAGACTTGCTGTGCATATAACATTTCTGTGCTCAGAAACTTTCAATGTGATAGGACCCTCCAGAATAGAAAGATAAGTTTTTAGCTAAATTCTCGAGGCCTTTCACAAGTCTGCCCCAGTCTATCTCTCTATCCTTATCAACAATTGAAAATGGTGTGCCAAGGTGATTTATTTAAAAATAATGTTTAGGATGACTTGGTGAGGAGAGGTCATGTGTGACTTGGATCTGGAGGAATGATCAGTGAGGCTAGCCTTAGAAAGAAAGCCAACATTTTATAAAAAGGGGCTGGAGGTTAAGAGACAATTCAGGAAGTCCTTAAATGCTTCTTGCTCATGTTTTGGTACTTCTTATATATGTCTAGACTGAGAATTCCTTCCCTAAGACTTGAAGCTGTATGTTATCAATGTAGGAATTATTCCTGAAATTGATAGTATAATAGTTTCTGAATAGTTTCAGAAAATAAAAATTCTGAATAGGATAGTTTCTGAGTAGTTTCTGAAAAGTAGTTCAAATTCTGATTTTTCCTTTCCCATGTTGTAACTTTGGCCGTTATTTGACTTCTCCAAGACTCAGTTTTTTCATCTGTCAAATGGAGGTAAAAATATTCAACATATAGAATTTTTGTGAGATCAAAGTGATATAATCCACGTACTGTACCAGATACAGTCTTGAGACATCATAACTACTCAGTAAATGGTAGATTTTTTTTTATCATTACTGTTCTTCTTTTTCTTAGACCCTCGAGATGTTTTCTTGTTTTTTTTTTTCTTTTTCTTTTTTTTTTGGTTCAGAAAATCTGGTTACTTGAATATCTCAAGTATATCTCGTACCCATTGTAGAGATGAGTATTTTACAATACTGAGTGTGTTTGTTGAATGGTGATAACAGTTTTACTAACATTTATTAAAGTGGTTATTTTGGGTTCTGGAGAGCTTCATTATTACCATGAAGATACTAAACCAAGAAATCTGGCATTGACCAACAATCTGACATCATTAATGACATCACTGGTGCTTTGTGATTTTTATATTTCTATTATTCAAAGATTTCTGTGCAAATAATATGATCTTCCAAATATTAACTTAGATTAATACTTACTATTTACTAGGTGTGTGGTTGTGCTAGATGCCAAAAATGCTGAGCCAAGTCCTCCTTTGGGAAGCACATATTGTTGGGACATTCTGCCAAGTATAAAGTATTGTGAGAATGACTGACTCTGCTTGCAGAGTCCTAAGAGTCTTCTTTGAGGAGAAGATAATTGAGTTGAGTCTAGAAATGATAAATGGGCATTATTGTTGATGGTGGCATGGAATCCCAGGGAAAGGAAATCACTTGGACAAATGATAGGGAGGTCTGTGAGGAAATGGCTTGTTTTGAGAAGTGGGCAGGCAATTAAGCATGATGATTTCAGAATTTCTACATAGAAGAGGTTTGGAGGAGGTGATCTGGTTGGAAGAAAACCAGAGAACGTAACATTGAAGCTGAATCCGCATAGCATCTTGACACACAATTGTTAAGCAATCTATTGCCCGTATCAAAAATGAGAATATGTGGCTTCTGGATATTACTGGAGGGGATGGGTTAATCTCTCCCAACTCCTCTCCATGGCTCCACTACCACAACTCTCCAAGTCTGGAGAACGGGCTGAGATAAATTGTGGAAGAGCTGCTGCAGAGGAGGGTGAAGCCAGGAAATGGAAAGCTGTAAAGCAGGTTCAGGGTGCACTGCAGATTTTAACATGATTGGTTTGATGCCTTAGAATATTGACTAGTTAGAACGTGAGTGTGCATTTGGAGAAAGGACAAGAATGGAGGCAGAGAGGTGAAGTAGGAGCAGTGGGATGGATTCAAAGAATGAATAATTGAGTACATTTCTTATACCAACATTTTCCTTACTGACTCACACAAAGAACTATTTCTGAGGTAGTTACCCTAAAAGAGTATAATAATACCTAATACTTAGCAATACGTGTTATTCAAGCAATTTGTTCAAACAATTCATTTGTGATCCACCACCATTTGGGGCTCTTTCCATGGATTAATTTGCTTAATCTTTCTGACAAGCCTATATTTAAGGATCTACGATTTTTGTCATCTCATGGGTAAGCGGAGTCACAGACAGAATAAGTAAATTGCCCCAGGTCACACAGTTCTAAGGAGTTGGAATGAAGTTCAGAGCCTAGCTGATCTGATTCCAGAGCCACTGATCTAATCACTCTATTGTCCTGTTTATTCATAACGTTTTTATATTTCTAGTGTGCATTATGTAGAAGATGAGTGAAGTATTATATCTGTTGTGGGGTTTTGCACATACTGTGTACCTAATGCAGATCTGCTAAATCAACAAGTATATTTTAATACTATTATCATTCTCGTTAATTGAGCATTTATGTGCCAGGCCCTGGGTTCAGTGTTTATATCAATTAGCCCTCATAGTAGCCCTCTGAGATAAATATAGTAGGATATTAACACTTAATGTTTATATAATCAGTTAGGATTACAAAGCAGGGTTCTATATAACATCTCTTTTGTATTATATGAAAAAATCACATGAAGTAGATAACAATTTGACTCCTGTTTTGTGGTTGGAAGATCATCATAGGTGGTACAGCTAATAAATTGTAAAACCAGTACTTGAACCTAAGTCTTCTGGTGCCAAATGTTGCTGACTTTCTTTTTTTTTTTCTTTTTCTTTTTTTTTTTTTTTAAGATTTTATTTATTTGTCAGAGAGAGCGAGCGAGAGCGAGCACAGGCAGACAGAGTAGAAAGCAGAGTCAGACGGAGAAGCAGGCTCCCTGCAGAGCAAGGAGCCCGATATGGGACTCGATCCCAGGACGCCGGGATCATGACCTGAGCCGAAAGCAGCTGCTCAACCAACTGAGCCACCCAGGCGTCCCTGTTGCTGACTTTCTATACTACACTGCCTGTCAGAGATCTTTATACATTATGAAATATTATTGACATTGTAAGGGTTAAAATAACCAGAGAGTGTACTACAGGGAGGGAAATTCTAAGCTTACCCTTGAAACGCAGGAGCACAGATGTTTTGGGAGAACATTCCAGGTATTAGGAATGGTTGTCAGAGAAGTAAAGAAGGTTGGAAAGTGTGAGGTATTTTTGATGATTAGCAGCTCAGGTGTGTGACAACTACTTAGCAAGCTGTAAAGGCATTATATAAACATTAGTAGTTATTATTATGGAGTTCATGAATATTTTCTATTGGAGTGTGCCAATTTGGATTCTTGACACATGTTGTGTTTTGTTTGGATGAAAGGAGAAATCATAAACTGTTCAAGCAACTGGAACACACACATCATACACACATATACGTCGGAGGACTGGACCCCTGCCATTCCTATTTTTATATGTTGAAATCTCTAACTGTCTAATCGTGGTGGTACAAAGTTCACTCCCTCAGCAGCCAAGATTGATTTTTCCTTTGAGTAGACATGCTTCACAGAAGTACCCTTTCCCGTTACGTTTTGAAAGTCATCAGACATGCTGTTATAAATGATCATGGAAGATTACTGGAGATGCTGCAAAATAATAGTGAACCAAGTAGCATCTGTAATTTCCAAGGATGGCTTGCAATCATCACTCAAAATGAACCCTATCTGAGTGCAGGGCTGAACTTTTCTTTTCCTCCCTCTTTCTTCCTTTTACTACTTTATAACATAGCTGAAATGGATACTGCAACTCATGAATTTTTATGCAAAATATTAAGTTGCCAGCCCCTGCTGTGCGGACAAAGTCTCCTTGTGACAATGAGAGTTAGCCCGCACACTTCAATGGCAGACAACTTTGGATGGAAGGACTCCAGTCAAATTGGCCCACTGAGAGCGGAAGTCCATGCTGGTTGCTGACCCCAAAAGTGTTTTGGATACTTCTTGGTTCAGACTCTTCTACGGAGTGAAAGGAAAATGATTCCATATTTGTAGACAGAATTGCCACTTGCTTAAGGTATCTGTTTTCATTACACATTTTATGTATCTCAACCTCTCATGGATAAACCACGAGAAAATGAAGGTCTCTGAGCTGGCAATGGCTGAGCCACTCTTTCCAGTTCCTTCTGGGCTAGATGCAGTTGGTTTCAGGTACAACTGATTCCCAAGTCCTGTTGATTCTATTTCTTTAATATCTCCTGAATCTACATTGGGTCCCTCCATCGACACTGCCACAGCTTAGCTCAGCCCTCAGTCTTTTCTCAGGTATGTCATTGTAGCTGCTTTTGTCTTGATTCCCCTTTTATTGTCTCTTCCCCTTTGATCTCTTTCTCAGCTGCCAGGGTGATTTTTCCACCTTCCAGAACTTGTAGTGTGGCTTTTTTGTTGTTAAATCATTGATGGCTCCCACGTTGCTTGTGGGAGAAAGTCCAAGTGTGGTAGTCATGTCTTTTCACAATCTTACAACACCAGCCTCTACCCGTGAACCTTCCAGTTACTTCCCCCACCGTGCTACCCTGAACTACAGTTGTTTCCCAAATCTGGCATGTACTTTCCTGTTTTTATGCTTTTCCTTACTTTGCTTCTGAAGCTTTTACTGACTTCAACCCCCCTTTCCTTCCCATCAAAAAAAAATTTTTTTTGCCTTCTTTGGTATCCTCCAAATAGATTGTTTCCTTCAAAAAATTTTAATCCAGCAAAAAATTCTTAAGGGCCTAATAGGTACTAAACACCATGTTTTGTGCTTGAGACTGTGATACGTCATTTTTCAGCTGGAGCATTTGGGAGATAAATGTGAGCAACATCATCATAACCCAACGCTGTAAAGATATTATAATAAAGAAGTGCTTAAATAGAGGCCAGAATGAGACTTTTTAGACATCCTACCTAAAATTACTCACCTTTACATATCCAGTTATTCTCTATCCTGTTATCCGGCTTCATTTTCCTCATAGGATTTATTATCTAAGCTTATCTTATTTATTCTGCTGTTTCCTTGTTTATTTTGTCTCCACTGGGATGTAAGCTCTGTAAGAAGATCCTTTGACTCATTCACTCTTGTGATGTTGTGTTTAGAACAATGCTTGGCATATTGAAGGTGCTTAAGAAATATTTATTGACTAAATAAATGTGGTTGGAGATGGCTTCCTGCTCCCTTTTTCCTATTATCCTCCTTTTTATCTTTCTCTTAGATTAACTAAGAATGGCTTGAACTCATTCTAACTGCCGCCATTGAGTCATTATAATGGGATGTGCTTGATGTGAAGTGTGAGTTTTATTTCGTTCTGGGGACCTTACTGATCATCCATTACTCATAGTCATTTTTTAAAATTTTATAAGTGTATTCATTACCTTTACCACAAATGTGCTAACCATCAGGCTAGATCTGAGAAAGAAAGATGAATAAAATGAAGACCCTTAAGTAACTTATTACTTGAACTCATTACACAGTAAAAACATGTTTTTAATTGTAGTAAACAAGAAGGTTTTAAGGAAGGCACAAATTACTTTCATTGTGCCTTGGGCAATGTTGATGCTAATCAAAGCTCTATTTTTTGGGTGTCTTTTATTTTCTTAAATTTTCTCAAACATGCAAACCAACAGATATTTATGAATACCTACTTTGTGCTGTATGCTTAGATATGCTGTATATAAATGGGAATGGCAGGCACCTTGCTACTAAGAAACTGACAGTCAGGAAGACTTCTAAAAATGACCTTGAAGCATTCTGCAGCAGGGTATCAAAATCCCAGTATTAAGAAGGTGAAATAAATACATTAGCCATGGTCAATCAAATACAAGCTGTCATCACATTTAGATTTGAGTTTTCTTTTCACAAAGACAAAGTGGGAACCAGGTTAGATTACAGAGCTCTTCAATGTGACAAAGCTAATGACTCTTGGTAGGTACTCTGTTTTCTTTACATTAAATTCTTAAGAACAAATTTCATGGAGGATCTAGTATCAGAGACATCAAATGATTAAATATATAATGTCTTACATAAGACTTTTTTATAAGCACAATTAAAACTAATAACTTGCATTTATTAAACTAGGATCATATATTCATCTCATTTAATTCTTACCCTATGTAGTGAATGCTCTAATTAATCCCAGTTTGCAGGTGGAGAAAATGAAACCCAAGAGATTAAATAACTTATCAAGGACATACGACTAGTAGGTGGTAGAGGAGCACTGACACCCAGGCAGCCTGACTTTAGAGCCTGTGCCTTTGACTCTTCCTCTGACAAATATAGCAAGAAATAGAATGGATATTCCTTCCTGTGATCCTTTCATGTCATTGGAGGACACTCAGGACAAATTGGTGTTTGTTTGATTGTGGAGCCTCTACTCATTTCTTGACCATATGGAAAAGTAAGATGTCTAAGGAATGGTTTTGTAGTATGAGTATCTTCTTTACATACTTAGAGGCTTCTGTTAGGGTCCAAACTCTGACCATTGAGACTGATACTATCTGATAAGGCTTGGTATATTTGGTTGAAGACAGCTTTCTTTATGTTTGGGAAGCCACAAGAGCAGATGGTAGAGTTGACATTCCACATGAAGGCTGAGAAATCCAAAAAACCACCCTCAGTGACAGACCACTTCATTTCCACATAGAGGAGGACCTGCAGACAAAACCACACTTTTCCATAGAATCAGCTTTTGTTCAGTTCCAACCCTTGGTTTCAAGTTTTGACTGGCTAAAACCCCAGGTTTTCTATTACTGCTCTTGGAAAAAAACTGTCAAAGTTGTGCTTTCTGGTTTTGTCTACCAAATTGAAGAGAACATGGCTGAAAGAATATGCCGAAAAAAGTCCAATTGATAGAAATAAAAACACAGTTCAGGTTCAATTTTATACATTTTTTTGGCTTTTTTTTTTTTTTTTTAATACTGCTGGTGAACTTTACGATGAATGCTCTGAACTAACAAGTCCTTTAAATGACTCTATAATGAGAAAACTCTTTTGTATGAATTTGTGCAGTTCACTGTCAATTCAGATCAATAAATCCTGCACCAGTTGATTTTTTTTAAATGCAATTTATTGAAGGGGGGAAAAGGCTGTATGGATTGGATTGCTTGTTCCAGCTTTGAAAGATAAAGAACAGATTCAATAGCAATGAAACTAAAGTGTCTCTCCATGCCGCCTCAACCCCCTCCCTCTCACTCCTGCTTTTCTTTCTTTAATGCGCTGTCTGCAGTCACCCTGGCTGGGGCTGCTGCAGATTCATTAAGAAGTGGTTCTTTGAAAAATTCAGAGAAGAGAGTTGATACTGCATGCACAGTGGACATAGAATTCCAGCAGCTTTCCTCATGAATTTCTTTCTTACCTTCTACTAAGTCTGTAACCTAGAAGAACACCATTCTCGGGTGCTGTGGGCTCCATCCTCAGGCCTAAGGTCTCTCACTGCCCAGGTGAAAGGGACCTATCATCCCTTTGAAATATTTGGGGGGAACTTCTTTGTTTAAGAGTTTGTCTCTTCAACTGGAATAGACTAGAGGATGGCTATCAGAATTTGATTGCCTTCAAATCCTACCTATATCACTTAGACCTTGGGAATATTTCTTAGGCTCTTTGAATCCCAGTTTCTTCATATATAAAATAGGGATAATAACAGTACCTACCCTCACAGAATTAATTAAGATGTAAAGTATTTATATGTAAATTATATTGCTTTGCTCATATCAGTTAATTAATATTTCTTCTAAATGAGTGCATGTGTGAGAGAGAGAGAAAGGGAGAGACAATATTTGAATTGTTCTCAAGATAAGATCTGTATCTTTTCTTTTTTTGAGACCTAGAATTAGTATTGATTTTTGCACATGGTAGGTGCTCAGTGAATTTTAGTTGAATTAATGATGGTAATGAAACCTAAAAGTGATGAGTCCATACATTTTTTTTTTCAAATTACCTCCTAAATTAATTTTATCCTTTGCATTTTAGTCTTGGCTTTGCTGTGAATTCAATGTGTCCTCAGGGGAGGGATGGTTTTCTTATTTAGAATGAGAAGTTGGCATGCTGAGGTCTTTGGAGTTCTGAGTTCCGAGTTCTGAAATTCCTTGTTCCCTTCCCTTTCTTTTCTCTTTGGTCTGGTTTGTCAGTGTGACCAGAGGTCAAGCACTGTCAGCATACAGGCTGTTGGCCTTTCTATGTACTTTCTATGAGGCCATCAGACCCAGAAGCCCTGGGCCAAACAGTTGGTCAATTCGAGTAGAGAACTTTAGACTTAGGAGTTAAGAGGCATTACTAAAAATTATAAGACCTTCATTCCAGTTCTGGTTCTGTCTTTTTCTGGCTGTGTGACCTTGGACAGGTGACCTAAACTCTCTTGGCTGGCTTTCTCAGTGGGCATGGTAACCTTAGTTCTATTATTACTCAGAGTGGTGGTAAGGTTCCAAGGAGATTGAACAGTTGACAGTACCTTGTCAACTCTAACATGCACACGTTGTAGTCACTGCCATGGTTTTTGGTTTAGTATGCAAAGATGTCTTTGCTTTGAGATTTTACAGAGATGGTTGTGCAGGGAACTTTCAGACAAAGCCAACAGAGGTTTCCTTGGAGAGGTCAGATCATGTTTAACTTATGGAGATTAAAAAGAGAGTTGTGAATTATAGGCGATGAAGGGGACTGGACACTAACCTCCTGGATAGTGACTCTAAGAATAATAGTCATAATCTCAGAACAATAGGAGAAGCTTCCTTTAGTTAAGTGCATATTATGTGATAGGTCTACTAAGCCCTTAATGTCTTACCTTATTAATCTCACAGTGAACCCTTGAAGTAATAAGTACTCTTGTTACTCATTTTTCAAATGAGCAAACAAGTTCAGGAGGTCTTAGAGTTAATAACTGGAATTGAACATCTGCATAATTCCTGTGTATGTCTCCTCCAAGAGAGTGGAGTTAGAATGAAGTTAGGCTAATTCCTAACACAGCATCATTTACTGAAACTTTATGCTCTCTGTCCCTTATATCATAAGTACCTCTGGATTCTAGCTGCACAGCTAGTTTCTTCTTCTAGGGAAGAGGCTATGAAATTGGAACTTCACAAGATGAATTGGATGATGGGTCCCTAAGGAAGGGAGAGGTGGGGGATTTTTGAAAGGGAGCAGAAGGATGTTGTAACTGGTCAGGGAAGGTAGTTGTCTAAAAAAAAAGGTGATGAATATGATAGCCAAGGTACTAGTAGGACTCAGTCCAATTAGGCGGGGAGTAACCCAGATCATGGTGATACCGTGAGACAATCTGGAACATATCTGAGGGGACAACGAACGACTGGTTGAGGCTCACTTCTCCTCAAGACCAATCATACCTGTGGAAGTGCTAGGCCACTTTCAGAGAGAGAAGAAAACTGCTTCTCAGGCCCCCTAGAGTTGACTGCAGGAAAATTATGAAGGTCTTGACTTGGCAGAAGCTTATTCTTTTGGTAGTGAGTATAATGGGGTTTTGAAAGCAACTTAACCTTGCAATTATCAGCAACAGTATCCACCATTCCCACTGTTTACTGAGGACTGTTGGGCAGCAGGCACTATGCTAAGCATTTTACCTTCATTAGCTATCTTAATTATAGTGAGTTGGGTTATTACTCACCCCGTTTTTCACACAAGAAAACCTGAGGGCCAAAGAAGTTACTTGAGTTTTCCAAGGTCACATGGCTTTTAAGAGAATAGAGTTGAGATTCACATCCAGGTTTGTGTCATCCGTCTCCCTTTCCTGCCTCCTAGGACGGAGATGAAGGGAGCCTAAATACAGTTAAATTTACATAACATCTGGTAATCTTTTATCTGTATGCTGAAGCATTGTTTGAAATATAAGAGAAAACAAATACTTTTGTGCTTTTTGTGTTCTTCATTTTTGTGACAACCATCACCCTCCTACACAGAGTCTTTACTTTGGCTGGTTGTCAGTTATGCAAATATACTGTTAGGGACATGCTACCCTAACAGAGCAGAGTGCAAAGTCTTCACTTCCTGAGTTGGTTTTCCTTTGTCAAGGAGAATGCGTCTGGACTGATTGGGATAGAATGAGCAAACAGTGGTCAGGGGAACCGAAGCTGAAGGGAGGTGGGGAAATAATACGGAAGCACTAGTCTTGAAGAGAGTGAATGTCAGGCTTTTGATCCAACAGAACATATACCAAGGTTCTGAGAGAATTTCTGTATAAGAGCGTCACTCTCACAGAGAATAAAAGTTGTGTCAATTCTAGTTCCTAAGTATCTTGATTTCTGTCAACTTTGATCTCTCTTATTGCTGCTTTCCTTGTCCAGGCCATGATCATCTTGAACCCAAATTACCACAGGAGTTTTCTAAAAGGTCTCCCCTAATTGTCTTATATCGTACCCATATCTAATCCATTTTCCACACCACAGTGAAGGTGGTCTTCCTAAAATGTGTATCAAGTTTGTCCTCAGCTTGAAACAGGTCTATGTTCGTTAGCATTCACAGAGTAAAATTCAAAATTCTTAGAAGTAGCTATAAGCACCTTTACAATCCTATCTCTTTAGCCTTATTCCTTGTCCTCCCCTTTCTTCCCTAAAATCCTACAGAAACAGTACTCTTGCAACACGAAACATCTTTCAGTCCTTGGAAATTGCCATGCTCTTTCTTGTTTCTGGGAAGAAGCATGTACTATTCCCTTTGCTTCTTACAAGGTATCTTTCTTTTTCACATGACTTATCACCACTTGTCTTATAAAGTATCTGCTTAGAGGAGCCTTTCCCTGAGAAAATGAAGTTGATTCTCCAGTCCTCCAAACAGTTGGCCCACAGGGAGGGATCAGACTGATTGTGGTGTCAGGCATTAGAGCTTGGGATAATATATGAAAAGTTTTGGAGTACAGATTGTAGCTAAATTTAAGGAAGACAATTCTAGACATCATAGCTGACCAGAGGTGGGGTGGGAGAGTGGGTTCCCTGTCACTGGGAGTGGGCAGTAAGGATGTCAGTCCCTTGGAAGGGAGGATGTAGAACATTTTGAACACTAGTTTGGGAGTTTGTGGGAAATGAGGGGAAGCTAGATGATTTTTCACTGTCTCTCCTGAGGCTTTGTAAGTTAGTCTCTATAATCACATTAAGTAAACAAGCAATTTTCTCTTTAGCCTGGTGTTCAGAGTGTTCTCGTAGATATTTAGCTCCATTTAGGTGACCAGTTGAAACAGGGTCTCCTACTTCTTTGCCATCTTGCCTTGGATTAAATAAAATTGATGTGTTCTTTTTCTTTTCCTTTTTTTTTTTCTTTTCTTTTGTCTCTCTCTCTCTCTCTCTCTCTCTCTCTCTCTCCTTCCTTCCTCCCTACTTTCCTCCTCCAACCCCCCCATCATAAAACATCATACAACAGATCATACATCAGTTGTATGATCAAGAGAGAAAGAACTTCCATACAACTTCCTTGAGAACTATTAACCTTGTTGCAGATGAAGAACAGAGTTGAATATTCACCATTAATATACTAAAAAACAGGATGCGTGTTATTCCAGAAACAAGAGAGACAAGTATTTCACAAGGGAGAAGGAAATTAACTCCACCAAATGCTACTGAGAAGTCAAGCATGCTTGAGTGTAAAAGTTATCCCTTGTCCTCATCAAGGTGGAAGACATTGGTGGTCCTTTATAGGACAGTTTGTTTGGAGTGGTGGGGATGAGAGCTTGATTGGAATATTTTCATTAGAGAACAGAAGGTAGGGAAATAGAACAGCCAGTCCTTAGAATAATGTGGCTGTGACTGGAAGAACTGTGAGACCAACATAGGTTCTTTTTTTCTTTTTCTCCTTTAGTCCGTTTTGTTTTAATTTGGTTTTATCTTTGTTATTTTAAATGGTAGATATCACATCATTGTATTTTAATGGGAATGGCCCTTTGAAGTCATTAGTCCTGTCATACACGTTAGAACTGTAGAGTCCTTCATAGTCTACATGCCCATATACATTAACTCTGCCATTTTGGCTTGATTTAGTCCTTCCTCAAAGCCACGAAGTCATGTAATAATAGAGGCAAAGTTGCGTTTGGAGCCCATCTGTCTCAGATCATTCTGACTCATCTGATCATACCTAATAACAGCATTATGAGAGCTTTCCTCTTGTGTAACATTAATCGACACTTCTCAGTCCTTGGTGTTTGGTGGGACTGACTTCTGGATTTTAATTCCTTCCTGGTTTATTTTACTTTAGTTTTTATTTTATTTTACTAATATATATATATATATATATATATATATATATCTGTCACATATATTTATATATAAAAATATAAATACTAAGTATTTATTTTACTAAGTTTATTTTACTTATGTTTGCATCTCTTATACTAGAAGTCAACATTAACTCATAGGGATCAATGGCCATCATGAAAGACTGTATCTTCTTTTTTTTTTTTTTAAAGATTTTTATTTATTTATTTGACAGAGAGAAATTACAAGTACACTGAGAGGCAGGCAGAGAGAGAGAGAGAGAAGGAAGCAGGCTCCCTGCTGAGCAGAGAGCCTGATTCGGGACTCGATCCCAGGACCCTGAGATCATGACCTGAGCCGAAGGCAGCGGCTTAACCCACTGAGCCACCCAGGCGCCCCAAGACTGTATCTTCTTTTCCTCAGACCTGCCTTAAGACTATTTTCCAGGCCTGTAAAGCTATTGCTTCCTTTAAGAAATGCAACATATTCTCAGGGAAATATTTAGAAGCAGAACTGAAGGGTCATTTATTTTAGGTTCATAATTTTGCTTTGCCCTGACTTCCCCCAATTTAATATCATCTGGAGATATGAAGTACATACTTGCATCTGCAAAATTAGCATCCAAGTCCTCTTCACAGCATTGTTCTCATTTTGCTGTTTACTCTACCTGTTATATTTGTCTTCCCATCTTAACAGTGTAATCTGTGGATTTCTGGTAGTCTGTACCTATAAACGAGTTTTCACTCAGCAACTGTGTATTTTAATTTTGGTCTTTTTGAGCCAAGGCTAGGATTGTGAGCTCTTTAGAAAATAATGCATTATATGCCTTCTTTTGCCTGTTCTGAGGACTTTGGTGACTATTGAGGACATTTTAGCTTCCTGAAATAGGAGGGCCACTTTTCCTGAAAGTCTCCATGAGCCCCTGGCTTATCTCCACAGAGTCTCCACAGCTTCTTTAGTTCATCTGGTCTTTTTTCTTGGGAAAATGCTCAAAGTTTCCTTTTACTTAAAGTAAAATGTTAAATGCCAAGATTACTTAGATTATGCTCTAGTTGAGTTTTATATTTTTCTACTTAGCAGAGGTTCTTGGCTTCTAGGGAAACAATGTGATTTTATTGGAACATTAAGGAAGAAAGAACAATAGAGTTCTGGAATCTTCTTTTGCTAACTTTCAAGAATGCTCTACTTTTCTTTTGTCTCTCTGAGAACATACTGGGAAGAAGTTAAAATAGCTTAAGATTTGTATTTAGTCAAATAGTCTTGAATTAAGATAAAAGTTTATAACATGATTTGTTGACTCTGACTTTGGACATAATTTCAGTCTCAGTCTTTTCCTCTACAAAATAAGGATAATAAGACCTATGCCATTGAATTTTGGTGTGTATTAATAATAATATATTAAGTGCTCAGTATAAATACTAACTCTTAAATTGATATCATTCATATAGATAATAATATAGCAGCGTACATGCCAGATACAATGCGAGGCAGTAGGTAAATAATAGTGAATAAGAAGTAATCTTTTACTCTCAAAGGTCCCCTGGTCTAGTAGGATACATAAAGGGATAATTGTAGCAACATGGAAAATGCAATGATAGATTAAATGGGAAATCTTAAACAATCCTAAAAGTAAAATCTTAAACAATCCTAAAAGTAAAAATGATTGATTCTGGCTAGGATGTATGAGAGATACCATCTGAGTGAGGATTTTATAAAGAATAAAGGACAGAAAAAAAAAGAATAAAGGACATTTTGATCAGTAAGTATATTATGAACAAAGGGAGGAAGATATGAAACAATATTCTGGTTTTGAAATGTTAAGTGGGTGAAATTCATTTTCTACTGGGGTAATGGCAATTGTTTAAAGCCAACTCTTTCCATATCCCCTCTGAAAACCATAAATATCAATAAGGAGGACATATAAAACCACCCATAATCCATACGTATAGCACGGAAGGCATAAAATATTATAGACTCCATTTCTGTTCAAGTAGAGTGTGGTAGGCAGAATAATGCTCCACTCCCCCAAGATATCCACATCCTAATCCCCAAAAACTTTTTTTTTAATTTTTAATTTTTTATAAACATATATTTTTATCCCCAGAGGTACAGGTCTGTGAATCACCAGGTTTACACACTTCACAGCACTCACCAAAGCACATACCCTCCCCAGTGTCCATAATCCCACCCCCTTCTCCCAACCTCCCTCCTCCCAGCAACCCTCAGTTTGTTTTGTGAGATTAAGAGTCACTTATGGTTTGTCTCCCTCCCAATTCCATCTTGTTTCATTGATTCTTCTTCTACCCACTTAAGCCCCCATGTTGTATCACCACTTCCTCATATCAGGGAGATCATATGACGGTTGTCTTTCTCTGCTTGACTTATTTCACTAAGCATGATACGCTCTAGTTCCATCCATGTTGTCGCAAATGGCAAGAGTTCATTTCTTTTGATGGCTGCATAGTATTCCATTGTGTATATATACCACATCTTCTTGATCCATTCATCTGTTGATGGACATCTAGGTTCTTTCCATAGTTTGGCTATTGTGGACATTGATGCTATAAACATTCAGGTGCACGTGCCCCTTTGGATCACTACGTTTGTATCTTTAGGGTAAATACCCAGTAGAGCAATTGCTGGGTCATAGGGCAGTTCTATTTTCAACATTTTGAGAAACCTCCATGCTGTTTTCCAGAGTGGTTGCACCAGCTTGCATTCCCACCAACAGTGTAGGAGGGTTCCCCTTTCTCCGCATCCTCGCCAGCATCTGTCATTTCCTGACTTGTTGATTTTAGCCATTCTGACTGGTGTGAGGTGATATCTCATTGTGGTTTTGATTTGTATTTCCCTGATGCCGAGTGATATGGAGCACTTTTTCACAAAAACTTTTGATATGTTAGCTTAAATGGCAAAGGGAAATTAAAGTTGTAGATAAAATAAAGGTGACTAATCAGATGATTTTGAGAGGGGAAGACTATCCTGGATTATCCAGATAGGCTCAAGGTTATCACAAGGGTCCTTATAAGTGGAGGAAGGAAGGAAGAAGAAAAGAACCAGATAAATGGCAGTATGAAAAGTTCTCAGCAGGACCTTGCTGGCTTTGAAAATGGAGGAGTGTGACCATGAGTCAAGGATGGGGATGTCCTCTAGAATCTGTAATAAGAAGGAAAATATAATCTCTCATACAGCCTCCAGAAGCAACTCAGTTCTTCCAGTACCTTGAATTTAGCCTACTGAGACCCACTTTGGACTTTTGACCTCTAGAACTATAAGATGATAAATTTATATTGTTTTAAGCCACCAAGTTTCAGTGTTATAGAACACAGCAGCAGTGGGAAACTAATAAGGAAATCAATCAATGTTACAATGCCCAAGGGTACTCTGAAGCATATGCCAGAGAAGAGATAGGTAGAGACTTCATCAAAAAGAATGAATAGTTGGGATGAGGGGATCCTAACAATGGTAGAATCAAATGAAATCATCTTTGTAAAGGAGAAGAGCTACCCTAAATGAGAAGATACTGAGAATTGGTCTGAGACCTATGCATTGCAGCACGGGTTACTAGAGAATAAAACAAACAAAAATTAGAGAATTTTAAGTACATGGGACCAAGAGCAGCAATTTGAGAAGCCACTGATTTTGGGAAGGTGGAGAGGATTTGGAGGGAGGAGATGTTTTTTGGAGACTTGGTAGTGGATGGAAAGAAGAAAGCAAGCTGTGCATATAAAGGATACTACAGAAATAAAAGATAATCATAAAAGCAGAAGACACATCAGCTCTTATCCCCATCCAAATAAAAGCAAGCTTTGATTAAGGGACCATCGTTAAAGAAACCGACTTCACTCTAGTCATAGAAGAGATACTCTTGAGCTAGGAAATTTGATGAGCCATCTAAACCCATTACTTCTGCTGACATACACTGGTTATTGCAGGTCAGGAAAATATAAGACATTGAAAAATGAGTAGAAAATGGAATCTAATAGATGAGAAGAAAACCAGAAAAGAAAATTCTTCCCCCAAACCAAACATGAAGCATAGGAAAGCTATATAACACACTACCCCAGCATGAATTGAATATCCTTAAGCAAGTAGATAGGAAAATCTTCTGCAAATCAAAAATTCAAAAACTCAGAATTGAAATGGACAGAGTATCGAAGAAGAGAGAAAATTTGTATTGAATAAACTCAAAAAACATTTGGAAGAAGAGACAAAATCTTCTCAGAAAAGAAAATGAAATGCAAGATGCTTAAGGAGAATAGAGTCAACTGAAAATACAGGAAGAGGAGGAGGGAAATGGAAAGAAAATAGCCAAAAAAACCATAGCAAAGTAGTAGAAAGTTAAATTGTTGAAAGAAGAAGTAATAGCTCTCGAAGATAGGCAAAGAAAAACCAAAATTTCTATAATTGGAGTTTCTGAAGAATTAAAACAAGACAGTGGAGCCAAAAAATATTTGAAATTATAATAAAAGAAAACTTTCTAGGAAAAAAGACCTAAACCTATATATTGAAAAGACTGATTACATATTTGGGAAAATTGACCCAGAATAGTTAACTTTGGCTCAAAGTCTTTAACAGAGCATTTTAAAATATAGGTCTCCAGGCAAAAAGGCAAAGTCACTTGAAAAAGGAAAAATTCAAGACTTAGAATTTTCAACTGCAAAATACACAGAAAGACAATAGTGAAACGCTATTTTCAAGGGACTTAAGAAATAAACGTTAGTGAAGGATTTTATATCAAGCCAACTTGTACTTAAAAATCAAGGCTAAAGGAAAACAGGTTTTTTTTTTTTTCTTTTTCTATCTTTATTTTTTTCTCTCCAAATTTTTATTTAAATTCTGGTTAGTTAACGTAGAGTGTAAGGGATAACAGTTTTAAATATGTGACAACTTAGGATATAGTGCATTTATGAGTACTTTCTGAGAAATCTTAATAGAAGATGAACTTCATTCAAGCAAGCTATGACTTGGGTAAGTTTGGCACATTGGCAAGCATTAAATATATCTAAGTGTAGATTTCAGATTTAAAAAATATAGAGCAAAATCTAAAGCCAAAAGATGTAGGAGACTATTATGTAAATTTTATACATTTTTACAAAGAAGAAGCAGCATAACTAAAACATGGGAGAAGAGAAAAAAAAAGACAAAATTAAAGAATAAAGTCTTGATAATTGACAAATA
Organism: Mustela nivalis; assembly: GCF_964662115.1. Taxonomy (NCBI): domain Eukaryota; kingdom Metazoa; phylum Chordata; class Mammalia; order Carnivora; family Mustelidae; genus Mustela; species Mustela nivalis. The sequence continues at coordinate 68,134,414 of NC_139032.1, forward strand.
GGTAATCTTGAGAGTCAGAGGATATGTTGAAAGGCAAAACACCAAATAGTAGAAGCATAGGGAAGGAAAAAGATGAAAAGGGCATTCATTATATAATGGTAGCTACAAGAACAAAAATTGAAAACCTCTTAAATACCAAAAGAAACATCAAAAAGAAAAGAGAGGAAAAATGTATAAAGAAAAATAAATATTTTACAACATAAATCATATACTACTTTTTATATAGAAATAAGGGAAAATTGAGAAAATTGAGATCCAAGTAGATTAAGTAACTTAGTCCAAACACATACAGTGAAAGGTTAGTGTCATTTATACTGGAGAGTTTAGATCTAATCTAAGTATTCAACAATGGAGAAATTGATAGGAAAATGATAATAAATTGATTTAGAAGGCTATTATGTGATGATTATACAGAGCAATATATAGACATTCTCAATATATAATAAGTAAACATAATAAAAAATTATGTACATCCTCAGGAAGTCTGAACATTAGACAAAGGCAAGAAGGGAACAAGAAAGTAAAAATGCTTGGCTTTGTTGAAAATGTAAGATTTTGTAAGTCTGTTTTTTTCAACTTTTTATTGTGACAATATGATCATTGTACAGTATTTTATGTAACAATCATCACTACATTCTCTCTTTGGGTTCCATAGCTTAGTTCCTTTTCTGTTACAGAAAATTGCTTATCATATTTTAATTAGATGCCTTCCCAGTTCTTCCATTAGGTTGTAAGCTTCCTAAGGACATCTCTAGCACTAGTATAGTGCCTAGCATACCGTAAGTACTCATTTACTGTTCAGTGAATGACTGATTATAGTTAATAGTAAACTGAGATATGGAATGGTAGATGGAACGAATCCCCCTAAAATGAAGGAGGCAGTGACCACAATGTCCTAATCCAATCAGAAGTCCATTTCTTGTGTAGTACTATAAAATACTTTTTATCCTGTTGTGTTTTGGTGGGGGGAAGGGGTTATCAATGGGAGAGAACTAAAGCAGCAAAGGAGAAAAGAAGAATCTTAGTATGAATTTGGTATGAATATGAATGAAATTGGTTTGGATTCTCAACTTTCAGAGCTTGGCAAGAGTTCTATTAGCCACAAATTTGGCAACCAAAACCAAGTGGATCTTACTTCCATCAGCAACACAGAAAACCCTGTTCATGGGTCTTTGCGAATGACCTCGACTAAGCCAGGCTGTGAAATGGAGGATCTATGGAAAACAGGGTAAAGGGACATGTTTTCTATCCACTGCTCTATATTTTATCTTTGGGTCAAATTAGCTCCTCCAAAATGCTATGTCCTTGGGCTGTGTTAACGTAGGAACTCACCAGGAGATCTGACTGAAGCCTAGTGTTAAGGTGACGTGAATATTTTGATTTCGAGAACTGTTGTCTGAAAACACCATTAATGTTATTGAGAAAAATACTGTGTTGTTTTAGAACTCTAAGCTCTGTGAGACCAGGAACTCTTGTTTGTTTTTGTGTCCTGAAAACTTCAGTGTCTGGCCTGATGACAGGCCTGAATAGTGTTGAATAAATGGATAAATTTTTTGACAGCCACATTTTTCTTCAGCTCATTATCTTATATTTAACACTTCACATGAGAAATTTTACCTTTGAGAAACTGGGTGCTCTCTCTTTTTCTGATATCATAGATGTTAGGAAAATTAGCTTTCTCTTCCTCTCCCTCTCCTCTTTTCCATCTCTTCCTTTGGGATGTCTCTGTTATTACATATTTTGAAACTAAGAACATGTAGCCAATTACAATGCAGTTGTAGAAATTCTAATGGTCCTTATTATTTTCATATTTTCCTCCCCCCCCCCCCCAGGGCCCCACTTAAGTCCATAGCTCTGGAATAAAACCAACATGATTTGAAACCTGATCTCTCCACCTAGCTTCTCTTAGCCTAGTTCCTCATTTGCAAAATGTGCATACCCCACCTCCCTCCCTGGACCACTGTGAAGATTAAATAATCAAAAAGCTATACAACAGGGCTTGATCAATAAATCCAGGTTTCCATTTCTTTTTAGTATTATTATTATCTCAAATCATTTTTTAGAAATGATCTAATGGATCTAAATGGATCTAATGGATCTAAACAAGTTTTTTTTTTTTTTAAAGATTTTATCCATTTATTTTATAGAGATCACAAGTAGGCAGAGAGGCAGGCAGAGCGGGGGTGGAGAGGGGTGGGGAAGTAGGCTCCTCGCTGAGCAGAGAGCCCAATGCGGGGCTCGATCCCAGGACCCTGAGATCATGACCTGAGCCAAAGACAGAGGCTTTAACCCGCTGAGACACCCAGGTGCCCCAATCTAAACAAGTTTTAAAATATTCGATTGTTGAGGGGTCTCAGGATGTATGGCACTGTACCACATGTGTGTTGTGTCTTGGGGAGATGGGAATGATGAGAAGCTGTTCTGTCTACCTTCACCTACTTCTAGGTGTGTGATGGAGAGAGTGAGGTGTCTTTATTTTCAGTGAAATGAGAGATACCCTGTTTCATGAGACAGTGCTAGGAGGAACTGTGATATATATATATTTTTTAAATGTGGTCCAGAGAAGACGAAGTAAACAAAGGTTTCCTGGCTACAGTTTGGCATTGTCAAATATTTATAGGCTTCTGGATCTCAGCAGTGGTTTGTCTTCCCACTTACTGTGTATAGCTTCTGCCACTTAACAGGAGATCTCCCCCTCTGCCAGAACAAGATGGGAAACAGAAGATTTCTCTCTGGGCATGGACCATGTATGGTATGTGTGAGAAGTGAGTCTGAGCCAAATAGGCACTGGCCCATGGAATACCACTGAGGTAAACAATGAGCAGATGAACAAATGGATATATGATGTATAAGGTGACGCTAAGGGAAGAAGCACAAAGGTACTCCCATGAGTTGGGAAGGAGGCATGTACCAATGTAGCCTAGGAATTCCCCAAGAAAGCTTTCTGTGACCACTTATTCCCTGCTTAGTATGTACTTGTACTGCTGGGTTTTTTTTTTCCATGAAAAATTATTTTTTCATATGCTAATATATAAACTTGCAAGTTATGAGTGGCATGTATCTTGCCTGCACTGTTGGACTTTTGTATTATTGCCGTTTGATTTTTGTTTGTCTCTCCTTCAGTGAATTGTGAGTTCCAAGAGGGCGTTGTCTCTTTTTCTACTTAAGTTTGTGTCCCAGAGATCAGTACAGGACCAGGAACATAGCTGTTTCTTAGCAAATTGTTGATAAATCAGTATAGGGCCAGGGACATAGTAGTTTCTTAACAAATCATTGATAGATTTAGTCTTGTTCTCTTGAAGCTCACAGACCAGGGGATGAAGTAAACCAGTCAATGGATATTTGGGCTCTCTCCATAGTTTAGCTTTTGTTGGTAAACTATGTACATGTACATAGTTTGGGGTGCATGTACCCCTTTGAATCTGTATTTTTGTGTCTTTTGGGTAAGTACCTAGTAGAGCAATTGCTGGATTGTAGGGTAGCTCTATTTGTAACTTTTTGAGGAACCCCCATACTGAAGAACTTCAGATTTTATTCTAAGTCTTTGGAGGGTTTTGAGCAAAGGAATGACATGAATGACAAACATGGCCAATACTGGGTGCTCACTGGGGAATAGATTATAGGAGGGAAAGTTAGAAGGCTCTTATAATAATAACCTATAGGACAAATAGTAGTGGCTTGGCTGCGGAGGTAGCAGATGGTGAGAAGTGGTTGTGGTGTGAATTGACCTTGAAGGTAGTAGCTGATGAATTGGATATAGTGTGAGGAAAAGAGAGTATCAAGGCTGACTCAAATAAGTTGGTCAGAATGAATGGCCAACTGGTGCTGCCATTTATGGAGATTAGGTAGTCTGAGAGTGCAGTGGGTTTTGTAGCTGGGACATGGGTAAGAATCATTCTGGACATGTTAAATTTGGGATACTTATTTGACATACAAAGAAATTGTTGACTAGGCTGTTGGATATATGATATTGAAGTTCAAGTCGTGGTGGGTAGGGAGGGAAAAAATGAAACAAGATGGGATCAGGAGGGAGACAAGCCATAAGAGATTCTTAATCTCATGAAACAAACTGAGGATTACTGCGGGGGTAGGGATAGGATGGCTAGGTTATGGACAGGGGGAGGGTATATGCTATGGTGAGTGCTGTGAAATGTGTAAGCCTGATGGTTCACAGACCTGTACCCCTGGGGATAATAATACATTATCTGTTAATTTAAAAAGTAATAAAAAAAAAAGAGTTAAAACTAGAGATGTAAAATTGAAAGTCATCAGTACATAGATGGAATTTAGAACCATGGGACTGAATGAGATCATGTTGGAAGTGAGCACAGAAAGAGAAGTAAATAGATCTGATGCTTAACTCCTTGGGCCCTTCCACATTTAAGAGATCCGAAAGATTAGTCGAGGAGAATGAGGTGTGGCCACTTGAGGATAAGGTCACAACATTAACTTTGCAGTTTACTCAGCAAGTAGATATTAAGTCTAAGTCATGTGCTCAGTGATGGTCTATATAACAGAAACAACAGTTTGGAAAGCTTTCCGTGCCTATGGATTGGTTCAAATTTCAGAAAAAAAAAACCATTTTCATGCTTAAAGAAATAAACTCTCCACTGTGTTTCAACCCCAGCTACCCAGAATCATTTACCCTTTAGGAGTATCAGATAACTGAATGGCTGCTTTCAAAATTTACCTTTAAAAGGCATGTTAGAGTGTACAAAATATTTTCCTATAAACCCCTCTCCCTTGAGGTTTACAACAATCGTCTTAGGTAGGCAAAACATTTCTTTCGATCTTCATTTTATTGATAGAGAAACTAAGGAAGCAGATGACGAGGCTGGTCAGTGGTGAACCTGGGTCTAGGGTCTTGAACTTTTTTCCCCTGTGCACAGGGCTTTTTCCTCAATACTGTCCTCCCTCCCATAGAAATGTTACTATACTCTGTGGCTGCTGGAGTGTCTATAACTTTTAGACCCAATCAGGTTCTATAGTATTGCTTCTTCGGGAAAATACATTTCAATTTATAAGCACTTGAGATTAGCCTGGTGGTAAGTTGGAAACTGTTCCAATTTCTCTGTGTTAGCATACCACCTCGCTTTCAAAAAAAAAGGACCCTTTGTAGGGAGCATGTTAATTTCTTTTCTCTCCCAGTTTAATCCTCCTCCATGAATCACCTTCTCAGTCACTGGCATCACCAAAACTAGAAACATCTGTCATTTAAGGCTACACCTTTTTTTATCTCTAGCGTCTCATGAGTCACCAAATCCAGTCCATTCTACATCTGACAAGCCTCCAGCTGTCCCCTCCTCTGTGCCAGTGCCCTGGTTTCCCCTGCCTTCCCCCCTTTACCTGGGAGACTGCAGTAGCCTTCTCACTGGCCTGTCTGCCACCTGGCTTCCTGCCTCTAATCTACTTTCCACAATCCAGCCAAAGGGCTTTCTAAATGCAAATCTAGTCCTATTAAAAACTGACCTTATTTAAAAGCCTCTAGTGCTTCCAATTGCTCTTGGGATAAGATCCAAGCTCTTTAGAACCGTCTACCAGGACCTTCGGAATTTGCACATGGGATACAAAAATGAAAAAAATGCAGTTCCATCTTCTGAGCTTACAGTTTGATTAGGAAGGCCAGTGTATACACAAATAATTTTTATGTGCTATGAAAAATATTCTCAGAGTTAGGCGCAAATAAAAACAACTAGAATGAAGTGTGATATTTTTAATACTTCTGTTACCACGTAGGATGTAGCACTGCAACAGAGAAGTGTGACCTGTTAAGAGACCATTCTCTGAAGTTATCTGGGTACCTAGTTTACCCACTCTTAGTTTACCTGCTAAATTTTGCAGCAAAATTTAACATATATTGTCTGGCAGGTTCCTATCAGGCACACATAAGCTACCTCACACAATACTTAGATGGGTTCTTTGATTTGGGACTTTGAAAAAGAACAAAAAGATTTGTTGAAATGTCTTCTTGTGCAGAATTATGTATATTTTACTACACAGTCCTACTCAAGTATAGTTCCGAATACTAGTTTGTGGGGCTCTAATGTTCATCTCCAGTTTTCCTTTATGAAAGGACTGTAAGCCAGTGGGACAAAAAAATATGTCTTTGTAGTTCTACTTTTCCTCTCCTATATGTCATTCTGAACTGAGATGCGCCTCTCTCATTTCAGGGTTCTTAACTAAGTATTTTTAGAGTTCTTAGATTTTGCTTATGCATTTGTTTAAAGGAATTTGCTATTTTTAAAAATCAGTTCATTTTGGAGAAAGACAACTCTCATATGATCTCCCTGATATGAGGAAGTGGTGATGCAACATGGGGGCTTAAGTGGGTAGAAGAAGAATCAATGAAACAAGATGGAATTGGGAGGGAGACAAACCATAAGTGACTCTTAATCTCACAAAACAAACTGAGGGTTGCTGGGGGGAGGGAGGTTGGTAGACATTGGGGAGGGTATGTGCTTTGGTGAGTGCTGTGAAGTGTGTAAACCTGGCGATTCACAGACCTGTACCCCTGGGGATAAAAATATATGTTTATAAAAAATAAGAAATTAAAAAAAAACAAAAACAAAAACAAAAAATTAAAAATTAAAAAAAAAATCAGTTCATTTTTGTGTTTCTGTTCTTTGTATCTTACAAAGCCCTTACCCAGTGTCTTTGGGAATGATCATGGTGCTGTAATACTGGATTGTGTGCTTTAAATCACTCTATATGAGAAAGTTAATTCCTGTTCAGACTATGATCTGAAAAAGGCAACCCCCCCATACAGTACACCTGGCACTTACCTGAGTGACCTTATTACATTTCTGCAGGATAAGGCACTTGAGTGGCTTAGTTAAGGGTCTTACTCTTGATTTCAGCTCAGGTCATGATCTCAGGGTTCTAGGATTGAGCCCGCATCAGGCTCCATGCTCAGCAGGGAGACTGCTAGAGATTCTCTCTCACTCTCTTCCCCCGACCCTCCTACTCATGCTGTCTGTCTGTCTGTCTCTCTCTTTCTCTAAAATAAATAAATAAAATCGTAGAAAAAAAAATTCTGCAGGACAGTTGTAGCTCAGGGAAACTAATTCTTAATCTAGCATTTTCTGCCGTCCATTCTTTAAAACACGTATGCTTGAGGAATGCCCAACGAAAAAAAGGCTTCACTCAACTAACCCTGGAAAACTCTGCACATTATATCTGATCTAAGGTGCAGAGAACATCTTAAAGGTATCATTAAGTGAAGCACTTAAAGAAACATGTTGAACTCAATATTTACCAAACTTACTTGACCACAGACCTCTTTCCATGTTGTACCCATTAATAATCATTAGAAAAATGATGGCATACTCACTTTGGGTTAAGTGCCAGTAGCACTTAACCAGTCACTTATAATTTATTTTTTCAACATTTTATTGTAAAGGTTTTTGAAATTAAAGAAATATTGAAAGCAGGGAAAGCACAACCAGATATCCATAGTGTCTTGATTCTACAATTAATATTTTGCTCTATCTGCTTTATTATTTGTGTTTCCTCTGCCACTGGACAAGGGTGCCTTAATGGTTATTAATCTAACTTATCTTTATTTCATCAGTACTTAACAGAATACCAGGCATCTACTGGTAACCAACAGATGTTTGTCCAATAAATGAATGGATGAAGGCACGCATGCATTTTTTTTACTCCCTCAGACATCTTCCTAGTACATCTAGGCACTGAGCTTCAAGGGACATGGAAGACTAGACAGAGTGTACCATGGCCTTTCTACATCTCTCCCATGGCACAGAACCTGAGATAGGCCTTCTCTTGGGATAGGTGGAGCCCTGCAGCTTGGCTACTGTGAGGTGAGCTACTGCCCAGGGTCTCCAAGCTCCTTTATGTATGCACAGTTCATTTCTACAGGAGACAGATTTTGCCAGGCCAGTGTGCTCGAATGAATGAACTCAAGGCCAGTCTGTCAAGTCCTGTCCAAATGTTGGATTCTCCTCCGTTTTACAAGTTTCTTGCTTTCGTGAGATCTTGGTGTCTTCTTAATTTCCAAAGATGTTTAATTTCCACTCTGACTTTATCTGCCCTCATTTTTCATTCCTGGAAATCTGATCCTTGGTTTGTCTGATGATCCACCTTCTTCATTTGTAACTGCAGATGGAGACCAGTTATTTAATAGGCCTTTTGCCCTTTTATCCCCTGTATCTGATTACCTACCACAGGTCCTAAGAAAACAACTGCCTTTCTCCTTTTCTTTCTCTTCTCTTTTTGTATGAACAAAACCAACATCAACAAAATCTTTATTTCCCTCCATTTTTAACTTTGCTTCACTTTGAACCTTGCTTCCAATGAACTCCATTCTAATTTCTGTAAGATTCTTTATCTTGACACCTGTTCTTCTCTCTGCCTTCTCTTTTTTTCCCTGTATTCTGTTCGTTTTTCATTCCTTTTGATTTCTTTCTCTGGTAGAAAATAAGTCAGTGCTATATAAGTGTAGAAGACACAGGATTGAGGGCTAAAACCAATCGTACCCAAATCAATGATGTACATTGAATGAGCTTTTGGTAGTCAGGCTAAGGCCTCCTGTTAATTTTCTGAAATATAGTTTCCAGTGCCCAATTTCCAAACATGGCCCAGGCCCCATACCCTGTATTTACTGTGTCAGTTCCTCTATTTGGGTACTGCTTCTGTTTCATTCTGTTTTACTCTTGTGAAAATAGGACTCTTGCTTCAAAATTCCATTATAAAACCTCCCTCCAGTATGAAGCCTTCCTTGATTTTCTATTAGTATGGAAACTCACTCTTTCTTTTTGAGTAACCTTAATACTTAGTTCTGACCTCTCGTTTGACACATATTCAGTCTCATGTCTAAATATGTTGTGAGTATATTTTATCCTATTATAGTTTTATTTTTTAATTTTATTTAGTTATTTATTTTATTAACACATAATGTATTACTTGCTTCAGGGGCATAGGTCTGTGAATCATCAGTCTTACACAATTCACGGCACTCACCATAGCACATACCCTCCCCAGTGTCCATAACCTAGCCACCCTATCCCTCCCCCACAACCCCCAGCAACCCTCAGTTTGTTTCATGAGATTAAGAGTTTCTTATGCTTTATTTCCCTCTCCAGTCCCATCTCGTTTCATTTTTTTCCTTCCTTACCCCACATAAACCCCTGCCCTGCCTCTCAAATTCCTCATATCTGAGATAATGTATGATAATTGTCTTTCTCTGATTGACTTATTCTGCTTAGCATAATACCCTCTAGTTGCATCCACGTCATTGCAAATGGCAGGATTTTGGGTTTTTTGATGGCTGCATAGTATTGCATTATGTGTGTGTGTGTGTGTGTGTGTGTGTGTGTGTGTGTGTATCTCATATCTTCCTTATCCATTCATCTGTTGGTGGACATCTAGGTTCTTTCTTTAGTTTGGATACCGTGGACATTGTTGTTATAAACATTCGGGTGCACATGCCTTTGGATCACTACATTTGTATCTTTAGGGTAAATACCCAGTAGTGCAACTGCTGGATCATAGGGTAGCTCTATTTTCAACTTTTTTTTTTTTTTTAAATTAACATATAATGTATTATTAGCCCCAGGGGTACAGGTCTGTGAATCCCCAGGGTATCACACTTCATAGCACTCACCATAGCACAAACTATGTATATGCTACTTCACCCTTCATAGCACTCACTATAGCACATACCCTCCCCATAACCCCACCACCCTCTCCATATCCACCTCCCCCTGGAAACCCTCAGTTTGTTTTGTGAGATTAAGAGTCTCTTATGCTTTGTCTCCCTCCTGATCCCATCTTGTTTCATTTATTCTTTCCTACCTCCCCCCCCCATGTTGCATCTCCATTTCCTCATATCAGGGAGATCATATGATAGTTGTCTTTCTCTGATTGACTTATTTCACTCAGCATAATACCTTCTAGTTCCATCCGCATAGTTGCAAATGGCAAGCTTTCATTTCTTTTGATGGCTGTATAGTATTCCATTGTGTATGTATACCACATCTTCTTTATCCATTCATCCGTTGATGAACATCTAGATCCTTCCCATAGTTTGGCTATTGTGGACATTGCTGCTATAAATATTCAGGTGCACGTGTCCCTTCAGATCACTACATTTGTATCTTTAGGGTAAATACCCAGTAGTGCAATTGCTGGGTCAAGGGTAGCTCTATTTTCAACTTCTTGAGGAACCTCCATGCTGTTTTCCAGAGTGGTTGCACCAGCTTGCATTCCCACCTACAGTGTAGGAGGGTTCCCCTTTCTCCACATCCTTGCCAGCATCTGTCATTTCCTGACTTGTTAATATTAGCCTTTCTGACTGGTGTGAGGTGGTATCTCATTGTGGTTTTGATTTGTATTTCCCTGATGCCGAGTGATTTGGAGCATTTTTCATGTGTCTGTTGGCCATCTGGATGTCTTCTTGGCAGAAATGTCTGTTCATGTCTTCTGGCCATTCTCGATTGGGTTATTTTTTCTTTGGGTATTGAGTTTGATAAGTTCTTTACAGATTTTGGATACTAGCCCTTTATCTGATATGTCATTTGTGAATATCTTCTCAATTCTGTCAGGAGTCTCTTGGTTTTGCTGACTGTTTCCTTTGCTGTGCAAAAGCTTTTGATCTTTTTGAAGTTCTGATAGTTCATTTTTGCCCTTGCTTCCCTTGCTTTTGACAATGTTTCTAAGAAGAAGTTGCTGTGGCTGAGACCGAAGAGGTAGCTACCTCTGTTCTCCTCAAGGATTCTGATGGATTCCTTTCTGACATTGAAGTCTTTCATCCATTTTTAGCCCATTTTTGTGTGTGGTGTAAGGAAGTGATCCAGTTTCATTCTTCTGTGTGTGGCTCTCCAATTTTCCCAACACCATTTGCTGAAGAGACTGTCTTTTTTCCATTGGGCATTCTTTCCTGCTTTGTCGAAGACTAGTTGACCATAGCGTTGAGGGTCCATTTCTGGCCTCTCTATTCTGTTCCATTGATCTATGTGTCTGTTTTTATGCCAGTACCATACTATCTTGATGATGACAGCTTTCTAATAGAGCTTGAAGTCTGGAATTGTGATGCCACCAACTTTGGCTTTCTTTTTCAACATTCCCCTGGCTATTTGGGGTCTTTTCTGGTTTCATTTAAATTGTAGGGTTATTTTTCCCATTTCTTTGAAAAAAGTTGGTGGTATTTTGATAGGGATTACATTAAATGTGTAGATTGCTTTAGGTAGTATAGACATTTTCACAATAGTTGTTCTTCTAATCCATGAGCATGGGACATTTTTCCATTTCTTTGTGTGTTCCTCAATTTCTTTCATGAGTACTTTATAGTTTTCTGAGTACAGATTCTTTGCATCTTTGGTTAGGTTTATTCCTAGGTATCTTAGGTGCAATTAAGTTTTGGGTGCAATTATAAATGTGATTGACTCCTTAATTTCTCTTTCTTCTCTCTTGATGTTGGTGTATAGAAATACAATGGATTTCTGTGCATTGATTTTGTATCCTGACACTTTACTGAACTCCTGTATGAGTTCTAGCAGTTTTGAAGTGGAGTCTTGGGTTTTCCACACAAAATTTCACATCATCTGTGAAGAGTGATAGTTTGACTTCTTTTTTAATGATTTGGATGACTTTGTTGTTGTTGTTGTTGTTGTCTGATTGCTGAGGCTAGGACTTCTAGTACTATGTTGAGTAGTAATGGTGATAATGGACATCCCTGCCGTGTTTTGACCTGACTGGGAAAGCTCTCAGTTTTTCCCCATTGAGAATGATATTCACTGTGGGTTTTTCATAGATGCGTTGATAATATTGAGGTATGTGCCCTCTATGCCTACACTGTGCAGAGTTTTGATCAGGAAAGGATGCTGTACTGTGTCAAATGCTTTTTCAGCATCTATGGAGATGCTTTTTCTTTTATTAATGTATTGTATCACACTGATTGATTTGCGGATGTTGAACCAACCTTGCAGCCCAGGAATAAATCGTACTTGGTCGTGGTGAGTAATCCTTTTAAGGTACTGTTGGATCCTATTGGCTGGTATTTTGGTGAGAATTTTTTTTATCTGTGTTTATCAAGGATATTGGTCTGTAATTCTCCTTTTCGATGGGGTCTTTGTCTGGTTTTGGGATCAAGGTAATGCTGGCCTCATAAAATGACTTTGGAAGATTTCCTCCCATTTCTATTTTTTGGAATATTTTCAGGAGAATAGGTATTACTTCCTCTTGAAATGTTTGGTAGAATTCCCCTGGGCAGCCGTCTGGCCCAGGACTCTTATTTTTGGGAGATTTTTGATGACTGCTTCAGTCTGCTTCCTGGTTATGGGTCTGTGCAGGTTTTCTATTTCTTCCTGGTTCAGTTGTGGTAGTTTCTATGTCTCTAGGAATGCATCCATTTCTTCCAGATTGTCAAATTTGCTGGCTTATAGTTGCTCTTAATATGTTCTTATAATTGTTTGTATTTCTTTGATGTTGTTTGTGATCTCTCCTCTTTCATTCATGATTTTATTAATTTGGGTCCTTTCTATTTTCTTTTTGACAAGTCTGGCCAGGACTTCATCAATCCTATTAATTCTTTCAAAGAACCAGCTTCTAGCTTCATTGATCTGTTCTACTGTTCTTTTGGTTTCTATTTCATTGATTTCTGCTCTGGTCCTTATTATTTCTCTTCTGCTGCTGGGTTTAGGCTTTCTTTGCTGTTCTTTCTCTAGCTCCTTTAGGTGTAGGGTTGTGTAATTGAGACCTTTCTTATTTCTTGAGAAAGGCTGGTATCACTATATACTTCTCTCTCAGGACCGCCTTTGCTATGCCCCACAGATTTTGAACAGTTGTGTTTTCATTTTCATTTGTTTCCGTTAATTTTTTCAATTCTTCTTTAATTTCCTGGTTGACCCATTCATTCTTTAGAAGGATGCTGTTTAGTCTCCATGTATTTGCGTTCTTTCCAAATTTCGTCTTGTGATTGAGTTCTAACTTCAGAGCATTGTGGTCTGAAAATATGTAGGGAATCCTCCCAGTCTTTTGGTACCAGTTGAGACCTGATTTGTGACCCAGAATGGGATCTATTCTGGAGAAGGTCCCATGTGCACTAGAGAAGAATGTGTATTCTGTTGCTTTGGGATGGAATGTTCTGAATATATCTGTGATGTCCATATGGTCCAGTATGTCATTTAAGGCCTTTTCTTATTGATCTTTTGCCTAGATAATCTATTTCAGTGAGGGGGGTGTTAAAGTCCCCTACTCTTGTTGTATTATTGTCAATGTGTTTCTTTGATTTTGTTATTAATCGGTTTATATTGTTGGTTGCTATGTTAGGGGCATAGATACTTAAGTTGGTTAGATCTTCTTGTTGGATAGATTCTTTATGTATGGTGTATTGTCCTTCCTGATCTCTTATTATAGTCTTTGGTTTAAAATCTAATTGATCTGATTTAAGGATTTCCACCCCAACTTTCTTTTGATGTCCATTAGTATGGTAAATTGTTTTCCACCCTCTCACTTTAAGTTTGGGTGTGTCTTTAGGTCTAAAATGAGTTTCTTGTAGATAACATATTGATGGGTTTGGGTTTCATATCCATTCTGATACCCTGTGTCTTTTGATTGGGGCATTTATCCCATTACATTCAGGATAACTATTGAAAGATATGTTTAGTGCCATTGTATCGTCTGTAAGGAGACTATTACTGTATATTGTCTCTGTTCCTTTATGGTCTGTTACTTTTAGGCTCTCTCTTTGCTTAGAGCACTCCTTTCAATATTTCCTGTAGGGCTGGTTTGGTGTTTGCAAATTCTTTCAGTTTTTGTTTGTCCTGAAAGCTTTTTATCTCTCCTTCTATTTTCAATGATATCCTAGCTGGATATAGTATTCTTGGCTTCATATTTTTCTCATTTAGTGCTCTGAATATATCATGCCAGTCCTTTCTGGTCTGCCAGTTCTCTGTGGAAAGGTTTGCTGCCAACCCAATATTTCCACCATTGTATGTTACAGACCTCTTGTCCTTTTGTCAGGATATTCCTTTGTCACTGATACTTGTATGTTTTACTATTAGATAACAGGTGTCAACCTATTTTTAGTGCTTTTGAGCAGGTTCTCTGTGCCTCCCGGATTTTGATGCTTGTTCCTGTCCCCAAATTAGGGATGTTCTGTGCTATAATTCACTCCAATATAATTTTTGCCCCTCTCTCTCTTCTTATTCTGGGATCCCAATTATCCTAACATTGTTTCATCTTTTGGTATCATTTATCTCTCGAATTTGCCCCTCTTGGTCCAGTAATTGTTTTTCTCTCTTTTGCTCAGCTTCTTTATTCTCCATCAGTTGGTCTTCTTCATCACTAATTCTCTCTTTTGCCTCATTATCCTAGCAGTAAGAGCTTCCATTTTTTAAATTACACCTCATTAATTGTTTTTTGATTTCAACTTGTTTAGATTTTAATTCTTTTATTTCTCCAGAAAGAGATTCTATTTCTCCAGAAAAGGATTCTCTAGTATCTTCCATGCTTTCTTTGAGCCCAGGTTGCACCTTGATGTTCAAAATTCTGAACATCATATTGATTAGGTCCCAGGCCATTGGTATTGCCTCTTGTTCTTTTTTTGAAGTGAGTTTTTCCACCTCGTCATTTTATCCCCCAATGAATAGATTAATGATAGAATAAAATACTAAAAGGGTAGCAAGGACCCCTGAAAAATATACACTAACCAAATCAGAATACACCTAAAAGTGGGGGAAGATGAAAGAGGATGAAAAAAGAGAAATATATATATATATTTCACTGGTGAATAGAATAGAGCCACAGACTTGATTTGGATGCATTTTGGTGTGTTAGAAGAAAATACTTTCCAAAATTTTAAAGAAAGAAAAACACATTTATACAGAAATATGGGTAAACATGATGAACGGGTGGAATATGACTGTAAATATGAAAATTAGAAAGGATTCTAAAAAATGATAATATAAAAAGTTGATTGGAAAAAGAACAAAATAGAGAAATGTGGTCAGGCTAGAGACTAGAAAAAAGCCATGTGCTAGATTTAGGGTATATTTTGATCTACTAGAAGACATTGTATCCCAAAATTTTAAAGAAAGAAAAACCTATATGTATACACAAAATAAGGTGAAATAAATGAAGGGATAGAATATGACTACAAGAATGAAAATTTTTTAAAAATTTAAATTATATTGATAAAATATAATAATTAAAAATGTTAAAGTAGGAAAGAGGAAAAATTAAAAAATAGGATAAGAAAAATATAAAATTAAAAAATTAATTTTGAAAGACTAAAGAATCATGGGGAAAAAGCTATGTTGTATTCCTGTAGCTCTGAAGTTTTGCAGTTCTCATTGATTGGTGAACTTGTTCTTGGCTGGATGTTCTTGTTGATCTTCTGGGGGAGTGGCCTGTTGCAGTGTTTCTCAAATGTCTTTGCCTAAGTTGAAATTGCACTGCCCTTGCCAGGGGCCTGGCTAAGTAATCTGCTCAGTTTTACTCTTGGTAGTTTTTGTTCCTTGAACACTTTCCATTCAGGTTTGGAGGATGAGGATGGGAATGAATTGGCAGCCTCCATGTCTCCAGCCGCATAGGAGCTCAAAGCTCCAGGCCCCATTCCTCAGTGCATTCGATCCCTCCTCTTTCCCTGGTCTCCAAGTGTACTCTGGGCTCACCCAACCTGTGATGGAGCATTTCTGTCTCTGACACATGGCCCCATTTGGTCTCCCAACCCAGCAGATTCCTGCAGCACCCTCCTGGGAAGCTCCTCCCAGAGGAGGTTGGTGAGTCTTCATGGATCTGCCACTTGAGACATCCTTACTCAAAGAGCAATGATCCAACTGTGCCTTGGATCACAATTTAAAGTAAACCCTTAGCTGAGAACTTCTCCTTGGTCCCATCTCTGCAGCTGGCCTCCCTGCTCCAGTACTTGGGGGCAATGCCACACTCAGGCACCCCTGGTCTTTCTGTGACCCTGAGTGTCCTGAGACCACACTATCCTTGTAAGGGCTTCCCCACGCCCCCCACCCCCTGCCACTTAACCTCTGGAGCAACACCCCCCAGTAGATTGGACTTCTAAAAATTCTGATTTTGTGCTCCCCTGCTCTACTGCTTGCCAGGAGCTAGCCCTTCCCTACCCACCATGGTCCATCTTCCCATATATCTCCTCAGATTCACTTCTCTGCCCATCCCACCTTCTAGAAAGTGGTCGCTTTTCTGTTCCTAGAATTACTGATGTTCTTTTCTTTGCTCTCCTGTTGAGTCTGTAGGTGTTCAGAATGGTTTGGTAACTATCTAGCTGAACTCCTGGGACCCAATGATATTTGAGTCTCCTACTCCTCTGCTATCTTGCTCCTCCTCCCCCCCGCTATGAAAGTTTTAAAAAAATAGTAAAATAATTCATTACTTTAAAAAAATAGAGTACATATGCTCAGTGAGAAACAATTCAAATATAGGAAGAATAAATATTGAAAACAAGTCTTTTCTATTCTAGGTATGCTGGACAGGGGTTTCCATCTCTTTTGTATCTTTCTAGATATTTTCTTTGTACTTTTAAAATACATGTGATACTATTTATATGCACTGTTCTATACTTTACCTTTTAAACTTAAAATTTCTGTATTTTTTTTTAAGATTTTATTTATTTATTTGACAGAGATCACAAGTAGGCAGAGAGGCAGGCAGAGAGAGAAGAAGGGAAGCAGGCCCCCTGCTGAGCAGAAAGCCCGATGTGGGACTCCATCCCAGGACCCTGGGATCATGACCTGAGCCAAAGGCAGCTGCTTAACCCACTGAGCCACCCAGGCACCCTAAAATTTCTGTATTGAAGCTCATTCTTTATCAATTGTGATGCCTCCTTCTTTTTAATGACCTCACAGTATTCCATTGTGGACATTTAGAATGTTTTCAGTGTGTTTTGCTGAACACTATACTTTGCCTTTAGATAAACTCTGGGAGGTGGAATTGCAAGATCAAAGTGTATGTATATTTTTTACTTCATTGGTTTGTTTTTTTGACATAAAATTTATACATAGTGAAAAGCAAATATGTGTTAAATTTGGTGAGTTTTGATAAATGTATATCCTCATGTTACTCACCACTCTAATCAAAATTTTGAGCATTTCCATCACCTCACAGTTCCTTTTTGCCTTTTGTAGTCAATCTTTTTGTCCCTAGTGTCAAACGCTGTCTTATTTCTAACCATAGATGAGTTTTGCCAATTCTTGAACTTCATATAAGTGGAACCACAGTATGCACACTTCTGCTTATTAAATAGTATTCAGTTTCATGCATGTATCACTTTACCCATTCTCTTATTTATGGACATTTTCATCATTGAGAATATTATGAATAAAGCTACTAAGAACATTCCTGTAAAATTTTTTAGTGGGTATACATTTTCATTTCTTTTGGGTAAACATGTAGAGTAGAACTTCTATGTCATGGGCTAGATGTATGTTTAACTTTGTTATAAACTGCCAAAAAGTTTCTATATTTCCACCAACAATGTATGAGAGTTCAAGTTCTTCTACATTTTCACCAATGTTTGGTGTTGTCATTCTAAATATTATTTACTTGAATGAGTATGAAATGGTATCTGACTGTGGTTTTAAATTGCATTTCCTTGATAGCTAATGGTGTTGAGTACATTTTGATGTGCTGATTGGCACATACATTTCTACTTTTGTGAACTCTCTTGGTTTTTTTGCCAATTAAAGAATTTGGAAAGTTTATCTTTTTGCTATTGATATGTGTGCTTTAAGAAACATATATTCTAGATATAAGTGTCTGGTCAGATACATGTTTTGTGAGTATTTCTTCCAGTGGCTTGTCTTTTTCTTATCAATGTTTTTGAAGAACAGATGATTTTACTTTTGTGAAATTTAGTCTATCAATATTCTTTCTTTTATGATTTTAACAGGTTGTGTTCTCACTAAAAAATATTTTCATACCTCAAGTGTGCAATAATATTACCCCATGTTTTCTTCTAGATATATAGTTTGGCTTTATATTTAGGTCTTTGATCCTTCTAGAATTAATTTTTGTATATGGTGTGAAGTGCTTTTTACTCCCGTATTATTATTATTATTATTATTATCATTATGTTTTAACTATGTTTTTATCATTATGTTTTTAATTATGTTAGTTATCATACAGTGTAATATTAGTTTCAGGTATACAATACAGTGATTCAGCACTTCCATACATCACCCTGTGCTCATCACAACAAGGGCTCTCCTTAATCCCCATCACCTATGCCCCTCCCCCCACCTTCCCTCTGGTAACCATCAGTTTGTTCTCTATAGTTAAGAGTCTGTTTCTTGGTTTGCCTTTTTCTCTCTTTTCTTCCCCCCATGCTTGTTAGTTTTATTTCATAAATTCCACATGTGCATGAAATCATGTGGTATTCATCAATGGAATGTTACTTAGGCATAAAAAAGAATGAAATCTTGCTATTTGCAATGATGTGTATGGAGCTAGAAAGTATTATGTTAAGTGAAATATCTGCATATCTTTTTAAAGTTGTTCCAGCATATTTTGTTTAAAAGCCATTCTTTCCTCACTGAAATGTGTTGGCATCACTGTTGAAATCAATTGTCCATTTATAAGTGGGTCTATATCTGGGTGCTCTGCATAACTCTTGTTATGCCAATACCACACTGCCTTGATTGTAATTCCTCAACTTAATTCTTTATCTTAAAAGAGGTCTTGTCTAGTCTAGCTTTGTCTTTGCTTTTCCACATAGTTTTGGAATTAAAAATAAACTGATTGCATTAAATTTATACATCAGTTTAGGGAGGAGTAACATCTTAACAATATTCAGTTTTCTAATCCATTGACATGGTAAATCTATTGATTTATTTAGGTCTTTAATTTCTTTCAGCAACGTTTAGCAGTTTTCAGTTTAGAAATTTGTTCCCCAATATTATGTTTTTTAAAAAACAGGATCTTTTTAATGTATATTTCAAATTGTCTGTGTGCTAAATACCTACCAACAAAATAGGAGAGTTTCCCTATTTTCCCATCCCTTGAAAAATAATAGATTTGTAAAAAGGGTTTTGTTTTTGCCAGTTGAATGCTATCTCATTTTAGTTTTGCATTTATTTTATTGTGAATTTGAGCATCTTTGTATCTGTTTGAAACTTTCCATACTTTCTTGAGAGCATGTTCATGTTCTTTGTCAACTTTTATATTAGGCTGTGGGTAATTTTCTTGATTTTCAGAAGATCTCCTTATAGGCACGAAAATAGGTCCTTTCTGTTATTTCTCTTCCCATTTTTTCCTCTTAACTTTTAAATTTACTATATATAAACATTTGAAAGATATAGCAATCTTTAATGATTCCTGGGCTTTATATTATACTGAGAATATCTCTAAGGTTATTTTTAAAATTCTGTTTTTTTGTGGAATTTTGTGGTTTTAGTTCCTAGAGTTAAGCCTTTATCCATTTGTAATTTCTTTTTGGTAGGGATCCTTGTAAATATTTATGTGGACAGACCTTTTATCTCTAGAAGGTCCTCATTTATTGAAATAACCTATCATATCAGCACATGACTGTATCATCATATACTAAATTCCTGTATGTAGTTTTTCTTTTTCTAAACTCTCTATTCAGGCTCAAGCACCACACCAATTAAAACATACTGATTTAAAATAAGTTCTAATACCTCTTTGGGGTAGGTCTCCCACATTACTTTTGCTTTTCAGAATTTTTTTGTTATAGTTGTACATATATATTTTGCCACATGTAATTTAGAATTTGTTTGTCTAATTCTAAAAATAAAAGCTCTGTTGATATTTTATTAAGATTAGGTCAAATGTGTGGAGCCTGAGTGGGTCAGTTGGTTAAGCAGGTGACTTTTGATATGGCTCAGGTCCTGATTTCTGGGATCGAGCTCTGCATTCGCTCTACACTCAGCAGGGAGTCTTCTTGAGGATTTTCTCTCTCCCCACCCCCCCAACCCCACTTCTGCATCCACACACTCTCTCTCTCTAAAATAAATAAATCTTTAAAAAACATTTTTAAAAAGATCAAGTCAAATTTATAGATGTTTAGAAAAAAATAGACATCACAATATTGTGTCTTCATATTTATGAACAGGCTATTCCTTCTATTTATTACAGCTTTCTTCTGGATTTTTCAGTGCATCTTACAGTTACCTTTCTATATATTTTGTTAGGTTTATTTCTTGTTAGATTTATTTCTATATATTTTGTTAGGTTTATTTCTATATATTTTGTGTCTGTGGTTATTCTGCTGTAAATATTGTACATCCTATTTACAAAATAATTTTGCATTTATAATTGATAGCATTCTGTAATCCTTGCCTTATTTCATCTTCAATAGGAAGCCTTTTAGTGTTTCACTTGTAAATTTGGTGGTTGCTCTCTCTTGCTCTCTTTTGCTCTCCCTTGCTCTTACTTGCTCTCTTTCTTGCTTTCTCTCTCTCTCTCTCACACACACACACACATCTTGTATAATTATGAATTGATTTATACTTTAGTAAAATTTATAAAAATTAAGAATAGGTGTTGAATTTGATTAGATACCTTTTTAGCATTAGCAGAGATGATCACGTGATTTTTCCTTCTTTAATATCTTAATATGATGGTTATATTTCCTAATATTGGACTGTCTTTGGTAAGAATTTGATTTGGTTGTGGTATATTTTGCATGTATGTTTCTGAATTCTGTTTGCTTATACTTTATTTAGGATTTTTTCTTTCTTTAAAAAAAAGAGATTGGAGCACATGGTTGGCTCAGTGGGCTAAGCCTCTGCCTTCGGCTCAGGTCATGATCTCAGGGTCTGGGATCGAGTCCCGCATCAGGCCCTCTGATCAGTAGGGAGACTGCTTCCCCCTCTCTCTCTGCCTACTTATGATCTCTGTCTGTCAAGTAAATAAATAAAATCTTAAAAAAAAAAAAAGGATTTTGTTTATTTATTTGTTAGAGAGAGCAGAAGCAGGGTGAGCTGCAGCAGAGGAAGAAGCGGGATCCTCACTAAGCAAGGAGCCTGCTGCAGGACTCAATTCCGTGACCTGGGATCATGATGTGAGCCAAGGTAGATGGTTAAACAGCTGAACCACCCAGGTATCCCTCTTTAAGATTTTTTTCTTAAAGACTCATCAGTTGGGTTATCATTATCAGTTTTGATATTAATGTTCTTCTGACTTCATAAGAAAGAATTTAGAAGTCAGTATAATTTCTTTACTCTGGAGCAGTTTAAAGAGTATTTGAGATAGATACTTTTTAGAGGTTTGGTGGGACTCAGCTGAGAGACATAACCTGACCCTCTCTGGGGGAAAGGAGTGAATAGTTCCTTGACAACTTTGTCTGTGTCTCCTGTGAGAATTTATTTGTTTTGATTTTCTAATTTGTAATTTTTATTTTCCTAGAAAGTCATCCATTTCATTCAGGTTTTCAAGTTTGTATAGTCAAGCAAACTAGACTTTTATAATCTCCTAAATTCTTCTGTTTGTACTCATTTTTTCATTCTAATTTCCTATTTATATACTTGCGCTTCTCCTTACCATTTAAAAAAAACTAAATTAACTAGTGGTTTATCTTTCTAATGATGTTAATAATATTTAATGAGTACACCATAAAACCTACCCATTTAAAGTATACAATCAAATAGTTTTTAGTGTATTCAGAAAGTTGTGTAGCCTTCTCCACAATTTTAGAACATTTCATCACCTCAAAAACAAGTCACATATTCATTAACATTACTTCCCATTTCTCCCCAACCTCCCTGAC
Organism: Mustela nivalis; assembly: GCF_964662115.1. Lineage (NCBI taxonomy): Eukaryota > Metazoa > Chordata > Mammalia > Carnivora > Mustelidae > Mustela > Mustela nivalis. The sequence goes on from NC_139032.1 coordinate 68,156,129, forward strand.
TTCCTGGCCCTAGGTAATAAGTAAACTACTTTTGGTCTCTATAAATTTGCCCATTCTTGACATTTCATATAAATGGAATGCATTATATGATCTTTTGTGACTGGCTACTTTCAGTTAGCATCAGATTTTCAACTTTTATCCATCTTCTACCATGCATCAGTATATCATTCTTATTGCCAAATAATACTCATTCTTTCGATATACTACATATTGTTTGTTCTTCAGCTGATAGACATTTGTTTCCACTAGTTGCTATTATGAGTAATGCTATTATGAATGTTTATATATTAGTATTTTATGGACATAATATCTTCACTTCTCTTGGGTAGATACCTAGGAGTAGACTTGTTCAGTCATATGTAACTCTATGATTACCATCTTGAGAAACTGCTAAACTGCTTTCCAAAGTGGCTGCACTATTTTAAATTCTCATAAGCAATGTATGAGGATCTCAATTTCTCCAGATACTTGTCAACACTTGCTTGTGTCTCTCTTTTATTACAGCCATCCTAGTGAGTGTGAAGTGATATCTCATTGTGGTTCTAATTTGTGTTTCTCTATAATGGCTAATGATGGTAAGCACTTTTTAGTATTTATTAGCCATTTGTATATATAACTTTGGAGAAATATCTATCCAGATCCTTTATGCATTTTTGTGTTATTTATCTATTATTAAATTTTAAGATTATATATGAATATGTATGTATGTTATTATAAGATTATACATATGAATAACAGTGAATATGTAATTGACACAAAACATCTCTGTATATGGTGTATAGTTGTATTTTATTGTGTTTTAGTTTTAGGTTTTTTCTACTTAATGTATGACTTCATTCTATTTATATAATAACTTTGATAGTTTAGTATTTTATAATAATATCTTGTAGCATGAATTCTTTTTAGTTCTTTTTCAAATCTTTTTCAGATAATTGTTTAGGTTTATTCTATTTGTTGTGTTCATTATTATAACCTTGTATAATATACTCAATTCTCTATTTCTTAAAGATAGTATGTATTAAGCAATGATGAAAGTAACAGTCTTCATTTTCTCCTATACTTACTCATTTTTCTTTTTTGGCTTTTCTGCTCTTTTAAAATATATACATCCATTTATATATAAAAGTAATATATTTATATATATGCTATGTATTTATGTGCTATATATATATGCTATTTATATTATTGCTACATTGTAATAGTTTACAACATTTATATATTTATATATTTACATTTTACATTTTCATTACTAGAATTGTTTTAGACTTGGGTTTGTGACTACCTGAGCCCAATGATCACTGCCAGACTTTTGTAATAGTTTTAAATTCATTTCTTAGTTTGCTTAGGTTTTTCCAATTTGTACAGTGTATATTCTCTTGGTTTTGTAAGTTTAAAATGTTTCCTCTTGTCTTTATACCTGAATTTTTCAAATTTTTCCTCTGGCGTTTTTTAAACATAGTGTTACTGTATTCTATTCTTGAAAATTGCCCTTGAAAATCCTAGATTAGCTTAGTATGTTTTATTCTTTTTTAAAGTACTCTACTCCCAGCATGGGTCTCAAACTCATAACCCTGACAGGATCAGGAGCCAGGCGCCCTCCCACCCAAGTATGTTTAGTCTTATAGGTAATTTTTTTTGTTTGAATGTCCATAAGTTTCTTTTCTTTTGAAATGTGATAACATTATTGAGATATGTTTGTAGTTAGTTGTCCTCTAACATAGTCATTTTCTCAGATAGAATGGACTATCTTAATCTTTGATTCAAGTATTATTTTCTTTCTGGAAATTTTCTTTATATATTTATGTATCTTGAATTTGTGTGTGTGTGTGTTGTTCTCTTCTTTAGGAACACTGATCATATATATAAAAGATCTCCTTAGTCTATTTTCATTAATGTAATTTTTCTCCAAGCTATTTTAATGAATTGTTTCTTTTTACTTTTTGTAATCTCATCCTCCTTTACTATGTTTACATAAGGTTTTTTTTTTAATTTTTAATTTTTAATTTTTTATAAACATATATTTTTATCCCCAGGGGTACAGGTCTGTGAATCACCAGGTTTACACACTTCACAGCACTCACCAAAGCACATACCCTCCCCAATGTCCATAATCCCACCCCCTTCTCCCAAACCCCCTCCCCCCAGCAATCCTCAGTTTGTTTTGTGAGATTAAGAGTCACTTATGGTTTGTCTCCCTCCCAATCCCATCTTGTTTCATTTATTCTTCTCCTACCCACTTAAGTTTACATAAGGTTTTATTCATTTTTTGGTGCACTATTTACAATGGGGTCTTTATTACTTTAATGCCTTTGTGTTTTCCTTTCTTTTTCTTAGGTCTGACCTCTTATATTTTACTTTCTTCTGTCATTTCACCACAAAGTCCCTAAGCTCTTGTATCTCTTCTTTGGGTTCTTTGATTTTTTTTTTTTAATGACCTTTGATTCACTACAATAAGTTTTGTCATGATTTTGCTCTGCCTGTTAACAACATTTTCTAGTGAGTCGTCTATGTGTTCATTCTTTGTGAGAAGAAAGTGCAATTTTTGTCCATTTTTCCTTTTTTTTTTCCTTAAAGAACCTTTGGTTCTTTTTGAATATAACTTGAATGAAATAAATTAATGATCTTTGGATTGCATGCATAGGAAGTTTATGAGAAGGGAACCAACCTAAATTGCAGATGAATAGGAGTCTCCTGATTTGACAGTGAAGTGAAAGTCTATTTCTTTCTTTTTTTCTCTCTTTCATGTGTGTGTCTGTGTGTGTATATGTGGGATAGTTGTTTAAGTCTTTATATACTTTTATTTTCTCAGTTTTTGACTTTTCCTTTGATTACAGATTCATCAATAGACTGAAAAAAATGGAACATCTATCTATTTCCTTGCTTATTCCTGCTACTTTACATAGCTTGGGCATCTTACTCTATTTCTCTTTTTTTCAAAGATGTGATTATTGGATATTTTTTGCTTTTTTTTAGTGCACCATCTGTTTTGGTGATTGTACTCCCCTGACATGTTTGAGATCTGCTCCTGCAAACTTCTTTTCTTGAGCTAATCCCACATCTTGACATCTCTTAATCATATACAGTGGTTTGGGTTTATAGATTTTCCTAAATTTTGCCACCCATCCCCTCCCCCCCCAAAAGACTTTTAATTCTGTTGTTCACGTTTCTTATTACTTTGGGAGTGAAATCTGAAAGAAGAGGGCACCTTAACACCAGAAGTCTCTTTTTAATATTGATTTTAATGGGTTAATCTTTAAGTAGATGTACAAAATAGAGAATAATTGAGAAATTAAAAGGAAGCAAATGTTAAAAATAATAACATTAATACAAAAATAAAGAAACAAAATACTATTAGTGTTAGCATCTTGGAGCCCTCCATTACTCTATTTTGAAGCTCACAGAAAGTTTAGAGAAAATGAGTAGGGGACACAACATTGGAATACTTGAACTTAATAGTTTATGTCTTTGTTAATTATTATTTTCATCATTTTGAACAAGTGCCTTAGGCATTCTAAATCTGTTTCCTAATGTGTAAAATGGGGATAGTAATGGTTTTTTTTTTTTGCAGTCACTTGTCACCTAGAACCTATTCAACAAATAGCCACTGTATTTGATATAGTATTTCTATAGTATTTCTCATTCCAAGTGTCTTTAGTTCTCCCTTTAAAAAAAAAAAGTTATAGCTCTTTAAAGATTGAAGAACAAGAAAGCTGATTCTAAAAATATGAAGAATGATCATGTTTTAAGAAGATTATGTCTGATTTTCATAATAAACTGAATCCCTAAAAATTCTCTCTGCTTGCAACATTTGACTGTTCCTTTATTTTATTTTTTTAAAGTTTTTATTTATTTATTAGAGCGAGAAACAACACAAGTAGCTCCCTGCTAAGCAAGGAGCCTGATGAGGGACTCGGTCCCAGGACCCTGGGATCATGACCTGAGCTGAGCCACCCAGGTGCACTTGACTGTTTCTTTAAACATCAAACTCTAAACTTGCAACCCATTTTGCAGTATAGTCTAATACAATAGTGCTATTAACAATTATATTTGTCTCTGAATTTTTTGTGTGCAAAATGTACAATAATACAGCATTTTTTCTGACAAGATAGTTATAAAAGAAGCCCTTTATTTCTGTTATAAAAGAAGCCTTTTATTTCACTGTTTTCTATGTTTATAAGAGAAATACATCTCACTGATAACAGCTAATATTAACAAAGCACTTTTCAGTTTGCATAAATTCTTATTTGACCTTATTTAATTATGGAAATCTGGGCCATGAGATAATGGATGTTTGACAAAAACAACTTGTTCAGACATATGGATTACTCAGAAAATCCAGATTTAAATTCTTCAGGGGTTCTATTCTAGAAACCAAAATTAATCAAGTCCAGGTTTTCTGACTAAGATGGATAGGCATTTTAATGTAAAAATATCCAATTTTGTTTCATATGGACTAATGTTACTCTGTGATAACAATATGGAGTTGGGTGGTTTCTAGAAGATCCACCAAAGAGTAGAAGAACTTAATTAACATGTAGCAGCTTATAGTTGATACTTGGCAAGTCACTTAACCTTACTGAGCATCAATTTTCTCATGTTTTTAAAAAGGATAATAATTCTTAACTCTGTTCAATTTAGTTCATTGCAATAAGCATTTATTGAAAGCCTCCTATGGGCGGAAAATGGGATTAAAATGTTTTATAATCTGAAAATCAAATGAACTTTATGTGTGAAAATGTTTTGTACACTGTAAAAAGTATATATGTCTCAATGACTATTATATTTATGTGCTGAGCTATGTGGTTAACAAGGAAAATACTTTATTGCTCCTTCTTGGGTGAAATCTCATGCATTTTATAACAATTGTGCTTCTCAGAGTGATTGTGAAAGTATTGGCTCACATGCTGTTCTCATTCAGTACACCAGTTCTTCTACTTACCCAATTTTCTATCCATTTGCAAGTAGTTGTGAGCGCAGGGCCTCATTGACTCTACATGTCTGTTCATAACTTGATCCTCAAGAATATTGCTTCTAAGAATGACTCTGGGTAAATGGCATGTAGGACATAGTTATTTGAAGATATCCTGGCAGTAGACATTCATAGGGATGGCCACATGCCTTTAGAATGAGCCAACCAGTTTCTTCTTCTTCCTTCAGGTACAATTTTGACTCTGTGGAGAGATTTTTTTTTTTTTTTTTTTTTTTTTTTACTACATTTGCTTGTTCTATGTTGATTTAGAACATTTTTGTAATCTAAACTAGGAGTTTACAAATAGAAAGTTCTGTTAAGAGCTATGTGTACTTTATCACAGTCTTCTCCCACTTAGTCACTTAGAGTGACATTGTGTGTGTGTGTTTAATGTGCAGTTATATCATTGTCTCACACTTTTAGGTTAGAATCAGTTCTGACACTGTTTAACTTCAACCTCTTTTAAGCCATTGTTTATACATCTATAAAATGGGGCTACTTCCTAGTTTTCAGACTTGTGGTGAGGATTAGAACTCAGGTACATGAAATGCCTAGCAGATGATAAACTAGATACAAAGTAATACTAATTCCCTTTTCCTGAACTCTGAGAAAGTAAATAGAAAACACATTTGGATTCAGAAGAATAGGGTTCAAATGCTGGCTCTGTAGCTATAAGCTTTGTGACCTATGAAGAGTTACTGAATTTCCCAGGGTTTCTGTTTCGCATTGTGAAATAATAGCATCATCCTCTGCCAGGCCTTGAGTGGTGTTACTAGAATCAAATGAGATAATGTTCTTAGTAAAAATGTATTTTTCTATAAGAAATAGTGGACTGTTGGTATTAATTATTAATAATACTTACTTAGTATTAAATAAATAAAATGTTTATTTAATTTTTAAAATATTTAAAATAATTTAAATTTTAAAATATAAATATAAAATGTAAATTTAAAGTATTTAAATATTTTTTTTCTTTTTTTGTGTGTGTTTTTTTTTTTAATTTTTTATTTTTGATAAACATATATTTTTATCCCCAGGGGTACAGGTCTGTGAATCACCAGGTTTACACACTTCACAGCACTCACCAAAGCACATACCCTCCCCAATGTCCATAATCCCACCCCCTTCTCCCAAACCCCCTCCCCCCGGCAACCCTCAGTTTGTTTTGTGAGATTAAGAGTCACTTATGGTTTGTCTCCCTCCCAATCCCATCTTGTTTCATTGATTCTTCTCCTACCCACTTAAGCCTCCATGTTGCATCACCACTTCCTCATATCAGGGAGATCATATGATAGTTGTCTTTCTCTGCTTGACTTATTTCGCTAAGCATGATACGCTCTAGTTCCATCCATGTTGTTGCAAATGGCAAGATTTCATTTCTTTTGATGGCTGCATAGTATTCCATTGTGTATAAATACCACATCTTCTTGATCCATTCATCTGTTGATGGACATCTAGGTTCTTTCCATAGTTTGGCTATTGTGGACATTGCTGCTATAAACATTCGGGTGCATGTGCCCCTTTGGATCACTACATTTGTATCTTTAGGGTAAATACCCAGTAGTGCAATTGCTGGATCATAGGGCAGTTCTATTTTCAACATTTTGAGGAACCTCCATGCTGTTTTCCAGAGTGGCTGCACCAGCTTGCATTCCCACCAACAGTGTAGGAGGGTTCCCCTTTTTCCGCATCCTCGCCAGCATCTGTCATTTCCTGACTTGTTGATTTTAGCCATTCTGACTGGTGTGAGGTGATATCTCATTGTGGTTTTGATTTGTATTTCCCTGATGCCGAGTGATATGGAGCACTTTTTCATGTGTCTGTTGGCCATCTGGATGTCTTCTTTGCAGAAATGTCTGTTCATGTCCTCTGCCCATTTCTTGATTGGATTATTTGTTCTTTGGGTGTTGAGTTTGCTAAGTTCTTTATAGATTCTGGACACTAGTCCTTTATCTGATATGTCGTTTGCAAATATCTTCTCCCATTCTGTCAGTTGTCTTTTGATTTTGTTAACTGTTTCCTTTGCTGTGCAAAAGCTTTTGATCTTGATGAAATCCCAATAGTTCATTTTTTCCCTTGCTTCCCTTGCCTTTTGCGTTGTTCCTAGGAAGATGTTGCTGCGGCAGAGGTCGAAGAGGTTGCTGCCCGTGTTCTCCTCAAGGATTTTGATGGATTCCTTTCGCACATTGAGGTCTTTCATCCATTTTGAGTCTATTTTTGTGTGTGGTGTAAGGAAATGGTCCAATTTCATTTTTCTGCATGTGGCTGTCCAATTTTCCCAGCACCATTTATTGAAGAGGCTGTCTTTTTTCCATTGGACATTCTTTCCTGCTTTGTCGAAGATTAGTTGACCATAAATTTGAGGGTCTATTTCTGGGCTATCTATTCTGTTCCATTGATCTATGTGTCTGTTTTTGTGCCAGTACCATGCTGTCTTGATGATGACAGCTTTGTAATAGAGCTCGAAGTCCAGAATTGTGATGCCACCAACGTTGGCTTTCTTTTTCAATATCCCTTTGGCTATTCGAGGTCTTTTCTGGTTCCATATAAATTTTAGCATTATTTGTTCCATTTCTTTGAAAAAGATGGATGGTACTTTGATAGGAATTGCATTAAATGTGTAGATTGCTTTAGGTAGCATAGACATTTTCACAATATTTATTCTTCCAATCCAGGAGCATGAACATTTTTCCATTTCTTTGTGTCTTCCTCAATTTCTTTCATGAGTACTTTTTAGTTTTCTGAGTATAGGTTCTGTGTCTCTTTGGTTAGGTTTATTCCTAGGTATCTTATGGTTTTGCATGCAATTGTAAATGGAATTGACTCCTTAATATCTCTTTCTTCTGTCTTGCTGTTGGTGTAGAGAAATGCAATTGATTTCTGTGCATTGATTTTATATCCTGACACTTTACTGAATTCCTGTATAAGTTCTAGCAGTTTTGGAGTGGAGTCTTTTGGGTTTTCCACATATAGTATCATATCATCTGCGAAGAGTGATAATTTGACTTCTTCTTTGCCAATTTGGATGCCTTTAATTTCCTTTTGTTGTCTGATTGCTGAGGCTAGGACCTCTAGTACTATGTTGAATAGCAGTGGTGATAATGGACATCCCTGCCGTGTTCCTGACCTTAGCGGAAAAGCTTTCAGTTTTTCTCCATTGAGAATGATATTTGCGGTGGGTTTTTCATAGATGGCTTTGATGATATTGAGGTATGTGCCCTCTATCCCTACACTTTGAAGAGTTTTGATCAGGAAGGGATGCTGCACTTTGTCAAATGCTTTTTCAGCATCTATTGAGAGTATCATATGGTTCTTGTTCTTTCTTTTATTGATGTGTTGTATCACATTGACTGATTTGCGGATGTTGAACCAACCTTGCAGCCCTGGAATAAATCCCACTTGGTCGTGGTGAATAATCTTTTTAATGTACTGTTGAATCCTATTGGCTAGTATTTTGTTGAGTATTTTCGCATCTGTGTTCATCAAGGATATTGGTCTATAGCTCTCTTTTTTGGTGGGATCCTTGTCTGGTTTTGGGATCAAGGTGATGCTGGCCTCATAAAATGAGTTTGGAAGTTTTCCTTCCATTTCTATTTTTTGGAACAGTTTCAGGAGAATAGGAATTAGTTCTTCTTTAAATGTTTGGTAGAATTCCCCCGGGAAGCCATCTGGCCCTGGGCTTTTGTTTGTTTGGAGATTTTTAATGACTGTTTCAATCTCCTTACTTGTTATGGGTCTGTTCAGGCTTTCTATTTCTTCCTGGTTCAGTTGTGGTAGTTTATGTTTCTAGGAATGCATCCCTTTCTTCCAGATTGTCAAATTTATTGCCGTAGAGTTGCTCATAGTATGTTCTTATAATAGTTTGTATTTCTTTGGTGTTTTTTGTGATCTCTCCTCTTTCATTCATGATTTTATTTATTTGGGTCCTTTCTCTTTTCTTTTTGATAAGTCGGGCCAGGGGTTTATCAATTTTATTAATTCTTTCAAAGAACCAGCTCCTGGTTTCGTTGATTTGTTCTATTGTTTTTTTGGTTTCTATTTCATTGATTTCTGCTCTGATCTTTATGATTTCTCTTCTCCTGCTGGGCTTAGGGTTTCTTTCTTGTTCTTTCTCCAGCTCCTTTAGGTGTAGGGTTAGGTTGTGTACCTGAGACCTTTCTTGTTTCTTGAGAAAGGCTTGTACCGCTATATATTTTCCTCTCAGGACTGCCTTTGTTGTGTCCCACAGATTTTGAACCGTTGTATTTTCATTATCATTTGTTTCCATGATTTTTTTTCAATTCTTTTTTAATTTCCCGGTTGACCCATTCATTCTTTAGAAGGATACTGTTTAGTCTCCATGTATTTGGGTTCTTTCCAAACTTCCTTTTGTGGTTGAGTTCTAGCTTTAGAGCATTGTGGTCTGAAAATATGCAGGGAATGATCCCAATCTTTTGATACCGGTTGAGTCCTGATTTAGGACCGAGGATGTGATCTATTCTGGAGAATGTTCCATGTGCACTAGAGAAGAATGTGTATTCTGTTGCTTTGGGATGAAATATTCTGAATATATCTGTGATGTCCATCTGGTCCAGTGTGTCGTTTAAGGCCTTTATTTCCTTGCTGATCTTTTGCTTGGATGACCTGTCCATTTCAGTGAGGGGAGTGTTAAAGTCCCCTACTATTATTGCATTATTGTTGATGTGTTTTTTTAATTTTGTTATTAATTGGTTTATATAGTTGGCTGCTCCCACGTTGGGGGCATAGATATTTAAAATTGTTAAATCTTCTTGTTGGACAGACCCTTTGAGTATGATATAGTGTCCTTCCTCATCTCTTATTATAGTCTTTGGCTTAAAATCTAATTGATCTGATATAAGGATTGCCACTCCTGCTTTCTTCTGATGTCCATTAGCATGGTAAATTCTTTTCCACCCCCTCACTTTAAATCTGGAGGTGTCTTCGGGCTTAAAATGAGTTTCTTGGAGGCAACATATAGATGGGTTTTGTTTTTTTATCCATTCTGATACCCTGTGTCTTTTGACAGGGGCATTTAGCCCATTCACATTCAGGGTAACTATTGAGAGATATGAATTTAGTGCCATTGTATTGCCTGTAAGGTGACTGTTACTGTATATGGTCTCTGTTCCTTTCTGATCTACCACTTGTAGGCTCTCTCTTTGCTTAGAGGACCCCTTTCAATATTTCCTGTAGAGCTGGTTTGGTATTTGCAAATTCTTTCAGTTTTTGTTTGTCCTGGAAGCTTTTAATCTCTCCTTCTATTTTCAATGATAGCCTAGCTGGATATAGTATTCTTGGCTGCATGTTTTTCTCGTTTAGTGCTCTGAAAATATCATGCCAGCTCTTTCTGGCCTTCCAGGTCTCTGTGGATAAGTCAGCTGCCAATCTAATATTTTTACCATTGTATGTTACAGACTTCTTTTCCCGGGCTGCTTTCAGGATTTTCTCTTTGTCACTGAGACTTGTAAATTTTACTATTAGGTGACGGGGTGTGGGCCTATTCTTATTGATTTTGAGGGGCGTTCTCTGAACCTCCTGAATTTTGATGCTCGTTCCCTTTGCCATATTGGGGAAATTCTCCCCAATAATTCTCTCCAGTATACCTTCTGCTCCCCTCTCTCTTTCTTCTTCTTCTGGAATCCCAATTATTCTAATGTTGTTTCGTCTTATGGTGTCACTTATCTCTCGAATTCTCCCCTCGTGGTCCAGTAGCTGTTTGTCCTTCTTTTGCTCAGCTTCTTTATTCTCTGTCATTTGGTCTTCTATATCACTAATTCTTTCTTCTGCCTCATTTATCCTAGCAGTGAGAGCCTCCATTTTTGATTGCACCTCATTAATAGCTTTTTTGATTTCAACTTGGTTAGATTTTAGTTCTTTTATTTCTCCAGAAAGGGCTTTTATATCTCTCGAGAGGGTTTCTCTAATATCTTCCATGCCTTATTCGAGCCCGGCTAGAACCTTGAGAATTGTCATTCTGAACTCTAGATCTGACATGTTACCGATGTCTGTATTGATTAGGTCCCTAGCCTTCGGTACTGCCTCTTGTTCTTTTTTTTGCGTTGAATTTTTCCGTCTTGTCATTTTGTCCAGATAAGAGTAATGATGGGGCAAGTAAAATACTAAAAGGGTGGCAACAACCCCAGGAAAATATGCTTTAACCAAATTAGAAGAGATCCAAAATCGTGAGTGGGTAGAAAGGGGATAAAAAGAGGTTCAAAAAGGAAGAAAGAAAAAAAAAAGCAAAAAGAAAAAAAAAAAAAAGAAAAGAAAAGAATTTTTAAAAAAAGAAAACACCTAAGAAAAATGTAAAAAAGAAAAAATATATATATTAGATAAACTAGTAAAAAATCGTTAAAAAAGAAAAAGGTAACAGTTAAAAAAAAAATTTTTACCCGAAGGCTAGAAAAAGAAAAAAAAAAAAATGAAAAAGAAAAAATTAAATTAACTGCAAGACTAAAAAAAATCACAGGAAAAAAGCCATGAGTTCCGTGCTTGGCTTTCTCCTCTTCTGGAATTCTGCTGCTCTTCTTGGTATTGAAACCGCACTCCTTGGTAGGTGAACTTGGCTTCGGCTGGATTTCTTGTTGATCTTCTGGGGGAGGGGCCTGTTGTAGTGATTCTCAAGTGTCTTTGCCCCAGGCGGAATTACACCGCCCTTACCCGGGGCCAGGGTGAGTAATCCGCTCGGGTTTGCTTTCAGGAGCTTTTGTTCCCTGAGCGCTTTCCGTAGAGTTCCGGAGGACAGGAATACAAATGGCGGCCTCCTGGTCTCCGGCCCGGAGGAGCCGAGAGCCCAGGGCCCCACTCCTCTGTGCGCCCTCAGAGAACAGCGCCCAGTTACTCCCGTCTGCCTGACCTCCGGCCCCGCTCCGAGCTCACCGAGCCTGCGACCCGTTCAAGGTAACACCGAGCTGTGAGCTTACTGTCGGCTCTGTCTCTGTAGCCGGCTTTCCCGTTCCAATACCCGCAAGCTCTGCGACACTCAGACACCCCCGATCCTTCTGTGACCCTGCGGGACCTGAGGCCACGCTGACCCCACGTGGGCTTCGCCCCGGTTTAGCCCCTGGAGCAATGTCCCTCAGCGGAACAGACTTTTAAAAGTCCTGATTTTGTGCACCGTTGCTCCGCTGCTTGCCGGGAGCCGGCCCCTCCCCCGGGGTCTCTCTCCCCATCGCTTTGGATTCACTTCTCCGCCGGTCCTACCTTTCAGAAAGTGGTTGTTTTTCTGTTTCCAGAATTGCTGTTCTTCTTCTCTTCGATCTGCCGATGGATTTTCAGGTGTTTGCAATCTTTAGATAAGCTATCTAGCTGATCTCTGGCTAGCTGAAGCAGTCTCAGCTTGCTACTTCTCCGCCATCTTGACTCCTCCCCTATTTAAATATTTTTAAACTATTTTAAAATTTAAACATATTAAATAAATAAGTAATACTAAGTAAGTATTATTTAAGAAGATTGACAGAGTGGAAGAAGTACTGGATTTGCTCTCAGAGACTCCTGGCTTTACTTCCTTGCTCCATGGCACATTTTCTAATCAATTTCTTGGTACTTCAGTTTTCTCAACTGTGAAGCAGAATTAAAATTACTTACCTCATAGGATTGTTCTAAAAATTAAATGAATTACATATGAGAAAGCACCTGGAGAGACTTTGACATACAGTAGGTTTTCAATAATTGTTAGCTGACTTTTGTTGCATACAGAGAGATTTAGGTCTCCTAATGGAATTTTTTAAAACTTAGATTCAATTGGCCAACATATAGTACATCATTAGTTTCAGATGTAGAGTTAAGTAATTCATCAGTTGCATATAATACCCAGTGTTTATCATATCACATGGCCTCCTAAATGCCCATCACCCAATTATCCCATTTCCCTACCTACCTCCCCTCCATCAACCCTCAGTTTGTTTCCTATAGTTAAGAGCCTCTCACAGTTTTTCTCCCTCACTGATGATTTCCCATTCAATTTCCCTCCTTTCTCCTATTATCCTCTGTGTTGTTTCTTATATTCCACATATTATTGAAACCATGTGATAATTGTCTTTCTCTGATTGGCTTATTTTAGTCAGCATAATACTTTCCAGTTCCGTCCAACGTTGATGTAAAGGGTTATTTATCCTTTCTGATGGCTGAGTAATATTCCACTCTCTCTCTCTCTCTGTGTATGATGTAATATTTGTATGTGTATATATACACATATATACCACATCTTCATTCATCTGTTAGTGTATATCATGGAAAGAGCCATGATGTCCACTGACATCTACTACTGGGGACATTGCTGCTATGAACATTGGGGTGCAGGTGCCCCTTTGGGTCACTATATTTGTATCTTTGGGGTAAATAGCTGGTAGTGTAATTGCTGGGTTAGGGTAGTTCTATTTTTAACTTCTTGAGGAACCTCTTTACTGTTTTCCAGAGTGGCTGAACCAGCTGGCATTTCCAGCAACAGTGTAAGAGGGTTCCCCTTTCTCTGCATCCTCACTAACATTTGTTATATGTTATATATATGACTTGTTAATTTTATCCATTCTGACTGCTGTGAGGTGGGATTTCACTGTAGTTTTGATTTTATTTCCCTGATGCCAAGTGATATGGAACATTTTTTCATGTGTCTGTTAGCCATTTGTATGTCTTCTTTGGAGAAATGTCTGTTCATATCTTCTGCCCGTTTCTTGACTGGATTATTTGTTTTTTGGTTGTTGAGTTTGATAAGTTCTTTATGGATCTTGGATACTAGCCCTTTATCTGATATGTCATTTGAAAATATCTTCCTCCATTCCGTAGGTTGCCTCTTAGTTTTGTTGACTATTTCCTTTGCTGTGCAGAAACTTTTTATCTTGATGAAGTCCCAATAGTTGATTTTTGTTTTTGTTTCACTTGCCTTTGGAGACATGTCTAGTAAGAAGTTGCTGTGGCCAAGATCGAAAAGGTTTCTGTCTGTGTTCTCCTCTAGGATTTTGATGGATTCCTGTCTCACACTGAGATCTTTCATCCACTTTGAGTCTATCTTTGTGTATGGTGTAAGAAAAAGGCACATTTAAATTAGCAGGATTTACAAGTCTGTCTTGTTTTCTCTAGTAACCATACAATTGGCCATGTGAAAATACTTCCATGTGCTGGAAGTTGGTCTTCACATTTTTTTTTTTTTGTAGTGTTAAAAACGTCCACAGGAAAATAGCATAAAGGCTAGTTTGCATATAAATACAGGGTACACCATGTATAAATGTTTTAATGCCATCTCCTTGGAGATACCTATACACAACGTTCTAAGCCCATGACCTTATTCCTGAAATTGAGTTAGGTATTTTTCACACAACATTTGGATTAGTATGAATTCAGTTTTCACTTATATATTTTTGATATCTAAGATATGATGCTAATAAGAGCTTAAAAACATTATGCGTTTTGGATTGAGTCTCAATATATTTTCAGTCTCAACTGTGTTGTGACCCTTAGGTTCACAAGGCCATGAAGTAGTTTCCAACATATTTCTACTTCACAACTTTTAGACCCATATAATAAGCTGTTGGAGGTAAACTTCTATAGGAATTACTGGGATTTTTCACTATACTCTGAGTTTAGACTCCATGAGCATGGGAACCTCTGTCAAAGTACGGATAAGTGCTTCCACAACTTTGTAGTTTCCACTAATGCAGAGATTCTGTTTCAGAGATTGGGATGGAGCCCAATAATCTTTATATTAAAAAATGTCCCATGTGATTTGATGAGGGTATTGTGCAGGACTTATTTTGAGATACATTGATCTATATCCATGTCTCCAACCTGAGATTACCATTAGTAAAAAGACAATGCACATGAACAGTTTTCAATATTGAAAATACCCAATAGGGCCTCTACTAAGCCTTGCTGAATCTGGTAAAATGGCAAGTTTCTCTGCATTTCTGGATCTGTGTCCATCAAGTCATGGTAACACTGGTTTTCTGAGGCCATTCCAAATCTTGGAGGCAGCTCTAGGCCATTTGGCTTGAAGAGAGATTTCCAGATTTACTAACCAGATGCCTTAAAAAGCAAATCAGTTTCCAAATCTGATGTTAATGTGGGAGATGCTACAGATTAGTTTACTTATCGTCTATTTCCAATGCCTTTTTCTAATACTTTTCTGTACTCTAGAGACTGGAAAGGCAAAGCTAAATTCTGACATTAGCATGCAGTTAAGATTTTTATAGGTTACCTAGATTCTACTAAGCTGACACAATTATAGGAGATTTGGAGAACATGTATGAGACCAAAACTTACTGCAGAAGCATTTGTTTCTCACAGGGTATCTGGGCTGGAAATTCTACTTTCTGGTCCTTTTTGGCAACAGCAATTCAGTTTTTGCAGCAGAACTTCAATAGTGTGGTTGGACATTTCTCCTGGCAATATAATTCCAAGGTGGGTAGCGTTCAGTTTTATTGCCCTGGCTATCCAATAAATTCTGTGAGCTATTTACTGCTCTCTAATATAGATCTTTCTGCTTAAGCCAGATATAATGGCTTTTGTTGTCTGCAACTAAGCTGCCTTTAGGGTAGCTAGGCTTGAAGCATATAATGAATTTAAAGCTGGGACAGTTCTTCCACCTATGTACACAGATTGGTCTTCTCTCCCTTTTCTTGGTACAAGCCCCCAAACCCTAGGGTCACTCTAGAGTCCACAATTCACCTCCCTTCATGTGTGACATGATCCCAGCCCAGGCATGTTAATATCTTACTTTATTAGTCTGAACTTAGATGTAAAAGGCTGCTGACTTTCCTGCAAATTTGTTGTAAGGGTGTAGGCTATACTTTTTCCAGGCATTTTTTTCTCTGTACCTTTTGTATATATTTCTGTATACCCACAGAGGATTCTCTTCCATCTTTTTCCCTAGTTCATCCCTTGGAAATGAACCCCTATAAAACTGGGATAATTTTAGGATCGTGGATATACAATGGCCTCAGAAATCATATGGAACAATAATCAACAAAAATAATATAATACCAATAGCTATAATATCTTGAGTAATTACTCATTTCCAAGCAACATGCTAGAGTTTTGCAGAATGTATCTCATTTAATAATCGGTAAAGTGTCAGATGGTCTCATCACCTCTGATCGGTTTCATTTTTTTCTGTACATCTTTGTTGCTACCAGAAACCTCAAGTCATGGAGATGTAATTCTATACTATACGTAAATGTTGTTCTCTAATTTTTGTTTCTTCTTTTCATAGACACTGTGTGAATATACTTCAGGGAGTTTAAAAAAAAAAAAAAAGAGTAAGCAACAGTGTTATGTGAATATAACTGGCAGGCAGCCTGCCCAAACATGCCCTGACAAAGCAATGTTCTTTAAGTATCTGTCTTCCTTGGGAATCCGTCTCAGTTGCTTTGTTGGTTGGCATCTATCAATGCAGCTTGCAAAGAGAATTGTCACTGCTGTGGTCCAGGATGGATTGACGATTTTATTGCACTGTGTCTGGTACATAGTAGGTATTCAACATGAATGAGTTATCCTGGTTCCACTGGTGTAAGCCCCAAGGGACATGAGGTTGACTGCAGCCCACTGTCAAGGACACTGTGTGACCTCAGCTGTGGTTGCCCCAAGTAGGATGTCACTTCCTTCTATGAGGCATTTATTTCTATTTGCAGGAACTTTTCACTCTCTCTGTCTGTTACTGCTCAAAGGTCACCTAAAATGTAGAGCTTTTATTAGCTGCAGTGAAAGGATGCACTTTCCCTGAATGCTCTCTGCCAAGTGCCTTTCCCATTCTCTTATTAGCAAGGGAATGGATTATTTCTTCACTTGCCTCTTCTGTGAATCAATCTCTCTCCCTTCCCTTTGCTCTCTCCACCTTCCCTTCCCTTTCTGTCTCCCTCCCCCTCTCTCCTCACACTTAATCCTCCTCCTGTGTCCTACCTTTTCCCTAAGGGGAATGATGGAAGGATATATTTTTTTCTACTTTTTTTTTTCTTCTTCAGGTAGGGGATTCACCAATTTACAGATAGGGATATAAATTCACAAAGGATTTCCTCCAATGCTGAAATCATGGCTGCCATCCTTTTTCTACATAGTACTATTAAATTATTATGGGATGTGTCTGAGGGATTGTGTTTAACTGCTATCTTCCATCTTACACAGATGACATGGGCAGGGAATGATTATGATAACACAGAGAAGTGGAGGCAATGGAACAGGACACTGGCTTCCACTCTGCAAGTCTGAGAGTCCAGGTGAAAAGAGGTAGACCCTTGACTGACATTAAGCTCTTGTGATAAGAACTTTTCAACTTCTGGTTGGTTCCTCATTCATGATCCAAGAACAGGAGAAGCATGCATATGTGTGTGTGTGTGTGTGTGTGTGTGTGTGTGTGTGTGTGTGTGTGTGTGTGTGTGTGTGTGTGTGTGTGTGTGTGTGTGTGTGTGTGTGTGTGTGTGTGTGTGTGTGTGTGTGTGTGTGTGTGTGTGTGTGTGTGTGTGTGTGTGTGTGTGTGTGTGTGTGTGTGTGTGTGTGTGTGTGTGTGTGTGTGTGTGTGTGTGTGTGTGTGTGTGTGTGTGTGTGTGTGTGTATGAGAAATTGAAAACTTCTTAAACTATGGATCGCATTTATTTGCATCTCTTTTCAGAAGAGGAGAATGGATCACGGGAGAATCCTCTGTTGATGAGGATCAAACTCACAAAACAGGATGAGTTCACATAATTCCTAGAGTTAAGTCAGTATTACCAGCTATTAATATGGAGTATCACTAGCACCAATTTGCCACCAGGCTTTGGAATCTTCTGGGCGGCATTCATCTGGCATTAGCTAATTACCTGCACAGCTATTACTACCATCAGGGTCATTTTACACCATATTTAACAGAAGAAAAAAGAAGGCAAAAGGGGATGCCTGCGTGGCTCATTGGTTAAGTGGCTGCCTTCAGCTCAGGCCCTGATCACAGGGTCCTGGGATCGAGCCCTGCATTGGGCTCCCTGCTCATCAGAGAGCCTGCTTCTCCCTCTCCCTCTGCCTGCTGCTCTGCCTACTTGTGCTCTCTCTCTCTCTTTCTCTCTCAGATAAATAAATAAAATCTTAAGGAAAAAAAAAAGAATGCAAAGGAAAAAAAAATCCTATTTTTTTTTTTTTTTTAAATCATGGTTTATTTTTCTACCCTCTTCTAAGCAATGGATATCATACTTGGAATCCTACCTGGGTTCCTACAAATTATCCATATCAGTGATTTTTCTAAATATGTCTATCAAAGGAAAAGTTTCAAAACCCATTAAAGTGGGAGTGGTTGCATATTATCCCAGGACACAATCCAAATTCAACTGATAGAGTAATGGGTTGAAAACTAAGGTAAGGTATAACATAGCTGGACATCATATCCCTCAATTAAGTGAAAAAGTCAATTATCTAAGTTTAGAATGATGCAAGCATTACATCATTGTTGTTCTTGTGAGAAATACCCAGGAGGATTGAGTTGACTATAAGGTCATTATGAATCAGTTGTCTGATGTGGCACTAGACCTACAAACTCCTTGAAGTTGAAAGTCATGTCGTCTTTGAGTTACTGCCAATACCTAGCATTGTTCAGGGAAAATATCAGTAATAAATACATATCTGTGGAATGTAATTCCTAAGTGTCATCCTAGAGGCATAGAACAAGAACTCTATGAGAGAAACACTGGCATAACAGAGGCAAAAGAATGTGACAAGGACACAGATGTATGCAGAAACCACATTACAGAAGAAACAAAAAAAATGGAGGGTTGCTTTTCTCAGCAAAGAGAAAAGGTCCTTTAAAATAAGGATTTAGTAAGGAAAAGGAAGCTACATGACAGTTGTATTTAACTTTTTGAAGAGAAGAAGTTTGTCTATTTTATCTTCAGAGAATAAATCATTTTCAGTTACAAAAACAACAGAGAAAATTTTACCTAAATATGAGGAAGAGTTTTAAGCCATGTATGCCAGAACCTACCTGTTGTCCTCCAATATTGTCTCTTACTTTCATTGTAGTAGAATCTTTTTATTTTTCTTTAAATATGTCTATGATGTCTAGAAAAAAAAAGACTTCGTTTTAGCCATGAATGGAATGTAACTGAGTTCTGGTCAGCTGGAATTGAGCAGGAATTATGATTGCAGCTTCTGGTTATACCCTCAGAAGGAAGGGGTGTGCATCCCTCGTCCTCCTTTCTCCTTTTTGCTAGTGGGAATGTAAAATCCTATGACAATAGGAACTGAAAAAGCTACCTTGAACCATAAGATGGAAGCTGCATATTGAAGACCGCAGAGTGAGAGAAAAATAGAACCAGGGTTCCTAATGATTGTAGAGTTTCCCTGTCAGACTTGGCCCATTTACTCAGGAAAATGAGCTACTAGATTGTTAAAGCCAATGTTATCTTGGGTTTCTCTGTAGTAGCAGAGGAACCTCAGCTGTCCATTCTTTCCAACAAGTGCTTTGGAAGATAGTGACCTCTTACTAGCAGGTGAGGTTCCAGCAAAATTACTGTAGAGGAAAGTATTTAATTGAGTGGATGACCAGATAAAATATTTTATGTGATTCATCATAGTTTTGCTATGAAGCATTTGAAGGATACTGGAATAGCTTAAGTCAGTCCATACATTTCAGAAGCTACTTTTTATTCCTGATTTAAATTGTAAGAGGAGATAGAAAACTCTGTTCCGTGAGGATAACTGAAGGAACTGGGCATATTTACTTCTGGAAAAGATAAGCCTTAGGGGTTTGGGTTGGCAGCATGTGAGAGCTATTACCAGTTTGCTGGTGGGCTGTGATGTATATACAAAATAAATTACTCCTCTTGGCCTCCAAGGGACAGAATTTTGGTCACTGGGTGGAAGCATCAAGATCACAATTGGAACTATAGATGCTCATACAGGCTTTTTTTCTATTTAATATAAATGTCAAAAAAGCTTTGGACTTTTTTTTTTTTTTTTTTTTTTACATTGGATCTTATTTTGTTGGTTTGAATTCAGTCTGTTAAGGTCCTTTGGAATCCTGATGGTGACATATGATCTAGCAAAGTTTTCCCGATATGGCTATTCTCCCTACTTATTAAAGCTAAGAATTAATAAGATGGTATTTTGGAAGAAAATTCTAAGTGATTCTAGAGTTACTTGAAAGCATTATCTTTATCTCTTCTGGTAACTGCTCCAATTTCGATTTGCATTTAGTCGGTGTCCCACCCTGGAAAATCTGAGAGTGATCCATATACTGAGCATATTTTAGTCACAGATCTTTCAAGAACTAGATGCAAAGATTTATGGTAGTGAGCTTTGCTGACCAAATGAAAAAACAAAAGTACTAAGACAGTAGCTGGAATAAGAAGCTGACAGATCCCCATTTTCCTCTTCAGAGCCAGGTTTCTGATCTTAATGTAGGGCTGAGACTATGAGCACCCTTTCACTGCTCCCATTTTCCTGGAGCCCATGATCTGTCTTGTGGATCTTTCCTTCACTCTCACTGTAGACTTTGTCTACTCTTTTTCCTATTTCTGTGTCTCTTTGAGCCCACAAATTTCTTTGCAAGTTTCTTCTTCTCTTATGGGCTCTTCTTTGATTCAACTATCAATTCATCTAAGAAACATTGACTGAGCACCTATTTCCAGTGCACAAACCCTGCAGTGTCTCACAGGGATGAATAAGATTAATTTACTCATTCAACAAATGCTTATTATGCTAGGCAGAGTGTATATAACAGTGAGCAAGAGAGATTTTCAAAGAGCTTTAAGCTAGTGAGGGAGCTTTAACCCAAGGGAAGAATACAGACTCATCAGCAAATAGTAGTTAATATTTATGGAATGATTACTTAGTCCTAGTTACTCTTCTGGTGTTTTACCTTCATTGTCTCATGCAGTAAAACTAACTAGGCAGATGGTTTTCTTGTCCCCACTTTACAGAGGAGAGAACTAAGGAACAGTAAGTTAAGTAATATGCCCAAGGTTGTGTGTGTTGTTAAATAATGGAGCTAAGTGTTTCTTTCCTGACCCTGCATTATTAACCAAGGTAGAGGTGGGAACAGACTCCCTGGTGGAACTTAAGTATTTTATCACTGAGATTGTTTAGAATTGCAGCTGCATAAAACTTTCTCTCTCTCTCTCTCTCTCTCTAACTGATTTTATATCCTGCACATATGATACACCCTTTATTGCCTGTACCCTAGGGCAGACCACTCCTGCTACTCCCCTTGGTACTTCCTCTGTTCTTAACCACTATACTGGTTTCCCAGATCACTGTAAAGCATGTGGAAGAAATGTAAAAAGATTAGGGGAGTCTGAAAGAAGTAATTAATCCAGGGGGCTAGAAGAAGCTGGAGAAATTGATGCTTTAGCTAAACCTTTTAATGAGAAGTAGAAGTTTGCTAAGCAAAGTGGGTAAGAGGTGAGGGGAGTAGGAAGGGTCTTCCAGGCAGAAGGAACTGCTTGAGCAAAGGCATGGATACAAAAAACATTATGTGCAGAAACTGACAAATAGTTTGATGCTTATAGGATCCAAAAGTCAGAAACAAGAGTGGACAAGTAGCAGAGGCCAGACTACACATAGGCACACATGCTAGTCTAAGAAGCTTGAACTTCATCTTGAGTACAACAGGAATCACCGAGGTAATTTAGACAGGGGTGATACCTTCAGTTTGGAGTTTAAGCAGAACCCACTAGAGGATGGACAGAAGGTAAGACCAGAGACCGAGACCGCTCTTTCAACTCTCTCTGAATCCCACACTTGTCCAAAATACCCTCCTTTGCCATCAGCATGCAACAGCTGAAATGACAAAGTCAGAAACCGGATAGCAGATGGGGACTGCCTTCAGAAATGCCATAGCACTGGTCAAGGAGCTACTGTTCACAGTGTGTGTCACCAAGGAGACGGGACAGGCATGGTTAATCTACGGAAGGCTGCACATCTGAATAAAAGCATCTATGTCAGCTTCTCACTCCAGCCGATAACAAATTGCTCCATCTCTGGCAGAGGTGTACTTGCTGACTATTTCAGGGGGGCAACACTGGATTTGCAACATGAAACACTAGTGTTAGCTAAGGGTATAGCTAGCAATTTGAAATTGGTACACACAGCAGTCAGTCTATTGCTCCCCATCTCCATCGTCCCCAAAGTAGACTTGCCATTAAACACAGTGTGAGATCTTGCCCAGTGGGGACACTTCTCTCCACAGCCAGCTGCATGCCCTCCACCCTCTCCGCTTCTCTCTCTCTTATGGACATGGAAGAAATAATACAAACTGGCATTTGGCTAGGGCTTTCGAGTGTGCTTTTTCATTCAGCCTCTTGCTCTCTCCTCTCTTCAGAGTGCATAGGAAGGGAGGAGAGGAGATGGAGAGAAAGAAAGGGAAGCAAGAAGGCAGGCAAGAAAGGAAAGCATATTCTCTACCCGAGGGCCAGTTTATTATCTTGATTGAGGCCTAGTAAGGAAGAAACAGAGATGTCAGTTCAATTGGTTCTGACAAGCATTTACTGAACGCTTACATAGGCTCTGAGAACCCAAAGATGATTAAGACAGGCTCTCTATCTTGGATAGCCCCAGTTTGGTTGTGAAGACATATGTACCAAGCAACATGACAGGTATATGATTAGGACCAAGGTAGCCCAAGGAAGAACTGAAACTCTGAAGGTTTGACCAGGAGAGGATTTTTTTTTTTTAAGATTTTATTTATTTATCAGAGAGAGAGAGAGGGAGAGAGAGCGAGCACAGGCAGACAGAATGGCAGACAGAGGCAGAGGGAGAAGCAGGCTCCCTGCCGAGCAAGGAGCCTGATGTGGGACTCAATCCCAGGACCCTGGGGTCATGATCTGAGCTGAAGGCAGCTGCTTAACCAACTGAGCCACCCAGGTGTCCCAAGGAGAGGATCTTAAAGAGGGGGTATCTTGGCTAGAAGTGTGCCAGATATACATAAGGGGGGAGGAAGTGTCCCAGCCAGAGAGAACATTGTGAACATAGATAGAGAGGCAAGAAACAGCCTTGCATGATCTCAGAACTGGATGTGGTCCTGTGTAGCAGGAACAGAAATTGTGAGGGGTGGTGAAGAAGAGGATGGGACAAGATCCAAAAGGTTGTCACGTGGCAGAGTGGAGGCTGGGAACATAGCTCTAGAATCCATGGGAATTATCCTAAAAAGAACAGGGAGCTAGTAAGAGTTTTCAAGTTGGGGAGTGACATGATTAGATCCATGTTTCTTTTTTTTTTTTTTTTAACTTTATTTTTTCAGTGTTCCAGGATTCATGGTTTATGCATCACACCCAGTGCTCCATGCAATACACGCCCTCCTTAATACCCAGCATCAGGCTCACCCAACCCCCCATCCCTCCCTTCCAAAACCCTCAGTTTGTTTTTCAGAGTCCACAGTCTCTCATGGTTTGTCTCCTTCTCCAATTTCGCCCAACTACCTTCTCCTCTCCTTCTCTCAATGTTCTCCACGTTATTCCTTATGCCCCATAAGCAAATGAAACCATATGATAATTGACTCTGCTTGACTTATTTCACTCAGGATAATCTCTTCCAGTCCTGTCCATGTTGATACAAAAGTTGGTATTCGTCCTTTCTGACTGCTTAGTAATATTCCATTGTATATATGGACCATATCTTCTTTATCCATTTGTTCATTGAAAGGCATCTTGGCTCTTTCCACAGTTTGGCAACTGTGGCCATTGCTGCTATGAACATTGGGGTACAGATGGCCCTTCTTTTTACTACATCTGTATCTTTGGGGCAAATACCCAGTAGTGCAATTGCAGTGTTATAGGGTAGCTCTATTTTGAATTTCTTAAGGAAACTCGACACTGTTTTGCAAAGTGGCTGCACTAACTTGCATTCCCACTAACTGTTAAAGAGGGTTCCCCTTTTTTCCACATCCTCTCCAACACTTGTTTCCTGTCTTGCTAATTTTGGCCATTCTGACTGGTGTAAGGTGGTATCTCAATGTGGTTTTAATTTGAATTTCCCTGATGGCTAATGATGATGAACATTTTTTCATGTGTCTGTTAGCCATTTGTATGTCTTCTTTGGGGAAGTGTCTTTTCATGTCTTCTGCCCATTTTTTGATGTGATTATCTGGTTTTTGAGTGTTGAGTTTGAGGAGTTCTTTATAGATCTTATATATCAGCCCTTTTTCTGTAGTGTCATTTGTGAAATATCTTTTCCCATTCCATGTTTCTGAAAGAGTACTCCCGTGGCAATGTGGGAAATGGGTTGAAGAAGGGAAGGGCATAAGATGATGTCGAGGGGAGGCATAAAGGCTCTGAATTAAGGTGTTGTGAGTGGAAATGGGCAAGAGGGGGGTAGGTTTCAGGAACAGATAGTTGATAACCATTTTAGGCAATGCTGTTAACACGTTACAATCCTCTACTGTTTTACAAATTACAAAGAGAAACTGGTCCTACATTTGTCTGTCTTCTGTTCATCATGTTAGGCATCAGCTATAGGATCATGGTTAATTCTACCATATCTGGGGTCAAACAACCTGAATGCAAATCTCAGCTCCACTGTTTACTGATGTGGGTCCTTAACACAGGGAGTTATAACTTCTTATTACTTTATATATACAGTGCAGACATATATATGATGTCATCGATTTCACTGGATGATTACAAAGTGACTTTAACTATAGTAGCTGGAGACCAGTTCTTGGAGTTTGTATTTCTGCTTCACCATCTTCCAGATTTGTGACTTTGGACAACTCATTTAAGATTTAAAACAGGCTTCAGAAAAGGCAATAATGTCTTAAATGGATGGAATATTTTATCTTTGTAGTATTTTCGAGTAGCCATCTTTGAACTAATAACTACAGTTTGGGGCACCAAGCAAAAATAATGTTATTAAAATGATAATAATTGCTTTTATTTACATATCACTTTATAATTTTTACATACTTTAGTAACCACTTCCTCATTGACACTGGCCTATACTTATCAGTGTTTCTGTGAAGTTACTGATGGATTAGTGGTCACTCAAATATCCCAGCAGCTAGAATTGACAAATTAATGGTTAATGTTTATCTTGCATCTCCTTGTTGAAGGCACATGTTGTAGAGACAGCTATTATTCAGTGAAAAATGCTTAGAATGAAGAGTTGGAAGACCTGAGTTTAAATCTCAGTCCTGTCATTTATCAGTCAGGTGGCTTGATAAATTGCTTAAATCCTTTGACCCTGTAAAGTTTCATGTATAAGCACCATATGTGAAAGTGCATATGCAGATAACTTAAGGGGAGCCTCAGAGAGCAGGGAAAATCAGAAAGAAGTGGGGGGGGGGCGTGTGAAGGGAAGTTTTTCTAGGAAAGAATAGTTGTCCTGTAGGCTTTCAATTAATTATCCAGCTACTCTATACAAGCCCAATTCAGGGACTAGGAATTCTCTGATGTTGGACCCTTCTAAATCCTCAATTTTTTTTTTTTTTAATCTAATAGGATCTCAGGAAGCTTTCCCTAAGGCATTTTCTAATAACACTTCCTCCTTTCCCCCTCTTTTAGGGTGCAAAAGAATCTAGTGAAAGCATGTTAATTTTGGAGTCATTGAATCTGAGTTCAAATTCCAGCTCTCCTGCATTCTAATTAATGTGATCTTGGGTATGTTAATTAACCTCAGGACCTCCACTTTCTCCATGCATCATGACATTGTAGAGAGACTTGATAGGAAAATGAATGTGGACCTCCCAGCACAGATCCTGGCATATAGCAGAGGCTCAATGTTCCTTTTGTTCTGAATTTCCTTCTTTCTTTCCTTCCTTTCATCAGTTGGTCTTTCCTTCCTCTCTCCCTCCCTTCTGCTGGCTCCTGTAACCCTCTGCTCCTTTGACTAAGTGGATTCAGCTCTGGAGACAGAATGGCTTACAGTTCATTTCAGGACACAGATATTTTGAGCTGTTTGTTTTCCAGCTTACACTCATGTTTTCCAATTCAGGTTACGTTTCCTGCTGGAAAACTGGGCCCTCACAAGAGCTTTTGGCAGCCACAGACTGATTTGGTTGAGAACCATCCCTTCCTTGGCAGGCAATCGAGGAGAGCCACTCTGTGTGTGCGGGCGGTAATTCACACTCCTCTGAGGTTGGACTGCTCGCCAAAGTCACTACCCACACAGCTCCATCTCCCTTGAGATGGAGACATCCTTTTCCAGCTTAATAGTTATGTGCTCTCTTGGAAATGGAATACAGAGGCATTGGAATAAAGCTGAGCTTTGATCATATCCTCTTTCAGAAGCTGGGTATGGACTACTGGGTCTTTAAGATCCCAGAAAGGGGGTGAACAGCAGAAAGTCCCAGGTTACTAGGGCAATTTTGTGGCAATTGGTTTTAACCTACTGGGATGTTTCCTTGCTTCTAGGCCATGCCTTTTAGTAATCTCTGCTTCCTTTGATACTGGATTTATCTGAAACTTAGGTGGCCACACTTGGTGCTACCTCTACTTTGTCTTGTCTTTCATTCAGTGTGCTTAGATTGTCATCCCATCCAGAAGCTTACTAGTATTTTATCTTGGCTTTTTCATTTTTTAGTTTTGGCTTCAGTGTTACCATTTTGAGCCTAACTTAACATGTCTAAAACCAAGCATTGTAATTGTATCTTTGCTTCCCTGGGCTCCTGAGTTTAGGGAAGACCATCATTAGTTCTTCAGTATAAGCTACAGACCTGGGGGTCATCCCAGACTCTTCCATGTCCCTGTCTCCCCCTCTCTACTCAACCAGTCTCTTAGACCTATCTCCTAAATGTCTCTTGAATTTGTTCTTTGTTTCCTTAGCTACACAGTTCCACTACTCCAATATACACTTTATCATTTCTCATTTTGATTATTGTGAAGTTTTTCCCTCCCCCTTTTGATATAGTCTTGATGTAATATATTTAAAACTCAATTGTGATTGTGTATTTTCTTTGTTTGAAATGTGTCACTGGCTCTTCCACCATTAGCTGCAGAATTAAGTTGAAATGAGGGAAATGTGTTCATTTGTTACCTTTTTCTCCTCTCTTGAACCTTGGCTTCTGTATTATCATGATTATTATCTTTGATCCTGTAGTTTTTCATACTTGAAAAGCCCTATATCACATATTTTGCCTTGTTTGTTCATTTGTTCACTCAAGAAATCACCAGTTTCAATGTCTAATGTAAAGAGCTCTTCTGTTTAAAACAGGGTTTGCAAACACTGGACTCAGTAATCCCTAAAGTGCTTTCTGGCTTGAAAATCCATGATTCTGTGAAATCTTGTATTTCACATTTAGAGTCACCTGCTTTCTCCCATCCTTATTTTTTTTTTCTGGGTGCCAGAACAATATCTGCTTTAGAAATTGTGTTGTGGGCTGACAATGCCCTTTAAAAGAAGTCAGAAATTGAAGATCAAATCCATAGATGTATTGCTGGCACTGTGTGTGGAAATGAGACTCAGAGCAGAAATGGTAGGGGAAAAAATGCCCCATTTTTAGTAGAAAGAGAATGCAAGCTCAGAGATCTCATGGGACTTGACATTTCCATCGATCATGGCCAGCAAGCATGGAAGGGGAATGACTTGGTTTAATGCAAATCCTCTGGATCTAGTTAACCATTTGGAAATCATGAATAACAATCACCATCTCCATTAAGACCCAATTCTTGTCACTGGCCATAATAAGTACATATCATATTGCCCATGAATCAGTGTTACAGTGTTCTTCTGAAACAATGCCCTGAGATACACATCCAGGTATGCATGCATTGCATGTATGCCCATGTGCACACATGAACTTATTTATGTACCACTTGCCCTGTAAAACACAAAATAAGGCTGATTGAGAAATAGACGAATCAGTGCTATTGCTCTCTGTCTCAATTCATAGCACCCTATCCAATCTATACCTTTGACTTTCCCATCAGTGTACAGCCTTTCGGGGGCTGCAAATTTCTGTGTCTTCCTGTTTCATTACGATATATACTCTCCATGCCTTGCTGAGCTCCCAAATTTACCAGGCTTCTGCAGTTTCCTGCCCCAACACTAGCTCCACAGTCCCTCTTGCCCTAATATGAAGTCTGGCTTCTCACATTGTGGTCCTGGCACACTCACTTAGACTTAGTCTTCCTTTGATTAAGTTTGCTCCCAAATGTTCTAGGGAGGACTTTTCTCTGGTTCCCACATCAAGTTCCCTGGCTGGGGGAATCCACCCCAGTAGTCACTGCTGGAATTGCCATGGCCTAGCTGGGTCAGATATTAATCTATCATCTCTTGGCTCCAAACTCAGTCTTCAGATTGGTAAAGCTGGGATCAGGAGCCTGGACACCTCTTTTCTGCTTTGCCACCAGGCTCCATAATAGGTTTTGTTAATAGGGGAAACCAGGGTCAGACTGCAGGGCAGGAGTCTCTTCCTTGTGGGCTTTTGGTGGGTTGCCTCAGGCTTCCTTGACTTCTACAGGAGTTGCTGAATCCAGTTTTAACAACACTTATAGAACCAGCTGCATGACACCTTTTTCAGAGAGAGAAATGCAGCCAAGCTGTGGGCACCCCTATCCTCACAGATCTGAGGGACTCAAGTCTGTTCATGGGACCCTCATCCACACTTGTAAATCTTAATTTTCCCTTTTCTCTTTGTTCCTTCTATCCTAAGGGTAGTAGCTCTTTCTGCATTTGCTATCTCTGTGTATCACTGTGTGTCTCTTAATGCAGCTTTTTGTGTTTTGAGATACCAAGTTAATAATTTCTTTAGTTGAATTATAATTTTTTATATTAAACTCTTCCTGTTAAAATAACTAGTGTAATTCTTTCTGTGAGATAACAGCTATGGAGTAGATGACTTATAAAGGAATTCTCTTAAGACTCCAACACTGTACCCATGGCTATGCTGGTATAAGACCCTCTCCTAAATGCTTAGGGAAGTTATAAACACTAATATTAGATTCTAAAGCATTGGGCTGGGCCACTTGCCTGTCCCTCTGGCAGCTAAAGAAAGAATAGCATTTCCAGTTTATTTTGGACCCCACTGATATGTGACAATGCCACCCTCAGTTCAATCGGATGTCATTGGGGACTGGACTTGACACAGGAACCATGGGCACAATGTACCCTATAAACTGTAGCTGGCTGGTGGACAGTGGGTATCTGCTGTACGAGGGACTTTAAGCTCTTTCCTTTTCTTTACCAGCACTGACAGTACTTATCTGCAGGACAGAGAGAGCTTTTTATATTCACAGATCTTTGCTTTTCCACTATCTAGCACATACTTAAATTGCACTTTTGCACTCACCTCAAAGTTAGGTGTTTAGTTAACTAAAAGACCTTCTTTTAGAATACTTGGCACAGTTTTAGAATACCTGACTACAGTTTCTCTCTGTTTTTGTTCATCTGAAAATATCTTCATTTTGATTTATATTTTTAGAATAATTTTACTGGGTACAGAATTTTTGATTGTCAGTCTTATCCTTTCATCATTTTAAAAGACGTCATTCCATTGCCTTGTGGCCTTCATGATTTCTGCTAAGAAGTCAGCAGTATTTGTATCCTTATGTATCTTTACATAATATGATTTTTCTTTGACTGCTTTTAAGATTTTCTTTATATCTTTGGATTCAAGCATTTTGATATGATGTCATGTGGTATGATTACATGTATTCTGCTTGGGGTTCCCTGTATTTTTTTGCATCTGCCCATTGAACTTACTCAGGTAATTTTGGAAATTTTTAATCCTTATATTTTTCTCTGCTCCATTCTTTTTGACTTCCTTTTGGAACTCCAACTGTAAATGTATTGGACTGCTTGATACTGTCTCACACATTAAGGTTTTGTTAATTTCTATTCACAATTTTCCCTTTCTGTTCTTTAGTTTGGATAATTTTAGTTCATCTGTTATTGAGTTTACTCTTTCTTTCCTCTGACATTTTTAGGTTCTGTTTCATGGCAAATGAAATTTGCCATTTCATTTTATTTTTTAAAGATTTTTATTAATTTTTTTGAGAGAGAGTGGAAGAGAGAGAGAGTGTGTGTGAGCATAAGATGTGGGGAGGGATAGAGGGAAAGAGAGAAGTACCCTGGGAGAAGGACCCTGGAATCATGACCCAAGCCAAAGGCAGATGCTTAACTGACACAGCCACCCAGGCACCTTGCTCTTTCTTTTTTATAGTTGCTATTTGTTTGCTATTATTCCCCATTCTTCAC
The DNA here is from genome assembly GCF_964662115.1 of Mustela nivalis. NCBI lineage: Eukaryota > Metazoa > Chordata > Mammalia > Carnivora > Mustelidae > Mustela > Mustela nivalis. The sequence goes on from NC_139032.1 coordinate 68,186,178, forward strand.
TTACTATGATGTATTTTCTTAGAAGTTCTTAAACATACCAGTTTTTATTTTTGAAGTATAGGTTATACATTCTTTTTATTTTGAATGTGTAGTAATTTTTTATTATATGTATACAATGTGGAAGATATATTGTAGAGATTCTGGATTTTTTTTTTTGTTTGAAGAGTGTTGTTATTTGTTTAATTAACTTGACTGAACTTAACCCCAAACTGTTTCCTTCTTGAGAAGGAAATAATTGAAATCTGTGCCTAATTATTTCAGCTTTCAGCTTCTGTATTTTTCCTTGTTCAGCAGTCAACCAATACTTTTAGCAGAACTTATTTGCAGATTTTTTGCGCCCCCCCCCATAGAGTTCCCTCCTTTCCAGGATTTCTACCCACCCCCCCAACACACACACACACACACACACACACACACACTCTCTCTCTCTCTCTCTCTCTCTCTCTCTTCAGCAGTTTGGCTAATTCAGCACTTCATTCCCTAACACCTCAAGGTAGCAAGACTAGTTTTCTACCACCCTGAGCTATAGGGATATGGACATGCCCTCAGGTAAAGACAAACAAACAAACAAACAAACAAAACCCTACTAACTCATAGATTGCAGCAGTATACTTCTGTCTTACAAGGATTGATCTCCCATCCAATTTCTGCCAGCTTGTGTTATTCTCTAATGCTCTTAAAAGCTGTTTTTAATACATTTTATTACTGTTATCTGTAGAAGAGTAGTCTGACCAAACCAGTTTACCATTATTGGAAGCTGGAAGTTTATTAAATTCAGTTTGCCTTTTATAATCTTAACAACCTCTTTGAGAAGTCATCTATAAATGAATATTATAACATTGTATTGTGCTTTTAGTTTATGAAGGAATATATGTATTATATAAAAATATATATAAACCTTGACTCAATATCATTAGATATTTCACTGTTCCCATTTTACAGATGAAGAAACTGAAATTCAGAGACATTATCTTATGCAAGTTCACACATCTAATAGATTTGTCTTTTGAACTCAGTCTTGCTAATTCTAAGCCCTGTGCTCCTTTCACAACACCAAAGCTGTCTCCATAGGGAATCTTTGCCTTATAACTGATGCATGGATAGCTTTGATGACCTGCTCATAGGACGCTTGTGGCTGGATGTGGCTGAATGGAAACTGGGGAGGGAAAGTTTTCTCTGAGGGCTAGGCATGCGCCACTGAGCAGATTCTGCCAATTCCCACGGATATTCAGCATATGGAATTCTCAGGACTGCATATTTGTTCCTTTGCCATGAACTTGTTCCCTAAAGGTTGATGGACCAATGCCTGATTAATGCAGTTTCCCCAAAGCGTCACTCTAGGGGGCTTATCTGTAGATTTAAATTCAGAGAAGGCATGAAAGTGGGATGGGTCTGGCATGAGATGAAGACCATTGAGGAAACTGTCCTGGCTACAAAGATTGGCTCTGGAAGTACAGCCAAGCAGGAAGGCACTGAGCCCAGAGAGTTTGGCAAGCTCATTATGTACCAGGCCTGGCTGAGTACAGGGGTGTGGAGTATGGGGCTGAGAGGCACCTAGGAGTCCCATGGTCATAATCTTGGGAAAGTGGGCTCTAACCCAGACCAGACCCCAGAAAGAGCAAGACCTTGCCATAAAGATCCCAGTGAAGCATGGGGAGGTCTGGGATGCCTGGCAGAGGCAGATGTGGGGCTTCCATTCAACTCCTTGCTCAATAACAAGCCCTATGCCAGGTGTATGTTTTGTTTTTTTAAATTTGATTAAGCAGGAACTTACAACCATGCCTGACTACCAGCCAATGCAAAAAAGAGTTCTACATGGAGGGGGTCCTTGGGAGTTTCCTTAAGAGCTCTGGGGAGCCACGTTAGGGCTTATACTAGAGCTTCATCACACATACAGTGAAAGCCTGTCGAAGTTTCTATCCTAGGTATTCAATGACCATAGGTCACTAAAACCCAGATTTATGTCTGTTTGAATGGTTCTCTTATTCTCTGGCCTGTCTGCTCATCCATGTCCCAAAAATTGATTTTCTGGCCCTTCTGGGTTATTGGCAGCTGAAGAAAGCATGGGCCACTCTTCTGCTTGATAGGCACTGTCTGTGCAGAGCTGGATCACAGATCTCATAGGCTGCCAGTCCGACTTGGAGGGGGCTTGATAAATTCACCATCCAGAGAGTGCCCCTAGCGAGCCTGTTCCTGGAGACTGGGGTTTGCTCCAGAACAGCAATTCTGACAAATTGACAGGGCAATAGGAAATCACTAGACTGCCAAGTACCTCTGCAGGCAGAGAGTGGGACGCTAGACCCATTCACCACCTTTCCATAGAAGTCCTGGGTGTAATGTTAATGTCCAAACCGACCCACTGAGACCCAGTTGCCACATCATTCTGTACAGATGGCCAGATCCACTGTTATCTGGGCATAGAAACTCCTATGAGTGGCTCATCATCGGATGTCTGCCTGTTCCCACTGAACTTTTCTGTATGTACTCTGAATGGCCCAGAACGCCTTATACATAGATTTTGTGTGCTAAGTTCACTCTTGATTTCATTTTCTCTCTCATACTATTAAATCTTTCATCTTCTCTTTGTCCCTTTTCTTCATCTACTTATTTGAAATTCAATTTGTATCTACTTTTATACTGAGTATATTTAGGTAATCCACCTTAAAGTCTTTTATTCAAAAAAGAAGGTGTAAATAAACAAACAGGCAAATAAACATAATCTCGTAGTGAGATAGGCTTGAGTTCCCTACAATGGTGAGAATTTTTCTCTGTAGTTGTAGGTAGCAGAGAAAACTACGTGAGTTTTAAGTAGAGGTGGATTTTCTTGAGTTGCTGCTATGACTCATTTTTGGGGGCGATGGTTCATTTTGGGGCAAGGGTATTCTAGTCGTGTGCTGGAGCTTGTTTGTTCTCATAAGAAAGCAGTTTGTTAAATTTTAAAGAATTTTTCAAGTTGGTTGATGCCACTTTAGTAGCTTTAAGTCAGCCATCGCAGGAGTATTTATGCAATAGAAGTTGAAAGGTTACAAAATTAAAACTTTTTTTTGACCTGAGATTTTTTTACCAGCATCCTTACTGGGTGTTGCCCTCTCCCGTTCCCCCAATTTGGACTTGAAGTGGTAAAATTGTCTTTTGAGACTTAAATTGAAGATTAATTTAGGGATCAGAATAGAGGGTGGTAAAATTCTGCTGCTTTCAAGTGCCTCATGGTGAGAGATATGGGGAGATATAACCAGTCTTACTGAAGTCCCAGTTTTCTGATGAGTGAGTGCCGTGTATGATGCCACTCAGCAGATGGTACTGAATGTTTTCTTTACCATTGAGATGACCCTGTTGTTATTTCAGGGTGTGTGTGTGACTGTTTATGTGCATGGGAGTATGTGTTTATTATATATGTGCAGGAATAGAAGTAGTGTTGCCCTGACTGTGGTCACCAAAAACTATACAAATTCCAAGCTTCTGATGGTTCCTTTAGGTTCCCAGAGGGAGAATGACCTCATTTTCTTAGTATTACATTTGGAGACTGGTGTTTCATGCCATTGTAGCCTGACTTTCCAACAGGCAGCTGTTTAGATTCACTTTTTAGGTAACTTTCCCAGGAGTCCTGTCTCCCTTGGAAGGAGGGCTGAGGAGAACCAGTTCTGGGATCTTCCTCATCTAAGACCATGCCCATTTTTCTACTGAGGGGCCGGGATCACCAGAGGAAAGCTGGAGCTGTGGAAGGGACATCACTGATTCCAGAGAATTTTTTCCCCTTAGTAGATAAAAAGAAATGGGGAGAAATACCATGGCTTGTCTATTCCTCCTGCTCTTTCATTTCCTGCCAATGCCTCCCACTGGCCAAGTACAGATCACACAGGTGCTGAGGAAGTGCAGGCTTCAGGGTCAGTCCTTTACCACAGCCTGTAATAGGGAACAGAGCAGATAAAGGCAAAGGGACAGATCCCGCTGGCCACTTACCCCTCTCTCACCAGAGATTGCTGGGATGTATACATGCTAGATTAAATCAGTGTTACACTGAACAATCCCTGAGTTCCCCTTAGGGCTATGGTTCTCAATTGGTGTTAGGGGAACTCCTGGTGAGGTAATAAGAGGTCTGGACAGGAGTGAAGGATTACAGAACAAGAAAGCACTCTCCTTCAGTTCTTAGGTCCACTGTTCAAGAGATTTTGCATCTAAGACCTTTGCTCCTTTAGGAGCAACTGTGGAGAACATGAATGTATCTTTCCCCTTTCCCCAGAGCTAGTATCTTTAATATGCTGTTTTTCAACAGGATTATTGTAGTTTTCAATTTCTAATGAATTCTTATATTTAATTTTCAATAAAGTAACATCAATAGTCCCCCCCCCCCATTTTAACACTTTTAAATGGTAAAGGACCTGCTTAGCATTTACTATATGCATTTTTCTTTTACCCTCACGGTAACATTATGGAGTAGACACTAATATCTCCAATTTGTAGGTGATTATATAAGCTTCAGAGGAGTGAAATAATGAGTTTAAGGTTACATGGTTATTTATTATTATACATTTGTGTGTTTGCACTCTGTCTTATTCTACAGTAGGATTTACAGGGTCTCACATGGCCATTAAGAGATGGAATTGAAACTAAAACACTGTCTCTTATCTGTGTTCTTATCACTAAAGTGAGTTTCTTCTCCTGCTCTCTAATATCAGAATACCAGGCTACATAAAATCCCGGAGATTGAAGATTCCTGCTTTGTCCTCCTTTGCTTTGTCCTGTCCCCCACATGCCTGACAATTTATTGAATATACTTGAGGCCTTTATTTCAGGGTAGAAGCACAGGCTCTATAACCAAAGGCCTTGAAGATATCAGATGATCTCTTGGAAACTAAATAATCCTCTTTTCTTGAATTTGGACACTGAGACTTAGAAAGTTAAAGGATGCATCCAAGACTACCTGTGGTGCCATCATTGTAGTGGGATATCTTCTAGTTGCAAGTTTGTCCCTTTTAAGGCAAATGTACATTGTTTGGGGATCCAAATTGTCTCTGTTGCTGTACTTGCCAATCTGGTTTTGATCCATAAAGGAAACATGGAAAACAAAATGGGAATTTTTTCATGCAAAACACCCACATTGTAGGACAGCTGGATTTGGGTGGTCCTGAGGTGGCATATAGCTCAGCTTATGTTTCGTGTGTTCTGCTGACTGGGCTTCCTGTGGATGGGTGTAATGGGAACTTCTGATTTGCTCAGGATGAATCTAATAACTGAAGTCGTAGGAGAAGACTCATTACTCTCAAGCCCTTGGCTCCGCACTTGAACAGCTTCTTAGTCCTATAAATTCTAAAAGCAGAATGAATTTATTTTATTCAGCAGCCCACGTTTTCGCAAGGATCTATGAGGCTGTCCAACAGATGCCCCCACTCTTTGTCTCTGACCTTAGCTTCCACCATGCACACCTTTGCTCATTTCCCTCGACCCATACTTGCCTTCTCACTTTACAGAGGATACAGATTTCTATTTTTTGGTTTACTTTCAAAGTGAATGTACTTCTGTTTCTGCTCTCAGCCAGAAAGGCTCTGCCCACAAATATTTCTGGTTCTCTTTTTCTCTTTCAAGTCTGTGCTCAAATAACACCTTCTCCAAAGTACCAGTATTCACACCTGTCACTCTCTAGTCTTTTTTCCCTACCCCAGTTTTTTTCAGAGACCTTATCACCACCTAACATAGTTTATATTTTTGTTTATTGTTTCCCTTTACCCATTAGACCTTAAATCCTAAAGGGAGGATTATAGTCTCAGCCATGTGCTTGCCAATGTCCCTGACTCCTACAGAAATGCGTGGCTCATAGCAAACATTCAAAAATAATTTGCTTAATAAATGAAAGAATAAGTGAATGAATGAACAACTCCTCTCTCCTCTTCTCTCATCCCACTCTACTGTTCTCCCTGAGGCCTTATCACTCTTGCCTAAATCATTCTAGTAACTTCCTGTTATTCCTGACTTGCTCCCCTGATTTCTCCTTCACACAACTGCCACAAAGATCAATCTTAAATTCAAATCTGATCATGTCTCTCTTCTTTAAAAACTTCAGTGGCTCCCTATTGCCCATCATAACTAGATTCTTGCATGCAACCGAAGCCTCATCTCTTTCTTTGTGGACTTTGTGTTTATAAAAAATAAGATGAAATCTCCATCCTTCTACTGTGTGATTCCTCCTGAATTTTCTATTTGCTGCTATGACAAATCACTGACAACTTAGTGGCTTAAAACAGCAGACTTTAGGAGCATATGGGTGGCGTGGGAAGTTGTGTCTGACTCTTGGTTTCAGCTCACGTCATGATCTCAACGTTGTGAGATAGAACCCGAGTGGGCTCTGTGCCAGTGCAGAGTCTGCTTGAGATTTGCTCCCTCTCCCTCTTTTCCTCCCCTGCTCACACTCACTCCCTCTCAAATAAATGAATAAAATCTTTAAACAACAACAAGAATAACAAAAACATTTATTATCCATCAGTTTTGGAGGTCAGGAGTCTGCCACAGGTCTCCCTGGGCTATGATCAAAGTGTTATGTTAACAGGGCTGTGTTCTTTCTGGAACTTCTGGAGGCTCTAGGAGAGAATCTATTTTCTTGCCTTTTATAGCTGCTAGAGGCTACCTTCATTTACTGACTCATAGCTACCTCCTTTCATCTCCAAAGCCAGAAGTGCAACATTTCTTTGACCTTGCTTCTGTAATCACATCTTCTTTGATTCTCTCCTTGTTCCTCCCTTTTCTACCTTTAAGGACCCATATTGGATCCACCCACATAACCCAAAGATCATCTTTTTATTTTATTTTTTAAAGATTTTATTTATTTATTTGACAGACAGAGGTCACAAGTAGGCAGAGGCAGACAGAGAGAGAGAAAGGAATGCAGGCTCCCCGCTGAGCAGAGAACCCAATGCAGCGTTCAATGCCAGGACCCTGAGATCATGACCTGAGCCAAAGACAGAGGCTTAACCCACTGAGCCACCCAGGTGCCTCTCATCTATTTTAAAGTCACCTGATTACCAGCCTTAATTCCATCCTCAATCTTACTTTCCCTTTGCCCTATAACCTAATATATTCACAAAATCTGGGACATTAGCAGGACATAGATATCTTTGCCTAGCACAGAACCTTTGCACATTCCTCTCTCCTTTATTTTTGTATGTCTATATCCTATCCATTTATTCCATCCACCCTTTAAAGCCCATCCTCTAATGAAAAGTAACCTGATGCTTCCTTTTACCCCCCACAACATATTTTTCCAATCTTCTCGTAAGTCAAGTAATACATTTCATCTTGCATTATGTATATGTCTTATTATTCAAATCAGAGTGCTAATTCTTGGATGGCAGTAACTGGGCATAGTTCATCAGTATAAAGAAAAAACTTTGATGTGCTTGTACTGTTTAATAAGAATCTGTTTCTGACGAATAAATTAGAGGAAAAAGTAAGAAAAGAAAAAAAATAGAAGAATGCAAGAAAAAAAAAGAAGTGAGAAAAGAGAAAGGAAGAGAAGAAAGGAGGAAGGAGCATTTTTGTAGATAATATACTTGTTCTGCAGACAGGAAAAGATGATGACTAGATCTTCAGGTTACACTGTGTCTATTCTGTAGTTACTTCAGGGCAGTCAATTCTGCTTTGATTTAATCACAAATGTGACTTTTCGTGTTCACCTCAGATGCTGTGGAGGTGATCTGGGCAAAAGCTTGAAGTAATTGAGGCTTTCAGTTGTTCACAAACTCCTGCATACTATCTCATAAATTGTACCACCACCCAGAAATCCACCAACTAGAAATCCTGAGTCCTCCATACCCAGGAGATCCGAACAAAAGTCTTTACCCAGCAGGTCCCTAAAGTTTCTAAGATTCAACTGTATTAAACATCCCTAAATGAAATTATGAGACATTACAGGGGAAAGAGATGACAAAGAGCACAGGTTTAGCATGAGTTTCAAATTCAAGTCTTCACTTAGTATCTTTATGACTCTGGCCAAGTTATTTACCATTTCTGAATCTCAGATAATGCTTCTCTAACAGGAGTTAATACCATTGACCTCACAGGGTTCTGGTGAGGGCCGAAGGAAATTGTGTACATATCCACCACTGTACCCATGCAGTAGGTGTTTAGAAGAAGTTCCTTTTTTGAACTTCTGCTCACAAAAAATGAATTGTTACCTTTGATGGGATACTTGCTCATACCTGACAATAGAGTGAAACTGGGTCTCAGAATTATCTACATGGCTGGATGGCATTGATTCCATGCAGTAATCTCAATCTCCAGGCTGCAGAGGTACCAACACCTTCCAACCTCTGAGGCACCAGCTGCTGGATCAAAGGCAGCACCTGAGAAAGCAGGAGCAGCTGTGGCTCAAAAGTGCCCTTGCACCAAGCTGATGACAGTGGCCAAGGGTAAGACCTGGAACTTTATCAGCTGAGTGAGGTAAACAGATCAGCCCAGTGATACAGCAGATGTTTCCTTTGCCTGCATTCAGCTCCTGCATCTTATCACAGATAAGTCCCAGCTATCCTTTTGATGGCTGTTATTGTCATTTCTCTCTCAACTGTAAGTTAAGAGGAATCAAACCCAAGCTAACAATAAATGTATTAACCAATTGATAACCACCCTCTACTTTGAAGGGTCAGGCATCGTAGGAACATGGGATTTTATTTTCACTGGTCTCATACCAGGAGTGCTCAGCTACTAGGAGCCTTATTTGTTATCATGATGGAAACTGGTTGTGGGGATACAGTTAGGGAGGAGAAGACAGCCATCATTTCATGATGCCTTTTTAAAGGCTTGCCTCATTTATACTAACTGAAGCTGAGGTCAGGAATGGAGAAATTATCGAGCCCCTCACTTGAAAAAGTGAGGAACTGTCAGACGTAGTGCCTGCCAAGAGAGCACATTTGAAGAAAAGAGATTTTATAAAGGTTTATGATGAATTGTGGCAACTCAAAGCTTCCCTTTATAGGGAAAAGTATTGCTTAGGGCCAGGTATGTGATGACTTTGTGAGCAATCTTTCTCTCTTGGTTCTTTTAGAACTTTGGGGCAATAGCTTTTCACTAGGAAGGATTCTGACTGTCAGTATCACTTGTTTAGATTCTGGACATGGTAGCATAGGTATATATACTGACTACAGTCATGCGCTTGCAGATCTAGAACACTGTGGATGTGGTTCACATCCACAGAAATGTCATTGATCTATAGGGAGAAATGGCAGCTCTTGAGAACTAAAAGTGAAAAGCTGATTCATGCTTTACTCATTTGAGTGTACCTTAACTCACCTATTTTGCTAAATTCTGCATTGCTCAAGCTCCCCTTTGCACAGGATTTTTCACCTGAAAAGTTGCTAGCTAATGAGCATTTATAATATAGGCATAGCTGAACTTTTGAACATGGCCTTGCAATATAAGTGTGATAACTGGTGAGGGTTATAAAGGATAAGTAGGGATTGGGTAAGTTATAAGGGCAAAGGTATTATAGATAGGGTGTATTACATGTACAAAGGTATAGGCTACTCGCCATTCTCCCCTTTATCTCTCACCTCCCAAAATGTGATGGGATCTTTAAGGAGCTCAGAGTAGCTGGAAGTTCAGGGACATGGAAGGGGATTTGTGGGAGATGAAGTAAGAAACGCATAAAAAGCATTGGTACCAAGTTAGTGATACACTTCCCTTTCAGAGAGGAGACATGAAAGCTTTTTGGACAGGTGAATTTCATCATCAGATGTTTATCTTGGGGAGTGAGAGCTGGTCAAGAGGTTTTGTTGTTGGGTGGTACCTAGAGAGGGGGAGGCAGTCAGCATCAGATTGCCAATGTTGTCGTCCAGACTGGGGATAAGGGCTGTGTCCAGTTTTGGTGTTGTAGATGGAGAACTGGAGTCCTAGGCTGATTACTAGCCCAGGGATTAAAATACAGAGTCCAAAGAAGAAACCCAGATTTCTGTCCTCAGGCATGAGACAAAGGCATGTTAGCAGCCAGCATATCCATATCTTAGGTTCAATGATGATTGGTCCTGGGCTCTTTCTATCCTTCATGACTGTAGCAAAATATATAGCAAAATATATGAATGGCTGACCCAGATCTGAAAAGCCATAATCTGTCATAAAGTATGCTGTGTGCTTAAAAAGAGGGTCAGACAAAAACTCCCAAGTTATGAAAGGCAGAGAGCATATCCTACTTGGGGACATGGGATTCATGGAGAATAGGGCATATGGATCTAAATGTAAAAAGTTAATGGAGGAATGTCCAATGGAAAAAAGATAGCCTCTTCAATAAATGGTGTTGGGAAAATTGGACAGCCACATGCAGAAAAATGAAATTGGACCATTTCCTTACACCACACACAAAAATAGACTCAAAATGGATGAAGGACCTCAATGTGCGAAAGGAATCCATCAAAATCCTTGAGGAGAACACAGGCAGCAACCTCTTTGACCTCAGCTGCAGCAACATCTTCCTAGGAACATCGCCAAAGGCAAGGGAAGCAAGGGCAAAAATGAACTATTGGGATTTCATCAAGATCAAAAGCTTTTGCCCAGCAAAGGAAACAGTCAACAAAATCAAAAGACAACTGACAGAATGGGAGAAGATATTTGCTAACGACATAACAGATAAAGGACTAGTGTCCAAAATCTATAAAGAACTTAGCAAACTCAACACCCAAAGAACAAATAATCCAATCAAGAAATGGGCAGAGGATATGAACAGATATTTCTGCAAAGAAGACATCCAGATGGCCAACAGACACATGAAAAAGTGCTCCATATCACTCGGCATCAGGGAAATACAAATCAAAACCACAATGAGATATCATCTCACACCAGTAAGAATGGCTAAAATCAAAAAATCAGGAAATGACAGATGCTGGTGAGGATGTGAGAAAGGGGAACCCTCCTACACTGTTGGTGGGAATGCAAGCTGGTGCAGCCACTCTGGAAAACAGCATGGAGGTTCCTCAAAATGTTGAAAATAGAACTGCCCTATGACCCAGAAATTGCACTACTGGGTATTTACCCTAAAGATACAAACATAGTCATCCAAAGGGACACATGCACCCGAATGTTTATAGCATCAATGTCCACAATAGCCAAACTATGGAAAGAACCTAGATGTCCATCAACAGATGAATGGATCAAGAAGATGTGGTATTTATACACAATGGAATACTATGCAGCCATCAAAAGAAATCTTGCCATTTGTGACGACATGGATGGAACTAGAGCGTATTATGCTTAGCGAAATAAGTCAAGCAGAGAAAGACAACTATCATATGATCTCCCTGATATGAGGAAGTGGTGATGCAACATGGGGGCTTAAGTGGGTAGAAGAAGAATCAATGAAACAAGATGGAATTGGGAGGGAGACAAACCATAAGTGACTCTTAATCTCACAAAACAAACTGAGGGTTTCTGGGGGGAGGGGGGTTGGGAGAAGAGGGGTGGGGTTATGGACATTGAGGAGGGTATGTGCTTTGGTGAGTGCTGTGAAGTGTGTAAACCTGGCGATTCACAGACCTGTACCCCTGGGGATAAAAATATATGTTTATAAAAAATAAAAATAAAAAAAAGTTAATGGAGGAGAGGAAAGTGAGGCCAAAGCCTGAAATAGGATTAGGAGAGGAGTCCACAGCAAGGACAGAGTAGTCCAGTTAGGCCATAGTCAGAGGGAAAATGACAAAAGGAATTAGAATTCCTTAATGGTTATGACTCCTGAATTCAGTGAGTTTTCAAATCATCTAAGAAGAACTCATTTATTCAATATATCTTAGCATTTACTGAGATATAAGCACTCTGTTAGTTGCTGGGGGCATAGGGATTAATCATAATATCTAATATATCAATATTAATATCTATGATATATTAATATTTAATATATTATTATATATAAATATATAATATATAATATATTATGATTATGCTTATATGTTATATAGATTATTACATATATTATAATTATTATAATGTTTATTTAGTGATTTCTATGCACCAGACATTATTCTAAGATTTTTACATATAGTAGTTTACATCATCTTTGCAGCAGTTCTTTGAAGTAGTTACTGTTTTTGTTTGCCTCATTTGGTATAAGGAAACTGAGGCCTTGAGAAGTTAAGCTATCTGCCCAAAAGGTTGATTGTGACGTTGAGATTCAGATTCAGGTGTTTGGCTTTGAGTTTGGGCTCTGGACCACTGTGCTTTGCTGCCCTTTCAGAATAAGTCATGAGTTTTATCCTTATACAGGATCAACTAGAGAGACTAATATATATACCAGTTATATATACCAGTTATATATAAACCAGTTATATATACCACAATAATGCTGATTAAAAGTTAAACAGCCCCCCCAAATGAAAGTAAAAAGTTAAACAGCCCCCCCCAAATGAAAGTAAAATAAAGGCATTTTCAGATAAACCAAAGCCAAGAGGATTTATTGCCAAAAGACTTGTCTACTAAGAAATGCTAAAAGAACTTCAGACTAAAGATAAATGACAGCAGATGAAAACTTGGATCTATAGGAAGGAGTGAAGAACATCAGAAATGCTGAATTTGTTGGCAGAGATAAAGGATTATCTCCTTTTCCCCCAGTGAAATAGGGGGAAACCTGAATATGTCATTTATCCCTGTTTCACATACAGTTTGCCAGTGCATAGTTTTCCTGTGAAAAACTGGGAAATATTTGATCCAGTTAAGTCTGCAAAGATACTGAGGGATTTTGTCTGATAGCATCCCAAAGCTCTAGCTCATTTATGACTAGAAAGTCTCAGTGGGCAATGTGCCAGTCCCACCTGCTCAAAACTTTTTTGTTAGACAGAAAAATCAAGTGGTGAAAGGATAAAAATGCAGTGTGGGAATACATTACAGTTGGAAGAAGACTCAGGACCTGTGTAAGTTCTCACCAGTCACACAGATGTATTGGGATATGGTACATAATTTAATAACAGTACTTGATTATATTATTACTTTAAGAGCCAGTCCAAGGATGTCATTGATTTTGTTTTGTTTTGTTTTTTAATTTAATTTTATTTTTTCAGCATTCCAAGATTCATTGTTTATGCACCACACCCAGTGCTCCATGCAGTATGTGCCCCCCTTAATACAGACCTCTAGTGCCCCAAACTTACAGAAACCTCTTGAATATTAGGAAATCATACATGTATGGGCTTGGAATGACTATAGTATGTTGCTTATGATCCAATGAATGCTAGGGGCAATTATCAGATCAAAACATTTTGAATGACTTGTAGATCCTATATTATAATAGGGGGCTTATCTTATCTCAGGTTCCATAAGAAGCAGAACTTGAGATAGGAATTTGAATACCCAAGATTTACTATGCTCGTGTTAGCATGTGCATTATTTTTTTTCATGTTTTTACATTAGCTTGTCTTTATCTTTGTACTGATAGCTTGTTAACTTGTTAACAGTATATTCTTATGTCTTGCTTTTTTAAAATCCAGTCTGACATTTGCCTTTTAATTACAGTGTTTTGTCCATTTATATTTAATGAAGTCACTGAAATATTTATGTTTAGGCCTATCATTTGTGACTTATTTTCTATTTGCTTCATCCATTTTGTAGTTTTTCCTTCTTTTTTTCTACCTTATATTAGTTAATTGTATTTTTTTTAACATACCATCTTAATTCCTCTGATAGCTTTTTTCCCCATGCCTCCTTATAATGTTTTTAGTGATAACTGTAGAGTTTTCATTGTGTATCCTTAAGTTGTCACAGTGTACATAAAGTTAATACTGTGCCACTCACATAAAATATAAGAATCATTTAAAATAATGCCATTTATAACTACATATTTGTGCTGCTTTTGTCATTGATTTATAGTTCTGTATGTTATAAAATCCCATGATACAATGTTACAATTTTTAAAATAACTAAAATAATTAGTTGTTTTTTAAGGAAATTAAGAGAAAAATAAAAGTGTAGTCTTTTATATTTAGCATTTTTAATGCTCTCCATTTCTTTTTCTACATCTAAATTTTTATTTGATACAATTTACCTTCAGTCTGAGGACGTTCTTTTAGTATTTCTTTAAGTGCAAGTACCTTGGTAACATAATCTCTTAGTTTTTGCTTATTTGAAATTGTCTTTATTTCTTTAGGCAGGTTAGCTTTTTCTTTTTTTAAAAAATCACAACTCATTGGAAGCACAGTTTACTTAAAATAAGATGCATTCATTTTAGGTTGTAAGAAAGAGTCACACAAAAACTCAAAGCAGAAATGTTTAACAGTGAAACATTAGATCAGGAGGTAGGCAAAGATGTCCACTTTTACTTCTATTCAACACTATACTGAAGGTCCTAGTTAATTCAATAAGATAAGAAAGAAAAATAAAATTCCTACAGACTTGAAAGGAAGACACAAAACTGTCTTCATCTGCAAATTATATAATTTTATATATAGAAAATCTTTAAAAAATATTCAAAATCTAATAAGTGAATGTGATCACAGAGGGTAGTAGTAAGGGACAGAGGGCATGAAACATGGAAGAAGGGAAAGCCCCTAATAGGATGTATTATTGTTTTGGCAGCCACAGGTAGTGGCTGATTGCTAGATGCTGCAGATTCTTCTGAGAAATTATATTGAATCCATTGAGAACCATCTCAGAGGAAGAAAGGGAGAAGTACTTATAGAGTACCCCCTTTCCAATTAGTTGGAGTATTCCCAAAAAGGTGTTAACTTTCCCATACTCTGGTTTGTACCTGAATGAGTGACAAGTAGGTTCCCATGAATCTCAGAACTTGAAAGGCAGGAAGTGAGAGGTACAAGGTGTTGCAGGTTCCACCTGAGGGAAGCTGATTTAAGTCTTCACTGAAACTAGTTGATAAAGCAATTGCTAGAAATGGAGGTGAGGCTCAGAGACTGAAGTGCTGTGTAACAGGTATCCAATATAATATATTTGCTCACTGTATCTCCAAGCATGTTTCTGAAGGAAAAGAAAAGCAACTACTAAGATTAGGGATCTCCTATTAAAATAACAAAAACAAAAACAAAAACCATGTCAGATAGGCTGTAAGAACCACAGGCAATGGGAATACCTAAATCCAAAATAACTTTCTCCCCCCATTTTTTGCTTAAGGCAGAGTCATGGATCAAGAATAAATTCATCGGGGCACCTGGGTGGCTCAGTGGGTTAAAGCCTCTGCCTCCGGCTCAGGTCATGATCCCAGGATCCTGGGATCGAGCCCCACATTGGGCTCTCTGCTCAGCAGGGAGCCTGCTTTCTCCCCTTCCTCTCTCTCTGCCTGCCTCTCTGCCTTGTGATCTCTGTCTGTCAAATAAATAAATAAAATCTTAAAAAAAAAAAGAAAAAATTCATCAACCCAGATGAGTTAACATATAAGTGTTAAACATGTTCATATATACAGAAGTGTTGGGGCCTTTAAAGATAGAACATGTGCTTCTAGCAGTTCAATGGAGAATTGCCAAAAGAGAAACTTAGGTATTACAGATTGTGATCCTTGTTCTACTAGGTGATTAAAAATACTTTGTTCTATTGTAAAATAACATATGCTGTTATAAATAATTTCAAATATGCAAAAAAGTGAAAAGAAAAAATTCAACTATAACTCATCAGCTGGAAGCAATAATTTTTAAGATTTTGGTATATAAAAGCATATATATGAAATATCAGCTTTTTTCAGTGGTTGTATAATATTTCATATGGCAAATTTATCACAGTATATTTCACCACTCTGTAATTTCTGAAATTAAGTTGCTGGCATTTTTCATTTGTTTTTGTAAATGATACTGTTATATTATTGAAGCATATGTCTTTTTTTTTTTTTTTTTAACATTTAGGTGGTCATTTATGCAACACCAAAAAAAGAGTTGGCTTTGTGGACATACTAGAAAATACTAATGTTTTAAAATTTCAGGTGAAGAAATAAAATGACTTAGGGACAAACCATTAGTTAGAATCATTGTCATCCATGAGTAGATTTGGATGAAATCTAAGTGATGGAATTCCAGGGTAATACTGGGAGTGGATTTTTTTTTTAAACACAGTTAAGTATATTGGGGAAGAGTTTAATTTATAAGGGGATATTAAGGTTGAATGTTAAAAGATAAGTAGATTAATTTTTCCAGCCAGAGAGGAGAAGAAGGAACATTTGAAGAAGAAAAACACAACGGACTTGTAAGAGTATGACACACTAAGGAAATATGCTGTTTAATGGAGTATGAGGTGCATGGAGGGGAGAGAAAGGTAGATGAGAGTTACAAAAAAGGGAGTTGAGATCAGATTGATCAGAGCCTTGATTTCATGCAGAGTCATTTGGACCTTATCAGATAAGGGGGATCACTAAAGATCTTTGAACAAGCACCATTGGTGGATAACAGTTCCATCATTTAGGATGGAAACATAGCTAGATGGATAATTGAATAAAAGTCGGCCTTATCCAAGCTCATGTGTCCCTGATGCCTCCTAGAACCACTTAGTTGTGCATTTGTCTTACTCTCTGCTTCTGTTCTCAAATCCACATTTTTCTGAATTCTCTCTAGAACTTGTTGTTGCCCTTTGATTCTTCAAACACATTTGAATGCTCTTTCCTTATTCAGTGACTTCATTTTCCTGCTTAGCTATCAGTAGCTAGAGTTTAGTGTCATCTGCAGGCTGAAATAACATACACCTCCTCCTCAAGCCTCATCACCATAGACTCTTCTCCAGTTTATTCATTCTGGTAGCAATCTCAGCCAGAAAATTCTGGTGGTGTGAAGAAAGGCTCTGGAATGGCAGAGTTGACTAGTTGTGACAGACTGCATGACCCTCAAAACCTAAAATATTTACTATCTGGCATTTTAGAGAAAACATTTGCTGATGTCTGCCCTAGGTCAAAATAAGTGAATTGTTATCAGGCAGTTAATGAAAAGCAATTAATATGTAGACACATTCTTGAAATGTTTTAAACTTTCAAATAAAGACAAAAAAGCCACAAATATTTATATAAAATAAAAGGTCATCCAAAAAGGAATAAATTCCAGGCTGTTCCAACACATATTTTATAACAGTAGAGAAATGTCTATATAACAATGGAAGAAAAGTTTGTGGCTTACCCAAGCTATAGTATTTTTATGAAAGCTATAGAAACATATTATCAAATAGGCAAAGTCATAGGAAATATTCTCCTCATTTATCTTTCCTAAGGAATTACTTGGGAATATATTCTAGATATCTCTGAGATCAATCAAATGAAAAGAAAAAGCTCTAATGTAAATACCTTAAATGTTTCTTGAAAGGGCAAATATACAAAGTGGAAATAATAATATAATGATAGTAGCCCAAGACAAAAATTCTATTGACTACCAAAAAATAGGGGGCTTCCTGGATGGCTCAGTTGGATAAACGTCTGCATTTGACTCAGGTCATGATCTCAGGGTCCTGAGATTGAGCCCCATGTTGGGCTCCCCACTCAGTGGAGAGTCTGTTTCTTCCTTTCCTTTTGCCCCTCCTCTTTGCTCATGTTTGCTCCCTCTCCTTAAAATAAATAGATAAAATCTTCTCAAAAGTAGGATTTAATAAATAAGAGGATATCATATTATGCTGAGTTCCTCATCATACATTGAGTATATCTGTCTATGTGTGTGGGGTGTGTATCTTATTCTTAATGCTGAAAATTAGAGTAATACGGTAAAACATATTTTTATGAAACTCAAAAATAAACACTGGTATAAATTAAAACTGAATATTCACCTTCTAAATATTAGGAGAAAAAAGAAAACACAATCTATTTGTTAAAAAAAAATTGTGGGAGAGATAGTGTTCTTTGTTGCTAACTATAACACTATAAGGGAGACTTGAGAAACTAGATTGTATGCATTCAAGTAAAAGCAACCTGGATTGACATGGTAGATACGTATTATTTTCTGGAGAGATGGTGACGTGTGGTTGCTAAGAGACTTTGAATAATTTACTTATTCCAATTAACAAATATTTTTTGAACATCTTACTATGTGCTAGACACTATTCTAGGAACAAGGGATAAAGTGAAAAAGACAAATAATATTTCCATTCTCACTTAACTTCTATCCTAGTTGGAAAGAGAGAAAAGAGACATAAAAAACAACTAAGTAAATGAATGAACAAGATCGTTTGGAGTGTTACTAACTTTTACAAAGGCAATTGAGAGGGATTGTGAGCACTTTATATAAAGTGTGCTGAGTGATCAGGGAAGACCTCTCTGAAAAGACACTTGAGCTAAGACTTGAATGTCCCAAAGAATCCAACAATGAAAATATTTGGGGGCAGAGTGTTTCACATATAGAGAAGACCAAGTGCCAAGAGCCTACGTGTAAGACTGCACTTATATTTGAGGAGCAGAAAGAAGGTATATATGTATAAACATATATAAGGTATGAACACAAAGAAGGTATATGTGTATGTATATGGGTGTGTGTGTGTGTGTGTGTGTATTCACAGTTCAATAGTAAGTTATTAGAGGTATGAACCATGGCAGTTATATGATTAGATCATTCATAGCAGGGGAAGGTCATTCTGGCTGTTGTAGAGAAAGGAGCAAAGCTGAATGAATAGAGGCCGTTTAAGAGCTGACTGCAGTATTACGTGTAAGAGGCAGGGGAACCTTCTAATCAAGATTGCAGCAATTGGGATAGAAAACAAAGAAAGCAGATCTTGGGTATATTTTGGAGGTAGAGTAGAATTGATTTGCTTATAGATAGCATTTTGTGTAGGGGGACAAATCAAGGGATATTTCTGTGGTTTAGTCTAGAGAAGCATGTTTTCTAGAAGAAATCATGAATGCTGTTTAGGCCATGTTAATTTAAATTCAAGAAGTTCATTTATGACCCAAGTGAACGTGTCAAGTAGGCAATTGAATATAAGTGTCTGGGTCTTCGTGGAAAGGTATTGGTAGATGCTTAGGTTTGAGTTCTAGCTGGATTGCTTAATGGCTGTGTGACCTTCAACAACTGACCTGTCTGTACTTTGACCTCCAAATCTGAGGAAAATGGTAACAATAATAGTACTTAGTTCTAAAGGAAATAAAATGTTGAAAGTAGGAAATATATGTGACTGCATTTATTATGGGGTCTGCCACATGGTAAGCTTTTGTTGCCTGCTACTTCTATTAAAATACTTTTGTCCACAAATTACAGAACCTCAACTGGTTTATCGAATAAGAATAATTTATAATTGACATCATAAGAAACCATTAAGTAAGATGGCTCTACCATTGGTTAATTCAGTGGCTCGAGAAATCAAAGACCAGGTTCTGTTCTGTTTGTTTTCTGTGTTTTCTTGATGTATCATTATATTTCTTCTGATTATGGCAACTAAATGGTAACATCTAGTGGAGGAAGAAAGACTTTTTTTTTCTTACCCTTCTCACCTCTACTCCATAAACCTTTGACTTTGAAAATTTTCAAGAATACAGAAAAATTCAAAGAATAGTTTTTTTGGCCAAAACATTTGAAATTCGGTTGCAGATATCAGGACGTTTCATTCTGAGTACTTCAGCATATGTTCCTAAGAATAAAGACAATATCCTACATAAAGACAATACAGTGGTCAGACTTAAGGGGATTAACACTAATTCCATAATATAATTTCAAATCTAATGCATATTCAAATTCTCCATTGGCCCCCAAATATCCTTTATATCTGTTTTTTAAATCTGGGATCCAATGATTCTGTGCCATTGCATTTGTTGATGAGTCTTTAGTCTTTAGTCTCTAGTCTTTAGTCTTTAGTCTCTTTGAGTCCGAAAACAGTACCCCTTTTTATTTTTTATGACATTAATATTTTGAAGAATTCAGGCCTTGTAATAAGTACCACATTCTGTATTTATCTGATTGTTTCCTTATGGTATCATCTAATTCTTTTCTTTATTCACTGTATATCCAGATATCAGGCCTAATGCCTTGGGTAGATTTAGATTATTTTTGGCAAGATGACTATATAGGTAAAGCCATGTACTGGATGTTGCAGCGTATCAGGCACAATGTCAAGATGTCCTGCTCTTGATTATAATTAAGTTTGATCACCTTGTTCAGGTGATGACAATCCTATCTCCCCATTATAAAGGTATATAGTCCCTTCAGAGTATAGTAATTAATCTCAGGGAAGAGGATAATACTTGGTTATTGTATTCTTTCTCAGCTAATGATTTTAGCATCCATTGGTAATACTTACTTGAATTGATTATTAATTACATTGGGGGTTATAAAATAGCAGAGTTCTAATTCTGTCACTCTTTTCGTATCTATTAATTGTGTTTTTCTGTAAAGAGACACACCTCCGCTTTTACTTGTTACTATAGATCCATATAGTTAATTATGTTCTTTAGTTATGTTATTGATTATAGTGGTTATTCTTTGTGATACTTAAATTGTACTAGATTTTGCTAGTTGGATCTCCTTTAAGTTGGTTCCTCTGTGCTCTTGACATTATCCCTTTAGTCTTTGAGACTTTCTGGCACAGTAAGGTATCTAAGATTAACCTGGCTCTTTTTGGTCCCAGCCATGGATTAGCCATTTCTGCAAGAAGCCATTGTTCCCTTGGGAGGGGAGGACTGGTATTTAAAAACAAAGATATGTTGTTGGGTGTGTTTATTGATGATGACTTATCATTCCTTCAGTTTCTTCTAGTACAAAGTGCTAGGATATATATTCACATGAAAACATATATAGTCTATATAATCATAAGTTTTTATTGATATTTCCAATTCAAATCTAATATTATACTACCTCGTTTTACTTTATGTTTGCATTTTTCCCTTAAAGTGAACATCTTGATTTCTAATTACTGATATAAAAAAGGTATATACATATATATGTATGTATATACAGTTGATCCTTGAGCAGCATGGGTTTGAACTTCACAGGTCCACTTATACCTAGATTTTGTTTTTTTGTTTTTGTGTTGTTTTTTTTTTACGCAACTATTAAATGTATTTTCTCTTTCTCATGATGTTCTGAATAACATTTTCTTTTCTCTAGCTTTATTATAAGAGTACAGCATATAATATATATACAAAATATGTGTTAATCAGCTGTTTATGTTATTGGTAAGACTTCTGGTCAACAGCAGGCTATAGTAATTAAGTTTTGGGGAAGTGAAAGGTTATGTACAGATTTCTGACTGTGGGCAGGGGCTGTCAGTGCACCCAAGCCATATGGTGCACAAGGGTCAATTGTGTGTGTGTGTGTGTGTGTGTGTGTGTGTGTGTGTGTATAAACTGAAAACTATAATGCTAACATCCTTGTGATTAAAAAACAATAACAACTAAGTTTCAAGATTTTTTTGCAGGTCTCATTTTGTTTTTATAATATATGACATTAAGAATATATTCAGAAAAGTCTATTCAAAAGTTATATGCTATAATGGTAATAAGCTCAGACAGAGTATTGAATATGTTCAGCTGTTTTATCTGTCTTTTTTGGGGAGTAAAGAAACCCTTCCCAAGAGCTCTGAGGTGGGCTTCCCAAGTTTCATTAGCACCAAAATGAGCTTGCTGTGGACTAGTCAGTATTTATTTCTGAGTCACATGAAGGATGGATAGAAACCAGGACAAAATCTGGGCTCTGTACCAAGGAAAAGGGGAAGAGCTGGTTGATTGTCAGCATCTCAGTTACACCTATTACTATGACAATTGTTAGAAACTTCTAGTGCACTTAACCAGATACATGTACGTATGCCATCCTTTATCTTTTAGATTAATATTAGAGAAATACAAATCCCCAGTGTTGGTATGGCCATGGTGAAAATGATATTTTCATATGTTCCCAATAAGTGTGTAAATGGGAATTTATCATTGTGAAAATGAGTTCAAAAAGTGGTAAAGAATTGTATTTGTATAGTTTGGTTTAGAAATATGACTCCTTTTGGGGGTACCTGGGTGGCTCAGTCAGTTAAGCATCTGACTCTTGATTCCAGATCAGATCATGATCTCAGGGTTGTGAGATTGAGCCCTGAGTTGGGCTTCATGCTGCGTGTGGAGCCTGCTTGGGTTACTCTCTCTCCCTTTCCTTCCGCCTCTCTCCCGCCACACTCATGCACTTTCTCTCTCTCTCAATGAATGAATGAATGAGTGAATAAATAAATAAAATAAAAATAAAATAAATAAAAATATTACTTTGAATTTGTCGTGTGGAAATGACTCAGATGATAGGTAAAATTTAAATGTCTGTGTAGTGAAATGTTTAATTCAGTCATAATACAGTTCTTAATGGAAGTGTAAGTCCATCAAAAGTGATAATTATAAAAACCATGTGGTAACCATGTTGTAGAAAAAGTGTTTATAAAGCTGAGTGGAAAAACCCCAGAAGATAGAAGTACACCTATGCAATAATTGTGTTTTTATATGGATATGGACACAAGATCAATTTGATGGGGTTGGGTGGACAGTGGACAGTAGGTGAGTTTCTGATTTTATTTATAGTTTTGTTAATGTTTTTCAACTAAAAAGAAAAAAAGGAGTTGGAAAAAAATCTCTCCCATGTCCCGAAGTCAAGAGATTTATCTAAACTCTTAAGCAGATCTAAATCTTCTTTTAAAGAAAATTTGGGTTGTATCTGCAAGCATTTTCAGGGTCCCTCGCCCCTTCATCTGGGAAAGTGTAAGTCAGATTCCACAATTACCCTAACAGAATATCAGTTGTGCCACTGGAATGTCTCATATCAAAAGCCGATGGAATTTGCTTCGTTCAGCCACACAGAGGAACTGCACCCTCAGAGCTGCCAGAAAACTCAGTCTGGAATTGATTGCTATAGTTCTCTCCCAGAGTACCATTGAACTGATTGCTTTTTGAGAAATTCTCTAAGGGATTTGTTGACCATGTGCCTCCTGGATTGTCTGTGTCTCTGGCTGGAGCAGAACCTAAAGGCGGAGAATCCTAGGGCTCATCAAGAAGAAGGGTCTTTTGGGAGAAGATCCATTCTTAGAAACGCAGTGCCAAGAGTTGAAATTGGGAACTTGGAAAATATGATAGAGAGAAAAATTGGGAAGTAACCATTTGGACATCCAAACTAAAAGACGAGGTAATGGAAATATTCAAACCAGCAGAAAATGAGATTATCAAAGCATGTATGGGAGGACATTTCTTTTATATAGCTCCTGGTCAGAGCAGTGTAAACCTCTCATGGGTTCTAACTCGATCTGGATCAGTAACAGGAGCCCATTCCTCAATTTTTCTGGGCTCTGTTCTCTCATGCATGCTTGCGGATTATGTTGGTTTTGTCCATTTAGAATTGCCTTCGCTGAGTAGCAATTTAAGATTTTCCTCTCTGCTTTAATAAGAATCTCTACAAGAAATAGCTGGGTGAAGACTGTTGTTTTATCTTCTGTAAAGCCACTTTGAAGACATCATCTGTTGTTTTACTCAACATCTAAGTGATAAATTCTTCTTACAGCTATGTGATACATGATTTTTAGAGTTCTTTTTAGAATGCAGTGCCAGGAAAACATTTCTCTCTCTCATGAACTGGTTACGGTTTTTTTGTTTTGTTTTAAATGCCCTGTGGTGAAAACTTTGAAACTATAGTTTTGCCTCTCTTTTTGCTTTTAGTGCTAGGAAGCTCACAGCTAAATGTACCTTATGGTTGATATCAGGTTTAATTATCTTCCTTCCTTAAAAACATGTTTTTTGTCATCATATATGTGACTGTCTACTTAAGTGTTCTTTGACTCACTTAAAATTTAGAAGAGAAAAGATATTATCTATAAATAAATATCTAATGAAAAGGTTGAAAACAGCAATTTGTAATAGAAAAAAATAGTTTGGGTATCACACAGACCTGAGTTCAAATTCTTATTCCTTTGCTGCTTAAGCCTTGTGAGCTTGGATATATTGTTGACCTTAATTAATACTCAATGTTCTCATTTGCAGAGTAGGGGTAATAGGTCAGGTAAAAATACACAATAAGTTTACTGTGTATGTTAAAGGTGGTTCTTTCTCCCTTTGAGCAAGCCCTGTCATTTTAGCCTGGAAAAGAAGAGATTGTAGGTAGATACAAAAGCTTAATGAAGTATAGAAAGGGGTATTGTGTTTCAAAGGATTAGCAGAGCTAGAGCTAGTAGAGGAATGTCCTAAGAAAGCAGATTTTGATTATTTAAAAAGCAGTTTTCTCTTAAGTTATTCTAACAATGGGATGAGGTTCTTGCTGCCACAAGTGGTGAGCAGAATCCAGAAGTGCAGATTTGCAGTACCTGAGACAAAATTTGGATACTGGATGGAACGCTGTCCCAAGTATAATATGAAGTTCTGCCTGGCTCTATGTGATCTCATTATACCTCCCTTACCCTCCTCAAACTTGTTCGTACCAACCAAACTGATCATTCAGACCACGATGTAACCAGGAACACCAAAAAACCCTTAGAATGTAAGTTCAGGGTTCTGAGGGTCATTTTTCATTTATTTATTTATTTTTAAAGATTTGATTTCATTTATTTGACAGAGATCACAAGTAGACAGAGAGAGAAGAGAGAGAGAGAGAGAGAGAGGAGGAGGAAGCAGGCTCCCCGCCCAGCAGAGAGCCCGGTATGGGGCTCGATCCCAGGACCCTGGGATCATGACCTGAGCTGAAGGCAAAGGCTTTAACCCACTGAGCCACCCACATGTCCCTCATTTTTCATTTGTTTAAAGAGTCATTTTTATCCAATATCCTGGAGGTACTATGAAACCTGAAAACCTCAACAAAATATATGGAACCTAGAGTTAGTGGCATGAATTCCCCATCACACTTACTATGTCTGCCAGTCAATTTCTTTCTGATTGGAAGTGGAACCACACTCACACTTCTCGCATTCCTCTTAGAGATTCTGATCCAAAATTTGTGGGTAAAATTTGACCCCTCCTTACTAAGGTTGCTTTGTCAAACCTATAACCAAGGCTTATCTAGTCTTCTTTGAAATGTTCTCACACCTACCTTTCTCTTCTAGTTTAGCCCTGTGGAAGATGGAAGCATTGGAACCACCCACTCCTTGCTTCAAACTTCAGTTCTAACCTCTTCTAGCTAGATGGCCTTGGGCAAGGTTTTTAACCTCCATGAACCTCTGTTGATTTATCCATAGGATGGGCTTACTCATAAGGTTTAAAGGATTAAATAAAAGAATGCATGCAGTTCTCCTAGTATAGGGCTGGATGTGTAATATTTGCCCAATCTTGATTCTCTTTCTTCTCTCTTAACCTCTCTAAGGGTTTCTCTGATTACATTAGTCCATAATGCTAATATCTTTCATTTGTCAACAAATTACAGATTTTCTTGAAGTACTTCATAGTATCTGATTATGTAGCTTCTGATGACATGACACTTCTGCTCCCTAACTAGACTATAAATCCTACCCCATTCATTTATTCACGTATTTACTTAGTACCCACTTATTTAAAAGTGACTAAGTACCAGTCACTGATTGACACCTTAAGTAGATCTGGGAATTCTATTCTTAAGGGGTATATATCCTGGGACCTGGCACATATGCTCATGTGTATCAGATAAATGAATGAATACTTCAGGTATCACAATCTAATCCTGTAGCTCAAGGCAAAATGGATAGAGAAAGAGAAAGACTAGGAAGCAACAGGATCAATTAGGTGATTATAACATCATGCTATGTTAAATAAAACCAGTATGTGAAGTCAGGAAGTGACAACAGGGGCGCCCGGGTGGCTCAGTGGGTTAAGCCTCTGCCTTCAGCCCAGGTCATGATCTCAGGGTCCTGGGATTGAGCCCCGCACCAGGCGCTCTGCTCAGCGGGGAGCCTGCTTCTCCCTTTCTCTCTGCCTGCCTCTCTGCCTAATTGTGATCTCTGTCTCTGTCAAATAAATAAATAAAATATTAAAAAAAAAAAAAAAGGAAGGGACAACCGAGAGGGAAAGCCTAGGAGACAATTTAGGGTATAAAGATTTTTGGATCTGAGAGTGATTTTGGAAGTAGAGGCATCAAAATTGATCCAGTGGCTTGCTACTAGGGTTTTAGAAGAGAAGGAATGGGCAAATGTAAAATAAGTACTTTGAGTGTTAGTGACATTATGATTAGTGGCACCTTAAGTGCCATTAACCAAGGATCGGGGATTACAAACTGGAGGATGTTTAGAAGGAAAGGTGAGTTAAGCCATAATTATGTTTGGTTTGAGGTGTTAGGACATTGAAAGAAAGATATAAAAGTGTTAGCAAGGAATCTGGGACAAGATCCCAGGAGATAAGTAAAGGCTGTGACCAGAGCTTTTCCTAGAAAAACAATGTGGTGAAGGGAATTTCAGGGTTAAGGAACAAATGTGCCGACGCCCTTGAGCCTGTGACAAGCGGTGTGATAAGAGCAATGTAGGGTGCAGGAGGAAGGAGGGGAGCTGAGTCCGGATCTATATGTCAGGGTCGGGTGGTTAAGGACCGCATCAAAAGGTGATGGACGCCATTCAGTGTGCTCATGGGCCGATCATCAGGTGGGGAAATACAGAGCGGATGAAACCTGCAAAGTGAACTTTTTTGTAGATTGCACAGGCTCCAAGACTTGCATTGAAATGATCATGTTCCAATGAGAGTTTCTGAATTCTGGTACTTTAAGTTCCATCATCAAGACAAGTTCTTCCCTATTATTAGGTTCCATTAAGCTTTCTGCTCTGGATAAAAACCCCCTTTCCTTCCTATTCCCCTTCTTCTTCTCCATCTTCTTCTAAGAGAAAGAAAATGACCTTTCTCACTCTAAAAACCTTAGCGAACCCCAACTCTGGATTCCAAAGGAGGGGAATCATTTTTCAAAGTCATCTAGGAGAGATGCTGTAAGTGATGTTGCCCGCTGGGTAAAGTCTTCCCCTACACTGTGTTTTGAGTGGCTGTGGGGGAGGTAGTGGAGGATTTCTATGGGAAGATACAGCCAGGGGTTTCTCTTCAGGTAGGAATTCTCTGGCAGAAATCCTGGAGTTCCTATTTCCTAGGAACACTCTTCCTTGATTGTGGCCACACCTGATCTAATGATTTTGTAATGAGAAGCAGCATGATATTGCCATCTTATATCTCTGACCCGCATGTGAATGTGTTACCAAAAGGAAGGGAACTGGGGAAATCAAAACAGGAAGGATTCTATTATCAGGCCAACATGCCCACCGTTGCAGTGTGCTACGAACGCCTTATTGGCATTCCTATTCACGTCCAACCCCAGCGTAATTAATCACTGGTGCATTTGCTATCCCAGGCTACAAAGATATGTCTTGAAGCCTTTTCAAGTTTCTTCCAAGCTTCTTGCCTTGGCATTTTCCCAAGCTGCTTCTTGAAGAACAGCAAGCTGGTATTTGGAGCATATGGCGATGGTCTGTTTGTGTGTTCATTAAATCAAGATACCAATGAAAAGAAAGCAGAAAGCTTTCTGTCCTTTAAATGAAATTGTCAACCCAGATATCTGCTGCCTTTCCCAAACCCTGGCCTGAAACGCCTGGCAAGTGGGGTTGTGTTATAATGACAAATTAATTCATATCATACTTTGATCATGGCCTGAAATTTTTTTTGACATCAATTTTCAGGAGTTGCATTTTGAAAATGAGAATTCACTAAAGTGCCTCCAATTCCTAACAACACAGCAGAGCCCTCTTGCTCTACCTAGAGTGTCAACCTCCAAGAAAAAAAAAGGGGGAGGGGGAATTTCGGAGCTGTAGCAGCTGCTACAAAGAAGCGGAAGCTGGGGGCCATGCTGTGTGCATGGTCAAAACCCAACAGAAGGGGGCTGTCTTGCTGACTTGAGGCTGGTGCTGCAGGGACGGCCTCTCCCCTTCATTTTCCCTTGCTCTTTCCCCCTGCCATGTAATGTGTCAAAAGCAAATGAAAATTGAGAGGATTCAGCTGAAAATAGAATTGAATTCTATTAGTCCGCCTAATAGTGAAGGTGCATTTGGAAATACAGTGCGGTCTAGCTAATGTTTACCACTTGACTACTCATGCCCCAGGCTCAAAATGCATAATGATGCAAATTAAAAGCCAGCAAATAGAGGAGCTGGAATCTCAAAGATAACCATACCTAACGCAGGGTATGACAGAACATCTGCTCTTTAATTAATCTTACGTAAAGACCGAAGCACTGCATTAAGACGCACAGTGTTGACGACAACTGTTTTCCTGTGGTTGACATGCTCCTGGACTCCCTCCTATAATTGTTGCTGCTTTGTAACTCACACAAAGCCCAGCTGAACAACCCCCATCAGCCAAAAAGGAAAATATGGCCAGAAAGGGGACTGAGAAGGGAATATGATGATTTTGGAATATAAATCAGGCCAGGCACCAGTCACAACTTTCATTCCTGACTTGTGGGGTTGGACTTGGTAGGAGAAACTACTTAGAATGTTTCATTGTTTAATACAGGAAATCAGCTGTATGTTTATGTGTAATACACAGACATAGAGGCACATACATCTGCATATCACATTTTATATTATTATATCAAGAGCTTTTACATATGACACAGTAGTTACCATTATGGACTTTGGGACCAGACTCTGAATCTTTCCACTGTGAATCCACAACACTGGGTGAGTTGCTTCTCGTCTCTGCCTCCATGTTCTCATCTGGGTAAAAGGCCTCATCACAATTCCATTTGGGGAAGGTTGTTGTGGGGATTACATTATTATCATTATAATTACCATTTATAGTGCATTTACCATGTGCTAGGCATACACCTAATTCTTCATTTACATGAATTAACTCGTTTAATCTTCCCAATAACCCTATCTCATAGTTAATAAGCTAATATGTGTAAGACTCTTAAAACAGTGACTGATACATTTTAAAGTATGCAATAAATGTTAGCTATGATAATTATCATTACTTTTTATGTCATTGATAATGCATATTATTATTTAATCCTCACCACTGCCCTGTACGAATGGGTCTGTTGGTTTATCTCTAGATACTGGTTAAAGCTCAGAAAGATTATTTCAGGTTCCTAAAGCTACACATTTGGAGAGTGACAGACAGGGACTCTAGCCCCAAATTATCTGACTTGAAATTTTGTGCTTTAAGCCCCTTCTTATTCTACATTTGGGGTGATGGGGAATTGTAAGAATTGAAGGGGTAAAAAGAGAGAACAGTTTGAAATTCATTGTAATAATGCGTCTGTTCACGTCAGTCCCACCAAATCAGCCATGCTCGGCTCCGAAGGAAAATGGAGGTTATCTCAGATGTCAAAACACTTCCCTGTGAGCATTACTGTTTTGGACACTGGCCATTTTCTAAATTTCAATATTCATTTTGGCTTCACCGCTGCTTGGTATTCCTGTGGTATTTACTCACCGGGCATGATGGTAATATTATGGAAATAGTGAGGCATCAAGATCTTAATTTTGCCCTGACATGGAATCTATTCCTATTTCTACACAGGTTGGCTATTCCTTTCTAGAAGATGCTTTCAGGTTGATACAAGATCAAACTCAGACCCTGTTTAGAATTAAGTAGAGGGCAGGGGAAGAGGGGAACTACCACAACAAAAAAGGATGAAGGGGGAAGTGAGATGCTTCTGTGTTGTGGTTTTTTGTTTTTTTGTGTGTGTGTTTTTGTTTTTGACGCTGAAATGGAATCTCTAAGCGTACGTCTTTCAAAGCCCCGACATGAATTCTCCTGTTTGCTGGGTGAGCTTCATTTAGTGGTGTTATTTCCCCATGGATATTAAGAGTCTTCCTGAGAGGAGCACAAGAAGCTAATCAGGAACAAACAAAGAGAAGACTGGCAAATGCTTATTCCCAACCACCTAGTTCCTTCCACTGGAGGGGGCTCTCTCAAGCCCTTCTCTTAGGATGTGAAAACAAACCAGATGGGTGTGCTATCTCCATCTTTTGGCCTTTAGCAGAGTCTCTGGAACAAAGCAGGGCAGCAGGGCTTCTTGAAGACTAGCTTGGAGAGAGAGAGAGAGGCTGGATGGAATCTTGAATACAAATGATAGGTTATGCTTTAAGCTGAATAAAAATAAGCTATCTGGAGAATATATAGAAGTGGCATGCATGCTGCCTTTGGAAAGATTCATTTTTATTTGTCTATCTATGTATAAAGGAGGAAGATAGATAAATTGAAAGGAAAAGTGCCATTTCTGTAATGTTCACTGTGGCAAAGGGTTTGCAAACAGTATAAAAATAGTGGCTCTTCCAAAATGACGGCTTCACTGGAAGTTTATCCACCTCTCTCTCCATTCCTTGTCACCCCCTGTGCCCCACCCCGAAGTCCCCCCCCCACCAAATATTCAAGGCTAGTATAGTCACTGTGGGGAAAAGACAGCGATCTTTTGTATGTTGTTATAATTAACCAGGCCCGATTCATCATCAGATTATAGAATGGGATGCAGTGTTAAAAAAAGAACTAAAGGAAGAAACCAGGAGAAATGACCATTTTAATTGCATGTTTATTCTCTCTTCGCTTTCCCAAATTGGTTTCGTTTCCTCTGAGTGGGGTAAGTGCCAGGGTATTCATATGAGCAGGGGGCCAGGGTGGATTCCAACATTTACCAGCATTTGAATTACCTCCGGATGGTTTGGCGGGCCTCTAAATTTATACCCTTGAAGGCACAGCAACAAGCCTTCATCTCCTATGGAAGAGACTTGAAAGCATGCCAAAACAGGACCTCCGTCCTCCCTTCTTAGAGTCCTGGCACGTAGAATCACACAAGAAAACAAAAGGCATTTGTGAGGAGCCGTCCAGGAAGAAAGATTAACAATATAAACCGAGGGGGAAAGAGAAAGAAAAGAAAAAGCCCTTTAAAATGGTTTTGTGCTTATTTTAATAGAACTTGCACAGTCCCTGAATATCCTCTAATCAAAACCAAATGCTTGTTGCTGTACAGCACTCTTTCTTTGTTCCCTGGTAATACCCACTCTGCTCCGGTGGGGGGGTGGGGCCGGGTCTGGCTGGCTTATCTTTCCACCAGGAATAAACAATGTCCTCAAGGTTAGGGCATGCGGCTGACTTGAAAAACAGTAGGAAAAAAACCCATTGGCAGCTGGACCTTGCGCTTCCGTCACCCCAAATGCCTGATGAGAAACTTGAAGATTTTTTTTATTCCTTTTGATCCTGAAATATGTCAAGAAGCAGGAATAGGAAAAGGAACTCCCTTTTTTTTTTTTTTTTTTATCCCCCTCCATCTCTGTCTCCCATTCCCCATCAGTCCATCTGTTCACCTCTCTCCGGGTGCTTCTCTCCTTCTTTCTCTGCTGTTTCCCCCTCTTCCTTCCTCCGTCTACCTCTGTCCTTCTGTCAGGCTCTGACTCACTTCAGAAAACCGATCAGCTTTCAACTTGATTGGGTAATGTTGTCTGACCTTGACTTGATGTGGGCTGGAAGGATTTCAGTCTTGGTTTTATCAGGATTAGCTTTTTATCTGCACATAAGTGCCCGAGCAAGGAACTCACCTCCTCCTCGTCTTTCACCTTAGACTTGCTGCTTTCTCCTCTAATTTCTCAAGCAACGTGGAGAAAATAAACGGAATGATTGAGATGGTGATGGCGATATGACTTTTACTACAGGGCAGAAGGGACCGAAGCCATAATCTAGTCCTGGGCTGGGGATCAATGTCTTTGGGTTACGTAGGGTGATGTTATTAAGGGAGGCGGCAGTGTGTTTTTAACGCCAGACAGTCCTTTTCAAATGCTTATGGGGTGTCCGAGGCATTCTGCATGGGGAGAACGGGAAGGAAGTGGAAGACCATAGAAACCCAGATACACAGGATCTGCACCTTTTCATGTCGCCCCAGCTCCTAGCAGCACAAATTGACTTTGTAAGATTGGCTCGGAAAATGAATACCCAGGACATCACTCTGTGTTACTTTCTGTGAAATTACTTTTCTGAATGAAAATATTGAATTCCTTTGAAAGCAAGTAGTATAATATCTCTGGAAATGAAAATCCTGTGGAAATCACAAAGGAAAGAAGACTGAAGGATATGAAAGCTTTATATCTCTAAATGTTAGTCAGGCCATGGGTTTTTTTTTTTTTTTTTTCCTTGACAACAATCATAACTGCTCTTTCTGATGTTGATACACTGGGCGCTAGAATCTCCTAGATGCTTCTGTTACAGATTTATGTTTTATCTACAATAAACAGCCAATATCATTATCTTAATTTACTACAGCATTTGTATGCACTCGGCGCTTTTTGTAGTCTACTGGCCTAGCAAGTCTGACCTGCGGAGTTTTCCTTGTCTCAAGGGGAACATATTGACTTACCGCCAGGCTTCTGCTGAATTGACAGATGAACAGGGCAGATCCTTCTGAGGAGGAAGAAGCGTGGACAACAGGCCTTCTTGCGCCGCCTCAGCTACCTGGTTGCTCACCATTATTCCTCAGATCCTCTCGGGAGGGATGGCCTCCACCCTTCTGGTTACATTGACAGGTTCACCAACTAGCGGTAGAGGGAATTTTCTTGCAAATGAAAGTACTCTCTCTAAAAATACGTTCCCTTTCCATCTTCTTCCTCAAATAAGTTTCTTTGTCTGGATTAGAGGAATCACCTTTTTTTTTAGGTACCTTAGTTTTGGTGTCATTCTCCCTCCCCCCCCCCACAAAGAGCAAGGTGTCAGGTGTCAACTGAATAAATCATAAAATGCTCACTCAACTTCTCTCCAAATCAGTAGTTTAAAAGAGAGAGAAAAAAAAAGAGAGAGAGAGAGAAACAAACATTAAGGGAGGATCTGGAAGCCCAGTCAAGACAAAGTGATTTCACAGGAGTATTACCTTTCTAGAAAGGACCTGGAGTCCTCTGCCCAGATGCAACTGTAGGCCTGCCTGATGGCTAAGTGGGCGAGACCACGGATGAGGTTGCTGAGATGCTGTCAGCCACGTTTGAGGAATGTGCACGGCATGGAGGTACCAGGTGCCCGAGCCAACAGCTTGATTTCCAAAAGCTTTAAAACACTTGAGAATGCTTCTAATTTTTAAAGAGAGTAACAGAAAAATTTGAAGGCATTAGAAGAGGTATGGCGATTTCTGGGAGTTAACAGTTTTCTCTAAGAATGCATTCTGCTGTATCACCTCCATTTCATTTTGCAGAGAAAAACTGGGCCACTTCTAAAATCCTATAGTCACAACAGTAGAATATTTGACCTAGGTGCTTTGTAAAATCCTGGAGTGAGGGTGAAACCAGAGCTCAGTGGTTTTCAGTTTGGTGGATGTATAATGGATAGTCCAGAAGAGCGTTGCAAGGGCTGTGGGGAGGGGATCTCTGATGAAATGGCGAAGCTGCAGGCCCTTGAGCTGGCCCCGGGCCACCATCTTTTTTGTTACAAGATAGGTTATGACTCATTTGTTAAAGTTGCTGATGACGCAGATCTTGAAGGAATAGTAAAGACTATGTTTTCTGTCAACATTAGATATTTAAAAAAGCTCAACAAACTAGAAGGATGTCATTTAACTTCATAGTGCAAAGGCCAATGCTTGAATAAAAGAATGCTTTAATGTGAAATTGAAACTTTTGTGAAACAGACAGATGGTCTGGGTAAATGCAGTCAGTGTGAAAAGCACCTGATTGTTCTGCCCTCACCCAAAAGTTTCCTGGAAAATGTTGTTCAGCTGCAGTTTAGCCCCTCAGAGAGGTGGTCAAGCATTCCTTTAGATCTCCTACACTTTAAGTTACTCTAAAAGAACTCATAATTATGGCCCATATTAATATATGCTATTGTATGATTTTATAGATGCACAAGTTTAGGCGTATACTGGGTGGTCAAAAAATATCCATGGATCGAGGTTCTGAATTGTTTAAATTCTGTTGTTTCCTTGTGTACTCCATGCTGCCTTCATCATTCGCTCTTCTGCCCTGGGGACGTTCCTTCTTTGTAGAAATCTGATGTGCAGAAATCTGTCAAAGTCCTGATAAAACATTAGTGACAATTAATATCTGAAGTCAAACTTCTGATATTAATTTTTCATACCATGTCATCTTAAAGCCATTTGGCAAAGTGAGACTCATCACCGATTAATGTTCCTCAAGCCTGTAAGTATTCTTCTAGTGTCCTATGTATTAGAGCTCAAAAACTCAGGTGTACAGACATTTCTCGATGGGCCCAGTGGCTGAATTCTTTAAAAGGGGTGCCAGCCAAAGCCATATCTGCCAAAAGCAGTTTTCCAATAGAGTAATGCCCTGGTAGAGGTTTAGGTTACTTCGACTACTCTAGGGGGACATCACAATCTCCACTCCAAAGTCACTCGAAGTTGGACTCCTTTAATAAGTATGTAGGGTGAGAGGTGATGTGAGCCGAGAAAGAGTTGGCAATGAAAAATCAGTTTGCTTGATGCTGCCACAGGTGACACTACAGAGATGGCTGTGGGTCACATATCATCTTAGGATTTCTTTTCTTTGCTTAAATAAATTAAAAATCGTTAGCTCTGAAGAACATACTACATGCTCTTGTGTCACTGTGACTCACAGGCAGTTAATAGAGAGAAAGGGAACTGCAATGCAGAAGAACACAAGCAGCATGAATTCAATTTGTCTCATCTGGCAGGCAGTGGAGAAATGAGGGGGTTGGATGGTAGACACCAGAACATTGTCGTTCCTGGGCAGTTAGGACGCCAGGTAGTATGGTGCCCACCTGTTAACGGTACTTGCAACATTTTACATTACTGTGTTATTTTAGTGAAAGACCTAAATAAAATTATGTGCTGTATCAAACATGTAAAACTAATGTATCTAGAACTGGGATTGCCTATGTAAGCTTTTAGGAAAATAGTGGTAGATCCATTAAACATTTATTTTTATTTGTCCAGACTTGAGGTGTAATGTGTGTGTAAGGGTATGAACATTGTACATTCTCAGTCTCAATTTAGATCATTCTTTCCTGGTGTCCTCCCAAACCAGCAGTGTGCATGGAATCCTAGTTTTGACACTTAGGCTATTCGTCTTTAGGTTACTCTTCATGAATTAGCAACAAAGAAATGTTTCTCTAGACTATGTGTCTTGAGTTAGTTTGGAAACTACATGCATCAAATATTTCCTACCTCCCACTGTGATGGGTGCTGAGAACCTGGTGGGAAAGGAGAGACATGTAAAGCAATTATCAGAATACTGTATGGTTAGTGCTATCTTACAGGTATGGATGGAATCCCGCAAATCTGAGGAGTGGGTTTGTCCACAGAGGGTTTCCTCAAAGTAGCAGCAGCTAGGTTGAGTCTTGAAGCCAGTGTATCATTTTCAGAATTTATTTATTTATTTTTGTAAATATTTATTTATTTGACACTTAGAGATCACAAGGAAGCAGAGAGGCAGGCAGAGAGAAGTGGGGGAAGCAGGCTCCCTGCAAGAAGAGAGCCCAAGGCGGGCTCAATCCCAGGACCCTGGGATATGACCTGAGCTAAAGGCAGAGGCTTTAACCAGAGCCACCCAGGCACCCCTCATTTTCAGAATTTAAATGAAACATCAAGCTGTACGAAGATTTTTCCAAACTTTCTAGCCTTTCTTTATGGTAGAAGCAAAGAGCTAAAATTTACTTTTGTGGCTCAGTTGGGTCATCCCCTCTTGCTCTCTGTCAACTCTGCTTTTCCTTAGAAATAAATTTGAAAATTTGAAAATAAATCCCGAAGTGTCTTGAGCTGGTTGCTAAGCTCAATTATTGAAAAAGGGTAAGTCAAGATCTTCTCATGTGAAGTATTGAGCAAATAAATGAAAGGGAAACAAAACTTTTTGATGGTGTGATGGTAGTAAATCTCTTTTGGTGGAGGGAACCCTTATCTTTTCTTTGTCCTGTCCAGAGGAGTTGAAGTGGGAATGGAAGATGCCAAAACTGAGTATTTAGAAGGCTTGATGTATAGCCACATGGCTAAGTCACCATTGACAGTGTGGGAGGAATTCTGGGGAGGTAGATGGAGCTCAGATCGGGGAGGAATATCAGGTGAGTCTTTGATATTCTCTCTATATTACAATAATACAGCCAAAGCTCTGGCTTGAAGCACTGAATGTGTGTCACTCCCACCTTATGTTGCCACAGTATTGGAGAGGACTGGGTGAGGTGGGTAGAGAAATGGTAGGAAGATAAAGGGACATTAGTCCAAGTCTTAATTCATCACTTGTTAATAGCATGACCTTTCATTGCTTATTAAACCCCTAGGATTCCCTCTCCTCATCAATGCAGTGTTGGGGGGCAAGGGAACAGGTTTTTAACAGATTATCTCTAAGAGCCTGTATAATTTGAAAGTTTTTGACTGAATTTGTAATACAGATTGATTCCCAAATGCTTGTTTCCCAAATGTTCCCAGATTGTTTCCCAAATGCTCCAAATGATGGCATGTCCCATTCTCTCACTTCCACCAGATCTCTGCTCTGCGAGACCTTCTCTAATCTACTGTAGAAAATGGCAGTTTTGTAGAACTCTCTTTCCTTATCTCTTTCATTTTTCTCTGAGTACTCAGGACCAGCTGTTATAATATGCATATATTTGTTTATTGACCACTTGTTGCCCCCGTCAGAATGGAAGCGCTGGGAGGGCAGGGTGTTTATTCATTGCTTTCTCCCCAGTGCCTAGGACTAAGCCTGGTGCATAGTAAACTTTGTGTCTTGCTTCTGGCATCTGCTTACTCTCATCAGTGTGTTTAAGGTTTCTCTGGATTCATGCCAGCTTGAAATCAATGCTGCTTTCTTTCTTCTGGGCCCTTAGCTCTGTTTGTAGAAAGCCCACAGTCTCTCTTTGTACTGTAGACCTTAGCTTAAGAACCTCTGGTTAGTGGCACAGAAAGTTCAGATCCACAATGGAAGCCACAAAATTAATGACATACATGGAAAGAAAGGGAAGAGATCAACAACTGAAGGAAAAAAAGTAAAGGTATGTGTTTTTATAGACAACCTCATCATCAGAAATAGTTGCACGAGGCTTATTAATTTGTTATTGGTAATAAAGTTTAGTTTAAAAGAGAGCTAACGACTTAGGTTTAGCTTGGCCATGTGACTAAGTGAGGAACTTTGTTAAGTTGTTACCGTGTACAAAACATGGTAGGAACTTGAAAGGGTGCTTTGTGGATTCTATTGTTAAGAATTGTTAGGGCACCTGGGTGGCTTGGTTGGTTGAGTATCTGACTCTTGATTTTGGCTCAGGTCATGATCTTGGGGTCATGAGATTGAGCCCCTCATTAGGCTCTGCTGAGCGTGGAGTCTGCTTAAGATTCTCTCTCTCCCTCTACCCCTCCACCCCCCACTACTCCCTCTCTCTCTGTCTCTCAAAAAAGAAAAAGTTTATATTAATTATATGATACATACTTATTCCTTGGCAAGAAATCCTTTGGAAGATGCATCAAACTTTATCTTGATCTTGCACAGGAATTTAATATGCACAGTTTAAAATTATACCTAGAGTCAATGACAACTACTCCTGGTTCACTTCTTGTAATATGACCCTTGTCTGCACACAGACACATAATTATTGGGAACCACTGGCCTCTTAGTTTCTATTTCTGACTGATTATGTATGTTAATTTTTTTTCCCTGTAAAAGTCTTAAAAGGGCTGCACGTGATCAGATCGGTCATATTTGGCCCCTGGGCACTCATATGATACAACTCAAATGGCAAACACTTTGAAGAGATATGGTCCATGGGTGAAGGAGAGGGAAGACGAGATAACTCGTAAATCTATTCACTGAACAAATATTTATTAAGCATCTCCTCTATACCAGCATTGCCTAGGTATTAAGCCTATAAAGATAATTAAGGCACCCTTCCTGCCCACGAGAGAATCAGTGTCTAGGGCTATTGGCAGAAATGAAGAAGAAAGCAGAGGGCACTGGGTGGAGAAAACAATGAAAGGTCAAGACTTGGACTTGTCAAGTGGTCTTGTCTCAAAGACGAGAGTGAGACATCCAGATGGTCTTTACTCTGCTTTCGAAAGGAGTCAAAAGTCTAAGTTCTGTGGGGGAAAAAGCACTGAGTAAACGGACGACCATCGTGACAGGGACATGGAATCTGTTTTGTGTTGGGAAGTATACATTTGATACTTCATGGATGGAAGAAGGTTTTGTTTTGTTTTGTTTTTTTTCCTAATTTAAGTTAGGACTTCTTGCCAAGTTTCTGCTTAGGAATTCTGAACTGAACTTCAAATGTTTAGGGGCTTCTGTTTTAAACACATTTGGAGTTGTGGCTTCTTGTTCAAGGAAGAAAACCCCTTCAAGTACATCAAAGAGCTGTGAAAAAAAGATACAGTGTGTTGACAATTTGTGTAAGGGCATCAAAACCAGAAAAATTTCTCTGCTCTACACACACATTTCAAAGTTAGGGGGAAGCTTTCTGGTGAGAAGCTTCTGTTACTGTATTAAACCCCAAATACTTAGGAAATAATTTAACACATTCACTGTGCCGAAAGTGTGACCTGGCTCACCCAGCAATTTCAAACCAAGGTCTAGAAGATGTTCTCTCTAGTGGGTGACCTTTAAATAAATTGTGAGGCTTCTCACTGCTGTGTCCAGGTGAGAAGTCAGGGAATAGAAGTAGGGGGAGAAATCTTCCCAGAACATCAGAAGCCATTTGACCCAGGGCCTTGGGGAAACTGCTTAAAAATTCAATTTAAATCACAGTGGCTAGGATCTAGAGAGGAGATGATGGAAGATTGCCTGTGCTGATTCAAGACTCATTTCGCTTCTTAATCCTATTGAGGACCTGGTAAAAGCAGGTACGAAATAAAATCCACACCTACAAGGGGCAAGCCCGCTATTAAATTCTTGGCAGAGGAGCCTGGGTGTCACATTCACACAGATAGGGTCTAGAACCCCAGTTCTATCACTTACTGTGTGGTTAAGTTCAGGCAGTGTTCCCTAACTTCTGCAAGCCTCTGTTTTCTCATTTGGAAAGTGGAACCAGTAACACCAACCAACCTTTGTTGCATTGTTCCTTGAATAAATGGCTGTTGGACATAAAGTGCCTAGCAGACTACTGAATGCTTAAAAAGAGCTCAAAAAATGTTCCCCCTTCTCACCTGTGTCTCTTTGTTTTTGTCTGTTTCTTTCCCTTGAGAGGATAAAATAATCTCAGGACTCATTCAGATTAAAGTGAGGATTTCAACTTAAGAAATCAAGGAGGTGGTGATTTGGGTTCCACTTTCAGCTCTGCCACAGCTTGTTATAGCCCCTGAGGCAAGTCACTGAACCTCTCTCACCTCTGTCTCCTCACCTACAAAGTGAGGATGGGTTTGCATTTCACAAATATTTGTCATTTGGAATAAAAGACCCAAGCTCTTACATAGGAAGACATAGTCAACAAAAATGGTCAAAAAGGTGCTTTGGAGTTCAGCTTCCTAAATTGCCCCCTGGACTCCAAAACCTACTTGCTGTATCTTTGATCTAGTTACCCAAGATCATTGTGTCTCAGTTTTCTTATCTGTTGACTAGAAATAACAACAACAACATATGCCTCATAGCTATGAAGAGTAAATGAAGTAATGTATGTAGAATACTTAGCATATGCCTGGCACATAGTAAATGCTCAATGCATAGTTTTAGTTTCTTGGGCAATTTTGTTGGAAACCTTATTGCTTATGACTGGAGAAGAAAAACCAAATTAGCAGAGAAGTCTTAAAGTGTGATTTTTGAGCTCCTCTGGGCTAGAGACCCTCAATAGACCTTTCAGATTTTTGTTCCATAGTGGAGTATAGACTACCTGATTGTCCCAGTGTTTGGGAACGTCAAGAACCTACATTGTTCCTGGAACTGCTACACTCTTCTGGGCCTCTCTCTGTGGAGCTGACCTTCCCCTAGAAGAAAGGGGCGTCCATTCACTACTGATGGAATAGTGTTGGGACTGCTCTAGTTTGGAGTGATTTGCCTATAGCTTAAGAATCCTGCCCTACAATAATCACCAAGACCTTCCAGCACTGAAAGTATAGAGGACCACAATTTAATAAAGCTATTGGGGAATCAGAGTTTGATATACGGTGGTTCCAATTCTGTTGCTCAAGTAAACTTCCACAGGTTCAAACCTGAATTAGGCAGTAAGAGTTTCTAGCCACATTCCCTTGTGCAGCCTCACTAAAGAGAGAGGTGATGTCCTCCTGCTGTGAATGATGAATCCAGTTCATTGCACAAGTGTCTAAGAACTCTCCGTAAAGAAGTTTCAAGGAAGGAAATGCCTATTGCAAACAGCAATGCAACCAGAGAAAAGAGGGCATCATCAGGGCTAGACTGAGATCTTTGGAAGACTTTAAGTGCTAAAAAGATTACAGTGTCCCACCTCCACCCCAGTGCTGTTCTCCACATTCTATGTAATTGAAAACAAAGGTAAGTTACAAAATAACTGTGGCCAAATCCAACAAAGTTATGATTTTCCCATGATGACTTAAAAATATGTCCACACATATATATTTTTTAAAACCCCTACATTTTTGGTGCTTAGGACACGTGTTAGTTTGCCATGAATAATCAAGCCTGGGCTGATTATACTGGTGATCCTAACCTAGGGATCACAATAGAGAGAGTATCTGAGTGATCTGAAAGTGATTGTCCCACTGATAAAAGAATATAATTAACTTAATGAATGGATCATTTGTGAAGTGTTTGCTTTTCTCAAAGGAGAGGCAGAGTTGACACAGGACATAGGAGAGATGCCTCCCTAGGAGTACGAGTCCTCGGTGGTAATAGCACACATACAATGTTGGAGTAAGTGCACATTAATTCAGAACTCTGGACACCAATTAACCTCTTAACTGGTTTCCTTTACTCTGGTCTTATTTACTTCCAATAGGCTCTTTATATTGTTGCCAAAGTGATGTCTTTTAAAAAATGTGATCCTGATAGTCTTCTGTAACACTTTCTGTAAAACCTCACCGTTGCCTGCAGAATAAAGGTAAACTCCTTTGTACCTGAAGGCTCTTTACAATCCACTTCCTGCCTACTGACTTTCATCCCCCTTCATTGCTCTAACCAACCCAGTGCTTCAGCTGGGTACAGAAAAAATGTTCTTCCCAGCCCCTACATTGTTTCCACCACTGCTCCTTCTGCTCCACATTTTCAACGACCTGGGGCCTTCCCAGTCATCTCTCAGAATCAGCTTTCCCAGATTTTTCAGGCAGACTCTGTCTTGCTCCCTTGTGTCCCCCACACAGTCAGTTCGGTCTCTCCGGTCACACTTCGCTGTGACATTTCAGACATGGTGGTTCACATGTCTGCATCCTCTTTGCAACTGTGGGTAGGGATTAGGCTTTGTTCGTTTGGGTATCTTCACTGACTTGTTCAGTGCCCAGCACACAGTCGATGCAAAATATTATTTACTGAATAAACATAATCACTAGGTCATAAATTGGCTATAATACAGTAATACCTACCTCCATGGAGGCAAAGACCATAAAGCTGGCACTCTGTTCGTTGAATAAATGAGTGAGCGAGTGAAAACCTCATAGAGCTATTGTGAAAATCAAAATGAAAACTATGGAGGTTTTATGAACTATGAATGGCTGGGCTTGAGGAACTATTACTGTGATTGCAATGAGCACAGTCCCCTGTGCTTTCGTAGCAGGGTGGCCGTGTGCAGAGGGCCTTAGGAGGCAGCTTTCAGCTGCCTGACTCTCACCCCAGGTAAGGAAAAGGCAGTGTTCCATCAACTGGCCGTGTAATGGGGTGAAAGTGAACCTGCTGCTCTATCTTTCACAGCTTGTGAAGGCTGTAATGAAAAGATCTGAGAGACTCTTTCTCCCTGGTCCTGGAAGAAGAGTGTCATAAATGTCCAATTTACCACTGATTGCCACATTGGCCCAGGGACTCCCCATTGAAACAGAGCTAACCAGAAGCGCTCATGTTGAGAAAATAACTTAGCCTCTTTTATCACCCTAATTGAGTAACAAATTTGAATAATGAGAACTGCCATTAATTGAACAACTTCTCTGCGTCACATGAAGTGTTAGCATCTCATTTGACCTCTACATAGTCATACAAGTGGGCATATTGTCACCATTTTGGACAACGCAAAGCTCAGTCAGCTTAGGGTTTTTTTTGTTTTGTTTTGTTTTGTTTTTCCAAAATCACTCTGGGTATCAGTAGGCTTTCATTATATTATACTGAGGTAACAAACACCTCCAGTGTTTAGCGTCTTGAAACAACAAGACTTTCATTCTTAATCATAGTACATGTCCAGTATAGTGCCTGACATCAGCTCTGGCTCTGCTCCATGTGTCCTCTTTATTCCAGAACCCAGGTGAAAAAGTCTATATTTGGGGTATGTTACTCTCATGAAACAGAGAAAAGAGCAATGTCCAACCTTCCAAAGACTCTTAAAGCTCTTCTGGAGTATGACATACATTACTTCAACTTACATTTCATTGGCCAAAGCAAGTCATATGGCCAAGCTTGAGGTCAAGGGGATCAGAGCGAGTGCTTTTCCCATAGAGAGACATCTCAAGTCCCATGACAATGAGCAGGGATGAACAATTGGGAAGAAATAATTAGGGGCAATAATGATATCCCCTACTAAGTGACAGAGTTGAGATTAAAACTGAAGTTATTCCTAATCTGAAATCCGGGTTCTTTCCACCATACTAGGTAGTCTACTACTAGAACCTTGCTGGAGGTTTACTAACTTTGGTAATGGGAGCCCTGAGGAAAATCCAAGGCTTTGATTCCTGGAAGCGCAAGAGAAGGAAGAACTAAGGACCCTATCTCATCACTTAACAGAATAACATTACAAGTGTGTATCAGGAAACTCTAGCTCTGTTGTCTGTCAGTGTAATTGGCATAAAAAACCTACTCTCTCTCTCTCTCTCTCTCTCTCTCTCTCAGCAGCCCGTATTGCTCCAGTAAGTCTCCTACTGTACCTCCCATTACCCCTCGCTTAAAGCACCGATTATTCCTTTATTAGAGCTCAGCCACAAGTAGGCCATGAATTTTTATGGCTTTTCCAGATCTCATAAGGCAACGAGAAGCATCCATTTAAACACAGTCACTAAACTATCCCACAGGTTTATGACCTGATATAGCATTTCACCACCATTTAAAAGAAGCTGCACCCACTCACCCCTTCTTTGAACGTTCAGCTTTCTTCTTGGAAAGAAAGAAAATGTCAGTTTCCCATTCTCAGTGCCCCTAGCAATTACCTTGAGATGTGGCCAGGTAGAAAGGCAACCATTGACTAAAATCTGAATGCCCCACCTTTGGAAATCACTTCTACTGGGAAATAAAAATTCCTTCAGCCTCCTCTAGCTCTGTTGGAATGTTTATTCTGTTTAATATATGTGTGCCTTTATTCAGCAATTTATTTCCCAAACACTAATTGCCTAACTACTGTTTGTCAGACACTGTGTTGGGTATGACTATCTGTGGGCCACTCAACTTCTAGTCATATTGCTGTGGACTGCTCTTCTGTTAGGAAACCAGAAAAGGGAGAAGAAGCTACAGTTTCTTGAGGGACTTTGAAGCAATTTTATGTACACGATCTCATTTGACTATGTGTGTATCCTTTACCATCTCACCTTGGAAATGGCAGAGCTGAAATACCTTCGAATTTTGTGTGGAGCCTCAAAATGTGGTTGAGCATCACTGGGTGTGTGGATCTGAACACAGAGCTTGTTAATGT
Organism: Mustela nivalis; assembly: GCF_964662115.1. Lineage (NCBI taxonomy): Eukaryota > Metazoa > Chordata > Mammalia > Carnivora > Mustelidae > Mustela > Mustela nivalis. Next base: position 68,229,622 of record NC_139032.1, read on the forward strand.
GGAAAGAACATGGTCCTCAAGGCAGTTTAATTTCTGAAAATAACCGCTGTATTTGCTATTAACAAACTTCTAAGAACATTGGGGCATCAAGACACTACTCTTAGTTCCACATAATGAGATTCTTTTCCCCTAAGCTTTTCCCCAATAAATGGGAGACAGACATGTCCATAGTTCCTGGACATTCTGGACTCTCAAGGGTGCTTTTAAACTCAACTAGTCTCAAACCAATTTCACTATCTCCCATATCCATTTATTCTTAAATTTGCTCATCTTCTTTTCTTCCTCCTGGTCAGTGTGAAAATCATTTACTTATTCACCTGCAACTTGGGAGACAGCCTTGATTCCTCCCTTGCCTTTACCTACCATACCCAGTCAGTCATTGAGTTCTGCCTTTTTTTGCCCTCTTGGTGTCTTTCAAATAAATAGTATCCATTCCATTGCTTCTGTCTCTGCCTTTTCTTACCAAGATTCCTACAACACTCCCTCCAACTGGTCTTCTTGCCTCCAGTCCCATTCTGCTCAAGCCCATCTTAATTAGCATTTCCACAGTGACCTTTCTACCCCCCAATCTGACCATGTCACTCTCCATCATAAAGCCTCCTTTGATTATTCGGAATGTTCTATGGAAAGGCCTTCCTTCTCAGTACAGAGTTACAAAATCCTTCATTAGCAGTCTCCTCATCTCCCACTTTTATGATTAAACTTCCTATTCCCCAGAATGCACACTTCAGACCATTCATGCCAACTGGCATGCCTGATTCCTGAAATCAAGATCCTTTTTTTTTTTTCCCCCAAATTCCCACTTATATTTCCTTTGTCCTCCTAAAAAACTTGTACACACCCCTAAAGACTCAGTTCAAAGCTTCTTTCTGAAGGAAAGTACTGTATGATGTCTTCAGGCAGGACAAATCCCTTCAATTTTGGGGATTCCATAGCAATTTGAACTTTACTTGATTTCCCAATATTTCATCTCCTCTACTATCTGCCAGCTGAGGAGGACACAGCACCACATCTTATCATCCACATCCTGTTTGTGCTGCTTACTTAGACCTTCCACGGGTCCTCCAATCCTGTCAGATGGGTCACTGTTCTCTCATTTTACAGATGACATTCAGGCTTACCTAATGTTTCAAGGTTGTGCAGTTAGTAAACAGAAGGCCCAGCCAAGTGTCCTCACTGCCACACACGATCTGCTAGCACATTTCTTTACTGTTTGTCACAATAGCAGCAGCTTGTCCTGTAGAGAGGAGGGGCTTAGAGGGCATCTGGTTGGAAAAAGGTCTAACTGACTTGCCTTCAAGCTGCATTTGCAAATACAACAGAGGTTGTATTTGGATTGTGTTGTATATCCTTAAAAATAGTAATGTTTTCTGAGGCCATTTTCATTTCATACGTGATATAAGATGGAGAAAATCCAAGTTGTGTTGAAAATACTATCATTGTACCTCCTTTTTTTTTTTTTTTGGAAGGGTGTTTTAGCTAGTGCATGAGATTGTGGGAGGGGGCCTTGGCATCTTTAGTGGGGATCCTATCACCCCTAGGGCATTGTCAGGTATATATTAGAAGCTCAGCCTGAACCCCTTAAGTGTAGTCCCAGAAGAAATGCTTTCACCAGGTACATGCTTCGGGTTCTAACCTCAGGCTTTTTGCAGGTGGACAGAAGATGTGTCCACACAAACACTTCTCCATCTAAGGAACAAAACTGCTGCCAGTTTTATCTACTGTGCTAATCAGATGCCTCTGAAGAAAGACGCATATGTGGCACATTCCTTCTGGATTTCAGAGCTAAGGAACTGTTTCTCCTAAAGATGTACTAAACTCTTTTTATGACAATAATAGTTACAGAAACCAGGAGAGCCCACACCAACTGAATGAGGATTATCTGGGAGCACAACAAATACACGGATTCCTCAATCCCAAAAATTCTCATTGGGACACCTGGAGAGGGCTGAGGAATCTGGTCTGTGCAGATTCCCCAGCTCTCCCAATGCACCGAGGAAGCCACTGTTCTCAGCATTGGCCTCTAACAGTTTCAGCCTGAGACATGGCCACTCCCAGAACTGTTGGTGCCGGGCTGAAGAGACTTCCTCCTGATCTCTAGCTGTAGGGAGTCCCACTTGTTTCAGAAGAAAATGTGTGCCTCCGAACCTTGGTAGATCTTCCGCTCTGGCCCGAGGGTATGACTCAGTTAGGGTGAAAGCTGAGCCCCAGGGCTGAAGGAGCTCTCCACCACTTGCTTCTGTGTTGGCAGACATGGAAATGGGACCTTGAGATCCTCAGGGAAGAGCATCATCTCAGTTCCCAAGAAGGCATTTATGGGTCAGGAGAGCACTGACTGAGGGCCTGAATTTCTCAAAAGTAGACTTGCCCAAGGTCACTGACCATTTGTGGCAGAGCCTGAATAGGAATTGGAATCATTTAACTCTTAGACCGGGGCCCGCCCCACCACAGCGTGTGGCTGCCATGGACGTTGGAAGACCGTCCCTGCCCCAGCTCCTGTAGGAAGGGATAGAAAATATGGGATTAGAGTGACTGCTGCGTATTAAAAAATCAGCCCTTTGTCTGTCTGTGAACAGATCCACTGCTCGTGCTCCCATTATTAGGACAGAAACTTCCCAGGAGACAGGCAAGAGGAAAATGAGAAGGATTCAAGGAAGCTCTGCATTGGGGACAATTTTTTTTTTCTTTTTAAATTTCAAGTTCCTATGAACCTGCTTATTTCTCTTCTGCATCCTTAGTGACTACCCAACGCAATTGATTTATGCCACTTTCTCTCACTGGCGTTCTAATGGGTCCACAAGAGGAAAATAAAATATTTAATAAAATAAAATGTGACAAACGAACTCTTTGAGCGAAACAAGCCATATTAGTGAGAGTTGCCGATGCAGCAGAAGGAGGAAGGAGGTCCTGAGAGCTGGAAAGAGGCCCCAGTGAAGACTGGAATGGGTTTTGAATATTTTTTAAAAATTTAGATTGGAGGGCTTTGACCATATTATACATAATCTGATGTATACATGTATACATTTCATCTCCATTCGCCATCCTTTTGTCGTTCCTCCTTTGCTGCAGTCTGAGCAGGGTTCCCTATTATGTAAATAAGGGAATGAGACAGATGGTGCCACAAAGCAATGAATTCATTTGGGGGGAGGGCTTTAATTATGGATGGGTGGGCCCGGCTGTGTTTTGGGTTCAGCAAACGTCCCAAACGTTATGGGATTGGCAAAACCCCAGATGCCGTTTTCCAGGCACATTTTAAAATCCTGTCATATTTGCAGGGGAATTGAAGTTGGGATTTGTTTCTTGTTCTTTATTAAATTCCTCAAGTTGCTGGCCCTGATTTTTAGCCCCTGAAACTGGAGGAATTTGTGCAGTGTTTTAAGGAGAACTGGTCTATAATTCTTTTAAGACTAAGGTATTTCATAGGTACTACTGAGCTTTTGAATAATTTTTTATTTTTTTGGCTTGTAAGAAAATTGGGGATCTAGGGTTCTAGAAAAGGAAGACGAAAATTATTCATATACCTAGAAATGATTGCTATTAATTTGTTGATATACTGTATTTTTAGTATATTTTAGTTTATTTACTTTAATTTAAAATATACTAAAATTTAGTATATTTTAGTATTTTTAGTATACCACTGAACTCTCACTATACTTGCCATTTTATATCTTGCATTGTTACTTACTAGTACATTACAGCCATTTCCCTATATCACATTTTATTCATAATTTTCATGAATATATAATAGTTCCTTGCATTTATGAATCACCTGAAAAAATTAAAACCATATATTTTGGGGGCATTTGGTTCACCCATAATAATATAAACTAGATCCTGGGTTTTGTTTATGTCCTTGGTCAGATAAAATTTGTGTGGTAGAAACAGATGAACAGAATAACCAGAAATGGCTATAGGGATTTTTTTTTTGGGGGGGGGGGAGTGCTATTTAAGGTTCCTGTCAATGATAAATTGATTTAAGTCATGTGGCAAGTTCACAGTCAAAGGCAGAAGCTCAAAGAGAGACCCAGGACAGGCTGAGGGAACATAGTATACACAAAGGACTTAGAGCTTTGGATATTATTACATGAAAAGCAAATCGCAAGTTAGGTGAAAACTTAGGGGAACAGAGTAGATCATTAGCATTTGTGAATTTAGTATCCATGAATTCAGCTATTCACAAGGGACCTTGCAGGGCCAGGATGGGGGTGATTTATCATTTTGCTGCAAGAGCACTTTAAATCACATGGGTTTGTAAAGCTTGCGTTTTGACCAAGCCACTCACTCTATGAACCTAGCCAACCAGCCAGCTTTTGTGTTTTAATCAGTTTTGTGGCTTCGTGCTCTTTGACGAGAACTTAGCAATTCCCATAATGTGATAAATTGTATTTCTCTGTGAAAAAAACTAGACAAGAGAAGAATATCGACTCTTACGAGCTGGTGCCGAAAGCGAATAGAAAATAAGAAGCCTCCAAAAGTGATAGTCCCTTGCCAGAAAGCTGAACCCTTGGATTCATTAAGGAATGGAATGTCACACTTGGCAGTGTTCTGGCTTCATGACATCAGCGGGTCCACCATACGCCGTGCACGGCTTTAAGGGGAAGGTATCTGGATTCCACTTGAGGCAGCACACTGTTCTGTGCAAATAGTGCTCATTAAGTAAATTATCAAAGTGCACCTTAAATGTTTCAGTTTTTCATTATTTTTCCCCCCTGGGAGAAATTAAATTAGGGCGATACTTGTGAATGTGCTGATTCACTAAGACCTTAGATGTATCAAGGATTTATTTTAACAAAAAATCTCTTTTGGTGAGACATTGCAGCAAGTCCACTTCAACTCTGACAAACGCCGAGTTCTCAGTAAATTCCAGAGAAGTGAGCTAGGAAGAGAATAACCTGCTGAGGAGAGAGCAGCGAACTTACTAGGCCAAATGTGACTGGCGTGGGCCAGGAATTCACACATCCCAGTTGAGCCCATAGAAAGCTGTCTGCACTTGAGTGCTGAATATACCTGTGACGGATGGGGGTGACCAGAAGGCCATTTTAAACCAACCATGCAAATTTGCTTTCGTCCTGGATTGGAGATCCACAGAGAAGCTGGGCATAAAGGAAGTCATGCTGTCTGTTTTAAAAAGCAGTGCAGATGGAAACTACTGCCTGCAGAAATCAATATACAGGGCCCTGACTGGTCACAGGCAAAATTGTGGAGGAGACAAAGTTGGAGGAAGTCTTCCCACAGAGAATCCATTGGACCAATACTGATGTCCTATCTGTTCTCTCCGTTCATTACAACTTAGAGCACCTTCTTCACTTCACTTCTCTGAGCCTCAATTTCCTCATCTGCAAATTAGGGACAGCACAAGATCTACAACAAACCAGTGCTTCACATTTTCTATCTGTGTGTCCCCCAGGACCAGGGGAGGTCGTGTGTGTTGCTCTGGAAGGACCAGGAAATTAACTATAGAGCAGCCCAAAGCAAGCACTCACTTTCGTTGTTTTGTATGACAGACATGCTCATAAGAATGTGCACCGTCTGGCCTCCAGGGATCTCTCCAGCTTGGTCCACCCCCTCTCCTTTACCCTGTATACGTCAAGATCACTGAGCTTTTCCCATGCCTTGAATATGTCCTAACCCCCACTGACTTCAAGGCATTGGTTCATGCGGTTCCATCTGTATCCACCTCCTTGTCACTTCTGTTCCCTGCCTTTCACATCATGAGCTCTTCTCATCCTCCAGATAATTCTCTGCTTGCCTTTGTTCTGGGCTTTGTAAGAACTCTGGTGCTTTTCCCCCAGGATCAGCCAGTTACTAGCAAACATTTACAACCAATATGAGAAAGAAAGGGTGTTTCAGGAGATTTCTCTCATGCCCCTGTTGAATCATTACCCTACTTAAATAACAGACCTTCCTCAATCTGCTTTTGCTAAAAAGAGGCTAGATCTTTAGAGTGGATTCAGTTCAGCCAATAAGCACACCAGGAGAATGCTTACTGAAAAGAAATTTTCCTTTAGGTAGACCTGACAAACGGGCCACTTCCTCTTAGATTTCAATTTTATAACTTATGGTTTGGATGGCATATGAGTCATATTTGTAAAGGAATGACCTCAGCTGACTTATGGCTTTTTCTCTCTGTATATAAAAGTCAGAAAGCTTAAATCCCTGGAACATTATACAGATCATTATTCTAAGGTGAACCTTGTTTCATTCTGTGCCCTCCTTTGCCCTAGAAAGAAAAGGGAAGTGTTTTCACTCTAGTGAAGGCAATCTTTGCCATCCAAGTTTCTTACGAGAGGAATTCTCTATAAACAAAGATGAGGACTCAGATGGGAAGGGGATAAAATAATAGACACATGTTCTCTGAAGTTCTTCTCCTTTCCCAGTTATTTTCAGACTCATTTAATGAGAGTCATTCTTCCAGGGATAAAGCTTTTCAAGCCATTAGAATACATAAGTTTTTTGGGGAAAAAATATATGCTTTGTTATAGGAGATATTCCAGTATAGTAAGAGTTGTATGTCTCTGAATTGGACTTCCTGAGTTCAAATCTGATGATGTAAGGCTGGTTTTATTTAGCTTTTCTATGGACCCATTTCCTCATCTGTAAAATAGGATTATAGTAGAATCCATCTTAAAAAGGATTTTTGTAAAATGACAGATTTGTACTAAACCAATGGGTACTGTGCTTGGAATCCCTTGTTTCTTACAAGAGTGTTCAAGAGGTACTGATCAGGGCAAATATGGGATTCAAGTCTAGGATGGGACATACAAGGACAAATAATGATAAAAGTAGAATTTTATAGTGAAGGAATTGGAAACTCTTGGGAACCAAAAAAGATGAAACCCCTTTCTTGCCTATTTACTTAACTTTATTTAGTTGTTTATCCCTTAGTCTCTTCCTAAGGGCTATGTGTGAGAAAGGAAGACAACAATTTGGCTTTTATGTAATGCTATAGGAAACATCTGTGTATTTGACATTTTTCTTCTTTATATGAAGAAGACTTCTAGTGTTTTAAAGGAGAAGGATAAATTATTTTGATTTTTAAAAGTGGGGTACCTTTTGTATGAACAATATATAATTAATAAAATGATAATTATGAAGGTGTAGCAGAATGAAATTTTTATTTTAATGATTCATTCAAAAAATATATGTTGAGATCTCATTTTTTTCTAGGCCCTGTGGATATAGATATGAAATAGAGCCCCTGATAGAGCAGTTTTTATAAAACAGAGAAGACATTAAGGAAATAGACACATTCCTGAGAAAAGTGATGGCTGAGAGCATTTTAAGGACACAGTATGGTTTACTAGGCCAATGGGTAGAGGAAGTAAGTTTGCTAGAAGGCATGAAGCATGGAAGAACATTGTCGTGTTTGGGGAAATATAGGTGGTTGGGCAACAGGGAGAAAGATGAAGAAAGACCGTGAGCAGACAAAATCATAAATGGAAGGATGCCATACTAAGGACTTATACTTTTACAGAGAAGGGTCATAAGAAGCCATTGAAGGGTTTTCATTTAGGAAACTATGAACTGATTTTCAGTTTTGAAAGCCCAGTCTAACAATAGTTTTAATGAAGAGGAAAGGAGTGATAGTGGAGTTACGGAATTCATAAGGTAATTGATGCAATCCTGGCAAGAATGAGCAAAGGTGTCCTATATAATGTAGTGTTTTCTTCTCTTACCTAATGTAAAAAAAAGTACCCCATTTTTGATAGGCTTATTCTTCAGCTATACCATTGTTCTTATAGCTACTCTGCAAAGGAGAGAAGGAAAATAATTATTTAAAAAGTATTTCTTAGAAATTAAATACTGTGCCAATTGCTTTCACATACTAATAACATTGTGGAGTAGGCATTATTTCTAACCATTTCTAGCTGAAAAATCCCTGAATCACACTTTTTGTGAAGTGAATATATTTCCTCCAGCATAAAGATTTTTCTGAAAGCGAAAAATGCATTGACTTCAGAACTTTGGAATGTCATTAGAATAGCAATAATTCTGTCCAATATTATTCTTATATCCTGCCCTCCACTCCTCAAACTATTCATTTGTGGTATTCATCATATGTACTAGTTCTTCCCAGTTTGGGGCATATCTTAGAATTGCACTTCCTAGCTCATTTTGCTTGTGTGGGGCCATGTGAGTAGTCTGGGTCCATGAGCTTGATTGCAATTGAGACACATCACTTTGAAGCTGGATCATTTAATTGCCAATGTGAGATACTCCAAGCTCTCTCTTCTCTTAGCCATGTTCCTCTGATAGCCTGAATTCTGGACTAAGGATGCTGATGACCCCAGAGCAAAGGTGTAAGCTTATACATGGTGGACAGGTTGTAAGAGTGAGTAATTAAAAAAAAAAAGTTGAGTGATAAGCCTTTGTTATTTTAATCTAGAGTTTCTCAACCTTGGCACTGCAGACACTTTGAGTGATTCTTGATTCTAATATTGAGCAGTAATCCTGACCTCTACTCACTAGATGTCAGTATCACCCCTCCCCCAGGTGGGACATCCCAAACTGTCCAGATATTGTCAAATGTTCCCTGTGGAGAAAATCGCTCCCGGTTGAGAACCACTGTTTTAAGCCACTGAAATTTTTCTTCATTAGTAGAGTATAAGGTAGCTAAGACTGGCACACACCCCAGACTCTTGTTTTCATCTTTACTCTTTCCCTTGTAATTCTCCATATATACTTTTGATCTGTAGAACATTGTATTTTATATCCTCACAATTTTTTTTACCCTTTGAATGTATTTAAAGCTATTCAGTTCAAATTAAAATTTGTCCTTTCATGGTCTCCACTCAACCTAGTCCGAATGATTCCTAATAATATATATGTCCCTTGGTATCAGTTGTCATTAAAATAAGTAGGAATTTTTTTTTTTATCATATCCCAGATTAGTTTATTTACAATTCCCAGCTTGCTACCATGAACTGATTCCTTTTGGCTTAATTGGGGATATACATAAGGAAAACAAAACACCAAGGAAAATGGTTCCTGTTCTCAAAGAGTTTGCAAAGCAGTTGGGCAGGTAGTGTGCATTTATAAGAAAATATTCATGATGTGCTCTGTGCATTCTTTTAACCATACACGTAAAGTGTTCATAATGGTGCCTGGCACATAGTATGTACTCAGTAAGTGCTAGACATTAGTGTTATAAAAAATACTATTTTTATACCATTTAAAAAATTCCCTTATGCCCTGTACTGTACAGTAGATTCAAGAGCAAGAACCATATCTTACTCAACTCTGAATTCCAAATACTTGGTACTTTATTACCAGAAAGATATTTAGAAAATGTTGAATGAATGAGCTATGAGTTAAAATCAAAGTGAAAATATGTAACACATTTACTTGGATTTAGAAAAGAGAGAGAAAAGTCTGGACAGATGTATTTTATGGATATTTTATGATGTTAATTCTTTAAACCAAGGGTGAAGAATTTAGGAGAAAACTTTGTACTTAGAGAGTGGTAATTTCCATACTGGATTATTTTGTCTGTTTCTTTTTGGGAATGAGTGGTACAAGTAATATTGTGTGAGGTAAACAAAGCAAGTTTGGATCTGAAGACTCACATGGAGTCTTCACCCACTGCATGCAGTCTGTGTAGGAAAACGTAGTCTTTAGAGCTATGGTTCTTTCATCTGTAGAATGATAATTATTAATAATATCTGCTCCCCATACATCATGGAAGTTTTAAAGGATCTTCATGATGTATATAAAACATTGAATAAAAACTTTTTCACACAAGGAGTGTTATTGCTACCAGTTTACAAGTGTGAACGAGAAATTCCTGGGTGGCTCAATGGGTTAAAGCCTCTGCCTTCAGCTCAGGTCATTATCTCAGGGTCCTGGGATGGAGCCCTGGATCGGGGGTGGGGGTTATCTGCTCAGCAGGGAGCCTGCTTCCTCTTCTCTCTCTCTGCCTGCCTCTCTGCCTACTTGTGCTCTCTGTCTGTCAAATAAATAAATAAATAAAATCTTAAAAAGAATTCCTGAAGATGAGGCAAATGTGAGCATCTGCAAATAGGTATGCAAGGACTGTTGGAAATGACTATTAGTTTATACCTGAGCAACTAAGAATGAGATACCAAAATGAGAGAATGGATGGACTGGCTTAAAAGTAAAAGGAAGCCAGAGTCCACTTATTAATAACAGTTATTTAGAAGTACCTGGGATTAGAGAACAGGATTTCGGTTCACTGCAGAATCCAACAGCCTTCCCATGATCAAGACACACAGAAGAAGAGGGGTTCTACTGTCCAGTTATGGCTTTCTCTCTGAGGCCATCTTAATTGTGTGTGTGTGTGTTCTCTGCCATTTCCTCACCTGATCTGAGGAAAAGATAAAATGGCTTGGGAAGCTCTCAAATTGTTCATTAGAAAGGAAGGAAAAAATTAAACAGTGAGAAAATGAGGAATGAGAAGGCATTGGAGATGAATACCAAAAGGTTGACAGACAGACACTTGAGGCTGAGAGGGGAAAAAATGAGATGGAGTCATAATCTGTATAGCTAGCTATTCAATATGTAGGAGGGTTTTTTTTTCCCCACAAAAAGCAAGCCTTTTACCAAAGTGTTACTTAATACTCCATAGAAAATGTGTGGGATTCATAAGTATGAGTACCATCAAGAGAATTTCAAGAGAAGGGGCCGACTTGGGTGGTTTTGTATCATCCTGTGGCTTCTTTGGACTTGATGTGGCCAATCAAGATATAGCCCATGGCTCCAGAGGGTTTGACAAAGTCTGTCTGAGATGCCCCTCAAACCCCTGACCACCTTTCCCTCGTGCTCCCTTGTGTGATGAGAAATATCATGCTTCAGTGATGAGAAGCTTGACCTCTGTCTCTAAATATTTGAAAGCTTTATATTTAAGATGGAAGAGGCTGGTTTTGATGGCTCCAGAGCAGAGAAAGTGGGCCAAGCAGAGGTAGGTTTTAGCATAATATTAAGAGGATCTTTCTAAAAATGAAGGTGTCTGGAAAAATGGAATGACTGGGAGTACTTGAGCAGAAAGTAGATAAATATCCTCTTGGTGTGATGGGGAACTGCCTGTAAATCCTTTCCAGTTCAACATTCCTATCACTTTAGTCCTATCTACCCCCTAGCATAGGCATTTTCTTTATAGCATCCTTAGAAAATGGAGCCCTCTAGCCAATTTTTTTTTTGAGTACTTATTAAGTGTGCATGCTTCTTGCTGTAGTTTGATCCTCTAGAGGTGGCAATTCATTGATTTATAGGACAAATTTCCTGCAAAGGACAGAGGGAAAGCTTTCCAGAGTGCAGGTGGAGGAATCACATTTAACCCAAAGAATTAAAATGAAAAAATATCCTTCATTTTGAGAGCTGAGAAACCTTCCAAGTTCCAGAGCTTCATGTTTCTGTTGTCTTTTATTGAAGGTACATAAGTGCCTTGGTTTCTAGTGAAGATGTTAGTCAACATTTATTTATTACTTTATAATTTGAAAAGTCTTCACCTTTAGAAGGTTTCATTTAGATGTCAGAAAAACCGCATTATTATCCCAGTTCTTAGGAGAGGATACTTACAAGATAATAGTACAAGTTGAATGTGCACTGACATCTGGGGACTGTGCTGAAGACTTTATGTGCATTGGTGGCAAGTCTAATAGTACCTGTACAAAGTCGTTATCATTCTCATTGGATTTACAGGAAGCAGAGACTGAGAGGAGTAACATAGCCCAAGAAGTGAAGCAGGAGGTCTTAATAAATTGGGCCATCACCCTCAGAACAAATGGTCAAATATTCAGATCAAAGAATGTAAGAAACAAGAGTTCAGGGCTTGTTCAATACTCAACAAACATGAGTCTGACCCTGGTCCTGGTCTCAGGGAGCTCGCGGTCAGGGAGGATCTGGACCCCATGTCTTCCTTCTGGGCTGGGGGCCTCAGCAACCAGCCTGTTACACCTAGTGTAATGGCCACAGTAACCTCACCAGAAAGGTACAGAGATCGTAAAGATTTGCCAAAAGCACATAGTTACTAAGTAGCAAAGCTTGAATTTGCAGCAGTTCTGTTGGAATTCAAACTTTATACTCTTCCAAAGTCTCTAAACTGGGCCCAAACTTTATGTCACTGAACTTTACTCTTGTACTTGATTGACTCTCTTTGCCTGCAAAGGTTTTTCCCACTTTTTCCCATGTAACTCAAACCCCCACATTTTTAATAAATAAAGTAACCCCTACTTTAAAAACAGAAAAACAAACAAACAAACAAAAAACATACAGTTTTTGGCCACTGTCCACATTCCTTCTCATAATTTCCTTTTCTTCACCCACGCTGGACTCCTGTCTCTTTCCCCTCCTTGCAGGGGAAGAAGCCATATGCGTCTTTATCCCAAGATGAACTTGCCCACCGGGTTCATGGCTTGCTAGTAGAGTGGAGAGAACATTAGAACTGAACTTGCACTGATGTGTTGTTCAGGCTGGGCTGCTGACTTCTGGGGGATGCTGGATCACTTTCCCATGTGGGACATTTTTCATTTTGTTTTTTTCTTTTTAAAGAGGATTCTGTCTATCTAATTTAACCATAATAACAACTTTTGAGATAGATACTATTATTTTCCTCACCAAATAAATGATGAGACTGAAACTTGGTGAGCAAATAAGAAAGACAGGCAGTGGCACACAGAAAATGAGTCAGGGTTTAGTCCCAAATCTGTTAGAACCCAGAGACCATGTCCTGAAGTGACGCTCATTGTCTCCTTGGTTGCAATCCCTTTTCTGTAAAATGGAGTTGGAGCTATTAGCATTGTGTCCTTCCTAGTGACAATTTCTTTTCAAACAAAACAATATGAGGAACCCATATATACACACAGAAAAAGCAGTTTTTAGTGTATTTTTTAGCCAGTATATTATTTATATATATTTGTAAATACACATGTATTTATTAATGCATGCTTACTATTTATTATAAAGGCACTAAAATATTTCTCACATAGAGAAGTTTTTCTGAAAGATAACAGTTTTTCAATGGATAAGCTTATTTTTCCATTAACAATTAGAGAAGATTGAAAGAGAAGCAATAGGATATTTTTATTTCAAAATGGAATCACTAGCGTGATCTGATAGCTGCTTACTTTCGTGACTTGGTAAGTGTCTCTCGTTTGGGGACTGTTAATAAACTGGCTTCTGTCTAGCTGGTTGAAATGTCTTTGGCAGAAAATACTTTTAAATATATCTGATAACAATATAAGATGTCTCCGTGATTTCATTTAAAAAAAAAAAAAAAAAACCTCAGATGTCTTAGCACACCTCCGTGTGTCATTTTTCAAGGGTGTAAAAATCTACTTTGTTTTTTATTCAGTAGAAATTTGAAGTTTCAGTTTCCTTGCTGACACCTTATTTGCAATTATAAGCATGAAAATACCAGAATCCTGAAAAGCTGTTGTATTTTTGTTAGCTACTTAATAAATGGAATCTCTTCACTGACAAACACAATTTTTTCTCCTCTCTTAAAATCTTTGAAATATTTGTACTAGCACCTTGCCTTCAGTTCATCATATAAGTTTCCTGTGAAAAAGGCAATTCTGGAACTTACTGCCAATGTAATTATCAACAACTCTGAAAGTTTGCCGTTTTAAGGCTGCACCTTAATATAATTGATTATTTCTATGGCCTGATACTATACTATTTAGAAAGACATTTGCATGTTTCTAAGAAGTTAACACCTAATATTTGACTATACGGTATTATTAAAGCTTCATTAGACAGCTAAACACATAGAGCCATTACTTCTATGCTTTTCCCAAGTACTACTTTTACATCATTTCTACAGTCATTGCCATAATTTGGCCAGTTTGAGATAAAATGTATTTTTTTTTTAATTTCATCTGCATGAACCAAGCATAGAAAAATAAGAAATATCTGGAGAGGCATGCTCTTCATAATGAAATTCATTAAAGAGTTCACAAACTGACCACTTTTCACTAAGCTACCATGTTTATCTTGGGTGTTAAAAAATTTCATTTCTCTCTAGACATATCTCAGAAATTGGAAAGGGTGTATACATATTTTTATTTTTGTAATAGTTTCCCTCTTACATTTAGGTTAGCTTTTTGTGAAGTACTAGATTTTAATACTTTCCCTCCATAGAATCTGCTTCTGTCGTGGGAGGCAGTGCACATTCCTGTCACCAACAGGCACTTTATGTCAGATTTGAAAACATTAAAACTGTTGAATTAACGTGGAAAAAAGCAAGTAGAAAGACCTATTAATTGCTTACTGGTTTTTTACTTAATATGACTGACCTGTCAGGGACCGTAACACTATGTTGAAGTAGTTGGTTGCATAGAACATACAGCAGACATGGGATGAATTTATGTTCATAAACATGGGTTCCTGCAATTTTTCCATCCATCATTTAGTTTCTTGATTGTGAGTGAGTTTGTGTGAGAGTTGTCAGCACTTGGCTTCATTCCTTATGTTAGTCTCGATGGGCTGGCATGAGTTGATACATCAATAAATGCTAATATGCCATATTTAATTTACCTTTTAATTCTTCTTCCTTTCCTCCCTTTTTCCTCCCCTCTCTCCCTCCCTCCCTTCCTTTCCCCAACCTGCCCCCTTTCATCAGATAGCTCTTTCTAGTTTTAAGGGTATTTTTTAATACCTCCTGAAAAAAAAAAAAAAGAAAACATTTATACATATAGAAGTAGGACAGAATAGCTCAGTATTAATAGAAAGTCAAACCAGAAGCTTTATCAATAGAAAGTCAAACCAGAAGCCCCCAAGATTTAAAATTAGCATGAAAACGATCACATAATAGTTAGATTCTGTGCATTTTATGTTCCCTTTTTACTTAGCTATTGACTATTAATTGAAGATGGGAGCATGTGCCAAGCAGATGTGACGGAGTCCTGCCTTGCATGGGCATTGTGTACAGGAGCTGAGGTAGCAGGCTTGCTTTTGTTCAAATTTATGAGAGTTGACATATTCAGTCTTGAATTTTTTTTAAAAGTTCAGTGCTGAGCTGTAACTTTCCTGTCCGGTGAAACATTTACCATAAGTTCCCTCTCTCTCCCTTCTACGTGCGCGCGTGTACACACGCACACACACACACACACACACACACACACACACACACACACACACACTCCTACCTACTGGAAAAATGTTGGGATCTGCCTCCAAAGAAGTTAAAATGGTGAAACAGGTTTAAAGTTCCAGTGACCCACAATGTGTTGAAATTTGAGTCTGTGCATTTTTACTTGTAACACTTAAACTGCATTTAAAACAGATTTATTAATCCTTAAAATAGCTAGACTTGAGCTTCTGTACAGAATCCCAGGGCTTTACAAACTAAAATTTGGAAACTGTGGTATCCAATCATTTCCAAGTTTCCTTTCAGCCCTAGCTTTCTCTATGCCAGTCTTTCTGTAATCATATTACTTTCTCAGTTTTCTTTCTAGTTTTTAATTACCTATCTCTCCTCTCTTATCATTAGTCCCTCTCCACTGCCTGCTTTCTATCAGAGAACATACACATTTGAAATGTGGCTAGTGTGACTGAGGAACTTAATACTTTAATTTTAATTAATTTGCATTCAAGTGGCCACATGTTCATAATAGCTATGTGTCAGACAGTGCACCTGTGGACTATCTATGCTTCTGTACGTTCATAATATAAAACTATAGGAGATGCTGAAGCTTAACAGCAACCCCCAATCAGGTATGGTTTTTCACCCTTCAGACTGATAAGAAACGTGAAAGTTGGCAGGACATGCTAGTGAGGGTGGAAGAAAATGAGTTCTCTCATACACTCCTGGTGGGAGAATAATGATAGGGTCCTTTTAGAGGCCCTCTGGCAGTCTCTGTCACCATTTAAACCATCCGTACCCTCTTCTCTGCAATTCCAGTTCTGGGTTTCTGACTTACAGAAACACTGGCGCAGAGATAGATGAGAACGTTCATCACAGCGCCATTTGTATCACTGAAACATGCAGTAACTGCTTGCATGTGGGACCACATGGGTGATGGACTACACAACGCCAGTGGGTGCCATTCACCTGTGACTTTTAGGAATGGTGCCCTCTGGGCCATACTCTTTGGAACCACTTCCTTGTTCTAAGTCTCTATTGAAACAGAGAATATTAAAGATGGACCACCAAAGAGAATATAACCTGGTCTTTGTAACACCAAGCGTACTTTTCTCATGTATATTGCCACGTGGCTCTTTATCACATCATCTGAATTTTTGATCCATTGATCTTTATGTTTATTTCTGAGCCCATATCACATCCTTAAATTACCATGGTGTTAATAGTATTTTCTATGCTCTGGAATAACAGAGCATAGAAATAACAGTTAACATTTTTTTTTTCTCAAACCACTTAAAAATTAAATACTTGTATTCCCATTTTAAGAATCATAACAGGGACGCATGGGGGGCTCAGTGAGTTAAGTCTCTGCTGAGGCTCTGCTCAGCTTCTGCAGAGCCGAAGGTCATGATCTCAGGGTCCTGGGATCGAGTCCTGCATCAGGATCTCTGCTCAGCATGGAGCCTGCTTCCCCCTCCCTCTCTTCCTGCCTCTCTGCCTACTTGTGATCTCTCTCTGTCAAAAAATAAATAAATAAATAAATAAATAAAACCTTCAATTAAAAAAAATACAGAATCATAACAGCATTTGGAAAACCAGTCAGCCATTAAAAAGAATGAAATCTTGCCATTTGCAAAAAAAATGGATGGATCTAAAGGGTATAACGCTAAGTGAAATAAGTCAGTCAGAAATAGACACATAGCATATGATTTCACTCATATGTGAAATTTAAGAAACAAAAAAATAAACAAAAGAGACAAACAACTGAACTCTTAACTATAGAGAAGAAGCTGATGGTTACCAGAGGGGAAGTGGTCGGGGAAATGAATGAAAGGAAACAGGTGAAGGGGATTAAGAGCACGCTTTTCATGATGAGCACTGAGTAACGTATCAAAGTGTGGACTATATTGTACACCCGAAACTAATATAATACTATATGTTAATTATACTGGGAATAAAATTTTAAAAACTTAACTAAAAACTAAGTGTTTATTAATAGCTTACTATAGACTGGGTCTTCATAATAATCTTGAGTCACTATAGATGGAAAACTGGAATCCCAGAGAGAATAAATACTTGTTTTTATTAAGGTACAGTTTATACATGATGTTACATTAGTTTCAGGTGTACAATATAGTGATCCTACAAATCTACATGTTATGATTTCCATGCAAACTCCAAGTGTAGCTACCATCTGTCACCAGACAACATTAAGAGATTAAATAATTTGGCCAAGGTGACCTGGCTATTATGACATTTGCTAGTCCTTCAACATCTATGTTTATGCCTCCTCTGTTCACAGTATAGTTCATAGGAATCCATTCTTTATTCCCTATAATTCTACTGGCCCCAAATCTTTACAAAGAACACACTGGAAATTATTAATATGGACTACTTTTAAAATATATTTTATTTCTTTAAATCTTCAGTACTTCCTGGATTACATCTCTGTTGTGTTATTTTGCTGCTTAAGTTTGTTTCTTTTTATTGAGCTATAATTGACATATATTAGTTTCAAGTGTACAACATGATTCAATATTGGTACAAATTGCGAAATAATCACCATAGTAAATCTAGCTTACATCTGTTCCCATACATAGTTATAAAAAGTTTTTTTTTCTTGTGATGAGGACTTTAAAGATCCACTCCATTAGCAACTTTCACATATGCCCTACAGTATTGTTAACTATGTCACCATGCTGTCCATCACATCCCCAGGACTGACTTGTTTTATAAGTGGAAGTTTGGACCTTTTGATCTGCTTCATCCATTTTTTTCTACCCCCCACATTGTGCCTCTGCTGATCACCAATGTGTTCTTTATATCTATAAGCTTTTATTTGTTTGTTTTAGATTCCACGTATAAGTGAGATCATCTGGTATGTCTTTCTTTGTCTGACTTATTTCAGTTGACTTACTACCCTCAAGGTCTACACATGTCACAAATGACAAGATTTCCTTTTTTTATGGCTGAATAGTATTCCACTGTGTATGTATATATGCACATATATATATATACCATATCTTCTTTATTCATTCACTCATCAATAGACACTTAAGTTGTTTCCATATCTTGGCCATTATAAATAATGCTGCAGTGAACATGAGGATGCATTTACCTTTTTGGATTAGTATTTTTATTTTCTTCAGATAAATACCCAGAAGTAGAATTGCTGAATCATATGTTAGTTCTATTTTTAATTTTTTGAGGAACCTCCATATTGTTTTCCATAGTAGTCATACCAATTTACCTTACCAACAACTGTGCACAAGTCTTCCCTTTTCTCTACATCTTTGCCTACACTTGTTATTTCTTATCTTCAAGATTATCGAGAGAAGGTCTGTGGTATTTATTTTTAGTCTATCTCTTCTCTTATAAAGAGTTTTATGTCTTTGGATTTCCTTATGAATACCACTTTGGTTTATATGCTGTGTTTTTTGAATGAAAACATAAAAATTATTTTTTTGTCTTGTATGTTTTATTATGAAAGTCTTTCTTTTTCCATTTTTGAATCATTTGTATGTTTAAAACCGTTTTTTGAATATAACTGACACACAATATTACGTCAGTTTCAAGTGTACAATGTCATAATTCAACTTCTCTGTATGTTATGCTATGCTCACCACAAGTATAGCTACCATCTGTCACCATTGTATGTTTAATTCTGATTACTTCTTTAATAGCATTCCATGAAGAGATATTCTAGACTTCCAAATGAGTAGATTATTTTATGTTCTTTGTTTTTGGAGTGTGTGGCAATAAAAATGCCACAGATTCACCTAGCCCTGTTTCAGCTCTCCTCTATTCTGAGCAGATGGGAGCCTGCGCTCCCAGTTAGGCGGTATCACATGACTAATTACAGCCAATCAAGTGTGCACAGGAGTGACATGTGACATGTCCAGGATGAGGCCATGAAAAGCCCCATTTTGTTGCAGTGTTCATTCGGGTCGTCTTGTCCTCTTGAGGGATGAAGGCGGAGGACTTTGTTGAGATGGCTGAATTCCAGGATGAAAGGATCTTTAGTGGTGAGAAAGAGAAACAACCGACAATGGATTTTGTGTGAGTGAGAAATACACTTTTGTTGTTTGGGGACTTTGAGGTTTTGGGGTTTCTACCTCAGCATAGACCTGACTTAGCCTGATGAAAACAAACTGTTATTTTTGCAGCCATCAACATTCTCATAACCTTCAGTACTGCTTCCTGTTAGTTAATTTGCCTGTGGTAGCAACATAGTCAGATAAGAACGTTTTGTGTTGGGGCAACGTAACAGGAACTTCTCAGTACTAACAATTTCCTGTAATGGCTGCCCTCATGTTCTCAGCCTTCTGTACAGAGGACTGCTTCGCTCACTCACTTACCTTTCCTAGGCCCCTATTCTGTACAGGATTTTATGCCAAGCTCTCACCTATACCTTCTGTGAAAAAAAAAACATACAGGGGGAGAAAATGACAAGTTTTTCTGAAAGTTTAAAATAAGGATGACCGGAAACAGATGCTGTTTTAGCCTTTGATTCCCCAAATCGCCATATCGCCCATCTTCCTCACTTCCCCCATGATCATGGCTCATTATGGAATTTTTCTTGTTTTGATCATTTTCCTAAATTATCTTGTGTTTTGTGGGTTACATTTTTAGATAGCAGCCCGACTGCCGCCTTGGATCCGTGCAGTTTTGCCCATGCTATTGTTTACAGACACATTTTGGCTAGGACTCCATCTGATGAGCCATTTGTTAGTTCTGATTGAGTAGGTCACTTGTGGGCTCAATTAACCACTTGCCCTTCATCTGATGGTGCAAGTGGCCAATTGCACCTGCAATTAGCTAATTAAGGGTTTGGTCATTTCCATAGGCAATTTTGCCTTTATCTAATTGTGGGGCTGTGTAAGATTCCTTTCATCATTTGAGCATCTACCAGCCAGTATAGGCAGAAGATGGCTCTTGACGGTGGTCCAGTTGCAAAAAAGGAAATTAAAAATTTTTTGTTTTGTTTTTAATTTTCTCTTATGGGTCCCCCCAATTTTTAAAATTGTGGTAAAATACCTATAACATAAAATTTATCATCTTAGCTATTTTTAAGTGTACAGTTCAATGGTATTAAATACATTCATGATATTGTGCAACCATCACCACCGTCTGTGTCTGTAACTCCTTCATCTTGTAAAACTGAAACTCTGCCATTAAAGAGTAGTTTCCCATTCCCCAACTGTCCCAGGCCCGGGCAACCACCATTCTATCTTCTGTCCCTATGATTTTGAAGACTCTAAGCATCTCATATAGGTGGAATCATATATTTGTCTCTTTGTGACGGGCTCAGGAAATATTGAAGTTTTATTCTCTAATCCAGTTATCCAAGGTCAGCAAAATTCACAAATCAAAAGGCTGGAATTTGCTCTGTGCAAATTAAAAAGATCTCTATGTAGATGTTTTTAAAATATTCTGCTTAATGGGTATTTAGCTGTCTAACATCTTGTCTCACATTGCAAGGTTAGAGAATTCCTGGAGAGAGAGGGAGCGAGCAGAAGCGAGCGCATGCATGCTCTTGCATATGTGGAGGGTTTATGTGCATGAACTCATTTCAAGAATTTGCATTCCTGGTCTGAAAGAACTGGAGGTGCAACAGAAGCTAGAGCAGGCTCTCAACAGAGAAATCAGAGAGAAAAAGAGGGCTCCTAATTCAGGAAGAGAAGGGAGGATTTATCACTTCCATCCTTTTGATAAATGTTTTACGGATGGCTTTTCGTGGGTTGAATAGTTCATTTAAGAACCAGGAAGCAGAACTGGAAGATTTTTTTTTTTTTTTTAACTTAATGCCAGGACAAAAGAACTGGAAACATCTCAGAACCCCTCTTCTATCTGTAATACTAACTGGAGACAGTTGAGTTCTTCCCTTCTAGAAAGTGACCAGTACGTAGGCAACAAGCAGAGAAAGCACTTATTGTCCAGATTTTTCATTGTATATAATCTGTTGGAATCATAGCCACACAGTCAATTTCTATGGCCCATCTGTCAGGACATTGAAATTGCTTTATTATACAGAACCCGCTCACAGATTCCATGGACTCAGTAAGGAATATTTACCGAGTGTCATCTGAGATCTCAGAGGTTCCATAAAACACTTAATTAACATACAAAAGCCACTTCAGCTAAGCCTATACCTACTTTCTGAATATCAGTTACTGATTTGATTACTCCTGAGGCTCAGGTCGGCATAGGGAGAAATTGCAGAAGCTGGAGAGCAAGCTGGAGGCAAAGCAAAGTGGGCAGCTTCTGACAGCTGCTATTTTCTCCCTGGGGCGTTAAGAGCTGGTGACAGAGCTCCACCAAAGAGTCACAGAAAAAAAGGTCTGTAGAACTTCTTTTGTTTGTTCTTCCTCTTTTTGTTTTATTTGTAATAAGCAATCGTGCTGCCTTGCATTGGTCGCTAGTTGTTCCCCGTCTCTTAGCTCACTGGCTTTGCTTGTCTTTCCTGCTTTCAAGCTCTGTGACCTTGGGCAAGTTACTTAACCTCTCTGGACTTCAGTTTCCCTTCTTTTAAAGGGCAGGCTGAAAACCTCCCCCGTGGAGTTACTGTGATGATAAAGTGAAATAATGTTTGATTAGATGGTGTTCTTCCAGTTCTGTCAGCCTTTGGAGGGCCGGAGACTAGTCCCTTAAGGTCAAGGATAATCGCTTACAACACAGCTCAGCATGTAACAGAGTTCTTAGCATAGAGTAGGTGCTGGAACATAATTGTTGGCTGATTGGATAAATATTAATGGGCCTAATGCCGGTTCTGAAGTGTTGGGCCTCTTGTGTGCGCATGACCTCATCTCCGTGTAGTTACTTTACTGGTGTTTATAGCACTGTCCAAGATTACCTCTTTCTAGTGCCAGATTTGCTGCCCTGTCTCTAGCAGGACATTTGCTCGGGGCCACTAGCAACAGGAAAACAACTCCCAGAACCCAATAGGGCCTGGAGCCTAGGAGACCATCTATGAGAGAAGGCCCCTTTCCCCACTTGGCATCACATTCTCGTACAGGGGTCCCCTTGCAGAACTGCATGAGACACGATGTGTCACAGACCTTTATGAAGGCAGTTCGTTATGGGTCCGTCTTAGCCTCCTGCTCCAGAGGACTCGGATAAAATGAATTCCATGGGGGTTGTGCTTGGAGATAAAGCCCACAGCCACCACACCCAGAATGACAGTGCCCTCCATCCGGCTTGCTCCTTCCTTCCTGTGGCCTCTGTGGGGAACTCCTCATCCCTTGTGCAAAAAGCCATCTGGCTGGCCTGCCCCATATTTGTCAGATATATCTGGACATGTCTGAATGCACATTTAGGCTCATGCTGAGACCCATGTTATATATTTATAAAGCTCTCACAGTGTTTGGTGCACAGTAGAAACTTTTAAATTGTAGAGATCTTTCCTTGTCCTGAAACCACATAACCACATAATACACTGGAATCATGGATGTTTTTTGAGAGTTTCACATTATTTCTTGATCTCGGATATGTGGGAATTCGCAAGCTTAAGTGTTTCGTTTTCTTTGTTTTTTTGTTTTTATTTAAACTAAAGTATTTTGAATCATGATAAAGAGGTTAGATTTTCATGCTTAATTGCCCTATGGGTGCCTGGGTTTACTAGAAGGTTCTGGTTCCTCACTGGTCCCTGGCAGCACGAGGACATACGCTGCTTTCTAGGTGGCCCGAGCCCGATCATAGACCGCTTGCTTCCCGCATCACTAACCTGGGGCTACGAGCAAACCTTTGATACTCACGGAGCGGGAAGAACCAGCTTTGCTTTTTGTACTTTTCACTTACCGTTTAACTTTATTAAAGTAATTGTACAACAATTTGTATATAAAGCTTATGATTAAAACCTATTTTGAAAATACAAAAAAAAAAAAAAAAGTTCTGGGAAGGCTAACAACTGGCTTGAACCAAAAGAGGATTGTTTAAGAACATTTCTTCCTGAAGACACAACTGGCCCTTAGTTGTTCTCCAAATGTCACATTAGGTCTCAACCAAGATGACTTCAGAGAAACTTCACAGTTTCGCTCGTTTCGGCTAAGTTTGCCTGAGGGAATACGTGATGGTTTCACATGTCTGTCTCAGGTTGCCTGGGACTCCGTGTCTACACCACGCCAGGACCCAGGATGACAGAGCAACCCCTGTCCGGCACCTGCCAAAGAATTAGGTTCATCCTTTCCCTGACGGAGAGCCATTGAGTGTTTTCAAGCAGGACAATAACATGGTTAAATCTCAGCTTGAAATGATCACTCTGATGCCGGGCTGGAAAGAACATGCACAGAAGAGGATGAATCTGGTAGCCGGGGAACCAATTAAAAGGCATGTGCCAAGTGTTGTGGACAGGGTGTGTAGTGATAGAATTTGCTGGAAGTTGTCTGTGGCACGATGAAGGCACCAGGGATGATGCGGGTAGGGAGAGGAGACAATTCGCACCCTTACTCCCAGATGGTCTATTAAAGAGAGAGAAAAGGCAGTCCAGATTAGTGACCAGTTGCCTTAGAGACAGGCTAACTCCTGGAATGCATGGTGAATGCAGGGCACAACACAAAACCCAACAAGACTTCTGGCTTGTGTAAAATGACCCACCACCCCAGAAATACTTTTGGGTTCTTAGAGAGAGAGAACTGTGGCCAGCCGGGGGGCCTGCAGCAGCAGCTCAGCATCTTGGCAAATGAATTTTTGTCGTCTTGCACCTGTCAGTGTCCCAGTAATGTCCCTCTAATCTCTCAGTCTCACTTGTCCCGGGGCTTGCTTTCCATCGGATACAACAACTGGCGGCTCAGGCCAGGAGGGTGGAGAGGCACCCTCTTGGAAATACATACAAGGCTTTATTTTCAGGAAGCTGCCCGGGTCATCTCCTTAGGTTATATTTTTGGCTTTGCCAGCCATCTCCTTGAGGCCACCATTTGTAGATAAATTCATTGAAATTTTAAGAGCAAGTCTCTGCCTGAGGAGGAAGGGAGCTGAGGGGCCTTAGGTATTTAAATGGGCTCTTTGTAATCTCTCTTTCTCTGTGGTTCACTGAGCAAGCTAGCCTTGAAGCACAGCATTGATCATTCTCCTCACAGCCTCCTGGAGAAGAATGAGCAAGCTGTGAGAGATTTATCTTCAGGCTGGACCCTCCTCCAGCTGTGAGTGACGCAGTCAAAGAAAGGCTGTGAGTACTTCCCCCAAGGTAGGGCAGGGGGTGGGAAGACATATACTCCATCAGAAAGTGCTAGAGGTGAGGGAGCCCTCTTGGCTGGCAGACCCTTTTCCCAAAAAACAAAAGGAAGGGGGCCTTGAGTAGAGGGGGATCTCGGGATGGGCAGAGCCGGAAGCACCATCCCAGTAATTGACTTGTCTTCTCCTCTTTTGGTTCTGGGAGCCAGGCTGCAGCCACATGTGCGAGCCTTCAGCTCAGCTCAACATGTCTCTGGTGAGGAGACTTCTCGGATTTCAGGAGTCCTGCAAGGCTTTGGAATGCCTGCCAGGGAGGAATCTGAACATCAAAAGGTTCAAAGGTGGTTGGAAAATCCAATCCTCAAATTGTCGGAAGCAAACATGTCTTCTCTGTCCTATTTTTATGACTTTGATAGTGACAACCGGTGTTACTAAGAATCCGGGGGAGTTTCAGCATTTACCTAGCAGACCCTGTCTTTTAAGGAAATCAACACTGCCGCATTATCTTAATTTTTACAAGCTGGGGAAGGAGGAAAAGTAGTTATTTTATTTGGAGACCCAGAGCAGTTTTCATGATATTCCTAATGGAACATTGTAAATCTGGGGAGTCAAGGTTCAAGTGTGGGTCTCTTTGCATTTGACATATTTTTATTTTAGGTCCAAGCGAAGTATATTTTTAATAGGCAGGACAACACTTCCTGCCTTCCATCAGCGATAATACCAGCCTGAGATAATAGTCTGAGACAGCAAGTTGCATTTCAACTTAAGATAAATATGCCCCCAGTAAAATGTCACTCATTGTGGCTTTAAAACATGTCAAGTCCAAGGTCAATTAATTGTACTTGTAACTTAAAGCCAATCAGGAGGATGAGCTAACATCAAGGTTTTTTTCCCCCCAAAATGAAAATTTATCCTGTGTGGTTTTTTTTTCCATGTTATTTCTAAAAAAAAAAAGAAGAAGAAGAAGAAGAAGAAAAAGTAGTACAGGCATTATTCAAAAATTAGAAAGAAAAGAAAGAATGGATTAGCAGTGGAACATGACAATGTTCCAAGAGATTTAAAATAAATTTCCTAAATGAAAATTTATCAACTGAAGAAGCTTTCCATAGCATCTGTGACCTTGAAATTTAATCTGAGATTTTGCTTCTGAACAACATGACGGAGCCTCCTGACTGAGCATACTTCAGACTAATGCACTTCACTCAACACTTATTTTGGGGAACCTTTTGGAAAGATATATAAGAAAACAAGATATAGACACTGGCCTCAAGGAGGTTACAGCCCAAGGGGCTTTGATTTTAAAGTGGATGACTGTACTTCCTTTTCTCAGCTTCTCTGAACCTCAGTTTGATCATTTATAGCACTGGAATGAAAACATCTCTTATCTCCCTCCCTGGGTACCTCGAGAATTGGTGGAGGGAGGGAGGAAAGAAGAGGAAAGATGAGAAGTGTTGGGAATAATTTGGAATAATTTTGAATTATTAAAAGTTTCTTTATGGGGGTGCCTGGGTGGCTCAGTGGGTTAAGCCTCTGCCTTCGGCTCAGGTCATGATCTCAGGGTCCTGGGATTGAGCCCTGCATCGGGTTCTCTGCTCAGCAGGGAAACTGCTTCCCCCTCTTTCTCTGCCTGCCTCTCTGCCTACTTGTGATCTCTCCCTCTCTCTCTCTCTGCCAAATAAATAAATAAAATCTTAAAAAAAATAAAATAAAAGGTTCTTTATGGTTATTAATAGTTGTATCCTACTTTTAAAACTGGAGCTGAACAAGGGAATCTTTTTGTGAGGTAGCTAGTGTAGTACTCTTACAAGAAATGCCCCTTGTATTATTCCTTTTCCATGGTTGCCTAGAAACAATAGTAATCTGATTTTCCTGGTCCTCATTCTTTTCTCTTCTCCTCTGCCTGTTGAGGACCTGATTTGAAGCTGCTGAAGCTGTGTCTGTGGTCTGTGTGGTGCTCTGGGTACGAGCACCCTCTATGTGCAGATGTTGAGCTGGGCATTTTCATATTTATCATCTCATTTAAATCCTTTCAGATACCCTACGAAGTACACTGCTCTCATTTTATGTACAAGGAAACAGAGAAGTTAAGGAATTGTTCCAAGATCAAGATCCCAGGCCAATAAAGATCAGGGTTGGGTTTCAAATGGTCTGCTTTGGTTTTGATTTTCTTGGAGTAAGGAGACACAAGAGCATGTTCTAGTCCTGGGTTCTTCCTGTGAATCTCTGAGCTTCTCAGCTGTTCTTACTCCTTGACCTGTTTAATACTGTATGTCTGGTGCCCAATCTCAAACCACACTCTTGGATACTGTGGGGTGTGACCAAAGGGTCAGGGGCCTGAGTTCAAGTCTCAACTCTATCACTTACTAAGCTGAGCTCTCCTTTTCTCGTTTTCAAAATGGTGGTGATCACATGGATCTCTTGAGAATTTGATAAAAGAATGTACGTTAGAATGCAGTTGGGGCACCTGCCCTATCCCAGAAATTTCCATTTGAATCTGAATTTTGATTCCAGTCTCTTCTGAGTTTGGTCCAGAGCTAGTTGTGTGCCGTGAACTGAAGGTACACTCAGGGGCATTTTGTGACATGTTTGGCATCATGGAATCCTAGCTTCCCCAGGGCTTCATACGCAGACAAGTCTGCTAAAAGATGGTGTAGCTTCAAATAAAATGCGTCACTGAAAAATACCTTAGAGTCCATCTTGTTTAGTGATTTTCCCAGTTGTTTTTATTAGTGGATTCCTATTTTTAAAACAAATGTGAAAAAGAATTACATTATGCAAATCTGACAAAGGAAGTTTCTCTACATGGAGAGATGCAAGGAAAACCAGAGCTGGTTAGCTCAGATGCTCATTGCAGAACCTCCCCCTCCAAAACTCTGAGGTTTTTCAGAACAGTATTTGAAAAGCACGGATACATCTAACAATCTTATTTTATAGATGAGGCCCAGAAAGAGTTACATACTAGAAATAATCCGTCTAAAATCAAGGCATCATCTTCAATAGCTTGGCTTGATCTCATATTCAGCTGTAGAGCAGGGTGATAGAAAAATTCTTGTGTTCTATTTCTCTTCACAAAGGATTTAAAAATCTTTTCCCCTTTCTTTGTCTTTCTTAGATATTATATAATAATGACTGTTTGCCTAGGCCACAGAAGAAAAAAGTGTGAAATATCTGAAAAAGATATTTATAATTCATTTTTAAGGAAAAAAGTTACTCAATATATATCAAGAACATGAAATTCTATTGCACCACATAGTAGCTGCAAAATTAAAGAACAGAAGAAACAGATTTTTATTCAGCAAAACTGGATTTTGAAAAAATTTTTTAAAAATGTTACTGAGAAAAATGTCTCAGAGTCCTGTATAAACCAGATTCTTAGGAATCATGATTACAAATGAGTGCTCTTGGGTCAGTCTGAAATCTTATGGATTTCAGTCTTATCTTTGGATACCCAAATAGCTTAGAGACATCCAAAAGTTGAGAAACAAGATCCCTCTGTATTGCAAAGATTGGATCAAATAAGTGAGTTTGTTTCCCCATACGAAGGTAACATTATATCTCATGTCAGGGTGATTTATTCAAATCCTCCCAGTCCAAGAGCTCTTGCTTACTACACATAGGAACAAACACTGCACAGTTTTACACAAGAGCAAAATGAAAATATTATTAAGGAGATATGCATATGCATGCATGTGTGTAATTTTAAGTAGTCCATTTAAAGTTTTAAAGTTTTTGGTATGTAAAAATCTCAGCAGCATAGCAAAGTATAATCTTTGGGCTGTATAACTTCATTCAATTCACTCTATTTATATAACTACCTAGGGTTAACATCAAGCATATTTTTTCAAAACGTCTTCTAATTCCAGGTTTGCAATTCAACTGAAAAAAAAAAAATCAAAGGCACCTAAGAACATTTATGACTTAAAAAGTTTTCTTTTCTTGAAATAAAAACTACCGCCGGAGACCTCTCCTCCCATATCTTATCAGCTCAACTACCTAGTGTGATTTGAATCGCCCAAACCTTACTTTAAAAAAAAAAAAAAAAAAAGGAGAGATAGAGAAAAGAAAAACCTTTGGTAAAGTAGGTTCCTTTGATCCTTTTCTGCTACTTATGAAAACTCACACTGTATGTTGAACACATTCCCAACAAGCCGGGATAATGAAGCACATGGGACACCGAGACTTAATTCCATGTCTGTTTCTTTATTTAACCCCCCCCCCCCCCAAAAAAAAAACCCCGCATGCTCTGTGGGCCAAGGGAAGAATGCAGTAGACTAGCTAGGAGCGAACAGTGAGAAGTGCTTGTGATTGCCGAGCTGGGAGATATCATTAAAAAGCAAACTGGGGAGCTCCAGTTTTGGATCTGAGGAGATTATTGATTCAAATCCTTTAAGGCATTCTTCAAAGGACTTCTTAAAAAGTTGTATTGTCTGAGGAGTTTGGGGCGAGTGGGAGTGTGTGAATGTATGTGTGTGTGCGTGTGTGTGTGTGTGTGTGTGTGTTATACAAGGCAGGGAGATTAGTGGTTGGGAGGGCCGTACCTACATGAGGTACAGGGTAATGAGTTGTATGCATGGATTTTGATTATCTTTAGAGTCGATCTGAGTAAATACAGGTAAGTGCCTAACAGGTTTTCTGGGTACTGATGTGCAGTTTTGGTTCCCTGAACCTTCAGCTTCTGTAGCTATAACCAAGACCCTCCATGAGCTGGCCTTTCTTCTTCACCATGTCCTTCATCTCCTCAGAGTGCTGGAGCTCAGTGCCATTAGATCACACTATCTGGGTTCAAATACATGCTTGCTTTTACCAGCCACGGGATGCTGGGTCCCTTAGTGAACCATGCCAAGTCCCAGTTTCCTCATAGGTAAAATAGGAATCATAATATCTACATCATAATGTTGCTGGATTAAATTAGATTGTCACACATGTTAAATGTTCAGTACAGGTCAGCTGTGAACTCAAGGACATTTTAATTCCGTAGATACTCTTTGAAAGCATTCTGTGTTCTTTCAAACTGCCGTATTAGTTTGGTGGGGTTGCTGTAACAAAATGACGCAGACTGAGTGGCTTGAGCAACAGGTTTATTTACTTATTTTCTCACAGTTCTGGAGGCTGGCAATCTGAGATGCAGGACGCTGGCAAGTTTGATGGTTTCTCCTGAGGGCTCTCTCTGACTTGCAGATGGCCACATTGTCACCGTGTCCTCACATGGCCTTTCCGCTGTGCCAAGTATCCAGGACGTCTCTTCCTCTTCTAAGGACACCAGTCCTATTGAATTAGGTCCCTCCCCAATGGTCTCATTTTAATTCAATTACTTCTTTAAAGATCTTATTTCCAAATATACTTACATTCTGAGGTATTGGGGGTTGGGCTTTCCATGTAAGAATTTAAGGAGACACAATTGAGCCCATAATAGGTACTAAGTTAGAAGTCTGCTTTTTCAAACAAAGAGTTAGGAGGACCTAGAATACTTTCTTCTACTTTTCCACCTGGTGATTTCTCTCTTATATTCAGCCCAGCTTAAATCGGTTTTTCCTCTACAGAGTTCCTGCTGAACTCATATATACACAGTTAGACACGATTCCTTAGATATAATCTGATGTAAAAATTTGTATACCACAATCTACGCCATGTAATACATGTATATGTGTATACACACAATATGTGTATATTTGTATATACATATATGGGGAGAGAAAGAAATAGTCCAAATACCCAATTAGAATGGAAGCTCCATGGGGAAAGGGACTATTTTGATCACTACTGAGCCTCGAGCCTAGAACACTATCTTGACATAGTAAGTGCTGAGTCTCTTATTCTTATTAGCTCAAAGGTCAGAAGTCCCTCCTAAATGCTCAGTAGCTTCTTAAGAGTAAAGAATATGTCTGCTTTATCTTCCTGTTCTTCATAACTTAATAAATTCATTATGCAAAATCATGAAGTTTTTCACAGGCTGACATTCAGGTCTTTGAAATTATTTGTGTGGACTAATCAGAGAAGTAAACATGCTTGTTTTGATCTGGAAGGAAAGTTATATACATATACCCTTATGAAGCTTGATTAATGAAAAGAAAGGTTTCTGAGTAAAAATTTCGAGCAGAGTTTGGGACAAACTGCTAACAGTGTATTTCTCTCTTTGAGAGTTTCTTTTCTGCACACAAACTTGGTTTGATGGTTTTGACTGACTTGACCATGCCTTGAGGCAAAGAAATATGATAACTATGTACCTAGGGGTGGATTAAGACAAAATAAAGGGCCATCACAGGGCTCTATCCAATTCTGGCTCTGCACAACTCCCTCTGGGTAAATCCTATAGCTTACACCTGTCCAAGGCAGCAGAAACCTAGACCATCACATCTGTCAATGGCTGCCCAAATAATTAAAGCCATCTGTGCCCAGCGTCCCAACACGTCTCTGAATCAGTACGCAGCTCCATAATTTTGCCAACAGGAAATAGCTCCAGAACCATTATGGTTAATAATTTTTTAAAGGAAAGAAAAAGACACTAAAAAGATAAATTCTCTTTGATCCCTCTTGACCAAATCAACAAAAGGTCCTGTTAAATACAACAGCAGAGATGTTAGGAAAGTCTTCAAGATGGAGATTCTAAATCTCCAAATTGAGTTAGAGGTCAGTGCATGTATATGCCTGAATTGTTTTGTTCACAGGGAATCCAACCTACCTGCTCTCTTTGTGCATCTAGTGATGAATGTGTTGACTGATTGGAATGCAGCCAAATGCTGTTTCATGTTGAGTCTTCTCCTCAGGGTATTATGAGGCCGCACAGGGCTGTGTGAGACAGAACAATGCGTGGTTAAGAGCTCAAGCTCTTGAGTCAAACACAACCACGTGGGAGTCCAAGCCTTGTCACTCTCTTGACCTTGGGCAAATTACTTGGCCTTGCTACATCTGTTTCTTCATCTGTAAAATGGAAGTGATGATAATACTTACTTCATTAGTTATAGTGAAGATTACATAAGAAAATGTATGTTATATACTTAGCAGGCTACATGGCACGTGGTTGGCATGCAATAAACATTAGTTACTATGGTTTTTGTTATTGCGATTGGTAAGACTCCCAGGACACACAGTCCCCTGCTTTCAGTAGACTTACAAAGGACGTACAAGGGAAATGGGTTCCCAATTCTATTTCACATTCAGTAAAATTGCTATATTATTCCATTAGACTTGCTCATTGATAAAGTCTCTAGGATGAGGTGATAGAAATAACTCAGAAGTATCTACTTTTGATTAATCACTTAGGAAACAAATTTATAAGACACTTTCTAACTGCCAGACACTGTGTTAGGTACATTTTTCTCTCCAGCTATTGTTTATCCTCAGGGGAACCCTATGAGGTAGCTGTTGTGAATGTCTCCCCTCTTCTGTAGGTTAACTTGCTGGCTTTTCAGTGGCCACGCACCTCTCATACCGTCAAAGCGTGACTGTATTGTGTTCATACATTTTTTTGTTTGGCCAGCATTCTTTGGTTTGGTTAATCTCTCTTTACTCATCCTATCATAATCCAATTCAATGTCTTTGATTCGAGTAGGGCCAAATCCATCATTCCTGGGACTAACGGGAGGTAATAAAGATTCAGGACTAGATACAGAATGGTATGGCCAACTTATTTCTCAGAGATTCACATTGAGGGAAAGAGGGTCTTTTTTTTTTTTCCCTTGAGATTGCGAGAAGTATATTCATGGAAACTTGAGAGCTTGAAAGTTATATATATTTACCACTTGCCTAGAGCATATTTAAAAATAGAGACAACACAGAGAAAAGGAGAGAGAAAGAGAGATTGAGATTTAATAACATCTTTGAAACCCCTGGATGCAGATGTGCCTGAAACTAGTTATGTAAGGCAATAAATTCTCATTGTCTTGGGCTAGTTTAAGTTGAAATCCTACTAAAACAGTTCTAGCTAACCGTTGGTTCTGTGGACTCCCATGCTGCTTTATCACACTGTGTAAGAATATTGTGTTTGAGCTAAGAATACTTCCTTTTTGTGTAAATGGCTTTTCTACACACTAACCTTATTGGGGATCAGTAATATTCTTCTCCTAAATAGGTCAGTCTAACTCCTATATTTAAATGCCTAAATGTCTTTAAAATGTTTATATATTTGTAGAACTTGTTTTTATTCATCTCTTCCCTAGATTTCAAACTCATTTTCTAGTGAAGCAACTTTATAATTTGCATAAGAAAAGAAAAAAGAAAACATGTAGCTCTTGTGTTTAGGTAGCTTTAATATGGTGAGAGAAGTATTATCTTTTGTAGTCAGAGACATATGATGGACTATTGGCTCTGTGACTTTGCAGTTGCATGAGCTTGGGCAAATTGCCTAGCTTTTTGGAGCCTCAATTTCCTTATCTATCAATAGTAGGTATCTACCTACTTCACAGAGTTAACACAAGAGTTAAATGAGATTGTACTTGCAAAACAAGAATAGTTTTTGCTAAACCAGTTTAGCTTGGTATCTAGTGCCATTATCAGGGATTTTTATGAGTATCATTGGGTAGTGATACTCATAAATGATGGTGATCATTTTCCTCTTGGGGAAATTTTTTTTAAGGTATAAGGGATGGAGAGTCAAAGAAGAAACAATAATCATCCGTACTCTCTCCTTGCTTCCTCAAAATGAATCACTGTCAATGTTTTGGGGATATTTGTATCTTTTTAAAGTATTTTTATGTATTGGTTTTAAATTTATGCAAGCAATTAATCAGTTGTACTTAAAGCTTTTAGACCATCATAGAAGAAACTATGATCTCCTGAAAACACCCATGTCTATAGTGATGTCCTCTCACCAAATAGTACATACTCTGTTGAATTTGTCTCATGAAAGAGTTTCCAAAATTCTTTATATTTTTCATACATATCTACATATTGGGAGAAATATAAATACCGGTTTCTTTGATTTTTTTGTGAATGATTCATGTTAATATGTGGAAATCTGCTTGATTCCTTTGAACATTTTATAGTAATTCTTTGTGTTCATGGAATTGTTTTCATTTGTTTCTCTGTGGATAAAGATTAAATTTTTTTCATATTACAAACATTACATCTTCTGTGTGTATGTGCAAGTCTTTATCCAGAATAGATACGTAGAATGAAATTGTGGGGTAATTTAATAGATTCCCTTGAAATTGATTGTACTAATTTCAAGGTCAAGAGCAGCTATGTTTAATTTTATTTGCCCCACCATCCTAGACCTGCCCTTGCTTGTGTACACTTGATATTATCAAACTTTTTAATCTTTGTCAAATGGGCAGCGTAACGGTAATACATTGCTATTTCAATTTATATTTTCTGATTACTAATGAGGCAGAATCATTTTTCATAGGGCAATTCTGGTTTTTATCTTCTTTAAATACCTATTTGTGTCCCATAAACTGTATCATTGGCTTTTAGACATTTTTAAATAGATATGTAAGGATTATTTGAAAGCTTTAGATATTTATCCTTGGTCTGTTTTGCATCTGAATATTGTACAGCTGTGACGATTTTTTCCCAGATTGTCAGCTGTCTTTTACCTTTGTTCGTTTCCAAATTTCTTTCTTTTCCTATTTTTGCTGTGTAACTGATTTTAAGAAAATCTTCTCAACTCCAACATCTTGTTATTGTCCTTCGTTATCTTGGCATAAAAGTAGAATTACTTTCCTAAACATGGGTCTTTAATTCAACTCAATCTTATTTTTGCCTGTGCATAAGGCAGTCTTTTGCCTTATCTGAGCTATACCCCCAAGACAATCTTTTGGATTTCCGTTCTATCCCACTGATCTGTCTGCCTGTTCTTGAAGCAGTACCGCACTGTTTTAACTACTGTGGCTTTGTTGTATGCCTTGATTTCAGGAACGACAGAAATGATAAAAAAGGGACTTTTAGTGTATTTGTAATGTTTTTTATAAGGCAGAAATAAAAGTTATTGAGCACAGCAGGGTGCTGAGCACCGTGGGAGGCCTTTTCATGTTTTATCTCATTTTATCCCCATGTCAGCCACGCGAAGAAAGTGGAATTAACTGACTAGCAGATGAGAAGACAGAAGTTCAGTGGAGATTCCTAACTTTCTCAGGGTCACATAGCTTGTAGGTACTGAAGATTTGAGTTCATGCCTGTCTGACTCTCAAATTCAACCCTTCCCTTGACACCTCCCACATTTTCAGGTTCAGACCAAGTATCCTTGAGGAAAACAGTGGTATCTGCCAATTCCATTCATTTTTGTAAGCTGTTTTATTCTGCAGATAAGATCCTTAATATTGCGGGAAGCTGAAAGATGAGGCTGTACTTTAATCAGCTGTGTATATGTTGAGAACAAGAAAGAGAAGGAGAAGCGGAGCCTTTGGTGAAGTTGACCAACTATTTTCTTTATTTTAAGGAACAGTACAGTCCCGACCCTACCCCCACCTCTTAGCCTTGAGTGTTCTTCCTCCTGCTAATTAGTTCCAAATGTTCTTCAGTTTTCGGACTTCTCCTTTAGACAGAAACCTAATGCCAGCAGTGGGCATCAAGCCTTCCCTTTGGCCTTTGCTCCTGATGGCCTGGTCACTGCCTTCAGCGATTAGTAAATCATGGACAATTTCAGCTGTCACACAGTCTTGGATTTGACTCTGACCTCTCTCTGGAATCTGAAGTCCCTTGAACCAATCTGCTATTTTACCACATGGGCTTTCTTCCTGGAGAGGAACATGAAAAAGACTTTGTCCTGGGGCTGCAGAGGTTCCTGGCTGCAGACTGCCTACTTGGGCTTTGAAAACTTTCTAGTTTTCACCTGAGAAGCAGGTAGTTCAATTTATCAGGATATTCTCTTTGCCACGGAACGGGAGAAGACGAGACTTAACCCCCTTTTCTTTTAAAGAAGAATGAGGACCTGTCTCTGTTGATTTATGATCTTGGAAAGAGGAGAAGGGCACAAGATAAAAGAAGAGATGAGGAATGCTATGACAGAGTGGGTACACCTAAGGAATCTCCCCTGCCTGGAGACAAGAGAGATCTTACAGGCTATTGAAGACACGCAGGGATTTTTATTTATTTATTAACCCCCCCCCCCACTCTTAAAATGTGAAACTATATCTACTCTGACTTTTCCATGCTGAGGACTTTGATGTCCCACCTAGCTGGTAGCGAGGTCTTCAGGAAGGATATCTGAACATGGAGAAACTTTTCTTCACTGAGTTGCTCAGTTCCATTTCCTGTAGCATGCTTGAGAAAGGCTGATGAGTAAAAACGTGTTCTTGTATTTTTAGAAAACAAGGAAGTGATTGAAATGATTGCATATGAAAAACCAGAACGTTTCCCAGGGACGGAAGTCTATCATTCAGATCCAACTGGCTTTAGCCCTGCCAGATCCTTTTGCAGTTTGACTTGCATCTTGACTAGTCCCTTTGCATCTGAATCCTACGAAATACACACAGATCAAGAGCACAGAGACACAGAAATGGGAATGGTAAGGGAAATGGGGAGGCCAGGAGAGCAGAGTTGCAAGAGAGACCACATGCCCTTACTTGCCAATCTGATTTTGGAGAACAGCCAACCATTAAATGCAATGATCACACTGTCATACTGCTGAATTCAGGAGATTGTGATCACATCACTGAACAAACTGTTTTCTTCCACTCAAAACCCTTTAGAGTCTAACCTTGAGGAAGGTTGAGGACATGCCATATAACACAGCATCTCAGAAACACTGAATGTGTAGCTGAGTCAGCTTCCGAGAAGGAGAGTCAACTGCATTCTGGTTACAGCCTTCCCCTTCCCTAGGTTATCCTAGGTAGTTCTTTCCCATTTTGGACTATGGGTTTCTAATAAAGTGATGAGTAAAAAAAAAAAACCCAAGTTCTAACATCCTTTTAAGGTGAAAAGGAATATGGAAATCTTATATACCTGTTAGCTACAAAGTATCCTATTTTCTTGTGCTGGGGAATCATAGATGAGTGATTATTGCTAAGCATGAAGTAGTGCAAATGGAAAAGCCATCTAAGGGGTCAGATTAGATTAGTCCTCCCTGTCATTGATCCTTACTCAAATTCAAGAAGAAAGTGTGAAGCCAGCATGGAATTCTCTGTGGTCAGAGCCTCTGCTTATGGTCTCCATTAGCCAG
Organism: Mustela nivalis; assembly: GCF_964662115.1. Lineage (NCBI taxonomy): Eukaryota > Metazoa > Chordata > Mammalia > Carnivora > Mustelidae > Mustela > Mustela nivalis. The sequence goes on from NC_139032.1 coordinate 68,265,927, forward strand.
TTGAAGAAAATCCCTTTTCTACCTCAGACTTAATTGGTTTCTGGGCACTGTAGTCCCCAAGTGCCATTGTTATCTTGTTCGGTATGAGCTCAGGTGCAGTTTTCTGTGTATGCTTGAATCGAACTAGACAGCTCTAGTTACCAGAAGCAACTTTCATAGGAAACATTCCCCAAATATGTTCAAAGAGAAGGATTGCAATTTTGAGAAACTTAGCTTTCTTGAAGTATGCTTGGGAATGATCACATCTTAAAAGACACTTTTTTTAAAAAAAAAGAAGAAGGAGAAAAAAAAAAAAAAAACCTTTGTGGAAGTGAAAATAAATGATCTGTATGTAGTCCTGAGGTTTTCCTTCCAGTAATGTCCAAGTAAACTAATACCAGACTACTTTTCTGCAGATAACAACTATAAATTCCAAGATAAAAATTTAAGAAGTGGCAATCTAAAGGCTTTAGGGTAAACAAACACAGACACATTTTAAAATAAAGTTCATATGTAGAAAAAGAGAATAACCCTTGGTAATTTTTCTTCCTTTTGTGTGTATCTCTTTTTATGTGTGGTTTTTAATCAAAAGGCAGGTCCTAGTCTGTGTCATTCAGGTTGGCTAAAATGCAGATATATCAGCTGGAACTGATCTTCCTTGAATAACCAGTAAAACAGAGTTTAGGCAACCATGGATGCTAGAATATTAGAAAGGAGAGAACCTGGGAAGGAAGCCCTAAGTTCTGTGCATAACTTTACCCAGAAACCTGGCTGACTTTTGAATTGTGCATACACAAAACAGATCTAAGCCAACTAGTTAGGGCTAAATAACTGAACTGCGATTTAAGTTACAGCCCAAGAACAGAGTTGCAATTTGAGCCCACATTAATTGCCTGCTTAAAGAAGTCAACTCTCTTTGGAAAATACAAAAGAATCTAGAGTCTCTACCGTATGACATTCATGGTATCCATGATGTAATCTAAAGTTACTCAGTATATAGAAAAGAGTAGAGGAAATACAGATGACAATAAAAATATGAAAACAAATTCATCTCTACTGGCAAACAAAAAAGGCCAAAAAATTAATTAATTTTAACTTATCAAATTAGCAAAGGTTTTTAAAATAACCTGTGCTAGCAAAGATGTCATCAGATGGACACTCATCTGACACTGTTTGGAGTATAATAGGTATAAACCTCTTGAAAACCCATTTAGCTAGATATATTACAATGCCTAAAATATTTTATACCCCTGGTCCCAATAATTCCACTTGTAAAATGTATTCTGAAGAATATCAGCCATGAAGAGTTTTATATCCCTAAAAAATATTTATAATTTAAAAAATAATCTAAATATTGAGAATAAGGGGGTGGTTAAAACAATTGCATATAACGGAGTAATTTATAGACATTAAATTATGTTTTAAACAAATGCTGAAGACATGAGGAAGTGCTAAAGATACATATATTTCCCAAGTTCCGCACAGTATGAATGTCTTTTTTTAATGAAAGCTCACTATTTATTTGTTTATTTATTTATTTACTTACTTATTTATTAGTAGTCTCCGTACCCAGCATGGAGCCCAACACACAGGGCTCAAACTCACAACACTGAGATCAGGCCTGAGCTGAGATCAAGAGCTGGATGCTTAACTGATGAAGCCACCCAACTGCACCATGAGTGTCTTTTATATTAAAGAGATAATATTTTTAGAAACATTTTTCTAAATTTTCTCTATTGTACTCTAAATGTCTTTATGCAAATTGAGATATAATTGACTTATGACATTATGAGAGCTTCAGGTATACAGTGTAATGGTTCCGTATTCGTATACACTGCAAAAAGATCACTTATCTGAAGTAAATCTAATTACCCACCATTCATCACCACACAAAGTAGCAAATTTTGTTTTCCTTGTGATGAGAACTTTGAAGATTTACTCTCTCAGCGACTTCGAAATGTGCGCCGCAATGTTGTTGACTAGGGTCACCATGCTATGGCTTATTACATCCCTGTGGCTTATTTTATAACTGGAACTTCATGCCTCTTGATCCCCTTCACTCCTTTCACCCATCCTCAACTCCCCTCCCCAATCTGTTCTCTATATCTATGATTTGTTTTGTTTTGTTTTGGTTTTTAGATTCCACGTATGAATGAAATCATATGGTGTTTGCCTTCCTGTCTTTGACTTATTTCACTTAACAAAAAGCCCTCAAGATCCATCATGTTTTTACAAATGGCAAGATTTTGTTCCTTTTTATGGCTGAGTAGTAGTCTGTTGTATGTATGGACCTCATCTTCTTTATCCATTCGTCCATCAATGGACACTTAGTATGTTTCCATATCTTGGCTATTGTAAATAATATTGCAGTGAACCTTGGGTTACATACACCTTTTTTGAATTCATGTTTTTGTTTTCTTCAGATAAATTTTTTAAAGTGGAATTACTGGATCATATAGTAATTATATTTTTAATCTTTAAAGAATCCCACACTGCTTTTCATAGTGGCTACACCAATTTACATTCCCACCAACAGTGCACAAGGGTATCCTTTTCTCCACATCTTTGCCAGCACTTGTTATTTCCTATCTTTTTTATAATAGCCATTCTAACAGGTATGAGGTGATATCTGCTTGGGTTTGATTTGTATTTCCCTGATGATGAGTGATGTGGACCATCTTTTCATGTACCTGTTGACATTCTGTATGTTTTCCTTGGAAAAAAAGTGTCTATTCAGATTTTTGAACTATTTTTTATCTGATTTGTTGTTGTTGTTGTTGTTGTTTTCCTATGGAGTTGTATGAATTCTTCATATATTTTTGGATATTAACTCCTTCACAGATATAATCATTTGCAAATATCTTCCCCCATTCACTAGGTTGCCTTTTCATTTTACTGATAATTTCCTTTGCTGTGTTAAAGCCTTTTAGTTTGATGTAGTCCCACTTATTTATTTTTGCTTTTTTGTTGTCTTTGTTTTTGGAGTCAGATCCAAAAATTCATTGCCAAGACTGATGTCAAGGAACTTACCCACTATGTGTTCTTCCAGGAGTTTCATGGTTTCAGATCTTACATTCAAGTCTTTAATCCATTCTGAGTTCATTTTGGTATGTGGTGTAAGATGGTGATCAGTGTTCATTCTTTTGTATGTGGCTGTCCAGTTCTCCCACCACTATTAATGAGATTGTCTTTTCCCATTGTATATTCTTGCCTCCTTCATTGTAAGTTGCATCCATATTTGTATGGGTTTGTATCTGGACTTATCATTCCATTGATCTCTGTGTCTGTCTTTATGCCAATACCATACCGTTTTGACTACTGTAGCTTTACCATATAGTTTGAAATCAGGGAGCAGGAGGCCTCCATCTTCAAATAGCCATTGTGTTTTGTTTTGTTTAAGTGAAAATAATTTTTGGAGAAGATACCAAAAATAATTATCATTGTAAAAAGAAAAATTAAGATAATTGAAGAAGTTAGAAAACAGGAAACAAATATCTCTTCTTTGTCTCACTCCTCAGACATAATCCCACACTCTATATTAGTAAATAGATAGGTTGGTAAGTAGGAAGATAGATGGAGTCATACATTATAGCTTAGGACCATGACAAAAAATAATTCTAAAGTTATTCCAATAGAATAAACAGAATAGTTAGAAAACTTTCAGAAGAAAATATAATGGAGGAGGAAGGAGCCTTCTAAAAACTAAAATAATTATAAATTTAAATATTGAGGTATTACCTGATTACTACCTGCATTTTTCATAAAATTTAGGCTATTGCCAAGATTTTTCCATGATAATAAATGCGAATCTACATATCATTTTAATTGTGCATAGTTTCTGCTTTACAAATGTTCTACTTAGTTTTAAAAATGCTCTATGGAATGAATATTTAGCTTGTTTCCCAGATTCACTATTATAAGCTGTGCTTTAATAAATGTCTTTCTATTCATATTTTTGAAAAGTTTTCTCATGATTTCCTTAGAAACAGATTTGCTGGATCAGAGTCACGTTTTAAATTTTGATATGAATTGCCATTTTTCCTTCAGAAGAAGTAGGCTAATTTATAGACTTCTACCAGCATTTTGTAAGAGTGCTCATTTTTCTGCATTTTACTAACTCTTGATATTATAAATTTTGTAAATTGTTACCAATATAATAGGTAAAAAATATTTTCTTGTTTAGATTCGAATACCTGATTATTTATTGATGTATTGCATCTTTTCATATGCTTATTAATCTTGTGAATTTCTTTTGCTTTTCTAGTTCATGTCTTTTGACTATTTATTTTACTTTTTAGCAAAATGATACACATGCATAGTTTAAAAGTCCCACTATGACAAAAAGGGTTATTAGCCAAAAAAAAAAAAAAAACCCAAAACAAAAAACAAACATTTCTCTATCTTTTTTTCCCCTCCCATACCTGGTTTGCAAAGGTAACTATGCTCAAATTCTTAAGTGGTTTCTTCCAATAATTTAATTTATTTAATTTTATGTTTCTAAATTATATGCTTCTTTATTGCTTCTTCATTTTCTAGTTTCAGGAATTATTCTCAGTTTCCTACTAGGTAAGAGGAAGATTTAGCTCTTTCTCCACATTCACCACATTCTACCCCCTCTCTACAGACCCATGCAGTTCTCTTTTATCATTCTTCCAGTATAGATATATCATAAATCTGGGCTAAACTTATATTTACTTTTACATCATTATTATATAAATATTACCCACAACTCAGTAAGTATTGTACATAGTTTATATTTTCTTTTTGGTTCAAATTTTTGTTTTCCCTGAAGTTTATAAGTACCTCATTTGGGGGTTTGCTTAATTTTCTATGTACAAAAGTCTCTATGACCAAATTCTCTGCTGGAGTGATACAACTCTTAATGGTTTAAACACTTTAGGTGAACTTTAATTTCCTTTTTAAAAATATGTTTCCATCAACTTGCTCCAGTCTCAAGTAGTTGATATTTAACCTGCTGCTCTTCTGAAATTCCTTTTGCTGGTCCCTTGTGTTTCAGCCCATTTTCTTGGACCTCATTTCATCCTTTTCCCTTATTTTGCTATAGGACATAACTCCAATATAATACTGACAAAAAGTATGTGAAACCGTTTCACTTTTGAGAGCTTGTATTTCTAAAAGAGAGTTTTTTTTTTTAACTCTTGCATTTGATTGGGAATTTACTTGTATATATAATTCTAAGTTAGAAACCATTTTTTTCCCCCCTCAGAATTTTAAGGTATTTTTCTTCATGTTTATAGCACTCATGGTGGTGCTGGAGAGTCCAATGTTGTTCTGATTCTTGATGTGTTGTGTTTTTGTCTTTCTTCCTGGGAGTTTTCAGAATCTTTTCTTTATTCTTAAGACACTAAAATTTCATGATGTATTTTCAAGTCCTTTTCTATTACTTGGAGTAGCCTTTAAGTAAATTTGTGTCCATCAGTTTTAGGAAATTTTTTGTATTATTTCCTTTGTAGTTTCTTTCTGTTCTCCGTCTCTGTCTTTAAGACACGCACACTTTCTCACTCTCTCTGGAACTCTTATTGGTTAGATGTCTTAAATTGTTTCTCTAATTCCTCATAATGTTAGCTCCCATTATCTCTCATTAGTTTATTGTTCTTTTTTCTAGGAGTTTTTTTAGACTTTCTGGACCCTGAGACATTCCAATTTTTACTGGATGTTTTATTTTAGCTATCATATTACTATGTTCTAGTGGTTCTTTTTTATTCCCTTCATGTTCTTTTTTTATAATGTCCTTTTCTTTTTTTCTTCAAGAATCTCACGTCTTTTTGTTATGAAGGTATTATATTTTTAAGCTTTCTTTTTCTCCTTATGTTATTGCTTTCCTTCTGTGTTAATTTTGCTTTCTGTCTTTGATACTGGAGGCTTTCCACATGTATCTTGTGATCCTTATCTATATTTTGGAATCAGGCACTAGAATCTAATTGAAAGCCATGTGTAGGGGTAGAGCATTGGTATGCTTATAGAACAGTGGGCCATGAATAAGGCATCAGAGTCATACAGTTTCTTCTCTACACTAAGATTTTTAAAAATGTTATGACATCTCCCATTTGTATTGTCTCTTCTCTTATTATTTTTGTCTTCATGTCTAGACTTTGTCCCTCCTTTACTGCCATTATACTGGAATTCCAGAAGGTACCCAAGATAAATGTATACATTCAAGTTGTGACGCCTAACTACACCCATTTTTTCCCCATTAAGATGTTTGTCATTTTAATAATTCTCTGTATAGTAACAATATTTGTTTAAATATGTTTGATTTTATTCTCTTATTTTTATATGCTCTTAATTAATTTTATTTATAAAAAATTTTAATCCTTGTGTAGTTACATTTCTCAAGTGTATATCATGTTTAGAAAAAACAGAGGTGCCTGGGTGGCTTTATTGGTTAAACATCTGCCTGCAGCTCAGGTTATGATGTCATGATCCCAGGGTCCTGGGATCAAGCCCCATATCAGGCTCTCTGCTCAGCAGGGAGACTGCTTCCTCCTCTATCTGACTGTCTCTCTGCCTACTTGTAATCTCTGTCTGTCAAATAAATAAATAAAATCTTTAAAAAAAAAAGAAAGAAAACATTTTATGGGCATTTTTATAATCTGTGTAAAATTTAAGATTACATTGGGAGACAATTCACATTCTTAATTATTTGAGTCTTATCTAGAAACCTGAATATCTCAGAAGATATTCAAATTTTTATGCATGGTCTTCTTCATAGAAAACTGTATATTTCTTGGGGCACCTGGGTGGCTCAGAGGGTTAAGTCTCTGCCTTCGGCTCAGTTCATGATCCCGGGGTCCTGGGATCGAGCCCCGCGTCGGGCTCTCCACTCAGCAGAGAGCCTGCTTCCCTTCCTCTCTCTCTGCCTACCTCTCTGCCAACTTGTGACCTCTGTCTGTCAAATAAGTAAATAAAAATAAAAATAAAAAACCTGTATATTTCTTAATTTCATTCTAGCTATTGTTGCTATATATGAATACTATAGATTTTCATGTGTTAATCTCAAATTTGCTTACCTTTTTCTATCACTCTGTTATTTTCAAACAATTTTTGCTAATTCTTCCATATTTTAATTTCTTGTTCCATACTTTATTTCAGTTTCCACTATGTTCCAAAGTATTAGGCACTGAGGACATAATGTTAAATAAGAAGAGGGTAGGCCATGGGCCTACCCTTGGATAAATAATTACATCATTTGCAAATAATGATAATACTTTTTCCTTTCCAGTATATATTACTATTATTTATTTTTATTATTCTATTGCTTGACTAAGACCTCTAATCTAAAATTGAAAAACAGTAAAGATAAGCTTCATCTTTATCTTGTTTATAATTTGAAAAAATATTTGAATAAATTTTAGAACATTTGAATAAATTTCATCATTAGGTATAATGTTGGCTACTAAATTCTGGTTTTTAAAAAATTCATTGATGATTAAGAATTTTCCTTCTGTATTATATTTATGAAAGGTTTGTAACATAAATAGTGTTAAGTTTTATCAAAGTCCATTTAATTGCTAAATAATTAACTTGTTAAACCATCCTTGAACTAGTGGAATAAACCCCACTTGGTAATTAGAATATTCTATTTTTATCCTACTTGACATAATCCAATCATACTTCGGTTAAGATTCTTACATTTATAGAAATAAAAAAAATGATCTATGATTTTCTTTTGTGATCTTGTCTGATGTTTGATATCAGGATTACACTAACCTTAAAGTAAATGGGAAGTTTTTCAGAGCTCTTAATGTCAAGAAACATTTTTAAAAGCACAGTAAATTTCTCGCCTTTGAAAAGTTGGAAAGAATTCACAGACAAAATTAGTTAGATTTCTTTTATGATGTTCTGTTGACACCTGTTCAGTTTTTGATATATGAGTTTTGGTCTACTCATTTTTTGGTTTTTTAGAACCCATTTCCAAACTTTTTTCCTTTAAAGTCATCCATCTATTTTATCAAATGTGTTGGAATAAAGTAGCACTTATTATTTAATTGTGAGGTTTTTTTAAAAGATTTTATTTATTTATTTGACAGAGAGAAATCACAAGTCGATGGAGAGGCAGGCAGAGAGAGAGAGAGAGGGAAGCAGGCTCCCTGCTGAGCAGAGAGCCCCATGTGGGACTCGATCCCAGGACCCTGAGATCATGACCTGAGCCGAAGGCAGCGGCTTAACCCACTGAGCCACCCAGGCACCCTAATTGTGAGTTTTTAAGTGTCTTCTAGATCTGTGATTTGATCAGTCTTCTCATTCATTTATTTGTGTTTTAATCCTTTGGACCTTAGTTAAATTTTTTTAAGGGCTATTTACCGGGGTTATGCTTTTTAGTAGTAATATATACATTTTCAATGTCTATAATTCCTCGATCGATGGTATTTTTGGTAGAAAAGAGGTAGACACCTAGGTATGACTTTCTGTCTTACAAGTAAAAGCTAAGGTGTAACTATTTGAAGAGATGACAGAAAAAATCAAGATGTAATAGGAAATATGAAAGGATGTTTCTGATAGAGTTGATCAGAAACAAATAATTTGGGGTCAAATGCCCTTGTATCTGGGCAGAAGATGGCATTTACCAGATCGCATGTATGACTTGGTAGGACATATTATGTATGCTCACAGACACAGTATGCAAGACTTGACCAAAGCATTATTTCAGGTTTCTTATTGTATTGATGCAGAAACTAAGCCACAAAGACTTGAAAGACTTACTAAAGGTTGCACAGCATGCCAATAAGATTTTTGAGGACTACTTAGTCCAATAGAGTTCTTTACACTATACAACACTTTTTTTGTTGTTGTTGTTTTAAAAGAAAATATGTGGATGTAGGTCAAAGGAAGAAATGCAAGGAGGCACTTCCATAAATGCTTTATAAATATTGTTCTGATATGATGTCAGACTCCATCTTCATTTCCTAGGTGAAGAACCCCAACACCAAGAGATTAAAGAAGAACAAGTTATGATCCAAATCAAGTCTGATACTTCTTTGAATGGATTGCTTCCCCTGTCAGTATCTCAATAAAGAACCCTACTTCTTTCAAAAATCAGCAAATAGAAATGCTATGAAGAAACAAATTGGGAGAAATTGTCATTCTTGTAAGTATTCATGGAAAAGTTCTTTAGTTGTTGCTACTTTTTTACTTATTAAAATAGGAAAAATTTTTCCCCCTCTCTCTCTCTGCCTGCCTCTCTGCCTGCTTGTGATCTCTCTCTGTCAAATAAATAAATAAAATCTTTAAAAAAAAAGTAGGAAAAATTTTCAAAAATGATAATATGCAATGCTTGCAAGGGTCCAAGAAATTGGGCCTCATATACTATTATAAAATAATAATCATTGGAACAACAAATTAGCAAACTAAGGGAAAATGCTATATGCATGAAGGTATTTCTTGCAGTAGTATCTAATAAAAGACTTGAGCAATAGAATTAATCAGAGGAGAAGGTCTTAGGTAAATTGTGGCACACACGAGACTATTGTGTAGCTAATGAAAATATCATTATCATTAGGAATACAAACGTGAGACAATGCCCTTACTTCTTGGTCCTCACTTGTCTATACGTGGCTCAGTTGGCTCCATACACGCGGAAATCAGAGTGAAGGCCAGCTGGACTCTTATCTGGGGACTCTTGGAAGAATGTGCTTCCAGGCTTATTTAAGTTGTTGGCAGAATTTAGTTCTTGGCAGTTGTATGATGGGGCTTGCCATATTCTTGTTGGCTGTGGGCGGGGCTTCACTCTCATCTCCTAGAAACTTTCCTCAGATCCTTTCCTGTGGCTCCTTCTACCTCAATGTTGGAGACCCTCCCTTATGTTCTTCTCACACTTTAAATCTGATTTTCTCTTTTGCTACCAGCTGGAGAAAACTCGTTGCTTTTATGCGGTTTGTGTGATTAGGTTAGGTCCACATGCATAATCTCCCTATTTTAAGGTTAATGTCCGCAAATCCCTTTTGTCATGTCACTTAACATAATCATAGAAATCAAACTAAGGGGCAAGTAGGGTCCCGGGGTCCTCTTAGAATTCTACCTGCCACATCACAGATAGCCACAGCTGCCACACTCTCCCTTTAGGTCTTGTTTTAGTTGTTAACCTTTCAGCCAGATGTTTCCTGGAATCTATCTAAAATTTCATTTGTACCTATAATCCTCACCCAAGTGTCTACCCCATTTGTCTGTTTTCTTTCTCCTATATTTAGCACTTATCCTCTAACATACAATATCGTTTACTTATTTATGTTGTTGTTATCTGTCTCCTCCAGCACATGTAATCTCCATGAGATTGGGAACTTTGTTGTTCTTCGCTTATAGTCACTGCTAGGTTGGCGTTTGGACAATAGCAGACATTCAGCAAATATGCATGTATTGAGTGAATAAATAAATAATACAAAATTAACATATGATTACAATTACCTAAAAATATATGGCATCATGCTTTCTCCAGAGTTTGTTGTTTCATTTTTTTTTAATTTTTTATTTTTAAAAGATTTTATTTATTTATCTGACAGACAGAGATCACAAGTAGGCAGAGAGGCAGGCAGAGAGAGAGGAGGAAGCAGGCTCCCCACTGAGCAGAGAGCCTGATATGGGGCTCAATTCCAGGACCCTGGGATCATGACCCGAGCTGAAGGCAGAGGCTTTAACCCACTAAGCCACCCAGGTACCCCTGGAGTTAGTTGTTTTAGAAGGATCACTCTTGTTATGGGCTGCATGGAGTTAGCTTGTGGGTCTCTGTGACCCCCAAACTGAGAGGTTCTTTGCACCCTGGCAGCTATACCTAGTGGCTTGTAGTTCCCACCATAAAAACTAAACTAAACTAAAAGTATGAATGTGTGTAAACACAATTAAAATAGTTATTGTTAAGGTGGTGAGATTTTAGGAGCTTAAAAATCTATTTCCTAAACTTTGTGCTGTTGTAATAGTGACATAACAAAGAAAATGGCTGTTCTCTGGGGGGTGGAATCAGCCAAGTATGACATACCTAAGTAAGCAGTTTTGAGGTAATGCTAAGGACTCTGTGGCTCATCAGAGAGAAAAACATGCCAGAGGCAATGTGGTGGAGGAGAAAGAGCATGGGAAATGGAATCACAAAGACCTGGATTTGAGTCTTCTTTCTGGTATTTACCAGTTGTATGACTTGAAAAGTCACTTAACCCCTCTGAGCCTATTTCCTCACTATAGAAATGAGGACACTCAATACTTTCATCATTGGGCTGCTGTGAGGGTCATGTGAGATACTATTTCTATGACTTACCACAGAACAAATGCTCAGTCTTATTTTCTTTCACTTCATCTAGCCTATTCACCCTTTTGATTGCCAAGAGAAAGGCTGCTTATGCTATACCAACTGCCCTTATTCATTTAACCTATATTTAGTTACAGAGAAGGACTTTCTTGAGAGGGTAGAACAATTATTTGATGAAAGGAGTATCACCAAACTTAAAAAATAAAATTGGTTCATAATGATTGTAATTAGCCTAAAATGGCAGTAGCAGGAATTCCTATGTGGCTGTAAAGGATTTCTTGAGCTCCAAAAGACTTCCCTGTACTGTCATGTTATTGTATCTTGAAGTGTCTAAATAAAACTGCATTCTATATGGCAGGAGTTTCAATGTCAAATATTGGTCACTACCAGATCGAATGTTAAAATTTTACTTGAAATAGGGAACGATGTGTGTAAGTTCCGATCCTGTCAGTTTCTCATTATTTGACCTTGAGCCATTCACTTTACCTCTCTTGGCCTTCTGGTACATTCTGAGAATCTTTGCATGCATGAAAAATGACTCTCTGAAGTAAAGTAATTCCCTAATAAAAGTTATTATATTTTGAGCATCTAGTATATTCCAAGCACTGTGCTATATTCTTACATTATCTTCAACACTCAAAACAAGTCAAATAGCAGATGTCATTGTCTCCATTTTATCTATAAGGAAGTTGAGTCTCAAAGAGATGAAATAAATTCTCAAGAGAAACACAACTAAATGTTAGAGTCAATCTACTGCTGTAATCTGTTATTTGGAATTTGGATCATTCTTTTCAATACATGTACTCTCTCGCTGCTTTTTGGGTCAAAGAGGATTTGGCTCAACATTCTATGCTTTCATCTAAGTCCTCAGTTTTTAAAAATTAAGAAAAGTTGGTTTGCTCCTTGCTGTACCCCTGGTATCTAGTAATATACCTGTTACATAATAGGTGTTCAATAATTAACTTCTGAATAATGAATGAATGAATGAATGAACAATGTATAAGACCTAGACAGAGTCCTGTGTCTTGCTTCCTTTGACATATAGTAGTATTGGTCCTTTCTGTTATAAATCCATAGACTATATTATTACGATATCCTTGTTTCTACACTTTTATCTGCAGTTAATAAAAGAAAACATTGTGAAATGTTTTGTTGTGATTAAATACACAGTATCTATAGTTGCCCCCAAATCTGATCATTTTTCCCCAAATTCTGATAATCCCATTTTAAAAAAGTAAAGCTTAAGGTATGTCTTATGTTTTATGAACCTATTATTTCTTTCATCTTCCTTCCCTCTCTTAGAGTTCACAAATTAAAATATTAAATCTTACCATTTGTCTAAGAAAACTACTCGGGATAGACATTAAGTGCATTGTATATTTTTGTAGCATACTCCTTTTACTGAGACAAGATAGTATTTTATATCTTAATTCTCATAAAATTTCTAGCAGAATTTTAATGAATCATTATGGAAATGCTCTCAACCACAAGTATTTTTTTAAAAAAAGTTGCAATGTATAAACACTGCATAGACACCTGACCTAAATTATCTTTATTTAATTCCCCCCAAATCTATGAAGTAAGCATGAATAATTGAAATTTGTAAATCAGGAAGCCAAGACTAAAAGAACTACATATATGCCCAGGGTGACCCATTTGGTTAAGTAGTAGAGCCAGGTTTCAGAGGCAGACCTCTGAGTCTAAAGATAATGTTTTTAATGAATATATATTCATTGTCTAAAATATAACTTTTCTAGACCAAGAAACACCTCATGTGTTCTGTGATGACTTCACCTGTTTTTTACTTCAATTTTCTTGTTTTAGTTGAATTAGTCTAAGTTATGCTGCAGTAACAAACAACATCAGTAATTTCACTTTTGTACTTATGTATCAAAATAGGTTTGCACTGACTGGAAGATCAGGATGGAAATCCATGCACAGACAATTAACTCTTTCAAACTCAAAATGATACATATCATTTCTGTCAACATGTCATGGCCAAAGCAAATTACATGGCTAAGCCTAACTGTAAAGAGTAGGATTTACAATCTTCTAATGTATCCAGAAGGAGAGAAGAATCTATCAGTGAACCATGACAGTGTCTTCACAAATCCATGTTTTTTCTGCCCTTGTCAGAGTTGAAAATATTCTCCTTCATAGGAACAAAATATGGATTGTGAAGTTCAGTTTTCATTAAAAATTATACCATCATTTATTTTCATATAAAATTTTCTGCCATTAGTTCCAGTACTTCCTTCTTGCATTTTACAAACCTAAGTAAGCCCTTTTGGTTGTCCTTCATACTTATTCTAAGAATCATATAAATCTAATTATTTTTTTATGATCAGTTGGTCACCTTCATTGTTTATCTCTTTTATTCATATCCTTTAAAACTGCACTCATTAGAGCTTCTTGTGCAGTTATGCTGACCTCACGAAATTGTCCCCACTTTTTTCCAGCATTGTGAAAACTTACTGTTATAAAGTCGTAATTCCAATTTTGTGTGCCTGATGTCCCTGGAGATTTCTTATTTTGAAGATTAAAGATGCTTTGAAAAGAAGGATGCAGAATGTTTATTCCTCCCCTACCTTTAATAGCAAGCTCTTGGAGATGTGCAAAATAAAGGAGTTTGAAGAAAAAGGAAAAGAAAAGAAAGAAACTTTCAAGAAAGAGGAACCCAACACAGAGAAGTGGTGAAGCAGAGTCACAAGATGACAGGTACAAAGGACATCTAGAGAGAAGCCAGCTCAGATTGTAGCAGGAGGATGGAGAATAGAGATCTCTGGGAAAGAAGTTCTCCTGACAGTCTGATCTATTTGAAAAATGCACAGGATGGGGCACATGGGTGGCTCAGTGGGTTAAAGCCTCTGCCTTCGGCTCAGGACATGATCCCAGGGTCCTGGGATCGAGCCCCGAGTTGGGCTCTTTGCTCAACGGAGAGCCTGCTTCCCTTCCTCTCTTTATGCTTGCCTCTCTGCCTACTTGTGACCTCTGTCTGTCAAATAAATAAATAAAATATTAAAAAAAAAAAAAAGAAAAGTGCACAGGTGATCAATCTGATGGAAGAACCAAGGATAGGTACATTAGTTACTCATGTCGAAAGTTTCCTTCCTATTCTAGGAAGAATAAATATGTTGTGAAAAAATGGAACTATACCTGTTGAACTTGGCTCTACTATGTAAACTCTTTAAACAATAACTTAAGTTCTGATATTAATTAAATGAATTTAGACATAGTAGTGATAAATTATGTTTAAATAGCACCCATTCTGCATGCCTTTAAAAAAAATAAGTTTTATTTTTAAGTAATCTCTACATGTAATGTGGGGCTCAAACTCACAACCACGAGATCAAGAGTCACATGCTCCACTGATCAAGCAAATCAAGCATGCATGCCTTTTGCATTGCATTTTGAGATGTGGCTTGAAGAGTTGGAGATAATCTTGCCTCCTCTAGAGTGTAGGCTCTCCCTGTCACCTGTGTTAACTAATGTAATGTGGTACAAGTGATGCTGGAGCTTTGGGGGGCTGGACTTAAAGGGACCTTCTAGCTTCCATTTGCAATATTTTGGAGTGCTTCCTTTTAGAAGGCTGCCTTGCAGCTCCCATGCTCTCAGAAAGTCCAAGTGAGATATGTGGAGAAGAACTAAGAACTCTGATGGAAGCCCTGACTATCTCCAGCTCCCAGTCAGGCCCCTGCTGAATGCAGACACACGAGTGAAGCCAAGTAAGACCCCCCAGAAGTACCACCCAGCAAATACAGAGAAGCACGAGTAATAAATCATTATTTCCTTACACCACCAATTTTGGGGTGATTCATTATCCCCAAATAGAACGCTGAAGCAATATCTCCATTGTGAGGATAGAAGAAGTGGGGTGATACAAGAGAGCTAGCTCATCAATGAAAATGCCAGGAAATTAATAAATAATACCTTCAAAAGACAAATCAAGAAAAAGAGCACTGTAAGTATATTATGAAAGGTGTGGAGATAGAATCAGTAGAAACAACTAAAGCATTTCAGGTTGTTGCCTGGGGCCAGACTGTGGGGTGGGCCAGGGGAATACAGTTTTTCATTATAGACCTTGTAGTGGTATTTGATTTTTAAAATGTGAACATGAATTGCTTTAATAAAAGTAAAATTTATATATTTTTAAATTGTCCTTGGGATATCAGTTATATGAAGGTAGAGCATGTGAAGGCCTCAGGGTCTGGCAGATGAATGAGGAGACAGCTCTAATTTGGTCCATGGCTCTCGTTGACCTTCTGGCCCCTAAAGGTTTGTCCTCTCTTCTAGCCCTCCTTTTTCTGTTTCTGTTCTTGGAGACTAGTTCAAAATGAGGGTGTATTTTATCATACAGGTGAAGACTCGCAAGTAACTTAGAAGAAAGAAAAAAAACCAAGGGGCAGCAATGAACTGCCCCTTTTGTCTTCAACTAATTTCTATCATGACCCCATGTTTTAGAAGAAAACGCAGAGAGAAAAAGCCCAGAAGCCCTTCAACTTCTAAAACCTGAAACAAAAGAATAGTATCTTTAGGTTACTGGCTCTGCAAATCTCTAAATAGCCCCAACTCTGTGTAACCTGATTGACAGACAACACTTGTGTTCTTTGGGCCCCTTCTTTTTGTGACTGTGAATCTCAAAAGAACTTGGGGTTCCTCCAGTAATACATGTAGAAATAGCTCTGGAAAATCTTCTTATTTTCATTTCCTCCATCTTTCCTTTTAAAATTCTTAAGCCATTCTTTGGCCTATTAGATGGCTTGCTTCAAGCCATCCATTATTTCTTAGAGGAACACTGTCTATGGCTTCAGCTACACAGTTCTGACAACTGGACTACTTAGTTGGTTCAGGCTTTTAAAAAAAATCAATCAAAGCAGCTGTTTGGCAAAACGTACTGAATGATTCTCTCATTTTTCAGCAAGCTGTTGTGGAATTGTATCACATCAACTCAAGGGTTCTCTCATTCTCCCAAATATCTCTGCACTCTTTTATGGGCTTTCCTTTTTCCATCCTATCCTTGCCCAGCCTCCAGCTTAATTTGCCTTCAAAGGAAGCCCCACAGGATTATGCTTTCTGGTTGGGTGATTCCAGTAATGAAGGTGGAGCTATTCTTGGGGAATGGATCAAAGAATATTTGTATGGTCAATTTGTATGCAAAAATGTTAAGATGGAAGGGCCAAGTGAAGGCACTGCCTTTGCTTTCTCTACCCTTGCCAGCACTAGTCACTGAGTCCATCCTTGGCCCATCTGACATCATCCCAGCTTGTTCCAGGCCCACTGGACTTGGAATCAGATCTTATGCTCACAGGCCATTCTCTAGTCTGTCAAGCGTAGCAATAACAAAAGTAAACGCTAACTGTTGAGCTTCTGCTGTGGGTCCAGTGCTCAACTGGCTCCTTCTTGCCAATCCTTCCACCAATCCTGTACGTTGGGTGTGATTATTCCCATTTTACAGATAAGCTTACATACTGGCTCAAGGCCACATAACTAGTCACAGGTAGAGATAGGATTTTCATCCATATCTTTCTGACCACAAACCTCAGTCTACTTTGTCACATTGCTCTGGTTATTACTGGCTTTTTGGGCCCTACAACTGTGCTCATACTATTGTGTAGACCTTAAGTAGGTAGTCCAAAATAGCTTAGCTCTGTGCTCCATTGAGTCTCTCTTTCTAGGGGCTTCTCACTGCTACTCTATTTTTAATGGATTAAACTCCCTTGAAGGAGACATTTATCTGAATCTGGCCCATTCATTTAAATCTATTCCTTGAATGCCTGGCTGCTTCGGTAGAGGCCAGGCTAGAGAACAGTCAGTTCTCTCATCCCCCATTGCCAGGTCTCATCTGCTGCCCAAGACCTCAACCCTTAAAAATACAAACATTTAAAAATAAAAAAAGATGATGATTATATTCATTATTTACTCATGTCATCACATTCTAAGCACTGTGCTATACTTTGCGTGGGACAGAAAGACAAATACTGTCCTCAAGGAGCAACTGTGTATTCGAAGTGGTTCATAAGTATAGGTACTTAGTATTAGTACTTAGTAGGTACTTAGTATTACACTAGTAATAGGAACTGTGGGTATAAGCACCTTTGTAACTCTTACCATGTTCTAGACACTTTACAAAGCTTACTTCACTTTGTCCTCCCAACAGCCCGGCAAGGTAGATTTGTATTATCCCATTTTAAAAGAATAAAGTTGCAATATGTAGGTAAGGTTATAAACCCACTTTGGCTTCAGATCCAAGCATTAAACACTCCTGGGTTTCATGAACATACTGCACAGGTTGCTGGACGATAGGTCACAGGAATGAAGAGGAGAGGAAAATACCACCCAGCTGTGTAAAGCTATGATGGCTTCCTGCAGGAAGCAGCACTTGAGTTAGGCTCTGAAGGACTGGTAATACTGGGCTCCAGAGGGTAAGTATGCAAGAAGGGCCTTTCAAAGGAGAGGGAAGCAGTCAGCTGGTTGTTCATGGGCTGTGTGGCTGAGGCCCCAGACTGCCTCCTGTCTGAATTGTTACATGAGTCATCGGCCTAGCACTGAACACCTGGCACTGTGCCAGAGTGGGTGGCTTTTTTGTTCATAGTCTAAATATGTCTTTGGGAAAAATACCTTTATCCCTCTTTAGCAGGATGCCTGGTTTCTCTCCTGGTTTATTGTCACCTGTGAGATGATGGAGTCCTTCCTTCAAGAACGTCAGTCGGAAAGGACCTTGAATGAGGACATTGACACAGAAGGGAGAGTAGCTATGAGCCACACCAGAGGGGTGGATTCACTGCCCAGCCTAGGGAAATGCTTTCAGTGTTGCTCCACCCCAACAATTGTTCCTAATGGGGGACAGATGGTAGCAGGCTATTTAACCTCAGTGCATTTCCCGAATGTGACATGTCTCTGCCTGTTGATGACTGAACTGAGAGGGCTGGGGAGAAAACCAAGGATAGAATCCTCACCCTCTGCACCTTTCACATGCCCCATCTGCTCCCAGAGAAAGGTCATCGTAATGATGAGTTTGTTACCCCATGTTTTCTACTGAGGGGCAGCTCTGAAAAAATCTTGAGGGGAAGTCTAATCTTCACCACACACAGCAATGGCCTTGACCACAAACAAAAATTTGTGGAGATTCCTGGATTTTCCTAATATTCTAACAATAAATCCTTTTCAACCCAATCTCACTGCTCATGTAGCATCATCTTGACTAAACTTTTTATTCACATCATCTGCTTTCTCCCCTCCACATGTGTCATCATGGGTGGCCTTTTCTAGTTGCAGTCACAACGGTTTCTTGTTATTTTTCTCCTTTCTTTTTTTGTTTTGTTTTGCTGAGGTATTGCTTGCCTACTCCTGATATTAGGAATGTACCTGTCCTTTCTCTTTCTTAAGTCTGAACTCCAGCCTCACTGATTATATTCATTGTGTTCCAAAATAATGAGTCCCTTGATTTGGCAGATGAATTTTAATGTGATTTCTTTTCCTCAAGAGATACCTGCAGAATCCTTAAAACAAGAAGACTCAAAGTCCTTTAGTTTCACAAATGAATTTTTACACTACTTCTCTGTCCATGTACATATGTGTATATTTCACTTTCTTTTATTCCATTTTGGTTGTGTATCTCAGTGGTTGAGGCAAAACCTGGTGCATGACTCTGCAAGTTCTAGGAGTCTAGGTCAGGCACATGGAAAGAAGGTGTATTGTTCTGAGGTGAACAGTGTCCTTTCTTCTGTGGTATAATGAGGCATGGAGCAGAATTTCTCAATAAAATTCTAATGCCAATAGGAGAAAACAATTTTTAAAAAGGTGGGGGGGGGATGAGAAATATCCTGTTACAGAATGCCACATGCAAAAATTCTCTGATGGTCTTAAAGAGTCGACTGATTGAAGAGTTCCATAGGATGGTATGAAATCATCATTCATTACACTGGGTGATGTATGCTCCCATGACTTGTGGTAGTAGTTCAGGTGTGTCTTTCCCACTGTCTTTCACCCCCAACTTTCCTCTTTATTTTTATAAGGCTGCTATTATATAGCTTTTTCCTAAAGAATACTAAGCCATTTTTTCCAAATGCACTAGACTCTAGGCAAAGAGCATCTTTGAACTTCTGGTAGTGTCACCGGATATTTGTTGGTGTGCTGGTTGAATTAGTGTGCAGCTTTGAATTTTCTTTCCAGTGAAGTAAGGTTTTAAGGCTCTTGCAGATTCTCTTAATCTTTTGCAACACATGAATGATCCTTCCATTCTAAAGGCCACATGGTTGATTTGGTAATTTCTATAGATCTGTCTCTCACTGGTTTGCTTTTGTCTGCTCATTCCTTTTCTGTTAGTTAATTATTTCATGAGATTTTGCTCTACCTTATTTACCATCCCCAATTCAGGCCATCTCTTATTCTTTTCCTCAACGTTAGAGCTTTACAGCCTAGCTTCCAAGAGCCTGGGGTTTCATCTCTACATATTGCACACCATTTCCCCTGTTGTTAACTGAAGCAGAGACTAGGAATTATGTAATTCCACACTCCATTGGTCATTTGTAGGCTTGGCTTTATGAGGATTTTGTCTCTGAAGACCTCATTCCATGAGAACTATGGTATCTGAAAGATGGGAGAGGAGAAATGCAGGTCACTGACTGGAGTGAGAACCTATCTGCTATTAGTTCTTTACATCCATTAGTTTGGTTGGAAAATGTTTTTTAGAATTCTATGCAGGAAGACTTTGTGTATGTGTGTGTGTTAATTACATGAACTCCATATTTTAATAATAATATACTGAGGGCTTTTAAAATATTTCAGCATTGTTTTTATCATAAAAGACTTTGAGATTTTTATTGTTTAGAATTTGGCATTTTTATTTTAACTTTTTTGTTAAACTGTAACTTTTAAACTCACAATTTTGATTCAGATTTGAATATAATCAGTTAAGCTAATTCTAATATATTTTGCAAACTCAAGGCTAATAAAACATTTTTAAAAAGCAACTGAAGATATCTTTTGAGCACCTGTATTCAAAAATTTACTGATTCTTGGGGCGCCTGGGTGGCTCAGTGGGTTTAGCCGCTGCCTTCGGCTCAGGTCATGATCTCAGGGTCCTGGGATCGAGCCCCGCATCAGGCTCTCTGCTCAGCAGGGGGTCTGCTTCCCTTCCTTTCTCTCTGCCTGTCTCTCTGCCTACTTGTGATCTCTCTCTGTCAAATAAATAAATAAAATCTTTAAAAAAAAAAAAATTTACTGATTCCTCCCTGGAAACTTTAGCCAAAATATCATAATTAAAGAGATAATAAATCACATGTGGAGTTCAGGAAATCTCAAACCTCCATATTTCCAGTCCTTCCATCTTCTAATTCATCTTTTTTCTTTTTATTGCTGCCTTAATGCTCTTTCTAAAATATATCTGAAATCAAGTGGTTTCCCTGATCAAAAGTCTTTAGTGACCTCATGTAATTTCATAAATTAAGTTCAAATTCCAAGAATTGACAGTGCAAAATCACCACAATGTGTTTTCAACTTCCCTTAAACTCATATTTTTTCCATTTGCTTTCTCCCTCTCTTCCTCTCTCCCTCCTTCCCTTCATCACATCCTTCCTCCCTTCCTTCCAGAGTATTATGCATTCACCAAAGTAGTAAATACCAGACAAAGGGGAATGAGTCATTCCTCAAAGACCGCCAATCCACAGTCTTCTGAAAAGGTCCATTATACATTCTATAGATACTCTGGTCTTGTTGTCTTTGGTCCACTGTGTTCCCACCACTCACTCCACTCTGCCTTTTCTTCACCTCAAATACCATCTCCATCATCATCTCTCCCCTCTCTACTCCCTTCATCCAAACTCATCTCCTTACTGAACATTCCTCAACCTAAGGTGTCCACCACCTTCTTTGTGCTTCCTACAATATAGCTTTCCTTCGTTGGAAATTTTTTCTGATTGTGAAAGCAATACATACTCATATACTCATTCTATAAGACTCCAAGAATGGAGATAATTGTAAAAAGAAAATACGATACATGGTTTAGTATACAAGGTATTCACTGGGAATCTGGATGTTCAGCTTCTAATTTCATTTCTGCTTCTTAGGAGCTGGGAGTCATTGAGTGAGGCACTTATCCACTGTAGGTCTCATATTTTTCTCTTCAAAAAGGTGAGAACTGAGTTTCTTGGTTTTTTAGAACCATTCTGGTTATAGAATTCAACGTCTAATTTCCATGTCTATAAATGTGTATTGTGTCTTGTCTCCTACATTGGGCAATGATGTGTTCTTCATTGTTCCACCTAGTCACTTGACCCAGAGTGGGTCTTCTAGCCATCTTGGAAGAACAGAGGCATGTGTCAAGAGTCTCAGAATTTTATCTCCAGTATACTCAATTTGTCATAATTTTCAGCCATTGTATCAAATTAGTTACCTATCTTATTTAATGGTGAAGCATGTTGGGCTTGAGTTTCGTTATTAGTTGTAGGATTTATTAAACTATGTCTGTCTGTACTATTTTTGCCTTTCTCCCCCCTTCTAACTTAAAATGATAGCACCAAGCAAAATGTTAGAATTCTATCCACTCAACACTATAAACATTATTTAAATTAAGTTTGTTCAAATGCATGAGTCTGAATTTAATGCTACCCCACTTCTAAAACTTGAAAAGTTTTTTTTCTTTTCTTTTCTAGCTAGAACTGTGATTTGAAGAATTGAGAAAAAGTTAAAATCAGGAAGGTAGCAACTTTATCATAAGATTCTTAGCAGCAGGATTGGAAAGCTGGATTGGGATGTAGATTTATAACTCCATATAGTTTTTATAACTCCATATAGTTCATATAACTCCACTTTTATAGAGTTTCTACATATTTTTTTCCATAGCAGATCTCCTCTTTCCTAAATATGGTATCCAGGAAGCTCTTCCTAAGTATTTGCTACTTAATTACCCAACAGAGCAGTTCCTGAATCTTTATATAGGCAACCGTTGGATGTTTTTGTTTCCTTTGGACTTCCCAGTGTGGGGAATGGGCTGAGATAGAACTAGAAAGCTAGTCTTGGGAATGTCACTTGTTGACTAGGTGAAGGTGACCAAGTGGAAACTTCCCTGTGACTCCATTTTCAGCACTTTAAATTGAATTGCCTTCTTTCCAGATTGTTGTAAAGATAAATAAGTTGTTATGAGAATACCTTTTGAAATTTGCAAAGTCCCCTAGGAAGTGGCAGAGGTAAGCTCCTAGCTAAATAACCCCAGGGTTCATGGGCAAGTTGCCATGTCTCATGTAAAATCTGTTTCTTTGCTGGAGATAAATAGAGTTCAGGGATCCATCCACTTTTTACTTTGCTTTAGCACTATGGTAATATTAACATATAAGCAGAACTTCTACATTGATATAGTAGTTGCTCTCATCTACTGTTTCCTGTTACTTCCTGTTACTTCCATTTCTCTGTGCCCCCTAGAAATGGGTTAAAATTATTTGATTAGCATTTTATGCTCATGGCAATTAGCACTTTTATAGAGTACAAGCATGTAAGCACCCCCACAAAATGAGGTCCCTTTTAACATGGTAGTATCTCTTGTTCCAGAGAGATGACAAAACAAGTAAACAAAAAAGCATTTGTTACTGTCAAAATGTGGGAGAAGACAAAATAAGATACCATAGGAAATCAATTGCCTATAGTGTGAAACACCACCCTCTTGTTTGCTGTCTTAAAGGATAAAAATACATCACACATGATATTTCCTCCCCTCATCAGAATAGAATCAAGCCAGTTAAGAAGGGAAACTCTGAGTGTTATAACCTTTTTTTAGTTTTATTGAGATATAATTGACCTATAACATTCTATTAGTTTAAGTTGTACAACCTAATGATTTAATATGTGTGTATTGTAAAATGATCTCTACTGTGAGTTTAGTTAACATCTATCATCTCACATAGTTACAGATTTTTCTTTCTTTTTTTTCTGGTGAGGACTTTTGAAATCTACTTGCCTAGCAACTTTCAAATATACAATGCAGTATTGTTAACTGTAGCTGAGCGTCATCTTCTGAACTGGTCTGCCAATATCATGTTAGATTATGCCACCTGCTCCCTTCCAACTATTTCTTAACCAGAAGCTTCTGAGGCAAAGCAACTGTTTTCTGCTAATGTAGCATATCCTTGGCATAAACTCTGTGTTTGAAATAGCGGTGTACTTAGGTCAAATGGGTTGATATGTTTGAGTTGCTGAATTTTTATTATATTCTAAAATATATGGATAATAGCTCACATAAATGTTTTTCCATATGTATTATCTTATTCATTTTTATGGAATGGGATTCCAAAACTGAGCTCCAGAGAGGTCAAGTCATTTGCCCAAGGTCATGTAACCATTGGAGAATTGAGTTGTGACTTGCTCTTAAGCCCCAACCAACACCCCCCTTTGCTTTTTGCTGTTCCGAATCATTTTCCTTCATCTCTTAGCAGTAGCAACTTTCCTTTCATCAACACTCCTGGAATTCTTCTTCCTGGACCACATTACTTCTCACTTTGAAGGAGGAAATTCTGTCAGTGATGTGGGAGAATCTGTAAATGTCACAGCAGCTGGTCATGTATGGTGCTTACAGAAATAATAGGAAGAAACAGTGTTAAAAAAAAAAAAAGTCACAGTGGCTCTCTATTTAAACTCTACCATTGAGACCATGAAGTAAGTTTGTAAATTCCCAGCTTATTTCCTAGTGCAAGAAACAACATCTTTGGGAATGTTGCTGTCCTTCGTGCCTTTCATGGGGAACAGTGAGACATTTCAAATCTAATTATCTGACAGATTCAGGCCTCCTCAAAGAAGGAGAACAAAGGCAATTTATGTGGGAGGAAAACATGAGTCAGTTTGCTCTCTGAATAAAAGATGCAAGAACACCAAACTGTAAGTCCCAGGTAGACCTGTTTCTCCTCAGTTCAGAAGCTGCTTCCTGACTCACTATACACTGGAAAAAAATATTTTATGGAGGACAACTGTATAGACCATTTCCACTGGACACATGTAACTTTTGGACCCTCTCATGAGTCTACCATGGATGGAAGCTTGTCCTGGTTTCTTAGACCTTCTACCTTTGCAGACCATCAAATAGCTGTTATTTTACGGGGATCAGTATAGTGTCAATATGGCATCTAAGAGATAGAAGGGGCCAAATATAGGCAGTTCTATGTGAAGGACTGTAAATGAATGTCAGTTGGGTTAAATTAAGCTCTAGCCATGGGTCGGCTGCAAAGCTGTGTAATTTTTTAATCCATAGTCTTTTTTCTAATTTGCATAACTATTTTCCTCTAAGGTTGATAGAATAAAGACCAACCTAGATCTGGCTTAACTGAAGCCATAACTGAATTGCTTTATTGCTTTGTGTAATTTAGCTTCCCAATCAGTCTGAGCCAGTTCCTGTGTGAACCAGTTTTGAAGGCAACTGATTCTCATGGAGCATTAGTGGCGGGTCCACTAATTTTGCTTGGCTTTACATTGGCTGTTAGCTAAGGGATGAAGGGTTATTTGCATGTTTCATTTTCAGACAAGCATTTTCTATATACCTGGAAAATAACTAGCCACCTGGGACACTATAGTAGACTAGATAAAAAGACCACTCCATTTGGAGTCAGACAGACTAGGGTTTGAATTTACATCATCGCTGTGTTGCATTGGGCAAGTTACTTCAGTTCTCTGGGGCTCACTTGACTTACCTGCAACTTGAGGGTGACAGAACCTAGCGCACTGAGTTGTTGCGAAGGTTAAATCAGATAATGTTTGCTAAGTGCTCTGGAGATCCTGGATGGTCAGCAAGAAGGAGGGAGGGGCAAGAATTGAGGAGGAGAGCTCTGAGACACATGGCCCATTAACCAAACATGTAATATCAGAGCGCAAAGAAGACAAGGAAAGGGCGAGTGGTCAAGATGTTTCCAGGCATTATGACCCCTAAATAAAGGCTTTGATGAGGGAAAACGCTAACTACAACTGAAGACAACAGCTTTTCCAAGATGGCCTCATTAAATGTTTAATTGGGTGAGAATATTTTGTGGGTTTCCACACATTGCCGGGAACCTTATGCAGTATCTTATTCTTTCTCTAAATGTCTTTGTCACTATGCAGAGACACAGACTCGGGGCTTGCTGGAAAATCTACCTGCTGGTTCTGACAGAGAACACACACTGATTACCGAGGTTAAAGTATTTGCTTTGCTTTGTGTCTCTTTTAGGATCATCTCTCTTGCTTTCCCTGAGAGGGGGTTAGGAACAGTGAGTGAAATGATTTACCGGGAAGATAAGTGAAGGAGGCTTCAGGTGATCTGCGAAGCTGGAGGTCACTAAGAGGTCAGGCTTAAGGGCTGCATTCCAGAGAGCTAATGGTGGGTGAATTGGGTTGTTCTTATTTCACCCAAGAGGTAATTGTCCCCCAAAATGCACTGCCTGCAATATTTCAGATTGTCTTGATTATATACGAACTCACATATATTGTATTCTCTTCCATGAGTGGCCCTGGCCTAGGGAAGTCCTGTGGGGAATGCCAAGGAAGCACAAGATGTGGTCTCTGCTCTCAAAGAGCTTATTTAGCTAAAGAGAGAGGACAGAAAACTTAAGAAATAATACAAAATGTATTCAGTATGCTCTTGATCCTGAATGTAAGTGAAGTGGGAGCCCAAACGGTGATGTTCTGGCAGATGTTGATTACTGAAGATATATTCATTAAACCGTCTGAAAATGGAGAGAAAATAAGGATACTATTTAACATCAATGTACAGTTGTATGTGTATATTACAGAACAAGTATAATCTGATTATACTGTATTTCATTTCCATTATATACACATAAATATATATATGTATCCAACTGTCTTTTCCTTGTGACTTAATTTTAATACTATTATCTTTCCTTTACTTTTTAAACTTTTCTTCAGTCTCTTTTTTTGTGAAGTAGCCATGAGACTATAAAGCCACTGTTTCTTCAAGTTCCATATTTGGCAGAACAATTTACGGGTTGCCAGACCTTTGGCTTTTTAATGCTATTGGTCCCTGAGAACCACTGCTTTGAAGCAGAGAGAGGGTGCATGTGTCAGAGGTGGCAGGAGGAGACTTCTTGGGGGAAAAGAGGAGTTCACTAATAGAGAAAGAATGTGTCAGAAACAAGTAGGTATTATGTTGAGGTGGGGTAAGGAAAAGACAAGTTAGGAAACTAGATTTTGTATAGCAGGGAGTGAGGGACCATTCATTGTCTTGAACTAAAGAGTGGCATGATGAAAACTGCATTCAGGAAGGTGAGTTTATCATGAGATACAACAAATTAGAGGGGGGTGAAATTAGCATTTATTTTAAGAAAAATTACTTATAGAAATTCCTTCCAGAGTTACTAAAGACCAGGTGGTATTCAGGAAGTTTCCAAATAGAAGATCAACTAAGAAAGGAAAAAAAAAATCAAGGAGTATAGTACTTGATCTGTGGATTAATAGATTAGAATAATAATAGATAATAGTATGGTTATTATCTTTTATCCATAGATTAATCCATGGATTTCCAAGCTTTTTTGCTTATAAAGTCATAATCTGTAAGGTGGGATCTTTCTTTTGTCACTCACTGGCTCACACAGGGCAGCATAGCGGAGTAGGCAAGAGAGTAGCCACTGATCTGAGTGTTAATCTTGCCCTCATATTTTAGTAGCTGTGCAACGCGGTGGAATTTAAGCTTCACTTTTCTCATAAGAAATATATGAAACACAATATTACCTACATCATAAGGCCCTTGTGAAGATTAAAAGAGATGATGCAAGTGATATGCTCAGCAGAGTGTATGGCCCAGAGCAGGCTCCGGATAAGCAAAGCTCCTGTTTTTACCTGTGTGTATTTTTTGGCAAGACCTTTACTCATGCTGAGCCCTGGTATAGTCAAATGTGAGGGGAGGTGAATCAGAACTACCTTGCAGTTACTGCAAGAATTAGGAGAGATGGATGTGAAGGTACTATGAAAACTGTAATTTGTTGCATGGATGCTAGCTTTTATGGTTATTGTTGTTCAGAATAACTGGTGTCATATATAAACCATGTGTCCAGACCCTGAGCTACAATAGGTGCTTTTACATTTAAATGGTCTTTTGGGTTTACCAGGGATGTGATCATCTCTGTACTGTTCTTAGCCTGGCCCTGGGCTGTTAAGTCCTGAGCTGCTTGAGGGCAGGTGACAGAAGTTCATGTCACATGGACCCCAGACCATGTCAAAAAGGCCTTTCAGATTAGCCAGAGCTCCAGATGCCCTGGATGCTCTGGTGCAATGGAAGAGGCTTGTCCTGAGCCCATTTTTAGGGCTCAGTAATCTCTATCTTCTGATAAATAATTCAGGTCATGCTCATTCAGTCAATCAGCAAACAATTTCCAAACACCCTGTCCTGTGTCCAGTGGTTGGTGCTCTGAGTAGAAGGAGGAATCATTCAGTGATCCTACTTGAGGGTGCTTACAATCTAGTGAGGGAAATAAGTCAAATGACAGACAGAACAGCCCATGTGAGTCTTCTGGATGGTTCTAGGTCTCCCACTGAGCACTGTGTACTATAGTGGACACAACTCAGGGCACAGTGTCACTCAGCCAATTACTAGCTGTGTGATATTAGTCAAGGGACTTAATCATTCCAGCCCTTGGTTTCTGCATCTAGACAATGGTAACTATATACATTTCCCACAGTTATTAAAGATATCAAGAGAATCAGCATCTGGCCAAGAGTAAGCTTTTTTTTTTTTTTTTAAAGATATTATTTATTTATTTGACAGAGATCACAAGCAGGCAGAGGGACAGGCAGAGAGAGGAGGGAGCAGGCTCCCCGCTGAGCAGAGAGCCTGATTCGGGGCTCGATCCCAGGATCCTGGGATCATGACCTGAGCCAAAGGCAGAGGCTTTAACCTACTGAGCTACCAGGTGCCCAAGAGTAAGCTTTCAACATATGGTAGCTGTTTGTACTAGAGAAAGGGTACAATCTGCACACCCACAGGGCAAGCTCTCTTCCATGTGACCATGCTTCCCTTTACTTGTTGTCTACAGCTGAAGGAAGAAAACAGGATCAGGACCAAACTTTTGATTAGTGGAAATTAACTTTTGTTCTATTCCAACAGCTAAATTCCGAAATACATTTTTTCACATGTGCTATTTCTGTAATGCCTAAAACAGCCAAAGGGGAATATTATATCCCATTTTCTAGGTTAAAAAATCTGAGGCTCTGAGAGTCTAAAATTTCCTGCCCAGGGAACATGGCTAATCAGGGATAGGCTAGGATTTGAACTCAAGTATTTTTCCATCTTATATCTAAGAGATTTGACCATAAGTTTTCTCCTCTCATTCAAAGTAAAGTCTAGATATCTGAACTTCAGATTATTATTTGCCACTGCTACACTCACACAGATTGGATTATATGTAAAGTCATCACGTGTTTCTTTAATTTGACTAAAGGACATATCCAGATATGTTTTGGATGGCCTTTGAGTCTATAAATAATACCATATGAATCACCCACCTATGATAAACTCCTTTGGGAATTACTTGTGTTTCCATAGTGATATGCCATTCCAAACAATTAGCTATGGCAGACCTTGTATTATATCAGTATAGGAGGCGGTGCCTGGGTGGCTCAGTCATTAAAGGATCTGACTTCAGCTCGGTCATAATCTCAGAGTCCTGGGACTGAGTCCTGCATCTGGCTCCCTGCTCAGCAGGGAGTCTGCTTGTCCCCTCTCTCCCTCTTCACTCCCATCCTCTCTCTCTCTCTTTCTCTCTCAAATAAAATCTTAAAATATATATGTAAGAGAGGGTGAAGATAGAAATTAATATTTTTGAATACCTACCATTTGCCATATATACTACATACATTATTCCATCCAATTTTCAGAGGATTTATTTATTCAAGAAATGGTTATTGGGTGCCTCTTCTGTTTCAAGTTTTCCAGGTAGTGAAGATAGTGTCAAACAAAACAGACAAAACCTGTACCTTTGTGGAAATTTAACATTTTCTTGGGAGATATAAACAATAAATAAAATATATATTCCTGATGGAGAGAAATAAAACATGGAGGATGTGGAGTATTAATAGGGTAGTTGGGATTTGTCTCTAATAGAAAGGGTCTCACTGAAGCAAAGACATTGAGTAGAGACATAAAGGAGATAAGGGAGTGATCCTAACTGACATCTGGGGAAGAGGGTTTCAGGCAAAAATGAATAGCAAGTGCAAAAGCCCTGAGGTAGGAGTATGGCTGAGGTGTTTGAAAAACAACAAGGGGGCAGAGTGGTGGTAGTGAAGTGAATGAGTAAAAGACCAATAGGAGGTGAGATCAAAGAGAGTATAGGGGCCTGATCAGGTAGAACCTCATAGACTATTGTAAAGATGTTGGCTTTTATTCTGAGTGGGATGCAAGCCACTGGAGGGTTTTAAGAAGAGTGACATGATCTGACTTATGTTTGAAAAAGGTCACTCTGGCTGCTAAAGCATAGAAAATGTGTAGAAAGCTTTTACAATAATCTAGGTAAGACAGGACGGTGACTTAGACTTGAGCAGTGGCTGTCTTAGTGAGAAGTGGTTGGATTTAGGATGTATTTGAAAGGTAGATTTGACAGCATTTACAGATGTCCGGGATGAGGAGTATCAGAGAGAGGAGCCAAGGATAACTCTAAGACTTTTGGAACTGGATCTGGAAGAATGGGACTGCCTCCAGAGAGGATAGAAGACTACTGAAGGATCTGCTAATTAGCAACTTGTTCACATCCACACATCTAGGCTCTCCCCCTTTCAGCCCTGTCTTTTTCCACTTGGGCAAAATCCACAAAATGATGAAATCACTCTAGTTCATAAGCAGGCATGGTGTGGACAAAAGACTTGCCAGGGGCTCTGAAAACAACTCTCTCTCTTCCCCTTCAGACTAATTAGGAAGCAAATTCTTGTGAAATTAGAGTGCTCTAGTAAACCCAAGCCAATCTCTTGGTCAACTTGTTGATTATGGAAAATGGGGTTTTCCTGGCAATGATTCCAATATGTTTCCATTGCTTTTCCCTATCCAATAAATGGGCCTAGATGCCAAATTCTTTCTTTTTCTCCAAATTATATCTCCTTAGATAACCTCTCTCATGGGTGTGGAACCACCACAATGGTTGCATATAGTTGGTCTTTTGACTAAAGAGCACCAACCAGAGGAAAATAAATGGCAAAAATATGATTATCTCATGGGACTCATAAATGCATAATTTCAGTTAAATTGTAAGATATGACACCCCTGGCAGGCATGGGCCTAGCCCAGCTTTCTATAAGGAGGATATTTATCTGTTTGCTCACCTCTGGGCCCCAGAGTAACCAAGGCAAGACTTAAACCTCCTAGACCAGACATCTCTCTGTTCCTATGCCAGCAAAGGTTTTCTAACTCAGATTCTTCCAGCAGATTAACAAAAGATTAACAAAATTTAACAACAACAACAAAAAATTAACAAAAGGATTAGTTGAACATGATTGAATCCCCACTGTGGAGTGAGAACTGTGTAAAGATAATTCAAAGATGACTTGGGGATACTTAACATAAAATATGCCTTATATAACATAGTGCTAGTATAAAGTCTCAATTTTTTTTCTTCAAGGAACAAGTGAAAATATTAAGCTAGTGTAGCAAGCCTTAGTTTAACTATGTTGGTGTGTTCATTCATTCACTAGTTCATTTACTCATTTTTTATTTTCACTTACTCATTTACACATTTATTTATTCATTTAATAAATGTTTTTAACAACACTTATGTGCAAGGCATTGTGCTAGAAATCCCGAAGGTAATTTCAAGAAGTTCATACTCTATTGTGAGATAGGGCAGAAGGGAAAACATATATGCCTCCAATATGTATTGCAGGCACTGTATTGGACCCTGGGGTATAGCAGTGACCAGAGAGAGGTCCTGCTTTATAGGAATTAAATAAAGAAACATATATATGATTAGATATCATTTCAGAGAGTGATGTTATACCAAAAAAGGGGGGGGGGGAGACAGTGATAAGTGGCTAGAGAGTGAACAGAGCAGAAGTTTGAGGTATTTTAGAAAGAGTAGTTAGGATAGGAATACAATGATAAGCAGGAAAAAACATGCCAGGAAAGAAACATGAAAACCAGATATGGGCAGATATGGAAGAAGAGAGGAAAAGAATAGAGGGAAGTCTAATGAAGTTCAGGTTTAACAAATGAGAGAACTGGTGGAATGAATGAGGTTGAGGAGAGAGGCAAGGGCC
Organism: Mustela nivalis; assembly: GCF_964662115.1. Classification (NCBI taxonomy): domain Eukaryota; kingdom Metazoa; phylum Chordata; class Mammalia; order Carnivora; family Mustelidae; genus Mustela; species Mustela nivalis. Next base: position 68,297,368 of record NC_139032.1, read on the forward strand.
AGATTACTGGGGTTTTGTAGGTCATGGTTAATGAGTTTGATTTTTATTCTAAATGTAATTAGAAGCTACTAGAGGGTTTTATGCAAGGATTTAATGTATGGTATAATTTAACTTTATGCAAGGCAGATAGACTTGAGGCAAGACAGATAGACAAGAGGGGCCAAGATGGAAATAGGGAGACAGTTAAGGAGGCCATTACAAGTGAAAGAGGATGGTGTCTAGGGCTGGTGTGCGGCAGTGGAGATAATGTTCAGTGGTCAGATTTAAGATGTATTAGGAGAAATGGAACATCCAAATATGACCCCTAGATTTGGGGCCAAGCTAATAGTGGATAGTGTTGCCGCTGACTTAGGCAAGACTAGAGAAGGAAGGAGATTATGAATAGAATACTTGAGGAACCAGTGAATACAGTACTGGAGGAACTTTTTAAATTTTAGCTGGTAATAAAATATCCAGGTCTGAAGCCCAGGGAGAGGTCAACACAGGAGATACAGTATGAAATTTATCACTTATACTTGGTATTTAAATATTATGAATGATAATGTTAAAAAAAATAGAGAAGAAAAGAGCTGAAGATTGAACTCTGAGGCATTCCAACATTTATACTGGAGGCTGTGGAAGAGTGACCTACAAAAGAAACCAAGAGCCATTAGCCAGTTGTAAGAAGAAAAACAAACGACTGAAATTTCAGAAGCCAAGAGAAGGTATTAAAAAAAAAAAAAGGCAGTGTTTACCTTTTCTAAAAGCTTCAGAGTTTAAGGAAAATGATGATAAATAATTGATTGCTGAATTTAACAAGGTAGAGTTCTTTGGTAATATTGGCCATGGCCATTTTAGTGGAAATGTGTATAAGATACATGAAAATACAAAGAATAATTTACCTGGAAATACATCCTAAGGGGAATAATATAGAATTTGGGATTAGAATTTTCAGCGTTCCACAAGTAAGTGAAACCATATGATAATTGACTCTCTCTGCTTGACTTATTTCACTTAGCATAATCTCTTCTAGTTCCGTCCATGTTTATACAAAAGTTGGGTATTCATCCTTTCTGATGGAGGCATAATGCTTCATTGTATATGCAGACCATATCTTCTTAATCCATTTGTCTGTTGAAGGGCATCTTGGTTCTTTACACAGTTTGGCAACTGTGGCCATTGGTGTTATGAACATTGGGGTACAGGTGGCTCTTCTTTTCACTACGTCTGTATCTTTGGGGTAAATTCCCAGTAGTGTAATTTCTTAAGGAGTCTCCACACTGTTTCCCAAAGTGACTGCACCAACTTGCATGCCCAACAACAGTGTAAGAGGGTTTCCCTTTCTCCACATCCTCTCCAACACTTGTTTCCTGTCTTGTTAACTTTGGCCATTCTAACTGGTGTAAGGTGGTATTTCAATGTGGTTTTGAGTCGAATCTCCCTGATGGCTAATGATGATGAATATTTCTTCATGTGTCTGTTAGCCATTTGTATGTTTTCTTTGGAGAAGTCTCTGTTTATGTCTTCTGCCCATTTTTTTTGTTGTGATTATCTGTTTTGTGTGTGTTGAGTTTGAGGAGATCTTTATAGATCTTGGATATCAGCCCTTTGTCTGTAGTGTCATTTGAGAATATCTTCTCCCATTCTATGGGTAGCCTCTTTGTTTTGTTGACTGTTTCCTTTGCTGTGCAGAAGCTTTTGATCTTGATGAAGTTCCAAAAGTTCATTTTTGCTTTTGTTTCCTTTGCCTTTGGAGACATATCTTGAAAGAAGTTGCTGTGGCTGATGTTGGAGAGGATACTGCCTATGTTCTCCTCTAGGATTTTGATAGATTCCTGCCTCACATTGAGGTCTTTTGTCCATTTTGAGTTTATCAAAGGAGAAGTGAGTTGGGGGAAATTGGAGGGAGAGACAAATCATGAGAGACTGTGGACTCTGAGAAACAAACTGAGAGTTTTGGAGGGGAGTGGGATGGGAGGTTGGGTGAGCCTGGTGGTATTATGGAGGTCATGTATTGCATGGGGCACTGAGTGCGGTGAATAAACAATGAATTCTGGAACACTGAAAAGAAACTAAACTAAATTAAATTAAATAAAAAAAAAAGTTTTAAAGTGTTAGGCAAAGACAAGTGTTAGGCAGAAGCATTTCAGCAGAGAGTTCAGTGTAATTAAAGAATCAAAGTCAGAGAAATAACACTGTGTAAAGGGAGCTATAAGCATTTCATGTTGTTGAATGATAAAGTACTAAGCTAGAAGTGCGGGGGGTGTAGATTCTGTTAGAGGGCTAGATCATGAAGGATGTGGTAGATGTTATCTATAGGAAATGAGGAACTACTGAAGAGTTTAATCAGAGAAGTGGCATTATCTCATCTGTATTTTTAGGAAGGTCATTCTGCAGTATGGAGATTGGCAGGCAAGATTGGATACAAGGAAACCACAGATGGACTGTCTGAGTGTAATAGGTGAAAGATAATGAGGATACAAACTCAGCTAGCTATTAGAAATGGAAAAGAAAGAAATATCTTAGAAATATTGGGGATATAAAGTTGGCATGTCTTGATTTTAGATTAATCAAAATGCCTCCTAGGTTTTAGTTTTCAGTGACTGGATGAATGGCAATGCCAACATCTGTGATGGGCAAAACTGAAGAAAGATCTGGTTCAAACAGAGAATTGATAAGCTCAGTTTCATACCTGTTGACATTACGGTGCTTGTGGAACATGCTGAAGGAGTTTTTCAATAGAAGACTGGGTATTAATTTGTAGCTTTGTGAAGAAGTGTGGGTAGGAGACACACACACACATACACACGCGTACACATTCTGGAGTTACTGAAAAACATTCAAAGTGTTTGACAATTCAAAGATATCAGAGAGTGTAGTAGTGAGTATAGACTGCTCTTTAGAGGGGTTTCAGAGGTTTGGATTTAGAAGAGGAAGAGACAGATTGGACAGTCGCTAGAAGGATATGTAAGATTGAAGAGATATTCTCATTTTTTTAAGATGAGAAAAACTTGAAAATATTTACTGGCCCCGGATTAAGAATTCAGGAGTTCAGGAGGGAAGTAGGATGACTGAAAAATTCAAGTGCAAGCTGAGGTAGAGGGGGTATGTACTCAGAACTCAGATGAGGGATTGGCTGTGGTCAAGAGGAAGGACAGCTATCTCTTACACTGCAGGAGAGCAGTTGGTGTGAGTTTGGGTAAGGTAGGTAGAGGAATTGAAAAGCCTCAGTTTTCTAGAACTCTTAAAAGGCACAAGATCATTGTGAGAATGAAGATGGTGGGCACTGGGTAGAGCACTTGAGACCAGTGAAGGTTTGAAAGAGCATCCTAGAGACAGAAAGGGGAGATAACCAAGAGCTGATAAAGAGACCCATGAACCATACTTGGTTCAATTTAGATAGCATGAGTTTATTATAGAGTCATCAGTCTTCATGGTTGCTTGGTTTTTCTAGAAGCTCTAAACAATTCCAGTATAGAAGTGGGGGAAAATGAAAAATTACACTAAATTAAAGTTAGGTTTATGTTAGATAAAGTGGAAATAATGGGAGTAACTATGAGTACTAATGAGCAAGTAGTTCCACGGTCCATTATGGGACCATGGTTGGAAGAAAAAGATGTGAGGGTAGAATGCAGCTGATAGAATGAGAAGAAATGAAAACTTTTAAGCACCAAGTATGTTGAAGGACATTTAAGATGGGAATATGATATTGAGGGATCTGGAAGGTGGTTTATATGAGGTACTGGAGCTTAGCATTTCAAAGGAGGAAATATTCCAAGTGATGATAAGCTCTAAGGACTGGCCACAAGAGTGAATGACTGGGTTGGAGTGGAATAGAGTGGAGATGAAGGCCACAATGACTCATGGTGTTAGATGCTAGATGGCTTATCAGTATAGAAATTAAAGCCATTCTTGCAGTAAGAGGTTGATATAGCTCTAGAATCTGCATTCAATGAAGGGAAGGGACCATGAAGCCAATGGGAGACAGTGATGGGTGAGGATAGAGAATGTAGGGGCAGGAGTTTTTAAAAGAATGTGGGTGAACAAAAGTCTGTAATGAGCATTGGGAAACAAAGAAAGCATCAGACCTACCTCCTGACATTAAACAAGGTAAAATGTGACACAATGAATAGCTTTCATTTGGGACACCTGATAGGAAAACTGTATTTCCAGGGTGGAGAGGTAGAAGGATTAATATATGATAAGGTTAATATGAAAGAATTTGTTTATAATGAAGGGTTCCAGAAGGAATGTTTGAAAGACAAACGAACAATAAGATTCAGACCAGGACTAAGAAAATGAGCAGTAAGGAGATGCAAATAGGAATAAACAGAGATGACTATTGGGCTTTATGTTTTGGATGACAACCACTGAAGAGAAGCTGGTAAAATGTGCTGCAGAGCCCCAGAGAACATTGACGCAAAGTAGTAGCCTTCGAGGTCTGGCAGTGCTGGTATTTTGGCAGCCTGTTCTAATGACTGGTGCAGGAATAACCAACCTTTCAAGGTCAGAGACTGGGCTGTGGGCCAGATGAAGCCTCCCACTAGCACAGAGACAGGAGGCTTTATCTGTGAGCACTGAGTCTTCTGCTAACATGGTCAACTTTCTTCACTTTATCTTCCATCTGCCCTTTGCTGCTCTTCTCCTTTGCCATTCAACTGTGAAATGTCCATCTCTTTATTAAACTTTGCTTAAGCCTTCATTCAATGCTCACTTTGAGTACAAACCTTATCAGCTGATTTCTATGCTTTCATGTTATCTACAATGTATGTCTTCTAATGTCTGTTCTTCACTCATTAAGCAACTGTACCTTATCTGTCTTGGAGGGGTTGTGATGTTTTCAGTAGGAAGGATAATGCCTCATTGGAACTCAAGATAACATTTGATACCTTCTTCATTCCTCTCATTGGCAATAATATTGAAACTTGGATGCTTCCTGTGGAAGTCCATTTAATTTCTTCCTGTGCTGTCCCACTTCCAAACTGTTCTTGTTTAACCACTTCACACTAACTCTTATTTGGGCTATGTAATAATTGTCGATAACTTACAAAAGGGTAGGTGTTCTTCCCTGTTTCTTTCTTCTCAGGCATAATTTCCGCAGCCTTGGAGTCATCTAGGATGCTCTGTGGAGGCATGAATAATGTAAGAACCACCTGGAAGGCCTGGTAACTCTATACCTTTCTTAATAAAAGGCAAAGTGCAATTTAGAAATTCTGACTGAGGACACATTCCCCAGAACCACGTTTTCACCATACAGATCAGGGAACATAACAGAGGGCAGGAAGTGAATAGCCTTTGCTCTAGGATCAGAGGTTACTTTTGTGTGACTTGCTACAAACATCATTATGTCTGATGCCTTGACCTACCCAAATGCTGGAAATTCCTTCCCCAGACCTGCCTTTGGGACCTGTCTGCCTCAGACTGCCTCTGCTTGCTACTTAAACCTAACCTGAACAACATTCATCCAGTTTTGTTGGTTTCTCTGGGCTCAACCTATAGCCCTACATTTCTAAAAGATGGAGAAGATGAGCTTTAATTGAAGACCCAACTGGTCAAAAGGGCTTGAAACTGAATCTAGAGGGAAAGTAAGAACTGTCCAGATAAAGCTACAAACCCATGCACGGTGATGACCACGGCTGATATCCCTACCCTTTGTTCTGCCCCTGTGAAACTATTACCCATTTACACAGATCTGGTCATTCCATCACCCTACTCCAAGGTCTTCTAGGGTTTCCTAATAACTCTGGGAAAAAAATTTAAAATCCTTAGCAGTACCTCTGAGGCAGTTTATGACCAAGTTTTAATCTATCATTCAGTCTCATTTCTTGCCACTTTTCATTCTGCCGTTATGTTTCAGCTACATTGTAGTGACCTTTCCCTAATACACAGGGTTTTTTCACACACTTTCATCTTCTTACATATGTCACTACCTAGTTATAAATTGTCATTCTACTGTCTTTTGCTTGGAGAATACCTCTATAACTTTCAAAACCCATCAAGTCCCAATATAATCTTTTTTGGAAACTTTTCTCAATATCTATGGCCAAAGATAATGGCTTCCTCCTATATGTGTATATATATATACATATATGTGTATATATATATATATACAAAGATAATGGCTCCCTCCTATATATATATATATACACACATACACACATATATAAAAATGTATATTTAATAATAAATATGTAAAAATATATTTTATATTATATGTACATATAAATATATGTGTATATGTATATACATATGTACATATACATATTTATAATATATAATGTTAAAAATTATAAATATATGTTTATCTGTATATAAAATAAACCTAGAAATATATATAAATATAAACATATATTCATATAAATATTTTATATTATATATAACTATAAAACATATTTTATAAAATAGATAAAAATAAAATAATATATTTAAATAATTATAATAAATATATGTAATATTTACTTATAAAATACTTATATTTTTATTTATTTGTAATTTTTAAATTACAAATTTGTTAAATTTTTAGGATAGGTTGGCAGGCTAGAAAACCCTGGGCAGGAGCTGAATTTGTAGTTCACAGGTAGAATTTGTTTTTTTTCAGCGAAACCTCAGTTTTGTTCATAATGGTTTCCTCTGATTGAATGAAACCCATCCAGATGATCAAAGATAATCTCCTTTAGTTAAAGTCAACTGATTGTAGATATTAACCACAGCATCAAAATATTTTTTAAAGATTTAATTATTTATTTTAGAGAGTGAGGGTATGAGTGGGAAGGATAGAGGGAGAGGGAGAGAGAATCTCAAGCAGACTCCATGCTAAGGGCAGAGCCTGATATGGAGCTGGATCTCAGTAGTCTGAGATTATGACCTGAGCCAAAGTCAAGAGTCAGATGCTTAGCCAGTTGCCCACCCAGGTGCCCCACATCTGCAAAATATTTTTATAGCAACACCTATGTTAGTGTCTAATTGAATAACTATTATAGCCTAGCCAAACTGACACATGAAATGAGGCATTACAGGGAGATAAATTTATTATTATCCCATTGGAACCAAATTTTTCAAATATTTGGAAGCAGGTATAGTATAGCACAAGGATCTTACTTTGGGGTCATATGGAGTTCCTCATGGAAATATGTTTTCTTTATTGGTCACATACAGTTGATACCAAATATCTAGAAAGTATTTTAGGGATGTGTACATTAATTTTTCTATTAAAATATCAAAGAGTGAAAATTACTGGGAATGATAAATATGAGATAAATATAAAATTTCATTTTTTCTCTTAATCTCTTTATATATATATATGTACATATATATTTGTTTATATAATTGACATCCAATATTCTATTAGTTTAGGGTATATCTAAATGACAATCAAAATTATTGTCAGTCAATATTTTTATACATTGCAAAAATGATTCCCATGATATGGCTAGTTACCATCTGTCACCATACAAAGTTATCACAATATTATTGACTATATTGCTTATTCTATATATTATATCATGCTTTATTTATTTTATAACTGGGAATTTGTACTCTTAATCCCTTCCATCTGTACTGACCACCCTCCTAAGTCCTCTCTGCTCTGGTAACCAATAGTTTGTTTCCTATATCCATGAGTCTTGTTTCTGATTTGTTGTGTTCGTGCATTTGTTTTGGTTTTCACTTAGTGTAATACCCGCTAGGTCTACCCATGTTGTTACAGATGGCAAGCTTTCATTCCTTTTTTATGGTTGAGTAATATTCCATTATATATATACCACACATCTTCTTCATTTATTCTTCTAGTGATGGACACTTAGATTACATCCATATTTTGGCTCTTGTAAATAATGTGGCAATGAACATAGGGATGCATATCTCTTCATAGTAATGTTTTTGTTTTCTTTGGATAAATGCCAAAAAATGGAATTGCTGGATGCTATGGTACATTTGTTTTTAATTTTTTGAGGACTTCTCATACTGTTTTTCATAGTGGTTGCACCAGTTTGCATTCCCACCAACAGTGCATGAGTGTCCCCTTTTCTTTACATCCTTGCCAACACTTAATATCTTTTGGCTTTTTGGTAATGCCAGTCTGACAGGTGTGAGGTGATAGCTCATCGTGGTTTTGATTTGTCATCCCTGATGACAAATGAGGGTGTTGAGAATCTTTTCACATTCCTGTTAGCCATTTGTATGTTTTCTTTGGAAAAATGTCTAGTCAAGTCCTCTGCCCATTTTTTAATTGAGTTGTTTTCATAAATTGTATGAGTTCTTTATATATTTTGGATAGTAACCCCTTATCCCATAGATCATTTGCAAATATTTTTTCCCATTCAGTAAGTTGCCTTGTTGGGTTTTTTTTTTTGTTTGTTTGTTTTTTCAGGTCCCCTGCTGAGCAGATATAGCACAAGGATCTTACTTTGGGGTCATATGGAGTTCATATGGGATCATGACCTGAGCCGAAGACAGAAACTTAGCCCACTGAGCCACCCAGATGCCCCACCTTTTTGTTTTGTTAATGATTTAGTTTGCTGTGCAAAAGCTTTAGGTTGTAATCCAATTTGTTTATTTTAGCTTTTGTTGCCCTTGCCTGATGAGACTTGTCCAAAAAAAAATATTGCTAAGACCAGTATCAAAGATACTGGTTTCTTCTTGGAGTTTTATGGTTTCAGGTCTTATATTCAGGTCTTTAATTTGAATTTATTTTTATATATGAGGTAAGATATTGGTCCAGTTTTGTTCTTCTGCATATAGCTCTCCATTTTTCCAGCACCATTTATTGAAAGGACTGTTTTTCCCATTGTGTGTTCTTGCCTCTTTTGTCATTGATTAATTCACCACACATATATGAATTTATATCAGGACTCTCTATGCTAGTCCAGTGATCTGTATATCTGTTTGTGCCAGTACCATACTGTTTTGATTACTGTAGCTTTGTAGTATAGTATGAAATCAGGAAGTGGTGATACCTCTGGCTTTTTCTTGCTCAAGATTGCTTTGCCTATTTGGAATCTCTTGTGATTCCACACAAATTTTAGGATTCTTTGTTTTAGTTCTGTGAAAAACTGCCATTAGTATTTTCATGAAGATTGCCTTGAATTTCTAGATTGCTTGTGTAGTATGGACATTTTAACAATATTAATTTTTCCAATTCTTAAGCACAAAATATCTTTCCATCTATCTATGTTACCTTCAATTTCTTTCATCATTGCCTTATAGTTTTCAGAGTGCAATTTTTTTCTCCAGTTTGGTTAAATTTAGTTCTAGGCATTTTATTCTTTTTGATGCAATTATAAATTATTTTCATAATTTATCCTTCTGATAGCTCATTATTAATGAATAGTAATACAACCAATTTCTGTATGCTTATTTTGTATCCTGTGACAAAAATACACATGATCAAAATATATGAATAATTAAAGCAAAGCTCATAACATTGTTTCACAGATTGTATAACATCTATAGATGTAATGTTTATGGTAACTATAGCCTAAAGGATCAAGGGGACTAAATGGATTTTTACAGTTGACAGTTTTCTACAGTAGACTGAAAAATTAAGAATGAATATTGTCATCCTAGGGCAATTACAAAAAAAACTACAATGATTTATAGTTAAGACTCCGTGAACCCAACTTTATTTATTTACCCAAAATACATTAAGAAAAACTTGTACAAGAATGTTTATAGTAGTTTTAGTCATAATGGCACAATGTAGAGATCCCAGATGTCAGGCAATAAGAGAATGGATAAATAAATTACTATCTTCATCCAATGGCATAATACTCAACAATGAAGTGGAAGAACTTACTGATATGTGTATGCATCAATTTGGATAAATTTCCAAAAGATTATGCTGAGTGAAAGGGGTATTATATGAAGGATACATACTGATGATTCTATTTATATAATATTCTAGAACAGGAAACCTACTTTATGCTGGGAAAAAAATCAGAATAAGGGTAAGAGGATAGACTGGAAAAGAAAGTGAGAATTTTCTGAGGTTATGGTAATATTTTATATCTTAATATTCTCCTAGGTTACAACAGATATGTGCATTATAAAAACTCCACAATTTGTACAGTTAATTGTATGACAATTTTACATCCAAAGAAAATAACTATCAAACAATTATTGAACTCTAGTTAATGATATGCATGGTGAAGTATTTAGAGGGAAATAGGTATCTTCAATTTGCTTTGAAATGTCTTAGATAGGATGATGTATGCATAGAAGTATGAACAGAAAGCTATGTAATAAATGCAAGTCTGGTAAAGAATAATGATGTAGTCTAGGTGATTGGTATATAGGTGTTCATGGTAGGATTCTTTCAGTTCTGTTGCCTGAAAATTCTTACAATACACTTTGGAGGTGAGAAACTGGAAGCAAATAACCAGAAATTTTCTAGGATTTGGTTATTTGGCTGAAGTTTCAGAAACACAAGAGATTTTGTTTGTTTGTTGTTAAATGTGGTACAGGTTACCACATTTATCTATCCCAAATCATCCTATGGTGAAGAGATAAAGGAATCCAGAAGTGTTTTCAGATATTCTTGAAGAATCAGCTTCTGCTTGGACAAAAGAATTCCTAAAGTCTGCCTTTAAGAACCAAATGTTTCTTTTAGCATGGAAGTAGATTAGGGTAACTTTTCCTTTTCTCAAAACCCGAGGGCTTGGAGCAGGTGGAGTGTGACTTTCAGTCTGAAACTGAGAAGCGCCTTCTTTATTCACTAGCCGTATCTGGAGGAATCAGTCACTTGATTGACAGAGCCCTTAATGACCTGGTGCTTTACATAGCATAATAGTATTGCAGGTGTCTTTGAAAAGGATGTTTCAGATAGGACAGTGAGCCCCCTTCCTTGGTAAATCATACTTGGTCATATACAAATAAGATCTTTGTTTGGCCTGGAGAGTGTATTTAAAAATCTAACATCTCCACTTGGACCTACAACTGTCTCAAGTGTATTTTCCTTTTTCACAATAGACACATTTATACTTGTTCTTTACCTAAATTTTTTCTTTTGCCTTAAATAAGGTTTTATAGTTCAAGAATTTCACTTTATTCTAACAGATAAAGCTTATTTTCCGGCTCCTGCCCTGTTGATTCACAAATCAGGGGATGGTGTCTCATAAGACCTGGATTTGGCTTGGAGAAAAGATGTGGTCTCCTGAAAGTAATGGTGATTGGTTGGGAGGGATCTGAATTGAGCGACCTTCTCTTGGAATAAGAACAGAATATTCAAGAACAAAGTCTCATGGTGGACAGGAACCAATAAAAGAACACTGATGGGCAGAGGTTTTATACTGATGGGAATGATTCTTGATCCTTAAAAGGAAAGGAACACCGAGAAAATGTTGAAGTGGATGCAGAACTCCTAGGAAGAAGGTAATGTCCTCCTCCTGTTCCTTCCTCTCTTCTTCCTTTTCTTCTCCTATCTTTCTCCTATCCTTTTGTCAAGAAACCATAGTATATGGATTTCTATACACAATATAGTGTGCCTATTTGTATCTTTTTATAGGTAGGCAGACGTGAGTCTTGCTGATTTTTAGATAATCATGAACTTAGGAGGTTGGAACCATCACTAAACACTGTTTGGGTGCATAATTAAAGAGCAAGTTTGCAAATAGATGAATGAGAGTCTTTAACCCAAGAGGTATTATGTTTGTTGACAAATTGTTCTTTTTTTTTTTTTTTTAAGATTTTATTTATTTATTTGACACAGAGAGAGCGGTCACAAGTAGGCATAGAGGGTGGCAGAGAGAGAGGCGGAAGCAGGCTCCTCAGTGAGCAGAGAGCCAGATGTGGGGCCCGATCCCAGGATCTTGAGATTGTGATCTAAGCTGAAGGCAGAGGCCTAACCCACTGAGCCACCCAGGCACCCCAAATTGTTATTTTTGAAAAATAATATTGGCTTGTTTGTTTGTTTAGGTCTTATCGTCTTCCAAAAAAATAATTTGATGTACCTTAAAATATAACACCATACTAATACCATAGTATCATCAAAGTACGAATAAATAAAAGTCATGTACAGGGAAGTAAAAATATGTATACAAATACTAGTAAAACATGCTCATTATAATGAGACATTACAGTTAATTGTTCATTCCTTGTAAGGAAATTACAGCAAAAAAATTAAATTACAGTGAGTCATATACTTCTTTTCAACAGAATAAAGATAGCACAGTGCTTCTTTAGTAAAGAAAACTTTTGTGCTAAATTTTTGAAGAAATTTCATATACTCATACTATAAATGAATATTTATGGAGCTCTTTAAAAAGAATTCTCCTTTTTTTATTAATACAAGTCTGTCAGTATTTGCCTCTCATTTTACAGAAAAGTAGATTGAAGCTCAGAAAAAAAAAAAAAAATATATATATATGGTTTTGTGGCTAGTAAGTTACAGACCACGAGTTACAACCTGTATCTTTTATCTCCAAATCTTGTGCTCTTTCCATGTCACCATGTCAGAGATATTGGTCACAATAATGGATGCTGTTTTCAATGGTACACTTACTGAGGATGCAGGAATGGAGACAGCATATGACCGTTTCCTGTACTGACCCTTGGTTAAAAGCTGAGGGCATAGAGGTTACAGCAAAACTCATTGAGTGACTTGCTATTTGGAATAATTTACTGAAGTCTAGGTATTTTGCCTTTCAATAATTTCAATTTATGTGGGTTGAAGACTTCAGAACAACTGAAAGAATTGAGGCAAAAATATGCCTGTTAGACTATCAATCTCATTGGTATTTTCTTGGTTAGAAATTGTATCAATCGGTCCTAGCAGGAAACAGATGGCACCACTCGAACTGAGTGATTGACATGATTTTAATAAAGGGACTATTTACAAAGGACTGGGCAGAATTTAGGGAAATCAACAAGGGACAGTGCAGGGCTTGTAGAGAGGAACCAGTCAAGGAGTAGTACCCCTATAGGAAGGGAGCTAGAAGAATAAATTTCCTGATAAACTATCAAATATCCTGCTGCAGCTTCCATGACCAAATTCAACAGAAAGATAGAAGACATCAGAGCCCTTTGGTACATCCCCTATAGGTCAGTGTCCACAGGCAAAGAGCAGAGTGGAGAAGGGTGAAGAGCAAATCTGGAGGTATGCTCTAGCATGAAAATGGATGAAAGTTGGAACAGGTATAAATGTGGTAAATGCTGATCAAAGAAAAATGTATTTGCTTTCAATTATAGCTGGGATGGTTATAGTATAGATTAAGTTAAAAAGAGAAAATGGAATGAACTTTTCTTGAACACCAGTATACACCAGGTACTGTGTAGTTTGCTTTCCATATATCAATCAGTTTGTTAAATTCTTGCAATAATGACAATGGATATTATCACCACCATTATATATATGTGGGAAATTAAGGTTCAGAGAGGTTAAGAGATTTATCCAACAAAATAGCTAGTGAATAGCAAATCTGAGATTTGAATCCAGGATTGATTTTCTTTCTTCCTTTCTTTCAAGACTTTATTTATTTATTTATTTATTTATTTATTTATTTATGCATTTATGCATGCAGAGCAGGGAGAAAGGAAGAGGGAGTGAGAGAATCTCAAGCAGACTGTATGCTGAGGGTGGCGCCTGATAGGGGGCTTGATCTCACAACCCTGAGATCATGACTTGAGCCAAAACGAAGAGTCCAACATTTAACTCACTGAGCCACCCAGATGCCCCCAGGATTTTCTAACATCAGAGCTTGGACTTTTTTACTTTTTAGAGTTTTCCTGCCCACTTTATTTAAGTTACCAGTGGAAAGCCATAATACATCTGCACTGAAGTAGAACCTTAATGTTTCTGAAGAAGCAGTTTTAGATTACTTAGATATATAAAATTAGTGTTCAATCAAGACCAAAAGTTACCACTCAAGAGATTATAGTGGAGAGTGTTCCAATTTGACATATTCAGAGACAATAACTAGTCATAACCCTTATCCATGATGATAGTTGCCATTTACTGACTATTTAAAATATAGACTGTTCACTTTCTATGTATTAAATCAGTTATTTGTTATCATATTGATCATGTAAAGATGAAATTGGAAAGTGAAGCATAGAGAGTGAACAAGAAAAAGGGTGAGGTAAGAAGCTAGATTTCTCTGAATAAACTTGTTTCCACAATTATAAAGAAAAATAAATTTGAAAAAAGAAAAAAATCCCCTAAAACAAAAAAATTTTCTCAAAAACTTGGTATAAATTTGTTGGCATAATCCTATAGAGAGGAGCATTTTCAAGTGATTTAAAACAAAGCAATTTGTCTATACATCCTTAGTGGCGTGTACAGTAAATGAATGAATGAATGAATGAATGCACCAAAACTGTAAAAAGAAAATCCAGGGGCGCCTGGATATCTCAGTGGGTTAAAGCCTCTACCTTCAGCTCAGGTCATGATCCCAGGGTCCTGGGACTGAGCCCCGCATAGGGCTCTCTGCTCAGCAGGGAGCCTGCTTCCTTCTGTCTTTCTGCCTCTCTGCCTACTTGTGATCTCTGTCTCTGTCAAAAAATAAATAAATAAATAAAATCTTAAAAAAAAAAAAAAAAAAGAAAGAAAATCCAAAACTGTTCTGTGTAGTAACCTTTTGAGTCATTATATTGATACTGATTGAAAATTCTGAAGCTATTGTGTACATAATGTATTATATATACAGTTAATATGATATTATAAAGCAATAATCTTTAACATAATCATTGTCATTAGGACATAAGATTTTTAGTATAGGAGGAAAATATATAAAATCAAAGAATTTCATGCAAATAAAAGCCACAATGAGATTCCACCTCACACCAGTCAGAATGGCTAAAACTAACAAGTCAGGAAATGACAGGTGTTGGCAAGGATGAGGAGAAAGGGGAACCCTCCTACATTGTTGGTGGGAATGCAAGCTGGTGCAGCCACTCTGGAAAACAGTATGGAGGTTCCTCAAAAGGTTGAAAATAGAGCTACCATATGATCTGTAATTGCACTATTAGATATTTACCCCAAAGATATAAATCTAGTGATCTGAGGGGACACCTGCACCCCAATGTTTATAGCAACAGTGTCCATAATAGCCAAACTATGGAAAGAGCCTTGATGTCCATCAACAGACGAATGGATAAAGAAGATGTGGTATATATATATATACAATGCATTATTATGCAGCCATCAAAAAAAATGAAATCTTGCCATTTTTAATGGCATGGATGGAACTAGAGGATATTATGCTAAGTGAAATAAGTCAGTCAGAGAAAGACAATTCTCATATGTCTCACTCATGTGGAATTTAAGGAACAAAACAGAGGATCATAGAGGAAGGGAGGGAAAAACAAAACAAAATGAAATCCAAGAAGGAGAAAAACCATAAGAGTCTCTTAATCATAAGAAACAAACAGGGTTGCTGAAGGGTTGCAGGTTGTAGGGGGATGGAGTAAGTGGGAAATGGACATTAAGGAGGATATAATGAGCACTGGGTATTATATAAGACCGGTGAATTACTAAACTCTACCTCTGAAACTAATAATATACAATATGTTAATTTAGCTTAAATTAAAAAATGAAAAAATCAAAGAATTTCCATTAAACTGTAATTTATAATTGGAAATATCAGTACTTATTTATGACATAGAGCATTGTTCACTGGAAACTCTTAGAAGTAATAATGAATCCAATTGCACGAAGTACCACCAGCATCCAAATTATGTTACATAAATATCTTTTTCTACTAGAGGAAGCAGGGATGTTTGGAAAAATAGCTGCTTCCAGATCTGTAACAGGAAATATACAAGATGAGCATGAAACACCTTACTTCAGAAAATAAGGAAGCTACCAGAACCTAGTGAGGTCATGCCAAAAGGACTCAGAAGCTAATGTGAAAAGACTCTCACCGGACCAACATGAAACATCCATAAGAATAGTAAATTCCAGGATTAACATACATTAAAAATGTGAAGAAATAAAAACAATGTAACATATTTTCAAAGGAAAAAAAAAGTTACTGGAAACTTTGCAGTATGGTAAAGAACCAATTCTCTCTTCTTTGAAAACTGGTAAATAGAGAAAGAACCAAATATACTACTTTTTTTTTTTTTTTTTTTTTTTTGAGAGAGAGAGAGATGATGCCAGAAAGAGCAAGTGCAAGGGTATGGGAGGTAGGGACTCAGGGAATTTTTTTTCTTTTTTTTTTCTTTTGAATTTTTAATTTTTTTAAATTTCTTTTCAGTGTTCCAGAATTTTTTTTTAAGATTTTATTTATTTGTCAGAGAGAGCACAGGCAGGAGGAGTGGCAGGCAGAGGGAGAAGCAGACTTCCTGCTGAGAAAGGAGCATGACTCAGAATTCGATCCCAGAATCCTGGGATCGTGACCTGAGCTGAAGGCAGATGCTTAATCGACAGAGCGACCAGGTATACCAAGGGGGAAAGAAGGCATCTTAAGCAGGCTCCACACTCAGTGCAGAGTCTGACTTGGGGCTCGATCTCACAATCTTGAAGTCATGACCTGACCCAAAACAAGAGTCAGATGCTCGACCAACTGAGCCACCCAGGTGCCCCTTTACCTGCTTTTTCTATAGAACCTCAGGATAACCAAATATCTTCAGGTTTATTTTTTTAAAAGTATGCCAGCCAGCAAATGAAAGAAGAAAAAATTAGAAAATCACCATTTTGTAAACCTCTAATAAAATAGCATATCTAGGTAGTTATAATCAATGACTACTAACATCACAAAAAGCAGACACTGTGTGCCTCCTGTTGGAATTATGAAATACTTTCAATAAAGTATTTTTTGTCAAAGCATCAACCCTAAGTCAGGTCAAACTTCTGGCTATAACTATCAGCTTATAGGAAATACAGTGGTAGAGGGACATGTTAAATATTGCCATAGAGTTGGCAATCAACAAAATCCAGAATGTGAGAAATGCTGAAAAACAGCACAAATGGCTTGATTTCTTCACAAATAAATTGTAAGAAAAACAAGACAAAGGTGAAGCTAAAGTTTAAAAAGACCCAAGAAACCCATAAAATGCAATGTATGGAAATTGTTTGGATCTTGATTTGGAAAAACAAATGTAAAAATACATTTATGAAAAAATTAGAAATATTAGACAGTGGATTTTTAATGAAATTAAGGGATTATTCCAAATATCTATGTAGATTAATGGTATTATGTTCTTTAAAGGAATCGTTGTTATTGGAGATACTTACGAACAAAAGAAATAATATGACGTCTGAGATTTGGCTCAAAATAATATAGAGGCTTGTGGGGTGGAGTTGAAAGAACAAGAATGACTCTGATTTGACATTTGTTGAAGACGGGAAATAGTAATGTGGGGATTCGTTATATTTCTCTTTACATGTATATTTGGACTATTACACAACAAGTTTTTAAAAATGTGTTTCGGTAGGTGGGATTACTAAGTTCCACATGCGGATGGCTCAGAGATGTCTAGAATTTAAGAAAATCACTTTAAATTAAAAAATAAGTAGCTCATCCAGTCATCAGTTTAAAACTGTACTGTCTTTAAATCCTTTTACATGTAACGGGTATGAATCTTGGTGCATAAACTCCAGTGTAAGAGAAAGAACTTTTTCAGAAATTTTCTGAAACCCAGTTTGCGTTCTATTTTAAGAATCCAATGAGTGGAAATTTAATTTCAGATGAATTACCCACTCTTTCTTCCTGAGGTGCATCCAAGTTCAAGGGAGTTACTGTATCACTGTAGTCTGGTATTAGGGGGCATGTGGTCCTCAGTGTCATCTGTCCATGCTGACATCTGTTGAAACATCCGTTGTGCCATATGATCGTTGAACTTCAGTCCACAGAGATCACTAGGAGTCATTCTCTCTCTCCCAACTTTTTCTCAACTCTCCTCAGTTCTGGCTTCTTCTAGTTGATTATTTGGTCCTCCTGTCTGATGCAAAGGAAACATTGTCTCTACCAGGCTGTGGTATGGAGACTTCTTGTGAAATTCTCCCAGTCCTGTCTGCTTGGATACATAGCAGAGCTGCTCCTTTTTCAGAGTCTTGCTTCTTCCAAGGATTCTGCCCTAAAAGGGAACATAGGTCTCCTCTGCTCTTGTATTCCACAGATGTTTGGGTTTCCTTTCATGAAATGAAAGGAAGGTCCTCAGCCTTCACAAGGTCAGTGAAGTCAGGTGGCAGGGTTTGTTCTAGATACCCACTAATGTCTATTATACCATCCTCTCCCTACATAATCTTCTCTGTTCCACCTCAAGAACACTGTTCTAGCCTTGCAGCAGGAAGACTTATTCATATTTTTGACTCTGTTCTGAGTCATTTCTATTTCCAACAGTGAGGCATTTGAAAATCAAAGACCAACAAGAGACTTTTATTTCCTTTCCAAAACAGCCCCTTCCCAGTGGAAATGAGCAAATGGCCTAAGTGTGGAGTTAGGCAAGGGGAGGAATGGTAGAGATAATAATATTAAAATAGTTTTGAAAATAACAATAAATGACACTAAGTGGCAAGAACTGCCGTAAGTGCTTTACATAGGAATTAATTCATCTGATTCTCCTACCAACCCTGTGAAGGCATGACTGTCATCTCCATGTTGTGGATCATGAAAATAAAGCACAGAGAGGCTAAATTTCTTGTCCAAGATTGCACAGGTAGTTAGTGGTAGCAATGGAATTCCAATCTAGGCAGTCTGGTTCTAGATCTATGCTCTTTAAACCATTAAGAAAAATAGGCTGGAAGCAAGACCCAATGCACTTGAAAGGTCTTGATGAGGTCTTTTTTTTTTTGGCGTGGATTTTCCATTTTTTAAATCACCAAAAGCATAAAACCAACTGCCTCTATTTAATTTCCTTTTCTTCATCCACACACAGTGTAGATAATGTGGAAAAAGAAATGTAATACTTACCCAAGTCCCACAGATCCATCTCACTCTAGCCCTGGAATTTATATTATTAAATTTCCATTTTATTTCAGATAAGGACACTAACCTTTAGTTTAACTAATGTCCTTGTGGCACACCCCCAGCTAGGAAGAGGGAGTGCTGGGATGTAAACCCAAGGCCACCTGATTGAGCAAGGTCATGTTTATTCCCTGACCACTCAAGAGCGCTTAACTGCATTTTGACCTGAAAGTGAAGGTGGACATTTGCACAGCCCCTGTGAACATCTGACCCTGCCAGAGGAGAGGGGAGTTGGGCCTTGGGCCTGTCAAGCAGATACCTTTTCACCAGCTGTGACTGGGCTTGCCTTTATGCAGCATTAATGGAAAGCTAGAGGAGTAACAGATGGAACACACTTGAACCTTCCAATCCGGAGCCTCCTTTGATCCCCTTTGGCTCCTCTCAGCCTTGTGCATCATCTGCATTAGAAAGCCCAGTGGATCTTTTTTCAGCGGTGTCCGGTCAGCCTACATGACGTTCTCTCTGACACTCCTCTGGGAAAGTCCCATGTCCGGCAGTAACAGACCTAGGAGGGTGCAAATAATTCGAACTTAGATTGTCAACTCGGTCTCCAAAGTCAGTCACACAGAAAATGCACCAGCTTGACATATGATGCCTAGTGCCGTTTTATGGAAATAAATGATCTAAACTGCTTATTTTTTGGTAAAAGTTAATAGCATATTTTATATGTCCCAATCACTCATTTTTACGGGAGTCGAGGCAGTAACATTGATTAAGATGAATTCTTGGGAGCCAGTGTCGGTTAACTTCAGTTGTTCATGAAGTCCCATTCATCTAATTTTTGCTTTTCTTCTCTTCCCCTCCCCCACCACCAGAGGTGATACCTTTAATTTAAAAAGTCATTTGCAGACAAAATGTATTTAGAAATAAAGATGCTCAGGTACCTAAATGCAGTGGTCTCTGTGAGAAATTGCTATTGATTGCAGACTTGTTACAGGAATCCGAAACTGACGCACAGAAAACACACACCCAGACACACACACCTTGACTGAGGTTCAGCTGCTCTCCTCCCCTTCTTGTCATAATAACTTAACATAATGATAGTGCTGTCATTATAAATATTTGGAGGCTTCTGCATCTTGATAATTGATGGATTCTGAATGTTGGAGGACTCGGAGGATAATTTTTAAATCAGCACAAGCATCATGTTCAAAGCCTTTCCTTGGATTTTTCAGAATGAAAACCAGAACCATCCTCTCTATCTTAGGAAATGATTGGGAAGCGTAAGAGAGGCAAACCCACCCAGCCCTGTTATTTCCCAGGCCTTCCTCTGGTAAATTGAAAACGGTACCTCCCCTCTGTGAATCCGCCACCCTCCACATGCTTGGCCGGGATGCCACACACCTGCTCCGCGTCAGGCGGAACCCGCTGGAGCATATGGCAGCTTACACGTTGCCTCGTCCCGGGACGGATTAGGAATGCTGGTCACCTGGGCTCTGTTTTCAAGTGGTGTGACAGCAGCTGGGGGAAGCCCAGAGAATGACAGGCTCTCACTGCTCTTCTTACTAGTGGGAAAGAAGAGTGAGGGGAACAGAAGGAAATGTTTTCATATACCCAGCAGCTATGACTTGAGTTCTGTGCAAGAACACACTACTCACTGGCTTTCCCCACCGTAAGCAGCTGCGGTAGAAGGGAAGCCCTGATTTTTTTAATTTAAAATTGCTTGTCAGTGGTAGCAGACAGAATTTTGGCCCTGAAAGATGTCCATTTTATAATCCCAAAAACTGTGATGTTAACTTTGCATGGCAAAGAGGAATTAGGTGTCAGATGCGCCAAAGGTGGTTCCTCATCTGTTTTTAAAGTAGGGAGGATTAGGGGCACCTGAGTGGCTCAGAGTTGAGGCCTTCAGCTCGGGTTGTGATCCCAGGGTCCTGGGATCAAGCCCCACGTCGGGCTCTCTGCTCGGCAGGGAGCCTGCTTCCTCCTCTCTCTGCCTGCCTCTGCCTGCTTGTGATTTCTGTCGAGTGAATAAACAAAATCTTAAAAAAAAAAAAAAATAGGATTATTGTGGATAACCTGGGTGGGTCCAGCGTCATCACAAGGGTCCTTCCATGGGGAAAGGGAGGCGGAAGAGGTCCAAGTGACACACCAAGTGATGGTGTGTGAGGAGGACTTGACCTGCGTTGCTGGTTTTGAAGATGGAGGGAGAGTGCCACTGGCTAAGGAGTGTGGGCAGCCTCTACAAGCAGGAAAGGGCAAGAAGCGGATTCTCCTGAGTGTCCAGAAGGGAACCCCAGCCCTGCTGACACCTTGATTTTAGCTCAGTATGACTTAGGTGGAACTTCTGAACTGTAGAAACCAATATAATGAATGTATCCTGTTTCAAACCACTGCCATTTGTGGAAATTGCCCCAGCAGCAGTAAGAAATGGACATATGGAGTGATGGTTGGAGTTGTGGTTCTCAACTCAGGGGTACATTAGAATCATCTGGGGAGCTTTTACAAGTCCTTGTGCTTGGGTCCTACCCCAGACTAATCATCTCAGAATCTCTGGGAGTGGGATCCCGAAAGTCAATTTTATAAACTCCCGGTGATTTCACTGTGTAAGTGAAATGGAGAGGCAGTGATCTAGTGGATAGATCCCCACCAGTGTTTGGAATCAAGAAAGCTGTGTTCAGATCCCTTTTTTTTTTTTTTTTTCATTTTAAGATTGAGCTCAGATAATTTCTTTCACCTACACACTAAATGAACAGGTACACATATTTATATATTTGTATTTATAGATATATAAATTATATACACAAACCAGCCCTTCTGTAAAATGGAAAGCTAATGTTAAGTGAGGTTTTATTTTTTTTTAAAGTGAGGTTTATACATGAAGAATCTAGCACATCATAAATGCATGTAATGAAAGTTTTTGTAGTATAAGTAATTGAGAGCTACTGAAGAGATTAAAAAAATCATTCTCTGATAACATCAAAACATGGTCATATTCCTATTTTACTATTTTCTGGGCCCATGAATCTCAAAGTATGTTCTAATATGGGAGCCATTTTAAAATGTATGTCAGATCACTGACATCTTGGGAAAAGCAACACTATTTTATGAAAGGTTTTTTGGGGTGTTTTTTTTTTTTTTTTTAGTATTAATAATGTGACCAGGGGCACCTGGGTAGCTCAGTCGGTGAAGTATCTGACTTGTGATTTCCGTTCTGGTCATGATCTGAGGGTCATGAGATCAAGCCCCTTGTTGTGGAGCCTGCTAGGCTGCTTGGGATTCTCTCTCTCCCCCTCTCTCTCTCTCTTCCTCTCTCTCTCTCTCTTCCTCCCACCAAGGTCACACACATTCTCTCTCTTTGTCTCAAACAAAACAAAAACATGGAACCAGTCTTCCCCCTTATGTGGAATTTGTTTGCACTTCCCGATTAGCTGTCAGGCTCAGGTTGCCTGTGGTGATCTCTGGCAATTTTCTTAACCTAGCCTTGAGCCTTCGTTTCCATGTTAGTAATAAAGGGACTACAGTTGTCCTGTGGGGCTTGGAGAGAGCAAGTATAAGGTATCCAGCATTATGCCTGACCTGTAATCATGACTTAATAAATGAAAACCAATGAATGAAGTGGAAGAATAAACTGGAAAGTCACTGGGTGTGAGAAGAGAAGAGAGTGAGTGGCTGGGTGTGCAATCAGGAAGGTGCTGGAGGGCTTTGGCCAGACAGCCATCATTGTCCAGGTGCCCAGCAGGTGTGGAGGAGATGGGCACAGCTGTGTGCAGGAGCTCTGGTCCGCTGAATAGTTGACCCTGAGCCAAGCCCTTGGAGATGTGGAGACGTAGGGAACCTGGTTGGCTTCAGGGACATTTAAAAGTACAGTAGGCCAGCCTGGGCACAGGTAGCCCAGGCTACCTGTGACTTTAGTTACACCTCAGATATGTTGTTAATCCCTGGAAGGCAGGAGTTGTGTCTCAGAGTTCTGTCGTCTGATTCCCCAGCTCAGTTCTGGGCATACAGCAAATGTACAATAAAAGCTTGCTGTTTCAAAAAAAAAAAAAAAAAAAAAGTTTGCTGTTTCATTAGTTCCATTGGATTCACATAAAAATAATTAAGAGAAATGGAACCACATTGTATAATGGTTCTTGAAACCACAAACAGTGGTCTGGATTTGGGGCCATGAAACTGACACGGGTGTGGGTCAGCTTGGGCTCACAGTTTGATCGTGGCTACATCAGTGGTCTTTCTCGAGGTCAGTTCATCTGCTGAGTGTTGATGGAGTCATAGCAGTATCCACGGTGCTGATCCACAGGATTAGTGCCCCTATCAAAGGTGCGGGGAAGTTTTCCATTAATTTCTGTAAATCCATAAATTTGAAAGAATATAATGATGTGAGACTCGAAGGAAGAAATGCTCACACCTGGCTATGGAGAAAAGAGAAAACTTTTTAAAGAGGCTATCTGAGGGTCGTAGCTAAAATAATTTTCTTTTTCGAAGTGATTTAAGATTCAGACTTTTCCTGTTTTCCAGGTGCAACTGGTAGAAATGTGTTAATGGTGAAGATAGATTGAACGGGGCACACACTCTTGGCCTGGGCTTAAATCCCAGCACATTTGCATTTGCTTACTGTATGTGCAACTTCAGCCAAGACACAAATTCTCTGACCCCGAGTGTCCTTTTTAACAAACAGGAGTGATAATCTAGATATGGCAGGGCTGGCTATTATGAACCTTCCCTGCATGGCTCGAACAGCGCCTGCAACATTGTATAGGAAAACTGGGTGTCCCTCCCCCACTTCCTGGGGTTCTCTCAAGAAGCCCAGTTGTCTAGGGGACAGATTATAGTTAGAAGCCTTCTCCTACTAAAAGACAGTAATTGTTTGTTCTGGTTATAATTTTTAAAGACTCATTTATAATTATATATATAATTCATACATATGTATGTATTTGTTTGTATGTATGTACATATGTGCATACATTAGAGAGTCTTACAGTAAAAAAAAAAAAAAATGGAAACAATACCAATAAAGCAAAAGTTCTACTAATCCCCTCTTCAGAGGTAGGTTTCCTTTTTAAAAAATCAGTTCACACCAGTGAAATATGAAGCCAGATTATTGTCCTATCTGACTTCAAAGATCAGACAGCTGGAATTTGTTCCCTTGAGGCATAGTCAAATCTAAAACCACCCTCAGGAAGCTCTAGAGAAATGCACTTAGCAGCCCCAGTGATTTGTGTGTTGGCAGTCTCTTCCTGGGTTCTGACTAGGGCCAGATCCACTGTCTCTAGCCACTCTTCAAATGTCCTCCTTACTCACTCTGCCCTTTACCCTTGCCAGGAACACACCACGCTGGTGTGGTGTATAAGAACAAGCTTGGGATCAGGAATCAAAAGATGGCAGTGCTCAAAGTCTAGTGCTTCCTGCTACTAGCCAGTAGCACAAGGCAGGTAATGGAAATTGCCTCTCAACTGCCTCATCTGTGAAATGGGAATGGTAGTTAGAATTCTGTCACAGCCTTGCTCTGAGCTTTGAATGACCTCATGCTTTAGAATCTTGAAGTGCTTTTAAAATACGAACCATTATTATGACCTATATATATAATAAAGAAAGAGAGTTTGGAAGGCAGAAGAATGGAAAGCAATAGGTTTAATTGCTTATTACTCCCTTTTAACCATGACCTAATTTCACAAAATCTCATCACTTTCATCCTTTGCCATTGTACAGAATCTACTCACACTAAAGTCTGGAGCTGTGGAGTGGTTGGCAATGAAGCCCTTTGATTCCACAAAGGACCACACCAGTGAACAAAGCAGACGACAAGATCTGCCCTCGGGGTGCTGACCTGAATTTAGGAAATCCCGGGAATGGTCCCCAAGCAAGTTCTCTGACACCCAGCTGCCCTAGTAAGATTCCAGGGTCCTGTTTCCTCATCTTCTGCCCAGTAGAATCCTGGGGGCCCAGGTCTTTCAAAAATCTACTACTTGGCTTTAGTCCAGGGCAGGCATTTGGAATTTTAAGCTGGGCCAATGTTTGGTGCTCAGAAGTTGGACAGGAACCATGTGCTGAGTGCCAGCAAGGCTGTTTGAGAACCAGTATCTGGGTTTAATTTCCACTGTCTGTCAGAGGGAAGCTTTGATCAGACCCTGCATTTTTTCACTTCTCCTAAGTGACTAAGGCTACTGGCGGCCCATTACCACTGCCTCCGTGTGAGCTCTAGGTTGGCCATGATAGCAGAGATTTATTTACATGAATTTCCTCCAAATTGCCCTGCCCATCGCCTCTCTCTCTCTCCCCTTCTCCCCTTAGGTCAGGGCACAGTGAGAGCTGGGGGCTCAACCTGGGTGTGAATGCCTGACCAGGAAGCTAAGGGATGGGAAATGGGGAGGGGGATCCACACGTATCGCAGAAGGAAGTGCAGCTCAAGTAAGTGACTGCAGCTGGCTCTTAATGGCTTTTCTTCTCTGTCGTCATTTTCCTTTAAGCCCAAAAGAAACTCTTTGTAATACGTGTTAAAATTATGGTTCAGATTTCTGATGATCAAGTTACATAGATTAAAGTAATGGATACCAGACTCTGCATCAATTCAGGTATAAATATGGATGAAATGAATGTACATTATCCACTGTTATAAATCTGTGTGTTCAAGGAAAGATATAAATCTCCTGAACCTTTCCTACCTCAGGGTTTGAGGGTCTTTTTTTTTTTTTTTCAGTGTTTTCGGTGAAATTATGATTTGAAGTAATTTGCTGGTTTTGCAGAAACTCCTGTGTTTTTTTTTTTTTTAACAAGAAAGGGTAGAGTATATTATTTATAATGGCGAGTCATTAAAATGCTCCAGGAAGTCATCATTGCAGAGGGGGTTGGAGAGGCAAGGGGTTATACGGCATTCCAGATGTGCACGTGTGGAGAAGGGCCATGCATTTGGAGAAATTTATAGCACCTGGCTCCACTGTAAAGGGTACTTGGCCCCGGGGTGTTTCTGTTCTCTCCCCCTCCCCTCGGCCCTATCAACACTGTACAAGCAGGGGCTCAAAGGCGTCGGTGCGTGATGGACACATGGCCACAGGATGTTGTGGTCTGGAAGAGAAGACTGAGTTCTCACTCCTGCTAAGCCACAGGGCTGATGAAAGTGAGCTCCTTGCAGCTTGGGGCCCTCACAGGAGCAGGAAGAGGCCTTACTGTGAGAGGGAAAGAACAGAGCCACATGCTCTGTAGAAATGCATTACCCCAGCATGCTGCTCAACAGCTACGCATTTGGTCACCTTAGTTTACCTTCTCTAGGTTCACAGTCCATAAAATGCACCTTCCAGAAGGTTGGCGTGAGGACTAAATGGGATTCCGAGTGTGAAGGCACGTAGTGCAATTACCTCTCCCTCCAGCCTCGCTCAGGCTAGGTTAATAGACTCGTGACCACTGTTGTGCCACATAGGTTTGCATCATGGACTCCCAGCCACTCTCCACACACCCTCAGCTGAGGCCATGGCAGATCCCACATGGAGGTTCAGCTCTTTCTAAGTCCTGTGAAGTCAGTGAAGAGCTCAACAAGTTAGCCCAGTTCTTTCTATGGTATTGCTCCACTATCCCTCTTCTGCAGCATCCAAAGTGGCAAACAGCCACTTTATCTTCATCTCAGTAAGCAAAATGGAAAAATGGGGAAGGCACGGCATGTCCTTTCCCTCTAGGGACTAGCCTACAAAGGATGTATGTCACTTTCCTTCATATTCCACTGGTCAAGAACTGTCCGGCCCTGCCTAATCATGAAGGGGACTAGGCGACATATTCTTTAGCCGGCAGAGCCATTGACCTAGCTAAATTCCCTTACTGTGGAGGAAAGTGAGATGGATATTAGGGGACAATTAGAGTCCCTTCCAGGGGAAGTCACAGGGAGTTGTGCCAGAAACTCAAATAGAACCATATGTTTAAAGACAGAGGTTTGGGTTCTGGGGGTAGAGAAAGGAAGATCGTTATCCTATGGATCATGAAATGTGTTTATGTCTCATATTCAGATTAATCAGGATATAGATATATGGCCTACTTTGTTAATGTGCAGATTCCAGAGGCCTAGGTAACTGGGCCTGTCCCATTATGGGTCAAGTAAAGTTTACTTTCCTCTGCAGCTGTAATCAGTCATTCTGTGCCTACCCAATGCCCAACGTGTTTTTCAACTCCATACTTGCAGTGCATTTCTCATGGTCTGTCATATAGCTAGCTATTCATTCAGTAATTAAGTAAATAGATGAGTGAATGAATAAATGAATTAGCAAAGTAAAGGACAAGTGGGAATAGGGCAACAAGATGGCAGTGGTATCGGGGCACTTTCAATAAACAGAACTAAATCATCTCTACTCTCCTGAGCCACCATCTCCCTTACTCTTAATTTTTTTTTAAAGATTTATGTATTTATTTTAGAGCATGAGCAGGAGGGGCAGAGGGAGAGGGAATCTCAAGCAGACTCTGTACTGAAACAGGGAGCCTAATGTGGGGCTTGATCTCATGACACTGAGAGCACAACCCTGAGATCACGACCTGAGCCAAAACCAAGTATTGGATACTCTATCAACTCTGTACCAACTCTTACTCTTCTGAACTCATTAAACTCTTCTGTTCTTCTTGTTTATAGAGAGAAAAAGCAAACATTCCTTAGCGCCTGCACCAGCCCAGCAAACTGTATGTCCATCCTTCCTTTCTTCCCTTCTATTAAACTTCCTGCCGTATTCCACCAGAACCTGCTCTTCTTCCCTTCTGCTCCCCAGGGCCTGGTTCTGCCACTGTGCCCTCTCCTATACATTTTCATATTTCTTCGATCTTCTGGCTCCTTCAGAATTTAAGTGGGTTCAAATTTCTTTAAAAGAAATATATTCAAGGGAGCTTGGGTGGCTCAACTGGTTAAGGGGCTGCCTTCTGCTCAGGTCATGATCCTGGAGTCCTGGGATCAAGTCCCACGTCAGGCTCCCAGCTCCATGGGGAATCGGCTTCTCCCTCTGACCTCCCCTCTCATGTTTTCTCACTCTGTCTCTCTCTCTCTCTCTCTCTCAAATAAATAAATAAAATCTTTTAAAAAATACATATTCTGGGGAGGGTATGTGTTTTGGTGAGTGCTGTGAAGTGTGTAAACCTGGTGATTCACAGACCTGTACCCCTGGGGATAAAAATATATGTTTATAAAAAATAAAAAATTATATTAAAAAAAAAAATAAAAAAATAAAAAATAAAAAATACATATTCAATCCCTATCTAGAGTTGTATCTCTCCCCTCTCCCTTCACAACCAACTTCTTTTTATTTTATTTTTTATTTTTTTATTAATTTTTAAAATTTTTTTATAAACATATAATGTATTTTTATCCCCAGGGGTACAGGTCTATGAATTGCCAGGTTTACACATTTCACAGCACTCACCATAGCACATACTCTCCCCAATGTCCATAATCCCACCACCTTCTCCCTTCCCCCCTTCCCCCAACAACCCTCAGTTTGTTTTGTGAGATTAAGAGTCTCTTATGGTTTGTCTCCCTCTCGATCCCATCTTCTTTTATTTATTCTTTTCCTACCCCTCAAACCCTCTCCACTTCCTCATATCAGGGAGACCATATGATAGTTGTCTTTCTCCGATTGACTTAATTTTGCTAAGCATAATACCCTCTAGTTCCATCCATGTCATCGCAAATGGCAAGATTTCATTTCTTTTGATGGCTGCATAGTATTCCATTGTATATGTATACCACATCTTTATCCAGTCCTCTGTTGATGGACATCTAGGTTCTTTTCATAGTTTGGCTATTGTGGACATTGCTGTTATATACATCCGGGTGCACGCGCCCCTTCAGATGACTACATTTGTATCTTTAGGGTAAATACCCAGCAATTGCTGGGTCATAGGGTAGCTCTATTTTCAGCTTTTTGAGGAACCTCCATGCTGTTTTCCAGAGTGGTTGCACCAGCTTGCATTCCCACCAACAGTGTAGGAGGGTTCCCCTTTCTCTGCATCCTCACCAGCATCTGTCATTTCCTGACTTGTTAATTTTAGTCATTCTGACTGGTGTGAGGTAGTATCTCATTGTGGTTTTGATTTGTATTTCTCTGATGCAGAGTGATGTGGAGCATTTTTCATGTGTCGGTTGGCCATCTGGATGTCTTCTTTGCAGAAATGTCTGTTCATGTCTTCTGCCCATTTCTTGATTGGATTATTTGTTCTTTGGCTATTGAGCTTGCTGAGCCCCTTATAGATTTTGGATACTCACCCTTTATCTGATATGTCATTTGCAAATATTTTCTCTCATTCTGTCAGTTGTCTTTTGGTTTTGTTAACTGGTTCCTTTGCTGTGCAAAAGCTTTTGATCTTGATGAAATCCCAATAGTTCATTTTTTGCCCTTGCTTCCCTTGCCTTTGGCAATGTTCCTAGGAAGACACTGCTGTGGCTGAGGTTGAAGAAGTTGCTACCTGTGTTGTCCTCAAGGATTTTGATGGATTCCTTTCTCACATTGAGATCCTTCATCCATTTTGAGTCTATTTTTGTGTGTGGTGTAAGGAAATAGTCCAATTTCATTTTTCTGCATGTGGCTGTCCAATTTTCCCAACACCATTTGTTGAAGAGGCTGTCTTTTTTCCATTGGACATTCCTTCCTGCTTTGTCGAAGATTAGTTGAGCATAGAGTTGAGGGTCTATTTCTGGGCTCTCTATTCTGTTCCATTGATCTATGTGTTATTTTTTAATTTTATTAACTTATTATGTAATATTTGCTTCAGGGGTACAGGTCTGTGAATCATCAGTCTTACACAATTCACAGAGCTCATCATAGTTGGCTGAATACACTGTTCCTCTGTCTCTACGTTTCCATCCACTAAGTTTAGCTTCTATTCCTGCCATGACCCTGACATTGCTGGTCAAAGTCACTGATGACCTTCCTGGTGCAATTGCCAAGGGTGGCTTGCAGTTCTTATCTCACTTGACCTCTCAAAAGCATTTGACCTTGTTGATCATTCCCTTTTCAAGAAGTCTCTTCCCATGGCTTTTGTAACACACCATCTATCCTGGTATTTCTCCTATTTCTTGGGTCTGGTATGGACTCTCTTTCTCTGCTCATGATTAAATGTTAATGTTTCTCAGGCATCTGTTCTGGGCTGTCTCCTATTCTCACTCTACACACAGATCCCTGGACATGTCATCCACTGCAACCATCTCAATGCAGATCTAATCTATATACGTATGATACCCAAATAGGAAATATCCTCTCCTCTCTCTAAGTGTAGATCTAAATACCTCTTGGATTTCTTCATTTAGATCTTTTAGAGTCACTGAGGACACCACTTGTCTAAAATTAGATTCAGGCTTTGCCACTTCCTATTCTAGAACCTTGCTTGTTTCTCATTTATAAAGCAAGGGTAGTAATAATGCAGGATTATAGTGTGACCAGATGGATTGATATGTAAAAATGTGATATGTATACTGTGAACTACTCTTTGTATGTAAAGGATAACAGTTTATGTCAACCAACAAGGCTTCATTGAGTATCTATAGTGTGTCCTGCATGGTTCTGGTGATTACAGAATAGAACAAGCCATGGCTTCTGTCCTAAGGAACTCACAGGGGGGAATAAATGATGATGCACTTAGTGATTTAGGCAATAGGAATTGAAAAGCCAGTGGCATCACCATTGGTGATCTATTTCCTTCCAGCTCCACTCATCCTTTTCTTAAAGGTATTACCCTGCCCATAGCTTAGAAGACACAGCTCTAGTTATCAAATGACCTCTCACTCACAGCCACAGTATTTTGGATTGGTATTCATCTGACCTAGATTCTTTGGATCAAGATGTTTCTCCCAAGGAGATGTCATTCAGACAGGGCTAAGAAATGGTAATGTAGAAATAACTCCAGATTTAATGCCATAGGACATGTAAAGTAAAGGTTATAGGTAATAAATCCCAAAAATATGGGAGTGAAAGCCTGTCTACTAAAGGGAGAGTGCAACAGAGAAGCAGGGAGAAGAGGAAACAAGACACCATGTAGTTCCAGAGAGAGCAATAGAGAATTGAAGCTGTAGGATGGCTTTCCAGTTCTCTTGTGACTTGGCTGGGTTTCATGCAATCATGTCCTCGCTCATTCTTTTTTCTTTTTAAAGATTTTATTTATTATTTATTAGACAGAGAGAGATCACAAGCAGGCAGAGAGGCAGGCAGAGAGAGAGGAAGGGAAGCAGGCTCCCTACTGAGCAAAGAGCCCGATTCAGGGATCATGACCTGAGCTGAGGCAGAGGCTTTAACCCACTGAGCCACCCAGACACCCCGTCCTGTGTTCATTCTACTGCCTATGGTACCATATCACATTTATGTTTATTTTTTAAAATTATAGAAAGATATTTCAACATTATACTCTAAGTTACTTACCAGTGTAGATGTAAATTGCCATTTGATTCAAGTTGACCAGAACATATGGGGATTTGGTGTTTTTCTACCTCTGGTTTCTAATGGAAATTACCTTCCTCCATACATCCATCACATGTTAATTACTTTACTAACAATAATAGTTCCTGTGTTTTGCTTTTATGGTAGTTTACCATTTGCAAAGGGATTTTACATACATTATCTCATTTGAGCCACACAATAACTCAGTGAAGCTCAGAAAGAGTAAGTGAATTATTTAAAGTTACACAGCAAGATTGAGACATAAATTGGCTCTTAATTCAGTGCCAAGGCAAATTAAAAGTATAAAAGTTCAATCAGTGCATTCACCAACTCAGGCCTGAGGTAGGCTGTGTGCAGATACCTCTTGGAGCATTGCAGAGCCTCTTAAGTCATTCTCATGTGCCTGTTATATTCAAATTCCCAGAGTTCTAACAGTGGAGAAAGTCCAAATTCAGTTCAGTTCACCAACATTTTGTGATTTCTGAGTGTGTGCTGGCTCTGAGCTAGGCCCTGATTTTTTGTGAATAGACTTGCTGAGTCTGAAACATCTGTATCAGAGCAGGTCGGCAATCAAGCCTGACCTGTTAAAACATCAAGTATAAGTTTCAAGAGGTCTTCTTTACAGTGATAGAGGTTGTGTTACCCGGGGACGGTCGTCAGCTGTTTCGTAGAAACTTCCCATCTATTCAGCTCTGACATCTGGTTCACAGAACACCTGATATAGAGGATGCTGAAAGCAAAGTAGCATGGTAGCTCAGGGCTTCTGCTACCAAGAGCAAGAGCTTTCACATATTCTCATAACACTTGCAAAAGCTGCTTGATCATTTGTGGCACAGCCATGCTCTCTCCCATCTATTTGGAGAAAGAGGAAGAAATCCATTTTGGGGTACCCTTTTCAGAAGGTGGCCAGAGGAAATGCTCCCAATTATTCTCAGGCTTAAGAAAGTAGAGACCTTCCCGGGAGAAAGAACAGGTGACCTCCTTGCCACAGAGTCTAAGAATAGGCTTGGCTGATAAAATGTCTGTCAGCCTGTCCCCACTCTCCACATGCTCTGGCTCATATGGTGGTTGCCCCTGCCCTACTGGAAGGTGAGCTTAATGAACAAAAGGACACTAAACTACCCATCGTTCCCCACTAGCAATTCTGCGTTCTCCCAAGATCCCCAAGATAAAAAGGGAATCACTTGGGTACCATGTCCCTGAGTAAAGAAGCACAAAACAGGGCCACGAAAGCCTAGGCTTGGATCCAGTTCCCAGAAAGAACATCAACTGCCTTTTCAAGAAGAGAGTTCGTCTCAAGTACAATAGCTGGGACCCCTCCGTCTCTGGGAAAGAGGAGCTATCAGGCAAGGCATTCCCCTTGAAGACTCCTTTGTGTGTCACAGTCTCAGAGCAAACCTCCAGATCCTGGATAGGTCCAACATGTGGCCCTGTCTCCTCTCAGGGAAGGCTCCAAGCTCCTCTCCCTGGGCCCTCTAGCTACAGCCGAGCTGCTCAGAAATACCTGCTCATGTAAGACCTCAGGCTCAAGATGGGCAGCACTCTGGGGAAGGTTGGGGGTATTGCCTGCTGCTACATTTTTAGTTAGAGCAGAAGCCTGTCTTGCCCAGCAGTGCCTCTAATCCTATCCCTTCCCGACCCAAACTTCTTGGGTAGGGCCTCACATAGCTGCAGGCAGTTTATAATCCCAGGCAGGCTATAATCTAATTTAATCGGCTCTCAGAGGCCCCTTCCTTTCTACCTGGAGGTCCAAAATACCACAGTACCTCCTCAGCCCAAAGGAATCAGAATCCAACAGCCCTTCTATTAGTAGGAGACATCAGACCTCAGGGAGTCTTGGCACTGCCATGAGGGGGGCGAGGTGAAGTGGAGTCCATAGCCCAAACCCAGGAAGGACAACAAAATCATAGAGACAGATGTGAGCCATCCTCCAAGAGACACTGCATAGATATGGGTAAATTCAGTGTGTCCAAGGCCTGTAACTCAGGGAAGAGAGAATAAATCTCCCAAAGGATGTATCCATTTGCCACCTTTTGTAACCCTTACACCCCAAAAAAGTATCCTTGAAAATTCATGTTTCATCCAGTATAATCCAAATGGAATCCCATTTTCCTTTGTGGTTTCCTTTGATACATTCCTTAAGATACATTAACTCAACTATCTTTTGCTGAGTCAGTGAAACATGCATATGTCAGGGATCTACACTGGAAAGGCAAGAGGGAGTAAGACTCATTTTGATATTGCATTGTCCTTAGTTAATCTGTTGGGGGAAGCAAGTAAGTCAACTGACCGTTGCAACTCAAAGTGATGGGGAAAACCAGGGGTCACTGGTCCAGTTGGCTTGGTCGTCAGAGGTGTGAGAAGTCTTTCTTTGGGGCCAGATGCCACATGATAGCCCCAGAAGAGGTCCCAGCCAAGCACAGTGGTTTGAAAGAGAAGTGTCTGACCCTTAGATAGTTTTTTTTTTTTAAATAGGTGCCATTCTAAGTTCCTACTACGTACTCATTCATTTAATTCTCACAGTAACCCCATGAGCTATATAATAATTATTAGTGTCACTTTATAGCCAAAGAAACCACTCTCAGTGATGTTTAGTAGTTTGTCCAGGGCCGTGAGAACCTTATATTCTCCCCCAGTCAGTCCAGCTTTGCAGACCATGCTCTCAGCCCATTGCCTCCATGTCCTCCACTACAGTGACAAAATCTCAGATGGCTGGAGCCAGAAAGCAAGGTGGGAAGCCCAGAATTAACGGGATTTTGTATACCATACCGAGTCCTCATTTTCCAAACTAGGTACAGATAACATGATGAGAGGTCCGGGGACCTGAAAAGCCATCATCCATCATTTTGGAAGTATAAATTCACAGAAAAAAATGTCATCAGTTTGTACTCTGAAAAATATTTTGATGATGTACCACACAAAAACAACAATAGGCAGCTACTTGATCCTACTTCTGAAATGTTTTGCTTATTATATAGGGTTTACAAGACAGAATATGTTTAATTCTCTTTCCTACCAGTGAGTTTCCTGATAACTATAAAAGTATAGAAAATTCTTGTTTTTGTGTGCATGTGTGAAAGAGAGACAGAGAGATTTGGGGCTTATTTTTTTCATTTATTTTAAAGAACAATGATCTTGGGTTTGAGAGTATTTATCAGTGATTAAGAAGAGGAAGTTTCAAGCATTAACTTGAAAATGGCAAAACACTCTGCAAAATAGCAAAATTTAGACATCACCTGAAGTCACTGACCACCAAGAAAGCCATGACATTGCCTCACTATGCACTTCACAGGAGAAAAATAGTAGCACTAACCAACCATAATATAGTGACCAAACAGTTTATTTCAGAAACTAGCTTTAAAAGTTTGAGCCTGGGTGGCTCAGCTGGTTAAGCATCCCGACTTTTGATTTCAGCTCAGGTCATATGACCTCAGGGTTCTAAGATCAAGCCCGGTATCAGGCTCCCTGATGGGCATGGGGCCTGCTTAAAATTCTTTCTCTCCCTCTCCCTCTGTCCCTCACACTCTTTCTTTAAAAAAAAAAAAAAATTAATAAAAGATAATAATGAAACACAAAAGTTTACATGCTTACATGTAAATAATGAAACATAAAAGTGCTTACATGTTTCTTAAAATGTGTACCTTGTGTAATCATTTGCTTTCAGGGGCTTAAACTTTGGTGTCTTTTATGTAAGAAGACTTTTAAATATAAATGCATAAATACATATGCATTAATTTTTTTATTCCTATAAATATTGGAGGACAATTGTCTGAACTTTTTGAACTCAAGAGAGCAATTTAGGTTTAGATCAACATGATGAGAAGTCAAGCAAACAAAATATACTTAATACTTCTTTTGAGTTCAATATCAAAAAATCATCTTGAAAAGCAAAATACATGTAATGGGGGTGGAGGGGGGTGTATAGCTGAGCCTAGTTAAAGTCCATAAGAGCCAGCCATGCTGAAATAAGGTGGTATTACTGAATTACACTGTTGCCCACTGCTTTTTTATGTGCTCAGACATATATTCTTGAACAGTTAGTTGAGAACTGGAGTTAATTTCATTCTTTAAAGTCTAACACTTAAAACACTGATGCCAGCTCTGTAGTTGTTTTGTCTTTCCTGTATTATTTTCAGATTGAAAGTATTAGTTTTTTTTTTTTTAAAGCACTGGTATTAAAATGTTTATTTGCAATGTAGTGACATGATATAAACACTTTGAAAATGATCCATAAATTTAAAAATGTTTGTATATGTATAAAATAATATACACATGCACATAGACATCTGTGATTTCCGTGCTCAGAGAGGAAAGGATCAAGACTACTGGGCGCTCGGGAATTCGTCACCTTTGTATTATTCTCTGAAAATGCAGCACCTTAAAAAAATACATTTATTGTATTTTTCAGTATGTTCAATGGGGGCAGAATACTGATCAATCTTATTTAATAATAGAGTGGAGAGAAGATTCATCTTTTAAGATAAAGCTAAAACGAAATGAGATGTGGCTTAGAAAACTCATCTTACTCTGCAAAATGTGTATTTGTTTAACCAGAGATCACGGAGTCATGATTTTGTAATGAAGAGCTAACAGCTCTTTTTGTCATAGAAGGGAAAGACACATAATCAAGAAGAGGAACTTGTATAAAGTGAAGGATTTCATTGTCTTCCTCAGTGATTAAAAGGGGTCCACCAATTCTGGTTCTCTGGAGGTATTTCAAACAGATGAAAACAGTATGAACAGATGAGAAAATTTTGTTGTAACAGAGTGGTACTTGGCAATTGAATGATGAGGATTAATTATGGGAATTTGTTTTTGAGACCCTTAGTCCATTTACATATCATGAAAGTTAGAGCAGTAATAGGAAAATGAAGAACACTCTCAGTCATTTTCTCTAGAGTGACCATATACTTTATCATCCAAATCCATAATGAACATGGGTCCTATTAATTGAAAGTGAAAGTTGGCCCTATTTATTAATATGTTAGGACAATGTTATAAACCAGGCCTGTCAAAGGACTCTAATAAATGTTGTAACTGTATATTTTGCCCTATGTCCCCAGACACCCCCATACACATGTGTGCGTGTGTGCACGCACGTGCACACACACACACACACACACACACACACACACACAAGTGAGAAGGAAACACAAAGGACAATATATGCAGCACTGTTTCCCTGTGTGATGGTTAATTTTATTTGTCAACATGACTGGGACACAGGGTACCCAGATATTGGACTGAACATTATTTATGGGTGTGTCTTTGAGGATGTTTTTAGATGAGATTGGCATTTGAATCAATGTGAATAAAGCACATTGCCCTCCCCAATGTGAGTGGACCTCATCTAAGTTAGAGATGGTCTACATAGAATAAAAAAGTGGAGGAAGGAAGGAACAACTAACTCTCTGCCTAACAGTTTGAGTGAGACATCAGTCTTCCATTGCATTTGGACTAGGAAATATACCTTATTTCCCCTAGTTCTCAGGCTTGTGGGCCTGAACTAGAACTATAACACTGACTTTCCTGGACCTCTGGCTTGCAAATGGTGGGCTGTGGGACTTCTAAGTCTCCACAGTCACATTAGCCAATTCCTTGTAGTGACTCCTCCCCTCCCCCCAATACCCTATTGGTTCTGTTTCTCTGGAGAATCTTACTACACCCTAAGATAGTGAAAGAGATTGACAAGTAGACTACCAACATGAATACAATGTATGCTACAAGAGAGTTGAGGTCGAGATGGGCCACTTCTATCCCTCCCATCTCTGATCCCATGCTACGTGCTATATTTACTTGCTTCTATACTTGTTAGTATTTCTCTGGAAGAGTTTGAAAAGAATGCTGTAGGCAAACAGGAATTTACTGAAGGAGTGTAGACCAGAGGCCTCACAAGATTTGATTCTGGAAGGACCACTTGCTGTTGTTGCAGAGAAGCTAATGGAGCAGAGTGGGCTAAAAACTGAGATATGGATCCAACCAATGTAGTCAGTTTCCCAGGTGAGAAATAATGAAAGATGGAGTCCAGACTCTGAATATGAATAGAGAATATGAAGAAAACTTTACCACTTCAGGTCATAAGTGGCTTTGGTCAAAAGGAGACTCTAACCTGACTCTGTATAACTTGATGTCTAAGCTACTTGTAATCATTTAATTCAGTGTTTCAAGGTTTTAGTTCCAAATTTCTGTTTGAGAGGAACTGAAATGGCAAAGAATTTCCACTCCATTTAGCTGAGGTCAGACTCTGAGTTCACCAGATCCAAACATAGCCACCTGGGCCCATTTCCCCGAAACCGGGTAGTCAGAAAATAGAAATATAGCATGTTTTCTTTAATAAAATCTGCATAGGAAATAGAAATTAGATTCAAAGTGTGACAGCAGGGGAAGAAGAAAAGTAAAATAGAAGGAGATTAACATTTGTTAAAAGGCAGAAACATGATAGTCACTGTGGAAGGCACTTGGAGCATCTGCTGCTTGGGATAGTCCCCCTGAGGTAGGAACGAGTCCTACTTTGTAGTTAGCGTGAGGTAAATTTCCCATAGTCCTGTAGCTGTTGACATAGGACTCAAGATTCCAAACAGATATATCTACCTTCAGAACACACGTTTCTCCCAGCCTCTGCATGATGCTGTTTGATCTGGCATGTAGACGTGACTGGCTTTGGGGACCACCCCTCTCAGAATAACATTTTGCTTCCTGGCAAGAAAACAAAAAGCCCCAGTATAGTCTAACTAGCTTCTTTTTGGAACAAGTAGGTCTTCCTCAAGTTCTTTTCATGATTAAATTTTATCCCTAAAGGCCCCAAATTAGGTCACTTACATCAATGAGTTCAGTTCCACTTCACCTACTTAATTAACAAACTTTAATCCAGTGCTTTGGATGGGCCAAGCCCATGGCCAGACTATGGAATAAGTAAAGTCTGACCCTGCCCTCAAGAAGCTCTCGGCATAGAAGAAATGAGACATGCATATAAGTAGTCACAATGTAAGATAAAGTTAGATGATTATCATATGAAAGACCTATTTGGAGTGGTAGGGAAATTTTAGAAGAGATCATCCAAGTAAAACTTGATAGATGAGGAGGAATGTGGGCAGGGCTAGGCTGGGAAGAAGTTAAATGTGTGGCATTGGTATAAGGAGTCTCTTAGGTCAGGGCCAGGAGCAAGGGTGATGATAAACACAGGCCTGAAGCTGGTACTTAGGAGCATACTTAGGAGCATGGGCAGGGAACAGCAAGAAGCAGTGTGGTGATGAGAAGCCCCATCCAGAGGCAGCGAGGGGACCGTGCTGGATGTTTTTCCCCACTCAGACACTGACATTTGAGAGTTTGATTGGGTTCCTGGTTATTCTCAGGAGCGCCTGTGGCAATCTTCGAGGTTGGTGCAAGGCTGAGTACTTCTATCTTTGTGCAGTCTTTTTCCTTTTGATGAGTCCCTGGACATACGAAATCCACCTCCTCTCCTGGTACTGTTATCAAACCTCATACTTGCATTCAAAATGGGGTCAAAAAAGAAGAGAAGAAAAGGGCAATTGATTTGTATGTTTCAGTCATTTCCTTGGGAACACGCTGAGCTTTTACTCTGGGGTGACTGCGAAAGAGACCCTGCCTGTGATTAGATCTGTCAGGCAGTGGCTGTGTTACACGAGGTACCTGGGGAAATAAAACCACAGGCAATTGCCAGTGCCTGCGTGCTCAGAAGGCTGTCTGTGAGCAGTACAACAATGGTGGAGTGTGTGTCTGTGTGTGTGTGTAGGAACCACGTGGCTAGGACTGGGCAGCAGGGGGATTCTAGATTTGAATTTTGATTTCAGTTTGGACAGATGATCTCTAAAGCTCCTCCTCAAATCTCAGATTATATGACTCTGTATATATGGACACAATGAAACAATGCCGAAGGATACGTGAAGCTGATAGGGAGGTTCCCATTTGACCTCTTGTCTTGACTCTATCCATTCCAAACACCACGCAGCTACCAGAGTGGCATTTCTAAAATATAAATCTGACCACCCTCTTTTTTTGCTTAAAAGCCTTCAGTGTCTCCCACTTACCTAGAGGATAAAGCCCAAGCCACCCAAGACTTACCATGACACGACCTCAGCTTACTTCTCTAGCTTCAGCTGCTAGCATTCCCCGAGTTACCCTTAATGATCCAGCAGCAATGGATCATGTATGTGTACACACCTTCCAGTTTCTATTGCTTCCCTCTGCCTGCCCCTCCTCTCTCTCTCTCTCTCTCTTACTCTCTCAATCACACACACAGGTTAGAATGTCCTCAGTCTTCCTTCCCAAATAACATTCCCTCATTTTTTTTTTATAAAGACTCAGCTCAGTTCTTATTTCCTTTGGAAACCCTCCCTAATAGCACTTATCTCAGAGGGGTACCCATATGTCTGTCTCCTCCTTAAAATATTGAATTCTAAACTATCTGCTTATATGATTCCTTCTCTGAACCAAACCTCCACAGGGTCAGGTACTTGATTTTACATGTCTTCCAATCTCTCATGCCTAACTGAGGGCGTAACATGATGCTGCACACATTGAGTATCACTGTATATGTACTAGAGGAGAGGCATGGATGGGTAGTGGATAGAAATGGACTTTTAAAAGGACATAAATCCCAGGATTCTGTTTCCAGTCTTGATGTGATGACTGATTTTAGGTATCAACTTGATGGGGCCAGGGGATGCCCAGGTAGCTGGTTAAACATTATTTTGGGGTCGATCTCTGAGTGTTTCTGGAATAGATTAGCGTTTGAATCAGTGGCCTGAGTCGGGCAGATGATGTGGGTGGGCATCATTCAGTCTGCTAAGGGACTGAATAGAACAAACAGGTGCAAGGATCTTGAATTCTCTCCCTGCCCAAGTGCCTGAGCTGAATCAAAGATCCCTTCTTGCCTTCAGTGCTCCTGCTTCTTGGGTCTTCAGACTCGGGATGGCATCTACACTATGGGCTCTCCTGTTCTCAGGCCTTCAAACTACATCACAGGTGTTCCTTAGTCTCCAGTTTCCAGACAGCAGAGTCTCTGCCTCCGTAACCACAAGAAGCCAATACCTTATAATAAATTCTATATAAAAAATTGGATAAAATATGTATATATACATATATACATATATGTCCTATTGATTCTGTGTCTCTGGAGAACCTTGACTAATACTTTTGGCAAGGTGTTCCTTTCTTTAATTTTACAGGAATAGCTACTGTGCCACAGAAAGACAAATGTCACACAGCTAAACCTTTAAAACTGCAGTCAGAGTCCCTTATTCCTAATGTAGTGCTCATTCCCCTGTCCTTTAGCACCTCTCAGCGACTAAGTACCCATTGTTTTTTGAATCCTGAATTGCTTAGACTTAGAATTGTACAGCTCAAAAGAACCAAATGGAAAATTCATTTTGCCATATCCTCCTATTTTTCTCTTTTTAGTAAATAATTAAAAGCTAGAAGTGGTCAAGTGACTCGACACCTCATTCATCCTTGAAAATCCCACTCAGTCATAATCACTATTGTCATCCTGAGTAACTGTAGAATGACGACAGTGATTGATGGTACAGAGAAGTAGGCCGTATAACAAAGGCCGATGATACAATAAAGAAAACTAACCAAATCAGCAGTCCGATGATTAGCTAATTAATCATTAAATAAATATTCATTGAATGAATACTATATGCAAGAAACTCTCAAGTGCTGAGTACATAACAGTAGGTAAACCATCTAAATCCCTGTTGCATGGAGCTTACATTTTAGTAGGAGGGAAGGGACAATAAATACAAGGAAATAGATGCTATCTTGGAGAGTGATATAGTAGACATTAGCAGGCAAACAGAAAAGATTACTCCAAGGAGTAGAAAGAACATAGACAAGATCCCTGAGGAGTGTGAGATCATAAAATGTTTGAGGAACAGGAAGATTCCTATGATTCAAACATGTGTCTCCAAAGAGACCAGAGCTGGATAGTCATGTTTCAGATCATGGTGGGCCTTGAAGGTCATGTTGAATTTGGATTACATCCTTGGTGCAAGGGAGATCACTAAAGATTTTTAAACAGGAAGTAGTGTGATTAGAGAGGTGTGTGTGTGTGTGTGTGTGTGTGTGTGTGTGTGTGTGTGTGTGTTAAATATTTGGTTATCCCAGTGGAAAATTATTAGGA
Organism: Mustela nivalis; assembly: GCF_964662115.1. Classification (NCBI taxonomy): domain Eukaryota; kingdom Metazoa; phylum Chordata; class Mammalia; order Carnivora; family Mustelidae; genus Mustela; species Mustela nivalis. Next base: position 68,338,719 of record NC_139032.1, read on the forward strand.
AGGGAACTGCAGTTACTCTAGAGAGGTAAGTCAGGAAGATATCCCCCTTACTTAGGTGAGTGATAATGGTGGTCTAGACCAGGACAGGGCAAGGAGAAATGAAGTCAGGTACAGAGATATTTTAGAGTTAATGGAGAAAGAGATGTCAGGGTAAACCCCTAACTTTCTGTCTTGAGAGCAATTAGGTAGTTGAATATGACACCTAATGAGAGTGATAACACTGCAAGTAGAACTTACTTGGGATAGAAAGGAAGAGTCAGGAGTCAAAGAATTATGTTTTGGACATGTCATGGTCAAGTTGCTTATGAAGCATCAGAATGGAGGTATTAGGTAATCCGCTGGATTATATGAATCCCTCGTTCACAAGACCTTGGGGCTGGAAATTTAAGTCAAGGAATCTAGAAACACAAAAAGAACATATGAAGCTGTAGGAGTAGATCATTTCCCCTAAGGAGAGGTTAAGATGGGAAGAAACTGAAGAAACCTAACATGAAGAAGAATCAGCAAAGGAGACCGAGAAGCAGAAGCAAAGGGGTAAAAGAGGAGATTGTAATGTTTTAGAGGCTGAGGAAAGAGTGTCAAATGCTGCTGAGATTTCAAATAAGGGGCTAGTTTGAGCTTATTTATTGTGTTTGTAACAAGGTCATTATTCAACACCTTATCAAAAACAATTCTAAAGAACTGAGCCAGATAGAATGGGTTGAAGAGTGGATGGGAGGTGAGTATGTTCAGATACCATGTATTAACAGTTTTCTTTTTGAGGAGTTGACTGTGAAAGAAAAAACAGTTTCTGTCACAAATGTGCTTAAATGATGAATTTTGGGTTTTTATTCACTATCCATGTTGCTGGGCTATAAACTTCTTAACATCAGGCAATACATCTTTCTTGTTTTCTTCTGTATATTTGAGACCTAACATGCTTCTCAGTTCATTGTAAAGTTCAGTAACATTTGACAAGTAAATGAATAAAGGTAAGTAAACAAGAATTTAGAGAATATCTTGGACAGCTATTTTCTGAAAAGTGATAAAGTTGCATTTAGAACATCTTCATGACATTGGAAATTAATTTGTTGGAAGCAACTATATTGTCATGCTCTGTCACTGTCAAGGAGAGACTTTGGGCTGAAAAAAAAAAAAACATAATCCTTCCTCTGCTATGTTCTGGAAGAGAATTCCACTGTGACTGATGTTCCCTTGAACGTTGCCTTTTCTTTGTCTCCAATGCTGTTGCCTTATTACTCTTGATCTATTCCAGTGCAATTTTTAAGTGCTCTAGGCAGTGCAATCCCTTTGCTGCAATCTGTAAATCAAAATCAAAATAACACCAAACTATAAAACCCAAAGTTTATGCATATACCAGTATTAAAAGAACTTTTCTCTATATTTCACTGCTTGCAAAATTCTGGATAAATCACACAGCTGACACAGGCTCATTCACCCCTACATTATTGGAGCCCTAAGCATGAGTTTAACCCACCTACTCAGGAATTCATTATTCCTCAGGCTAGTTTCTCCCCATTTCACCCTCTTCTGAGTGATCTTAAAACACAGATGTGATCTTTTCATGTGAAATCCTTCATTGGCTCCTTATAACCTATAGGACCAAACTCATTCTCTTAGCCTGACTTACAGGGTTTTTTATTTTATTATCCCTGAAAATTCCTGGGCCCATCCATTGTGACAATACACATGTGGTCCAGTCATTCTGGATTGTTTGTAGTTCTTTGAACAGCTCTTGGGATCTCACAGATTCACACATTTGCGTTGCCTGATGTCTCTGCCTATAATATCTCTCTTCTACTTCACCCACCTAATTCTTCCATCTCTCCAAACTCAACTAAAAATCACTCGGTCTTCTAAGCCTTAAACTAACGGTCTTAGTATATGCCTCTCTGTGCAACTGCTGCACACCCTGGTTTTGCCTAATCTGTGCATTGTATTGAAACTGACCCCATCTCTCTCCAGCATAACTTCTCCTAATGATATTTATGGACTCTTTAATGAGCTCTTCATGAGTTATCTCATGTAATTCTCACAACAACCCAATGAAATACATACTATAATATTGTATCTCACACATGACAAAATTAAGGCCAAGTGATTTGTCCAAGGTCATGCAAGTATCAAGAGATAGAGCAGATATTCAAACCAGATTATGTAACACTGGAATACAGTTGACCCTTGAACAATGTGGTGGTTAGGGGTGCCAACCCCCATGCAGTCAAAAATCTGCATACAAATTTTAACTCTTCCAAAAATTTAATTCTATTGACCAGAAGCCTTAGTGATAACTGATAACATAAACAGTTGATTACCACATATTTTGCAATATATACTATATTCTTACAATAGAGTAAGCTAGAGAAAAGAAGTGTTATTAAGAAAATCATAAGGAAGAGAAAATACATTTACAGTGCTGTGCTATGTTTATGGAAAAAGAATCCATGTTAAAGTGGACCCAAGCAGTTCAAACCTATGTTGTTCAAGGGGCAACCATACCTACTCTTAACCTACTATATTAGACTTGAGGTTCTTGAAGACAAGGAGTGGCCTTGTTCCCAGATCTTTGCACTAGATTTGGAACAGTGAGAAGTTGGTAAATGTTTAATGTATGAACAGAATGAATAAATTATTATGATCTATTTCTCTTCTCTCTTAGACATTATTAGAAAAATTAGATTATGTGCATTTTTATTTTTCCTGTAGTGTTCTAATGAGAACGTCTAAAATAAGGAGTCTAGCATAAATCAAAATGGTAGAAGCATTGGAAGGCTTTCCAGGTAGATGAGAGATTAGATTTGTTTGGTCTCATGTCAAGAGCTGAATTAGGACCAAAGAAAGAAAGCATCAGGGAAATAGCTCTTACTCACTGGGAATTAAAATATTTTAACTTACAGAGCTATGTAAAGATGGAATGGGCTGCCCAGCAGAGTGATGAGGTCCCCATTCCTGGGGGGTATGCAAGTAGAGGCTGAAGGACTATTTGGGCAAATGGGACAGAGGAATTTCAGTTATCTAATGAGGCATTTTATTGGATGACCTTGAACCTCTTAAATAGAAAGGTGAGAAGGAGCAGGAAGGCACTGAAATCTGAACAGATTGGATGATATATTTTAATTTTCCTACTGGTGTAACTGAAAGTCTAAATTTATGGAAGAGCAGCATTTATTGGAATTTATCTACTAAGTCAAAGAGAACAGGCAGATGGAAATAAGCCAATTAAAAGAAATCCTCCAAGTTATCAGTTCTGTCCTGGTCCTCTTGTACCCTTGAACCTCATCATTTCTACTACCCCCTGACCTTCCTTTGAATGATAGATTTTTGTGAAACATGAACACAGAGAACTAGAAATCGGTACCCCTTCTAATGGGACAGTTTTGAGAGTAGAAGAGACAGACAAAGGGAAATTTCTCCAGCAGAGAAGAGATGGAAGAAATGAAGGAAATCTCAAGCTGGCTGATGGGACAGAGTGTTGTAAATAAATTCCCCACGTCTGTGCAAGTAACAGAATTAAGGATGACGGCTCTAGCCCCAGAGGCAGGATTGAGCACTTTCACCTATTTATAGGGTTTCAGGTTTTTTCTTGGGCCTACAGGAGAAAAAGAAAAGAGCTGGGAGTGACCCACGAATGGTTATGATGAGGCCATAACAGTCTTGGTTTGCCCGGTGGGATAAATCTTAAAGTGGGGGCCAGGGGCATGGTGATGGGAAGGGAAGGCAGCAGCACCAGAGGGTAGTGGAGGACCCAGTAGTGGTGGCCAAGCCTCAGCACAGGAAGGGTGAGTTTGGGAAGCCTTCTAATACCAAAGAGCAGTGGGGTTTAGGGGATGGAAGCTGTCATTCTAGTAGCTCGAATGGTGTGGCTAAGCCAGGAAATTCCTCTTTGATACTACTTCCTTCTTGGAACCATAACTTATTAGGAGCCCCTTTAGGTTTTACTTAAGCATCTTGAGAAAAATTCTACATTGCTTTTATTTGTTTCTCCAGAGTGTAGCTTAGTGCCTGAGACATCATGCACTAAATCAGTGTTTCTTAAATGATTGACTGAATGAACAAATCAATGAAGAGGATCACTAATTTTGTAGAGGGACTCTATTAAATATTTGATACTGGCTAGAGTAGGGGGTGGAATCTGCAAATGAAGACAGCATCCATGTTCCTAAGAAGCTGTATGTCAGGTAGAGAAGTTGGATATAGAGATGCTTAATATAATGAAATAAAGGTTGATGAAGGAGAAGGAAGTGCTGAGTTTACACTGAGTCTGGAAGTTACTCGCTTAAAATTCTATATGAGCACTTTTGATATCAGAGGGTCTTCCCCCCCCCCACTGCTCCTGATTGTTGACGTCATAGGCCAGCATTTTGAATAATTTAGAAAATGTTAAAAGGCAGGACAAATATAAATCATAAGCTCACTGCATGGCAGCAACCTATTATTACTACTTTGACATATTGCTTTCTAGACTTTTTCTGTGCATTTTTTTTCTTCATAATTGAGATCATATTGCACCTAGAATGTTATGTTATTCTTTCCCCTCCCCACTTACCATGTCATTAAAATACCATTTCTAAGCATGATGTATGACTTTCTCATAGTCCATTGTATGTCTGTACCACAACTCATTTAATCATTCTCCTAATTTTCTTTCTGTTGGACAATTGGGTTCTTCAAATTCTTGATGCTATGAAAGTTAGACTATATTTCTAGGAAAGTAGTTCCAAATCAAAGAGCAGAAATTATTTTTTACAGTTTGTGATATGCCTTGTCCAAGTGCCCTTTTCCTAGTACATTTGGGCTGTTGTAACAAATTACCACAGAGTGGATGGCTTATAAACACCAGAGCTTTATTTCTCCCAGTTCTTGAAGCTGGAAGCCTGAGATCAAGGTGCTAGCAGATTTGGTATCTGATTCCCAGACAGCTGTCCTTCCTCACATGGCAGAAGGGAGCTAGGGAACTCTCTGGAGCTTCTTTTATAAGGGTGCTAATCCTATTCATGGAGGCTCCACCCTCATGACTGACTCACCTCCAGATTCCTCACTGGGGATTAGGTTTTGACATATGAATTGGGGTGGTGGGGGGGACACAAACATTCAGTCTATTGCAGCTATCCAGGATGATGGAACCAATTTATATTCTCACTGGTTCTTTGTGAGTACTCATCTTACCACATGGAGGGTTTTTTGTTTGTTTTTTTTAATTCCAGTGTAATTAACATACCATGTTAGATTGGAGTAGGGGTATTATTAAATGCTATCCTGGCAACTGGTTGTTGTCAGAGAGCTTATACTAGTTCTCTGGCTAGAAGAGAAACCAGATTAAACAGCTACATTTAAATGTATATAATACTACTTTATCAAATTATCAAAACATTAATATAATATCTAACTGGTACGGGCAAGCATTGATATGGTGCCTCTTAACATTGTTGATGGCAAGATACAATTATGTAACACTTTCAAAAAGGTAGTTTGGGAATAGTTTTTAACAAACATCAATGCCCACGTAATTTAATGTCTGAAAATTCTTCCCAAGGAAGCACTTTAAAAAAAACCAAAAAGTTATTTTCATCAAGGGGTGGTAATGCAAAAAATGTTACTACTTTTGTTAATATTTAATATATACAGGAATGTTTAAGTAAATCATGGCACATCTTCTCAATGAACTTGTGATGCATGCATTTTATTTTTAAATTTTTATTCCAATATGTTAACCTACAGTATTATATTAGCTTCAGGCATACAATATAGTGATTCAACAATTGTATACATTACTCAGTGCTCATATGATTAGTGTACTCTTTTTTTAAATTAACATATAATGTATTATTTGTTTCAGGGGTACAGGTCTGTGAATCATCAGGTTTACACATTTCACAGCACTCACCATAGCATATACCCTCCCCAATGTCCAGCACCCAACCACCCCCTCCCTACTCCTCACCCCACCCCCAGCAACCCTCATTATGTTTCCTGAGATTGAGTCTCTCATGGTTTGTTTTTCTCCCCATCCCATCTTGTTTCATTTTTCCCTCTCTACCTCTCAAATTCCTCACATCAGAGAGATCATATAATTATCTTTGACAGATAAGTGTACTATTAATTCCCTTCAACTATTTCACCCATCCCTCCCCTCTGGTAACCATCAGCTCTCTATAACCAAGAGTCTGTTTTTTAGTCTCTTTTTTCCCCTTTGTTCATTTTTTTAAAATTCCACATTATGAGTGAAATCATATGATATTTATCTTTCTCTACCTTATTTTGCTTAGCATTGTGCCCTCCAGAGCCATCCATTAGTGCAAATGGCAAGCTTTTATTCTTTTTTATTGCTGAATAGTATTCCATTGTATAAGTATAAATACCATATCTTCTTTATCCATTTATGTGTCATTGGACACTTGGGCTGCTTCCATAATTTGGCTCTTGTAAATAAAGCTGCAAGAATCAAAGTACGCATGTATTTTTTTGAGTTAGTATTTTTGTGTTCCTTGGGTAAATACCCAGTAGTGGAATTACTAGATCATATGGTAATTCTATTTTTTAATTTTTTGAGGTACCTCCATACTGTTTTCCATGGTGGTTGCACCAGTTTGCATTCACACCAGTAGTGCACAGGGGTTCCTTTTCCTTCCCATCCTTACCAACACTTGTTGTTTCTTGAGCTTTTTTATTTTAGCTATTCTGGCAAGTTGAAGTCATATCTCATTGTGATTTTGATTTGCATCTCCCTGATGATTAGTGATGTTGAGCACCTTTTCATGTGCCTGTCAGCCATGCATATGTCTTTGGAGAAATGTCTGTTCTTTTCTTTTGCCCATTTTAATTGGATTATTTGGTTTTTGGGGGGTGTTGGGTTTTGTAAGTTCTTTATATATTTTGGATACTAACCCTTTATCAGATATGTAATTTGTAAATATCCTCTCCATTCAGTAGGTTATCATTTGGTTTTGTTGATTTTTTTTCCTTTGCTGTGCAGAAGCTTTTTATTTTTGTGTAATCCTAATAGCTTATTTTTGCTTTTGTTTTTCTTACCTCAGGAGGCATATCTAGAAAAATGTCACATGGCTGATGTCAGAGACATTACTGCTTGTGCCTTCTTCTAGGATTTTCATGGTTTCTCGTATCACATTTATATCCTTAATCCATTTTTAGTTTATTTTTGTATATGATATAAGAAAGTAGTCAAGTTTCATTATTTGCATGTAGCTGTCTAGCATTCCCAATACCATTTGCTAAAAACACTGTCTTTTTCCCATTTCATATTTTTTTCCTCCTTTGTCAGAGATTGACTGACTATATAATCATGGGATTATTTCTGGGCTTTCTATTCTGTTCCATTGATCTGTGTATCTCTTTTTGTGCCAGTACAATACTGTTTTGGTTATTATAGCTTTGTGGTATATATTGAAATCTGGGATTCTGTTACCTCCAGTTTTGTTCTTTTTTAAGATTGCTTTGGCTATCTGGGATCTTTTTTGGTTCCATACAAATTTTAAGATTGTTTGCTTTAGTTTTGTGAAAAATGCTGTTGATATTTTGATAGAGATTGCATTAAATCTATAAATTGCTTTGGGTAGTATGGACATTTTAACAATATTAATTTTTCCAATCTATTAGCATGGTATAGCTTTCCATTAGTTTGTGTAATCTTCAGCTTCTTTAATCAGTGTCTTACAGTTTTCAGAGTAGAGGTTTTTTACTTCTTTGGTTAAATTTATTCCTACTTATTTTATTCTTTTTGGAGCAATTGTAAATATGGTATTGTTTTCTTAACTTCTCTTTCTGTTCCTTCATTATTAGTGTGTAGAAATGCAATGGACTTCTGTATGTTGATTTTGTATCCTGTGACTTTGCTGAATTCATTTATCAGTTCTGGTAGTTTTTTGGTGGAGTCTTAAGGGTTTTCTATGTAGTATCATGTCATCTGCAAATAGTGAAAATTTTGCTTCTTCCTTAACCAATTTGGATGTCTATTATTCCTTTTCTTGTCTGATTGCTGTGGCTAGGACTTCTAGTAGAACTAGTTTTAAAATGGTAAAAGTGAACATCCTTGTCTTGTTTCTGATCTTAGGAGAAAAGCTCTCAGTTTTTCACTATTGAGTATGATGTTAGCTGAGGGTTTTTCATAAATGACCTTTATTATGTTGAAGTATGTTCCCCCTAAACCTACTATGTTGAGAGTTTTTATTATGAATGGATGTTGTATCTTGTCACATCCTTTTTCTGCATCTATTGAAATGGTGGTTTTTATCCTTTCTCTTACTAATGTTTTATCAATTTACCAAAATTTATTTGCAAATATTGAACCACGCTTGCATCCCAGAAATAAATCCTACTTGATTATGATTTTTTTTTAGTATGTTGTTGGATTTGGCTTGCTAGTATTTTGTTGAGGATTTTTGCATCTGTATTTCATCAGAGATATTGATCCATAGTTCTCTCTTTTTTTGTAGTGTCTTATCGAGTTTTGGTATCAGGGTAATGCTGGCATTATTCATTAGAATGAATTTGGAAGCTTTCCTTCCTCTTCTATTTTTTGAAATAGTTTGAGAATAACTGATATTAGCTCTTCTTTAAATGTTTGTGTAATTCACCTGTGAAGCCATCTAATCGTAGTCTTTCATTTTGAAGGAATCCTTTTGACTATTAAATCAATTTCATTGCTGGTAATCAGTGTGTTCACATTTTTTATTTCCTCCTGATTCAGGTTTAGGAAGTTATGTTTCTGTGAATTTATCCATTTCTTCTAGTTTGTCCAATTTGTTGGCATATAATTTTTCATAATATTCTAATTATATTTCTGTGGTGTCAGTTGTTATTTCTCCTCTTTCATTTCCAGTTTTGTTTATTTGAGTCCCCCCCCCCTCTCTCTTTTTCTTCATGAGTTTGGCTAGAGGTTTATCAATTTTTGTTGATTTTTTTAAAAAACCAAATACTTCAACAATGGTTCAACAATGGTTCCATTGTTCTGTTCTAATTTGCTTTAGTTTCTGCTTCAGTTATTCTTTAACCTTTATTATTACCTTCCTTCTACTGTTTTTAGGTTTTGCTTGTTCTTCTTTTCTAATTCCTTTAAGTGTAAGGGTGGGTTGTTTATTTGAGATTTTTCTTACTTCTTGGGGTAGGCCTGTATTGCTACATACTTACCCTAGGACCAATTTTGCTGCTTACCAAAGATTTTGGACCATTGTATTTTCATTTTCATTTGTCTCCATGTATTTTTTTAATTTCCTCTTTGATTTCTTGGTGGGCCTATTCATTGTTTCGTAGCATATTATTAAATCTCCACGCATTTGTCTTCTTACCAGATTTTTTTCTTGTGACTGATTTCTCGTTTTATAGTGTTGTGGTTAGAAAAGATACTTGGTATGATTTCATTCTTTTTGAATTTGTTGAGACTTGCTTTTGGGTCTAATACATGATCTATTCTGGAGAATGTTCATGTGCACTTGAAAAGAATGCATATTCTGCTTTTAGGATAGAATGTTCTAAATAGATCTGTTAGGTCCATGTGGCCCAATGTATCATTCACAGTCATGCTTCTTTGCTGATTTTCTGTTTGGAAGATCAATCCATTGATGTAAATGGGGTGTTAAAGTCCCTAGTATTACTGCATTACTATTGATTCCTTCCTTTATGTTTGTTATTAGTGGTTTTATGTATTGGGTGCTCCCCTGTTGAATGCATAAATATTTAGAATTGTTATATATTCTTGTTGGATTGTTCCCTTTATGATTATATAGTCTTTCTTTGTCTCTTGTTACAGTCTTTTTTAAAAAGTCTCTTTTGTCCATTATGAGTATTGCTACCCCAGGTTTCTTTTCAATTCCATTTCTCTGATAAATGCTTTTCCATCCCTTTCATTTGTGTCTTTAGGTCTCAAATGAGTATCTTGTAGATGATGCTATATAGATAATTTTAAAATATCACAAAATCTTTGTGGAAACATGGGAATAATACAGTTTTATCTGGATTTAATTATATAAATATGTCAACAGATGGGCAGAATGGAAAGGGTTAAACAATAGAAAAAAAAATAGAAAAGTTGCCTTTGTTGATGAATGTAGAGGTAAACACTGTGTTTATAATATAATTTTTTAATTAGAGATAACATCAAACAGTTACTATATTTCAGTATTAACTCTGCCATATGCAATATACAATATATATGCAATATACATGTACTCTTTAGAATATTTCTCATGACCTCTCTATTATATTCTTATTATCACTGTATCTATTTAAAAGAGGAGTGAATTGAAACTCAGAAAGGTAAAGTAACTTGTCTAGGTCACATAGCCAGTAAAAAGCAAAACGTGTGCTCAAATTCAATTCTCTCTAACCTAAGTGCTGGCGCTCTTAACCATCACAATGTGTTGCTGGAATACCTTTTTCTTAAAGCTGATAATTGTTTTTTAAAATTGTGGTAAGAACATTTAACATAAGAGCTTGCCTCTTAACAAATTTTCAATGTATAATACAGTGTTATTAATGTAACTTTTTCTTAAGTTTATGTTTTTTTGATCCCTCCTTACTTTTAGCTCTGGAAAGCAGCTATTTCCCTTTTTATCCCAAAGCAAAATGGTATATAAATGGCCCCCTAACTAAAAGGCATATAGTTGATGTTTTCAGGGTGAGATCAAGGTCATGAGCAATATGAGATCTTTACATAAGACCTCAACCTGGGAGAACCAAGGAAATCATACAGCAGTTTGTTTTTCAAGTTTCAGCAAAAACCCCACCACTCTAGTCAGTTGAAGGAAGATTCCTACAGGCTTGGAGGAACTTCACAAAGATTGGAAAGAATGTATTTGGCAAGAGAGTCCCTGGCCTGAGTAGCTGATTTTTAGGGAGAGGGAAGGAAATCCCAGATAAAACTGCAAAAGCAGATGTCACAGAGGACAATAGGTATGAGAAAAAGAAGTAACATAGTGTGAAGTATCACAGGAACTCTCAGATAAAAAATATGTTCAGAAATAAGTCCTATAGCCACCTTCCATACATGCCAACACATTCAGGACAAAGATCAATCAAGAGAAGGAAGAAAGCATGAAATTGTCAAATAAAATTTCACAGGTATCAGGGCAACTTGACAGAGTTGGGATCAAGGATGAAAAATGACAATTGAAAGTTACGTATATTTTAAAGAAATAGAAATATAGAAAAAGAAGAGGAAATGAAGAAGTAGAGTATGTCTGGACAGTATTGAGTACTAAGGTAATTTAGGACCTGAACTAGGATGAAATGAAAGAGAAAAGGAGAGAGGAACTAATATGATATTGCCTCAGAACTATAGCACCAACCACCTGGTGAGAGGGAGGAAACTGATGGTGCTCTCCTGAAAAGGGTATAAAACTGGCCCAGAACTTTGGGAGCCTAGGGGAACTCCACCATTTCTCATGTCTTCTGAGAATCTCTCTTTTAAAGAGCCAATCATTATACTTATTTGCACTTTCTTTTGAGAACATCACCTCCCAAAATATCAAGAGCGTAGCAAGAAAATAACTATATCAGACTCCATTGGGAACAAGAAGGGAAACATTAATATCAAAGTAGATTTGATAATTGGGGCAAATGACTGTGTAGGGATGCTTGGTATAGTCATATATCCATGAGGCTACAAAATGGCTTTTTTTGAAAAAGATTTAAAAAGTAGAACTTGTCATCTGAGGAATGGAAGAGTCAAACATGAATTTCTGTCCTAGAGATTAAAATGGAAACTGGCTACAGGTCTTGTCCCAGCCTGTCCCAAATTTCTACTAGAATCCCCATAAAAATAGAGTAGGTGAAAACTGTCCAAAAAATAAATAAAGAAGAATGGCAATAAAATATATTTTTAGAATCTTCTGGAAATTTCACTCATACAATGGCTTTTGGATCCAGATTAGGAGAGAGACAATGATGGGCTGTCCATGTGTGACCTCACAGAAATGCAGAGCAAAGGTGGGAAAACATATTGTATCTATTGCATAGCTGCTTTCTGGCCCAGAGATATGAAGATCATGTAGAATTAAAAGCTTATAGTCAGGGATAAATGGATATAACATTGAACCCCATGCCATCAATCTATTTTTTGGTCACATCACTAACTTTCCTAAGCCACTTTTTTTTTTAAGATTTTATTTATTTATTTGACAGACAGAGATCACATATAGGCAGAGAGGCAGGCAGAGAGAAAGGAGGAAGCAGGCTCCCCAATGAGCAGAGAGCCCGATGCGGGGCTCGATCCCAGGACCCTGAGATCATGACCTGAGCCGAAGGCAGAGGCTTTAACCCACTGAGCCACCCAGGCGCCCCCCTAAGCCACTTTTTAATTATCTGCAAAATGGGGTTCCTATAGTACTTTCCTCAAGGAGTAACCATAAAGATTAAATTAAAAGAGCTAATGTATGTAAAACAGTAAGCATAGAGCCTAGAACATAGTAAACATTCAATAAATACTTATGACATTTACTCCCTCCTCTTAAAAACTTGATCTCTCAGCGAATAGGGTGTTTCCTAAGGTGGTGGAAAGGAAAGTGAAGAAGGAAAGGCAAGCATACATAATATCCCAGGATATGGAGTTCCCCCAACATTGTAGACAGGGTAGGTAAAAGAGGAAGAACAGGGCTCCCAGTATAGTACAGCCTTTGCAGAAAACCAATGAACAGAAAAGAAAAAGAACTCCCCTCAGTAGATCTGCACCAGATAAAAACCTGCTTCACAGAGAGAATTGGGCTGTGTCTGAAGTGTGTCACCCTAATCAGGGATTGTCAGATAAAACATGGGATGCAAAAATAAATTTGAATATTAAATGATTTTTAAATAAAATTATTATAAGTATATCCCATACAATATTATGGAACATATTGATAGTTTAAAATGATTATTTATCTTAAATTCAAATTTAACTGAGCATCTTATATTTTTATTTACTAAATCTAGCAACCCTAATTTATCCTCTGGCTGTAGTTGTTAGGAGGAAGTTTGATTTGCAAAGAAATAGTGAGTGAATGAAGCCACAGGAAATGCTCATACCCTGACAGTTGGTAAATTCTGATTAAGTCTGCATCCCCCTCCTCTCAGAATGAATAAATAGAAAATATAGCAATAGCAACAATAGAGGGCCTATCAAGAAATTAGGAGGAGAATGGAAGAAACTAATTTTGAAGACTCATGCAATAGGACTTTGAAAATATTAACTACAAAAACCAGAAAATTTGGAAATTATGTAGTATCCACAAGAAAGCTTGCATTCTGGGGAAGGAACTGAAACTTTTAAAGGGGAGACGTTTACAAATAAAGTTAGAGGATAATTAGAGGATATGCAATATATAATCTTAGTAGAAAAAGCAGAATTCCAATGAAAGTAAAATGTGAAGGGCACAATCTAAATAATTTTGGAGGCAGTCTGGAGCAGAAATGGTGTTGCAGTATAACAAATCATGAAATGGGGTTGAGACTGAAGAAACATCTTTATCTTCAAAGGAGAAGAGCAAGAAGTAAAACTAGAAAAAGATAGGGTGAGACACAGGGGATGGAGATCAGATCTCAAACTATATTAAATCAAAACAGTTACAGTACAAGCAAAAGCAAACAGTCATTTAGAGAAAACTTTCTCAACTCTAAACCATGATGGTGACATAGCAGTCTCCTGAATTTCCCTCCTCCCATGGATGAGCCAAAGAGAAATCTAGAAACTAGATAAATAACTCCTACACATCAGGCAGCAGAGAAAATACCCTAGTCAAAACAGGAAATTCTGGGACACATTCTCACCATAAACCCCATGCTCAGCACAGTACCATCCTATTGGGAAGGGATGCCCAATGCCCACTTTCTCTCTGAGGAGCAAAGGTCTGGAGCCACATCTAATGCTCCAACTTTGAAGGATCTCATATGAGACACAGATCCCCAAACCAACTAGCTCTGAAAGTCAACAGGGCTTACATCCGCAAGTCCCAAAAGGCTATAGAAAATGAGGAATCAGTTATTAATGGGCATGAAAGCACTTGTTGAGGCTCTCTACCCAGAAAGAGAAGAGAGGGAATAGGCAAAATTGTTCATCATCTGGTCATTCCCTGGAAGGGTTTTGGTGTCATACTGCACAAGCTGCTTCTTGAGGGTCTGACTTCTAATTAGCATACATCTAGGTGCTGACTGTGATCTTCCTTGCAGCCCAAAAGAGCCAGTGGACACTTTCCCTGCTTTCTCCCTCTGGTCCATTCTAACAGTAAACCCAAGTTACCATTATCTTCTTGGAGGAAGCTGTCCACACACTTAGAACTACAAACTTTATGGCTACCAATCTGAGGGATGGGTCCCAAATCCAGCTCTGATAGCCTATGAGTTCTGCATTTAGGAGGACCACAGAACTACAGCAAACCAAGTTTCTGAATGAATATAGGAACGCCTCCCACCCCATGGGTATACATGTGGGCTCAGCACAGGGAGAGCAAGCAAAAACACCCATCTCCCAATTTCTTCCTGGAAGAAGTTTGACTGTATACTTTCCTCAAAGCTGCTTGAGGATTTAACTTTTAATCATCCTACAGCTAGGTGCTGATTGCAGTTTTCCAGTTTGGGGCACTGATGGATCTTGACACTACTCAACTACTGGAAGTCACTAAGAACAAAGATAGCAGGTTGAACAATAACAAAGGTTTGGAAAACAGTCTGGAACTTGGGCCAGGCTAATAAACAAGTTTGAGCTCCCCCATGAGACCATGCTGTCAAGACTGGAAGGGGTGGCTATCCCCATGAGAGTCAAAGAAAATGAGGAAACAGGACTGTATTTTAACCAAGAACAAAAAAAGGCTCCAGAATCTGATCTTAATGAAAATAAATCACCAGAATCTGATCTTAATGAAATGGAGATAAGTGATTTACCCAATAGAGACTTCAAAATAATAGTTATAAAGATGCTCACTGAGATCAAGACAGCAATGTAGGAACAAAGGATTTCAACAAAGAGAAAATATAAGAATACAATAACTAAACTGAAAAAAAAAAAAACAAAAAAAAAAAAAAAAAAAAAACAAACCTCAGTAGAAGAGTACAACAGCAGACCACACCAGGCAGAAGAAAGGATCAGCAAACTTGAAGTCAGGCCAGTGAGATTCATTCAGTCAGAAAAAGAAAAAAGGATAAAAAGAATAAAGATACCTCAAGGACTTATGGGACACCACAAATGGACAAATATGTGCATTATAAGTGTCCCAGAAGGAAAAGAGAGAAAAAGAGGCAGAAGGCTTATTCAAAGAAGTAATGAATAAAAACATTAGTAATCTGGGGAAATATATCAACATCCATATTCAGGAAGCTCAAAAAAATGTAAATAAGACAAATTGAAGAGACCCACTTCAAGTCACCTTTTTTTTTTCACGTCACCTTTATGGATACACAACATACTACCACATAAATTATGATATAAAAAATATAATTGTGAGAGATGGGGGTATAAAAATCTGGAGCTTTTGCATGCATTCAAACTTATCAGCTTAAAATAGACTGTTATAAAGTATTTTATATAAACTTCATGGTAATCATAAAGCTTAAATCTATATTAGTTACATAAAAGATAAAGAAATTAAAGCATACAATTAAAAGAAATCCTGAAATCCTAAACAAAAATAACAAAAGAGGAAGCAAGGAACAAAAGAACTGCAAAATATTCAGAAAATAATTTACAAAATGACAATAGTAAGTCCATATCAACAATTACTCTAAATGTAAGTGAAATAAATTCTCCAATCAAAACACATAAAGTGGCTGAGTGGATTTAAACAACAACAACAATTTAGACTGCAATAGAGACTGCACACAAGTGACTTCAGCTTTAAGGACATACAGTTTGGAAGTGAAGGGATGGAGAATGATATTTCATGCAAATGGAAAAATAAAAAGAAAGCAGAGATAGCTGTACTCATATCAGACAAAATAGATGTTAAGCCCAAAATTATAATAAGGGAAAAAGAAGGTCACTATATAATGATGAAGGAGTCAAATCTGTCAAGGGGATATAACAATTGTAAATATATATGCACCCAACCTGGAACACCTAACTATGTAAAGTACATATTTAGGTAATACATATTTATATATGTATTTAATATTTAAATATCTAAAAATCACATATTTAGGTAATACATATTTACATATATGTATTACCTAATATGTAACAGATCTGAAGGAAGAACAGACAACAGTGCAACAGTAGGGGACTTCAGTCTTCCAGTTTCATCAATGGACAGTTTATCTTGATAGAAAATCAGTAAGGAAACATTGAACTTAGGCTACACATTAGGCCAAATGGACCTAACAGACAAATTCAGAAAATTCTATGCAACAGCAGTAGAATACACTTTCTCCTCAAGCACACATGGAACATTCTTTAGGATAGGTAGTATGTTAGTTCACAAAACAAATCTTAATAAATTTAAGAAGATTGAAGTCATGTCCAGCATCTTTTCTGAGCACAGTGGTATGAAACTAGATATCAATTATAAGAGGAACCTGGAAAATTCAAACATACCAAGACTAAACAATATTCCTGTGCACAACCAATGAGTAAAAAAAGAAACCACAAGACAAATAAAATACCCCGGGACAGACGAAGGTGGAAACACAACATACCAAGACATGAAATGCATCAGAAACAGTTCTAAGAGAAAAGTGTATAGAGAGAAATGCCTACATTGAGAAAAAATAAAGACCCCAAATAAACAATCTAACTGTATACCTCAAGGACCTAGGAAAAGAATAACAAACTAAGCTTAAAGTTAATAGAAGGAAGGAGAAAACAAAGATCAGAGTGGAAATAAAAGAGATAGAGACTGGAAAGAATACACAAGATCAATGAAAATAACTATTTTTTTCAAAGATATACAAAATTGAAAAACAGACCAACTAAGAAAAAGGAACACTCAAATATAACCAGAAACAAAAGAGGAGACATTATAACTGAAAACAGAAATACCAAGGATCACAAGAAACTACTATGAACACTTATATGCCAACAAATTAGATAACCTAGGAGAAATGGATAAATTCCTAGAAACATATAACCTACCAAGATTGAATCATGAAGAAATAGAAAATCTGAACAGACCAATTACTAGTAAGGAGATTAAATCAGTAAGCAAAAATCTCTCAACAAAGAAAAGTTCAGGACTAACTAGATGCCTTCATAGGTAAAGCCTACCAAATATTTAAAGAAGAATTAATACCAATCCTCTCAAACTCTTCCAAAAAACAGAGAGGAGGAATACACCCAAACTCATTTTATGAGGCCAGCAATATCCTGATATCAAAGCCAGACAAGGACATGACAAGTAAAGACAATTATAGGCTATCCTCTCTGAGAAAGTAAACGCAAATTTCCCCAATCAAATATTAGCAAATTGTTCAATAGTACATAAGACGAATCATACACTATGGTTAAATGGTATTTACTTCTGGGATGCAAAGGTGATTCAATATATGCAAATCAATGATTATGATATACCAATTTAATAAAGTGATAGATAAAAGCATGTTATGACGCAGAAAAAGCATTTTACAAAATCCAACATCCTTTCATGATAAAAACCCTTGACAAAGTAGGTGTGGATGGAATTGGTTGAAATGATTCATGGGAAAGTTTGAAAATTTTCTTTTAAGATCAGGAACAAGACAGCAGTGTCCACTCTCACCACTTTTATTCAACACAGTACACGAATCCCTAGCCAGAGCAATTAAGCAAAAAAATACAAGAGGCATACAAATTGGAAAGGGAGAAATAAAATGGTCACTTTTTGTAGTTGACATATATTGAAAACCCTATAAACTTCACCAAATAGACTGTTAGAATTAATGAATGGATTAATGAAGCTGCAGGTTATAAAACCAATATAAAAATCAGTTGTATTTCTATACATTAACACTGAACTGTCAGAAAAACAATCCCAGTTATAATTGCACCAGAAAGAATACAATACTTAATGAATAAATCCAATCAAAGAGGTGAAAGATAGTACACTGAAAACTATGAAAAACTCATGAAAGAAATTAGAGAAAACACAAATAAATGGAAAGATATCCCATGTTCATGGATTAGAAGAATTAATATTATTTAAAATGTACATACTACACAAAGTAATCTACAAATTCAAAGCAGACCTTATCAAAATTCCAACAGGATTTTTCACAGAAATAGGAAAAAAACATTCCAAAATTTGTTGGAATGACAAAATATCCAACTGAGCCAAAGCAACCTTTAGAAAGAAAAAAAAAAAAAAAACCTGGAAGCATCACATTTCCTGATTTCAAATTATATTACAAAGCTATAGAGTCAAAACAATATATTATTGGCATAAAAACAGACACATCAATGAAACAGAATGGAGACCCTAGAAAGAGACCCATGCATGTATGGTCAATTATTTTTTGGCAAAGGAGCCAAGACTATGCAATGGGGAAAGGATAGTCTCTTCAACAAATGGTGTTGGGAAACGCAAAAGAATGAGCCTGGACCCCATATCTTACACCATACACAAAAATCAACTCAAAATGGATTAAAGACTTGACTGGAGGACCTGAAACCATAAAACTCCTCAAATAAAACATAGGAAGAAAGCTCCTTGACATTGGTATTGGCAATGATTTTTTGGATTTCACACCAAAAACAAAGACAACAAAAGCAAAAGTAAGTGGGACTATATCAAACTAAAAAGCTTCTGCACAGCAAAGGAAGCCATCAACAAAATGAAAAGGCAATCTGTGAAATGGGAAAAAAATAAAAACTTGCAAACACATATCTGATAAAGGTTTAATATTTAAAACATGTATGGAACAAAACAAACTCAGTAACAGATACCAAATAACTTCATTAAAAAATGGGCAAGGGACCTGAATGTATTTTTTCCAAAGAAGGTATATGAATAACAGGTACATGATGAGATGTTCAACATCACTAACCATCAGGGAAATGTAAATCAAAACCATGGTGAGATATCACCTCACACATGTTAGGATTACTATTATCCAAAAGGCAAAAAATAAATGGTGGTGAGGATGTGGAGAAAAGGGAACCCTGTGCACTGGTGATGGGAGAATAAATTTTGCACAACAGAAAGCAATGTGGAGATTCCTCAAGAAATTAAAAATAGAACTAATGTGTGATTCAACAATCCCCCCTTCTGAGTATATATGCAATGGGAACAAAATCTTTTTTTCAAATATCTGTACTCCCACCTTCACTGTAGCAGTATTCACAATAGCCAAGGTATGGAAACAACCTAAATGTCAGTGGATGAATGGATGAAAAAAATGTGATATAATATAGAGTGGAATATTATTCAGCCTTTAAAGAAAGAAAATCCTGCCAATTGTGACAACATTGATGAAGCTGGAGGACATTATGCTAAGTGAAAAGCAAGCCAGACAGAGAAAGACAAATATTTCATGGTATCATTTTCATGCGGAATCTGGGGAAGAAAAAAGAAAAGAAAAAACAAAGGCCCAACTCTTACATAGCAGAATGGTGGCCGCATGGGGCCAGGTATGGAAGAAACAGAGAGTGGATGGTTAAAAAGTATAGACTTTCAGTTATTAGATGAATAAGGCCTCAGGACCTAATGTATCACATGGTGACTGTAGTTGATAACACTGGATTGTAGAATGGAGATTTGCTATGACAGTAGAATGTAAACGTTCTTGCTTTAAAAAATTATGTGAGGTGATGGATGTATTAACTCTAATGGGTGTCCTTTTACCATATATATGTATATAAAATCATCACATTGTCTACTTTAAATACATTACAGTTTTTTGTCTATTATATCCTCAATACTTTTTTAAAAGGCCCTAATACACAGGTACATAATCTATATCAAAAATGATACAGGAAAAAAATACCAACCTATGCTGGAATACTGGAAATTTAAAATGTTTTACATATTATATATTATCTAATTTAATTCTTATTTAATTCTCAGAGATACCTTGTGAATTTATATAATTACGTTAAGTTAAACCTTTGGTATTATTACTTATGGTAGCATAATTAGTCAAATATTTATATTGTTATAATTTTCAGCTCAGAAACTTAAAATACGTAATAAAAATTCAATAGACTCTTTCAAAAAAATAAGGAGGAAACTTTTTAAAGCTAAAGAAAAGTTTAGTGGCCTAAGAGGTGCTTACTGGACCTAGATGTCAGGCTAGATGTCCTTCTAGATTCTTTACCTGTATTAATTTTTTTTTTTTTCTGAAACAATAGAAATCTATTATCTCATGGCTGCGAAGTCTAGAAGTTTGACATCAAGGTGCTGTGCTCTCTCAGAAGGCTCTCAGAGAGGATCCTTCCCTGCTTCTTGCAAGCTTCTGGTGTTTGCTGGCAATCTTTGCTGGTCCTTTTGCTCCTAGCTGCATCACCCTAGTCTCTGCTTCTGTCTTCACGTGGCCTCCTCCCCTATCTGCCTCTATGTCTGTGCCTCTTCTGTGTTCTTGTAGGGACACCATTTTGGACTTAGGGCCCACTCTACCCTCATAGCTACCCTATGAGGTAGGTACTATATTAGCCTCATTTTACAAGTGGGAAAACTGAAACAGAGGGAAGTTTTTAATCATGGGCTTTCTATTTAAAACTGTGTGCATGATCATAAGCCTAGTGAAGGAAAAGCTGGTACTTGAACCCTGCCAGCCAGACTGTAGTCAATGCTCTTCATTCTAAAGCTCCCCAGTATCTAGAAAAAGCACCCCCCTTAAAATTTGCGTAGTCTTTGTGTTCTGATGGCTTAAGGTTGTTTTTCTAATGAATACAAATGAGAAGTAGAATCTTTATTGTTATGTGTTTTCCAATTTATAAAATAAGTAACATTAAGAATAATTTTAATAAAATTAAATAGAGCTTAAAAAAGAGGAATTTGCATATGCAAATTTAAACCTTCACTTCATCACTTTAAGACAATGAAAAAATAGCCACACCCATCAAGTTCCCTGTAAATATTTTAATAGACAAATATTTAAATAGACAAAAAACAGTTTTATAAGCATCCAAGCTGAAAACAAAACAAACAACAAAAGAAATTACTTACAGAGGAACAATAGCCAGAGTAACGGGAGACTTCTCCTCTGTAATGCTAAATGCCAAAAATCAATGAAATAATCTTCCAGAGCTTTGAGGAAAGCTGGATAGAATCCAAGAATTTTGTAACCACCCAGGTTGTTGCTCATATGTGAAGTCAATAGCACTAAGACATTCCATGACATGAGCAGGTTCAGAATGTGTCTCCATACACCCTTCTTGAAAGAATTGGTTGAAGACACATGCCTCTTCTATATGACCAAATTAATCAAAGTTGAAAGCATGAGCATGGGGAATTTGTGGTAAAAGGGGGCTCAGGAGGAGTAGGAAAGCAGGTAAACATACAGTCATGGAGCCTAACTTAAAATGACCGTTGAAAATATTGTTTCAAAACTGATTGCAAATGTCAATTAAAATTCCTGACATGGAAGATACATGTCACACAAAAGAATAATTTATTAAACAGAGTCTGGTGTGCCATATCCAAAATTATATTTTAAGACTGAGAAGTGTTAAGTGGGAAGAAAACTCTCACTTGATTCCTCATCTAAACTGCTTGGTTATGGAAGAATCAGAACATCGAGTTTCATTTCAAACTTTGAGATTTAAAGAGACAGAAGTTGATGAATGCTGATCAAACTCCTATCAGCCTCGTCTCAGACCAAGATCCTGCCGGCTCCCTAGGTTCCAGCTGGAGTACTTTTAAGGAAATGTTGCACATAGTTTGTTGTTAGGATTGCTAAAGCCTTCCTTCTACTATAGGTCCTTTCTCCCTACTGTTCCTTCTGGATTGAATGCTTTCATCTTGATCACCATCCTGCCTTTAATGAGTTAACTCCTACTTATTCTTCATGTTTCATGTCATGTGTAAATCTTGAGATTTACCTTCCTAAGTCAGCTGTCTTTGTCATATGCTCTCATAAAACTTCATTCCTTTTTTTTGTGGAAGATTAGTGTATAATCATGATTTGTAATGCACTTATTTGCAACTATTAATAATGCAATTATTTTATTTATATCTGTTTCCCCCACTAATCTGCTGCCTCATCCCAGCAGGAACTGAAGCTATTTCTCTTTCCCTCTTTCTTTCTTTCTTTCTTTTTTTTTTTTTTTTCTTTTTTGCCTGAGGCCTGGCAAAGTGCTTGCCACATAAGAGGCAGTTTGTTTGTTGAGTAAATTAATAGAAAATATAAAACAAAATACAGTCCAAACGATAGAAGACATAAAAATAACCCCCAAAGAAGCATAAAAAACAGAAAGCACAAATGCAGGTGACTGAATACAGGTCTATATTCCAGGCATGACATTCGGCATATATAGGTTAAGCTGCTTCACTTACAGTTAAAGACTCCTCTAAGTAAGCCTACACATTGAACCTACAGATTGAACAAGATGCTGCTGCATTCAAGGGACAACTTAAAATGTATGAAATGTATGAATGTATGAAATGTATGAAAATAAGAGTAAAATAATTGGATACAGTGATAAAAAGTAAAGAAAACAAAAGCAGAGCCAGTGATAATTTCAGACAATATAGAGTTCAAGTTTTTGTAGAGAATCTTGTGTAAGAAAGAAGGTAAATGGAAACATTTGTTTGTTTCAGGATACCTTAACCTATGTCTCTCAGTCATAGATATATTGTAGAGGGAAAAAAGATAATGATAATTTAGGTAATGTAAGGATTAAGATTATCTTTATATATGTTCACATATACAGTTAGTGATCTATTTCATAGATACACTAAGGCTGTACTGACCAAGGGGGGGAATACACTTGCTTTGAAGGCCTAATGCAACAATTAGAAAATATTGTTATTAATTAGGTTGTGAACACATACATAAAAATGAATATTCAATAGCCAAGTGTTGCAGAGGCCCCAGTTTCTTTCTTTCTTCTTCTTCTTTTTTTTTTTTAAGATTTCTTTATTTATTTTAGAGAGAAAGAGCATGAGTGGGAGGAACAGAGGGAGAAAGAGAGAGAACCTCAAGCAGACTCCTTGCTAAGCACAGAACCTGACTTGGGCTCGATCTCATGTCGACCATGAGATCACCATGTGAGCTGAAGCCAAGAGTTAAATGCTTAACCACCTGCCTACCCAGGCACCTCCAGAGGCCCCAGTTTCTATCCACAAACTAGAAATATTTTATAAGTATGAATTTTAAATATTCCTTAAGATCAAAAAAATGAAAAACTATATTCCTTAAGATCAAAAATTTAATATTGCTCTAAATTACTCTCAGGACAAATGTAAATTTGACTAACTATAAATATAAACTATTTTTGAAGTGTTTCAAGTGAGAACATCCAAACAAAAAAGGAATACAACCAAAGTTGTTCTCAAAAAGAAATGTAAAGTACTAAAAGCTGTTTTTCATAACTATGGAAGAATATTGAAGAGAAATGAGAAATTAAATAACAAATCAGAAAATATTGATCTGGTGAAATGTTTATTTTTTAAAAGATTATTTATTTATTTATTTGACAGGCAGAGATTACAAGTAGGCAGAGAGGCAGGCAGAGAGAGAGAGAGAGAGAGAGGAGGAAGCAGGCTCCCCGCTGAGCAGAGAACCCGATGCAGGGCTCCATTCCAGGTACCTGGGATCATGACCTGAGCCGAAGGCAGAGGCTTTAACCCACTGAGCCACCCAGGCGCCCCGAGGCTAAATGTTTAAAATGACATATAAATCAAAGCCCTATTTTTTTGGAAAAAATTAAAAATGGATACATCTTTGAAAAATCTAACCAGTGAATGGAGAAAAACTAACATTAGAAATAAGAAAAGTCTTGTAAGAATGTCTGTGGTACAGATTTTGGTTTAAAAAAGAGAATCTATGAATACATTCTACTCTAATAAAATTTGAGATTATCAGTGAAATGGAATTTGAGGAACATACCAAACTGGTTACAGAAGAAAAAAAGCCGAATACAGAATAACCATGGTAGAGATTGAAAACTTTACTAAAGCACAAAATTGTCCCCATGACTAAAAGAAGTTAGATGAAGTCTCTGTGTCTTTCAAAGATGGTAACTCCCATTGATGTAAATCATTCTATAACAAAGAAAAAATCTTGAAAAAAGAATAATTTACCTTCTCTACATAGGTTTGGTTAAAATTTTAGAATACTCATTAATATAATAGCTAACTTAAGAGTTGACTGTCTTACATGAAAAAGTGACATGAACAAAACCTGGACCCCAAACCATGCTCTTCTTAGAAGTCACAAACCACAATGCACATAGCAATGATCATAATGAACAAAAGGAGTAGAGGAACCCAAAGTGAAGGACATCATGATTTAAATTCTAGGAGAACCTGGGAAGCTGGATATAAAAAGAAGGAGGTGACTTTTCAGTCTACACTCACAGGAATCAAGCCACAAGATTTGTTCAGATGTCTTCAAAGTCCACCAAAACCACTGTGAAGTAGATTCCTCTCCATTTGGCATACGAGAAATTAGACTCAGAGATGTTAGGTAACTTGCTCAAAAATCACAAAGGTAGTGTATAGTGGACCGGATTTTTGAAGACAGGCCTGCCTACTCCCAAACTTTTTCCAAGGGTCACCAAGACATCAAAGCTGGGCAAAACATAAATTGAGAAGAGAGGTCACTCATGCAGAAATACTGCTTTTGTGAGGGCAAAGATGACATGACATCGCTGGAGAGACCTATTCATGGGAACATCACTTTTTGCAAGTGGGCATCTTTAATTTCACACTCTGTCTTCCAAACCTAAGTTTGCTTCCTGTTAAGGCTGTCAAGTTGTTGTATTTAAAAGGCTAATGCCTGGTACATGACTCTGTCCCTGTGATAGCACTAAATTGGTGCCAGTAATGGAAGACAAAGGTTTAAATTCTGAGTCCCTATAAAATCTCTGCAAGGCCTGCCTTCTCCACATCCCCATACCAAGAATCCTTTCATGCTCTGCATTTTCTGAGTCTCAGTGAGATGACAAAGCTTTTTAAGTGGTAACCAAACTTGAGAAAGCTAACAGTCCTATATCCTAAGCCTTTGACTCCACACTTCACAGGGAAGAATTGTAAGGGCCTCAAGGACTCACCCACAAATCTGGACAGTATGGCTAGAAAAATGCCAGGCCATTATACAAACTACACAGTTGTAAGTATTATAGTTATGATTTATTTATATTCAGTGATTTAAGATTGCACTAAGTGCCTCATGTTCTCTGCCTTACTGAATCGTAACAGAGACCCTACATGGTGGGTATGTTAGTCATTAGGACTGTTCATAAATAATCCAATTCTTTCTTTCCAGGCATGAGGTATATGACTGCCCTTCCTTACCCTCTTTGAAGTTTTGGCTCAGCCTTGTGACTTTTTGCCAATATAATGTGAGATGAATTGACAAATGTCACTTTTGGGTAGAAGCTTTATGAGATAAATTACATCCTTTTTTCCTGTATCACCAATTATATGGTAACATATGTCAAGATGGAACCTCCATCAGACTGCATTCCCAAGTGACTATGAATAGGGCTCCCATGCTGACTTCCAGTGACCACGTAAGGACAAAAATTAAACTCCTATTGTTTAAAACCTGTATTAGACTGTCCTAATGATGGCAATATATTCAATTATCCATGTTCTTATTACATTGTGACACTGCCTCTCTCCCATTGGGGGAAGGGGTCTATGTTTCCCTTGAATCTGGGACAGCCTGTGACAATAGCAGAAATGACACTGACTTCTGAGTCTAAGTTATAAATTGTAATCCAGCTTTTGTCTGTTCCCCTGGAGATACTTGCCCCTGGAATCCAGGTTCCATGCTGTGAGTAAACCAACCAGACTCATGAAAAGGCCATGTGTAGTTTTTCCAGCCACATTCCCAGCTGAGGTCCAATCAACAGCCAACAAGAATCACCAGACACTGAGTGGATGAGACTTCATACTACCCCAGCTAATGCTGGCTGGAGCAGAGATAAGTTGCCCCCACCAAACTCTTCCCAAAGAGCAGATTTGTGAGCAAAATAAATGTAGTTGTTTTAAGTCACTGAGTTTCAGAGTAGTTCATCACAAAGCAATAGATGGCTGGAATAATCACTAGAAATTTTGAAGTTGTTATCACAGCATAATTCTACATCCTAATGGATGCTGTATGATTTTTTTAAAAGATTTTATTTATTTTTTTGAGAGAGAGAGAGAGCATGAGAGGAGGGAGGGTCAGAGGGAGAAGCAGATTCCCTGCTGAGCACAGAGCTGGAAATGGAACTTGATCCTGGGACTTCAGGTTCATAACCTCAGCTGAAGGTAGTTGCTTAACCAACTGAGCCACCCAGGTGTACCTGTGGTTTGAGTTATAGTGTTTTTTCCATTTTGCATCTGGGGAAGCAGAAGTACAGAGAGATAAAATAATTGATTCAAAGCATAAGCCAAGGACAGTTTGATCATACAGAAGAAATAGGAAAAGGGAAGTAACACTAACATTTATCATATGAACAAGTTACACTATGCTCTTTTAAATAGTCACACATAAATTCTCAAAACAAATAACTGTGAGGAAATTGTGGCATTTCTCTCCATTCTATAGTTCCTTAAGGATTGAGACTCTATTTTTTCCTACTTTCCTTTTAGTCTCCAGGATTAAGCACAATTTTTAAATGCACTCAAAACCTCAGTTAATGTTTAATAGATTAAATTTAATTGAACTGAGTGACTGAAGGTCAAGAGGGGCTTGGAGAAAGCCCACGGTTGTGAAGCTGTTGAGTGGTTGATCTCATAGTTAACCTCAGATGTGATTCACTCCAAAGTCTGTGCTTTTTTTTTTTTTTTTTTTTTAAATCACTATACAGTGTAAGGTACTGACATCTTCTTCCTTGGGTATTGGTAAAGTCCTAGCAGTGTGTCCTGTGAATGAAGCTGACCCTTTTAAAAGTCAGGGCAACATGGACAGTGACCTTCAGGTAGAAGAAGCAGATTTAGTTGTTTCTGAGTGGCTCCAGCATCTTGACAGAGCCCTGTTCAATATCCAGCCTCTCAACAGAGTAGACATTGAAGAATAAAGCTCCATTTCACTAAGACCTATTTTCAAATAAGGTCACATTCACAGGTTGTGGGGTTTAGGACTTTAACATATTTCTTTTGAGAGACAAAATTCATAACTAATTATGTGTGATAATTTTTTTAACATATAATGTATTTTTTTCCCCAGGGTTACAGGTCTGTGAATTGCCAGGTTTACACACTTCACAGAACTCACCATAGCACACACCCTCCCCAGTGTCCATAACCCCACCCTCTCCCATCTGCTTTCCCCACAGCAACTCTCAGTTTGTTTTGTGAGATTAAGAGTCACTTATGGTTTGTCTCCCTCCCAATCCCATCTTGTTTCATTTATTCTTCTCCTACCCACTTAAGCCCCCCATGTTGCATCTCCACTTCCTCATATCAGGGAGATCATATGACAGTTGTCTTTCTCCGCTTGACTTATTTCGCTAAGCATGATACCCTCTCGTTCCATCCACATCGTCACAAATGGCAAGATTTCATTTCTTTTGATGGCTGCATAGTATTCCATTGTATATATATACCACATCTTCTTTATCCATTCATCTGTTGATGGACATCTAGGTTCTTTCCATAGTTTGGCTATTGTGGACATTGCTGCTATAAACATTTGGGTGCACGTGCCCCTTCAGATCACTAGTTTGTATCTTTAGGGTAAATACCCAGTAGTGCAATTGCTGGGTCATAGGGCAGTTCTATTTTCAACATTTTGAGGAACCTCCATGCTGTTTTCCAGAGTGGCTGCACCAGCTTGCATTCCCACCAACAGTGTAGGAGGGTTTCCCTTTCTCCACATCCTAGCCAGCCTCTGTCATTTCCTGACTTGTTAATTTTAGCCATTCTGACTGGTGTGAGGTGGTATCTCATTATGGTTTTGATTTGTATTTCCCTGATGCCGAGTGGTGTGGAGCACTTTTTCATGTGTCTGTTGGCCATCTGGATGTCTTCTTTGCAGAAATGTCTGTTCATGTCTTCTGCCCATTTCTTGATTGGGTTATTTGTTCTTTGGGTGTTGAGTTTGCTAAGTTCTTTATAGATTTTGGATACTCACCCTTATCTGATATGTCATTTGCAAATATTTTCTCTCATTCTGTCAGTTGTCTTTTGGTTTTGTTAACTGGTTCCTTTGCTGTGCAAAAGCTCTTGATCTTGATGAAATCCCAATAGTTCATTTTTGCCCTTGCTTCCCTTGCCTTTGGCAATGTTCCTAGGAGACGTTGCTGCAGCTGAGGTCAAAGCGGTTCCTGCCTGTGTTCTCCTAAAGAATTCTGATGGATTCCTTTCTCACATTGAGATCCTTCATCCATTTTGAGTCTATTTTTGTGTGTGGTGTAAGGAAATGGTCCACTTTCATTTTTCTGCATGTGGCTGTCCAATTTTCCCAACGCCATTTATTGAAGAGGCTATCTTTTTTCCATTGGACATTCTTTCCTGCTTGGTCGAAGATTAGTTGAGCATAAAGTTGAGGGTCTATTTCTGGGCTCTCTATTCTGTTCCATTGATCTATGTGTCTCTTTTTGTGCCAGTACCATGCTGTCTTGATGATGACAGCTTTGTAATAGAGCTTGAAGTCTGGAATTGTGATTCCACCAACTTTGGCTTTCTTGTTTCAGTATTCCTTTAGCTATTCGAGGTCTTTTCTTGTTCCATATAAATTTTAGGATTAGTTGTTCCATTTCTTTGAAAAAAAAAATAGATGATATTTTGATAGGAATTGCATTAAATGTGTAGATTGCTTTAGGTAGCATAGACATTTTCATAATATTTGTTCTTCCAATCCAGGAGCATGGAACATTTTTCCATTTCTTTGTGTCTTCCTCAATTTCTTTCATGAGTACTTTATAGTTTTCTGAGTATAGATTCTTAGCCTCTTTGGTTAGTTTTATTCCTAGGTATCTTATAGTTTTGGGTGCAATTATAAATGGGACTGACTCCTTAATTTCTCTTTCTTCTGTCTTGTTGTTGGTGTAGAGAAATGCAACTGATTTCTGTGCATTGATTTTATATCCTGACACTTTACTGAATTCCTGTACAAGTTCTAGCAGTTTTGGAGTGGAATCTTTTGGGTTTTCCACATATAGTATCATATCATCTGCAAAGAGTGAGAGTTTGACTTCTTCTTTGCCAATTTGGATGCCTTTAATTTCCTTTTGTTGTGTGATTGTTGAGGCTAGGACTTCTAGTACTATGTTGAATAGCAGTGGTGATAATGGACATCCCTGCCGTGTTCCTGACCTTAGCGGAAAAGCTTTCAGTTTTTCTCCATTGAGAATGATATTTGCAGTGGCTTTGATTATATGGTATTTGCCTTCTGTCCCTACACTTTGAAGAGTTTTGATCAAGAAGGAATGCTGTACTTTGTCAAATGCTTTTTCAGCATCTATTCAGAGTATCATATGGTTCTTGTTCTTTCTTTTATTAATGTGTTGTATCACATTGACTGATTTGCAGATGTTGAACCAACCTTGCAGCGCTGGAATAAACCCCACTTGGTCGTGGTGAATAATCCTTTTAATGTACTGTTGAATCCTATTGGCTAGTATTTTGGTGAGAATTTTTGCATCTGTGTTCATCAAGGATATTGGTCTTTGTTCTCTTTTTTGATGGGATCCTTGTCTGGTTTTGGGATCAAGGTGATACTGGCCTCATAAAATGAATTTGGAAGTTTTCCTTCCATTTCTATTTTTTTGGAACAGTTTCAGAATAATAGGAATTAATTCTTCTTTAATGTCCAATTCTTCTTTAAATGTTTGGTAGAATTCCCCTGGGAAGCCATATTGCCCTGGGCTTTTGTTTGTTTGGAGATTTTTGATGACTGTTTCAATCTCCTTACTTGTTATGGGTCTGTTCAGGTTTTCTGTTTCTTCCTGGTTCAGTTGTGGTAGTTTATATGTCTCCAGGAATGCATCCATTTCTTCCAGATTGTCAAATTTGTTGGTGTAGAGTTGCTCATAATATGTTCTTAAAATTGTCTGTATTTCTTTGGTGTTAGTTGTGATCTCTCCTCCTTCATTCATGATGTTATTTATTTGGGTCCTTTCTCTTTTCTTTTTGATAAGTCTGGCTAGGGATTTATCAATCTTATTAATTCTGTCAAAGAACCAGCTCCTAGTTTCGTTGATTTGTTCTTTTTTTTTTTTTTTTGGTTTCTATTTCATTGATTTCTGCTCTGATATTTATGATTTCTCTTCTCCTGCTGGGTTTAGGGTTTTTTCCTTGTTCTTTCTCCAGCTCCTTTAGGTGGAGGGTTAGATTGTGTACTTGAGACCTTGTTTCTTGAGAAAGGCTTGTAGTGCTATATATTTTCCTCTCAGGAGTGCCTTTGCTGTGTCCCACAGATTTTGAACTGTTGTGTTTTCATTATCATTTGTTTCCATGAATTTTTTCAATTCTTCTTTAATTTCCTGGTTGACCCATTCATTCTTTAGAAGGATGATGTTTAGTCTCCATGTATTTGGGCTCTTTCCAAATTTCCTCTTGTGACTGAGTTCTAGGTTCAGAGCATTGTGGTATGAAAATATGCAGGGAATGATCCCAATCTTTTGATACCAGTTGAGACCTGATTTAGGACCCAGGATGTGATCTATTCTGGAGAATGTTCCATGTGCACTAGAGAAGAATGTGTATTCTGTTGCTTTGGGATAAAATGTTCTAAATATATCTGTGATGTTTATCTGGTCCAGTGTATCATTTAAGGCCTTTATTTCCTTGTTGATCTTTTGCTTGGATGATCTGTCCATTTCAGAGAGGGGAGTGTTCAAGTCCCCTACTATTATTGTATTATTGTTGATGTGTTTCTTTGATTTTGTTATTAATTGGTTTATATAGTTGGCTGCTCCCACATTAGGGGCATAGATATTTAAAATTGTTAGATTTTCTTATTGGACAGACCCTTTGAATATGATATAGTGTCCTTCCTCATCTCTTATTATAGTCTTTGGCTTAAAATCTAATTGATCTGATATAAGGATTGCCACCCCTGCTTTCTTCTGATGTCCATTAGCATGGTAAATTGTTTTCCACCCCCTCACTTTAAATCTGGAGGTGTCTTTGGGTCTAAAATGAGTTTCTTGTAGGCAACATATAGATGGGTTTTGTTTTTTTATCCATTCTGTTACCCTGTGTCTTTTGATTGGGGCATTTAGCCCATTAACATTCAGGGTAACTATTGAGAGATATGAATTTAGTGCCATTGTATTGCCTGTAAGGTGACTGTTACTGTATATTATCTCTGTTCCTTTCTGGTCTTCTACTTTTAGGGTCTCTCTTTGATTAGAGAACCCCTTTCAGTATTTCCTGTAGAGCTGGTTTGGTGTTTGCAAATTCTTTCAGTTTTTGTTTGTCCTGGAAGCTTTTTATCTCTCCTTCTATTTTCAATGATAGCCTAGGTGGATATAGTATTCTTGGCTTCATGTTTTTCTCATTTAGTGCTCTGAATATATCATGCCAGCTCTTTCTGGCCTGCCAGGTCTCTGTGATAAGTCTGCTGCCAATCTAATATTTTTACCATTGTATGTTACAGACTTCTTTTCCCGGGCTGCTTTCAGGATTTTCTCATTGTCACTAAGACTTGTAAATTTTACTATTAGGTCATGGGTGTGGACCTATTCTTGTTGATTTTGAGGGGAGGTTCTCTGCAATTCCTGGATTTTGATGTTTGTTCCCTTTGCCATATTAGGGAAATTCTCTCCAGTAATTCTTTCCAATATACCTTCTGCAACCCTCTCTCTTTCTTCTTCTGGAATCCCAATTATTTTAATGTTGTTTTGTCTTATGGTGTCACTTATCTCTCAAATTCTCCCCTCATGGTCCAGTAGCTGTTTGTCCCTCTTTTGCTTAGCTTCTTTATTCTCTGTCATTTGGTCTTCTATATCACTAATTCTTTCTTCTGCCTCATTTATCCTAGCAGTGAGAGCCTCCATTTTTGATTGCACCTCATTAATAGCTTTTTTGATTTCAATTTGGGTAGATTTTAGTTCTTTTATTTCTCCAGAAAGGGCTTTATATCTCCCGAGATAGTTTCTCTAATATCTTCCATGCCTTTTTCAAGCCCAGCTAGAACCTTGAGAGTTGTCATTCTGAACTCTAGATCTGACATATTACCAGTGTGTGTATTGATTAGGTCTTTAGCCTTCGATACTGCCTCTTGTTCTTTTTTTTGTGATGAATTTTTTCACCTTGTCATTTTGTCCAGATAAGAATATATGAAGGAGCAAGTAAAATTCTAAAAGGGTGGCAAAGATTCCAGGAAAAATATGCTTTAACCAAATCGGAAGAGACCACAAACCATGGCGTCGTGTGGGGGAGGAGAAAGGGGAAAGAGGTTCAGGAAAAAAAAAAAACATAAACAATTAAAAGGAGAAAATAAATAAAAAAATATAAAAAAGAAAAAATATATATATATTAGATAAGCTAGTTATAAAACGTTCATAAAGAAAAGGGTAAAAGTTAAAAAAATTTAGTAGAAGAAGAAAAAAATTGAAAAAAAAATTAAATTAACTGCAAGACTAAAGAATCATGGGGAGAAAGCAATGAGTTCCGTGCTTTGTGTTTTCCTCCTCTGGAATTCCGCTGCTCTCCTTGGTATTGAACCTGCACTCTTTGGTAGGTGAACTTGGTCCTGGCTGGATTGTTGATC
Organism: Mustela nivalis; assembly: GCF_964662115.1. Taxonomy (NCBI): domain Eukaryota; kingdom Metazoa; phylum Chordata; class Mammalia; order Carnivora; family Mustelidae; genus Mustela; species Mustela nivalis. The sequence continues at coordinate 68,371,422 of NC_139032.1, forward strand.
TTCTTGGGGAGGCCCTGTTGTAGTGATTCTCAAGGGTCTTTGCCCCAGGCGGAATTGCACTGCCCTTACCAGGGGCCGGGCTGAGTAATCAGCTCAGGTTTGCTTTCAGGATCTTTTGTTCCCTGAATGCTTTCCGCAGAGTTCCAATGGAAAAGAATGAAAATGGCGGCCTCCCAGTTTGCGGCCTGGAGGAGTCGAGAGCTCGGGGCCCCACTCCTCAGTGTGCCCTCAGAGAATAGTGCCCAATCACTCCTGTCTCCCTGGTCTCTAGCCGTGCTCCGAGCTCACCCAGCCTGCAACCGGTTCAAGGTAACCCCGAGCTGAGAGTTCACTCCTTGGTTCTGTCTCTGTAGCCGGCTTCCCCATTCTAATACCTGCAAGCTCTGCAACACTCAGACACCCCCGATCCTTCTGTGACCCTACGGGCCCTGGGGCCACACTGACCCCACATGGGCTTCACCCCGGCTTAGCCTCTGGAGCGATGTCCCGCAGAGGAACAGACCTTAAAAGTCCTGATTTTGTGCTCTGTTGCTCTGCTGCTTGCCGGGAGCAGGCCCCTCCCCCTGCAGTCTATATTCCCGTCACTTTGGATTCACTTCTCCGCCAGTCCTACCTTTCAGAAAGTGGTTGATTTTCTGTTTCTAGAATTGCTGTTGTTCTTCTCTTCAATCTCCCATTGGATTTGTAGGTGTTTGCAATGTTTAGATAATCTATCTAGCTGATCTCCTGCTACTTCTCCACCATCTTGTCTCCTCCTGTGTGATATTTTTTGCTATATAATTTTTGACCATTTGAATATCTCCTTTTGTGTAGTACCCATTCCAAAGATTGAGTCTCTTTGAAAACTGGGTTCTCTCTTTCTTTTTGATTTGTGGGATTCCTTTATATTTCTGGATGTGAATCCATTGCTTATCATGAAATTATATTGAATTTTACAAATGCTTTTTCGAATCTCTTGAGTTGATTAATTTTCCCTTATTCATGAAACTAATGTGGTGAATTACTTGAGTTTCTAATGTTAAACCAATATTGAATTCTTGACATGAACTCAATTTAGTTGTGATATATTACCTTTTCCATATATCCCTGAATTTGATTTACACTTATGAAGTTTTTTGCAATTATGCTCTTGAGAGAAATTGGACAATAATTTTATTTTATTGTAATGTTCTTGTCACATTTTGGTATCAAGAATATACTGAATTAATAAAATACGTTTTTCTTTTTCTGTTCTTTGGAATTTGTTGTAATTTTGTGATATTTTTCTCTTAATAGATTATAAAAATTTATTTACACATTTATGTGTACAGCTGTGTAGCCTATAGTTTTTTCCTTCTCTGTTTTTCTATTTTTTTTCTATCAGTTACTAAGAGATATGTTGTTTACCACTTTATATCTTTTGACCTCATGTTATTAGATGCATATAAATTTGAGATTATTATATTTTCCCTTTGACTCAATCTTTTAGTGATATATCTTTATCTCTAATAATGCTTTTTGCTTTCAAAATTACTTTATTTGCTATTAGTATAGGTATGTTAACTTTCTGTGTCTTCATATTTAAGACTTGTCTCATAATGTACATATAGTTGATTTTGTAACTTAGGTGTTTGTAATATTTAGTGCACTTATATTTAATATAACCCCTAATACATCTAAGTCAAAATATACTACCCCTTTATCCCTTTTAATTTGTGTTCTGTTATTTTTCTTTATTTTCAATTGTACTAATTATTTTAAAAATTATTATATTTGCCTTTCTTTGCATGTATATGTACTTTCTTTTATTATTTTTACTGGTTATCCTGCAGATTTCAATATACATAATTGACTTATTAATATTTCCCTTAATTTTTATCATTTTCTAAACAATACAAAGATTGTACAAAACTTTAGCTCCATTTATCCCCCCCTTTTTTTCACTTATCCCCTTTTGATCTTTGTGCTATAATCATATACTTTACTCATGTCTCTTCATTGGTCCTGAATTATCTGCTACCATCTGGAATGATATTTCTGCTTGAGGAACTCTTTTCAGTATTTCTTTTAATATAGTTTGATTTGTGATGAATTATTCTAATATTTTTTTGTCTGACAATATCTTTATAGCACCTTATTTTTGAGGAATATTTTTATTGGGCATAGAATGTTAAACTGGTACTCAATATTTTTTGTCCTTTACATTTCTGTTCCATTGCCTTCAGCCTTCCATCATTTCTGCTGAAAAGTTAACTGTAAATCTTATTACTGTTCTTTTGAAAACAGTATGCCTGTTTGTTGCCTGCCTCCATTTGCTGTTTGTTCACCTTCTGTTTAATCTTTGGTTTCCAGCAGTTTTTCAATGATGTGTTTACGTATGTTTTCTTTGTGTTTATCACGTTTCAGGTTTATAGAGCTTTTGAATCTGTAACTTGCTATCATGTATCAGTTTTGGAAAATTCTCAGCCAATATCTCTTCTGCTCATTTTCTCTTTTCTCTCCTTTTAGGCCTCTACTTGCATGCATATGAAATCTTGTCAGCATTCCCCACATATCTCTTATGCCACTCCCACATTTTCTGTTTATGTGTCTATGCTTCACTCTGTGTATTTGTATATTTTGTGTTTTCTGTATATTTTGTACTGACCTATGCACAGGTTTGATAATATCACTTTTGCTGTGTCTTATGTTCTATCAAAGCAATCTTATTTTGTTTTATTCCTTGAACTTTCATTTGCTTATCTTTGTAAATTACAGGGTCTTATTAGAATTCTACACCTTTTAATCTATTTTGTAAATCATGGTAAACATACGTATTTTAAGACCATGTTTGATAACTCCAATAGCTAGATTACCTGCAGGTTTCTTACTATTGTTTATTTTTTTCTTTGGGTCATATCGCTCTAGTTTGGCACACCTTAGAATTTTGGATTAAATGTTGGACATTTTGTTTGAAATATTGTGGTGGCATTGAATGATCTTATTTTCCTCCAGAAATAATCCTGTTTCCTTGACCATTGACAGATTTATTTCAGTCCAATCAGGGAATAAGATGATTTGAGGTTGTGGATGGTCTATCAGGACCCCTTCTCCTGAAGCTAATTTTAATTTTGCCAGCTCTGTGAAAATAACAAAATCTCTGCTTAGCTTTTTCACTCCTTTAAGCTGTTTTAAACTTATATATACAACTTTCATATTGGCAAATACCTCTAGAAGAAATTGTGCTCAGAATGTTGGGTTTAGTTCCACCAGAATCTTATTGTGTTAACTATTGTCGACATTGGTAGCATGCTTGAACATCAGTTTTGTTTTTCCTGCCCATTAATACTGCCATAATATTTATTCTCCCAATTTCTTTTTTAAAGCTATATCCTTATTGCAAATTGACAAATGATCTAAGAGGAAAAAGTAGTGACAAATGTATGCACAGTTTGCCTCAATTCTTTTCCTTTTCTCTGGGATCTTGGTCTTTCAAGTATTGGATGCTTTGGTTGTACTTCCTCAAATAGCTGGTTTCTTATGTGTTATGTACCTTTTATAGTTGTTCATTATGGGAGTTTCAGTCTGATTTAAGCTACTCCTTCATATCCATCAGTACAAGTTTTGCATTTAATTTTATAATATACACTTTCATCAAATTATATATTTAGAACATTTTCTATGTTATTGAAAAATTTTAAAATATAACAATTAGAGATTATATAATATGCCATTATAATGAATGTATCACAGTTGACTATACCAGTTCTCTGATATTGAGACCCTTTAGGCTACTTTTAATTTTCCACTATTTCAGGTTATTACAGGAAGACTTTTGGTATGTTTTCCTAAAGATATTAGTGTTTTCTGTGTACAATATTGCATCCTGTGCATGATATAAGGTATATAGATGAGTAACTGCTAAAAATTGTGTGCCAGTTTACGGTGACTGGGTGGCTCAGTAGGTTAAGGTTAAGGGCCCAGGTCATGATCTCAGGGTCCTGGAATCGAGCCTCACACTGGGCTCTCTGCTCAGCACCGAGTCTGCTTCTCCCTCACCATCTGTGATCTCTTTGGATTTCACTCTTTCTCGAATAAATAAAAAAATCTTTAAAAAAAATTAAAAATTGTATGCCAAGCAAATAAATAAGAAGGTTATATGAGGTAAACAAATTCTACATGATCTTCTTTGAATGATTAATCTGTTATTCAGAAGAAATTAATGAATTCCCTGTGGTTGAAATAGTTATGGATTTAAATCTGAATTCTATCAATTTACTAGCTGAATAATTCTGAGAAAATTATTTAACCTTGCTGTGTCTTTTTCCTTACCTCTTGAAGATGGATGAAAATATCCATTTGACAGAGTTGTAATTTTTAAAAGAAATGATCATCAGGGCACATGAGTGGCTCAGTCATTTAAAGTGCTGACTCTTGATTTCAGGTCGGCTTATGACCTCAGGGTCCTAGATCAAGCCCTGCATAGGACTCTGCACTCAGCACAGAGTCTGCTTAATATTCTCTCTCTCCCTCTCCCTCTACTCCCACCCCCACTCATGCTTCCTTTCTTGCTCACTTTCTCTTTTAAAAAAGAAAGGAGAAAGAAAATAAAGAATTATCTATTTATGTGTCTATACACACCAGAAACTCCCCCCAGTAACAAAGTTCAAACATTCACTTATTCACTCATTCAAAAAAATATTTATTGAGGATTTATGGCACAAGTCATTGGGGATGCAGCTGTGGGTAAGTCAAATAAATTCATACTCTTATGAAGTTTATATTCTAGAGAGGTTGAGAGACAATAAACAAATAAGTAACATAATTTTAGGTCATTGCTAGTTCTATGAATAAAAATACATAAGGATAAAGGATAGAAAGTGATGGTGGTAATGATACTAATTTGAGATGGTGGCAAGAAGTTCTCTCTGAGGAGATAACTTTAGCTAAGATATATGAAATAGAAAGCAAGCCATTTGGAAATATGGAGAAGAGATTTACAGATAGATAGAGGAAATAGAAAGTGCAAATGTCTGAAGTAGAGAAGCTTAGTGGGTTCATGAAGCAGGTAAAAAGTTTATGGGATGTAAATGGAATGAAAAAGAGAAAATACCAGGAGTGGGGGGACAGAGGTAAGCAAGGACTAATTCAACTAGGGCCATATTGGATAGGATTGATGGGAAGCTATTGGAGAGTTTGATCAAGGAAGACATATGATTGTATTTTTTCATCAAACATTCACTTTGGCTGCTATAAAGAGAGTAGTTCTGAAGGAACAACATGGAAAAAAAGGGCTAGTGTCATCTTCTTTATCTTAAACCCCTTACACTCAACACACTCTCTGCTGCATCACTGTAAACAGTTAATTATGGTTGTTATATATTTCTTTTAATAAGGAGTATTTTGACTAGGAAATGTACAATAGTCTCAAAATGTCTGCTTTTGAGTTAGGAGCTCAGCAGTGAGTATAGCACAAAGCAGAGACAAATCACTTTTCCAGTTAATTGAAGTTCATTCAACAGCATTTTGAGTTCACTGGTAGACAGTGCAGTGTCAGGATTTTCAAATGATTTTAAAAATGAACATCAATCAATATCCATCCATTATGACTTTGAAATTGACTACCTAGTGAACCAACTGCAATACACAGCAACAGCTTTTCATCAGTGTATCAAAGCAAGGAGATTAGGGTTTGTAGTAAAACCCTGATCCAGATTTCTAGCTGTGAAGAAATATTAGAACATTTTTATGTTTTCAAATTTTCCAACTCATATTTATAAAAGTATTTTTTGTGAACTAAAGGAAGCTCTTTCTTTTAAACCTGGAAAACATGGGGGATATGAAACTTGCAAGTCTCTGTTGCATCATGCCATGTTTGGGACACTAAATATTGGGTACTTTTGATCTCTAGAGGGATCAGGTCGGATACCACATGTAGCTGTTCTTAAGTGGCCTTTGTGAAATGTCAGAAGGTTAAGAAACAGGTATTCAAGTGTTTGAAGGAATGAATAATCTATACTCAGACGTACTAGGAGTAATCCTCCTAATAGACTTTCTAATTCTCATCAATGGAATGGTTTTTTGGCTTCTCTGCTATCTCCCTCAGGATTAGTCAGTGCATAATAAATATTGGCTGAATGAAATCCTCATCTGGTAATAGAGCAGAAAGGCTCTAGGATCTCTAGAATGGTCATTTATTTGTTCACAAACAATTTCAATATGTTAAACACTGTGTTAGACAGTAGAAATAAAAATGTGAAAACAATTAATCTAGTGAGGGAATCAGCCATTTAAGAAATTCATTGTAAAAACAATTGGATTGGGTGCTGGAATGAAAGACTCCAGTATGACAGACAGAGTGGTGGTGCCTGATTTCAAGCTTTACTACAAAGCTGTGATCACCAGGACAGCATGATACTGGCACAGAAACAGGCACATAGACCAGTGGAACAGAGGAGAGAGCCCAGATATGGACCCTCAACTCTATGGTCAAATAATCTTTGATAAAGCAGGAAAAAATATACAGTGGAAAAAAGACAGTCTCTTCAATAAATGGTGCTGGGAAAATTAGACAGCTATGTGTAGAAGAATGAAACTCGGCCATTCCCTTACACCCTACACAAAGATAAACTCGAAATGGATAAAAGACCTCAGGAATCTATCAAAATCCTAGAGGAGAACATAGGCAGTAACCTCTTCGACATCGGCCACAGCAACTTCTTTCAACATATGTCTCCAAAAGCAAAGGAAACAAAAGCGAAAATGAACTTTTGGGACTTCATCAAGATCAAAGCTTCTGCACAGCAAAGGAAACAGTCAACAAAACAAAGATGCAGCCCACGGAAAGGGAGAAGATATTCACAAATGACAGTACAAAGGGCTGATATCCAAGATCTATAAGAAGTCCTCAAACCCAATACACTCAAAACAGATAGTCATGACAAAAAATGAGCAGAAGACATAAACAGAGACTTCTTCAAAGAAGACATACAAATGGCTAACAGATACATGAAAAAATGTTCATCAACCTTAGCTATCAGGGAGATTCAACTCTAAACCACATTGAGATACCACCTTACACCAGTTAGAATGACCAAAATTAGCAAGACAGGAAACAACGTGTGTTGGAGAGGATGTGGAGAAAGGGGAACCCTCTTACACTGTTGGTGGGAATGCAAGTTGGTGCAACCACTTTGGAAAACAGTGTGGAGATTCCTTAAGAAATTCAAAATAGAGCTACCCTATTGCATCTGCAATTGCACTACTGGGTATTTACCCCCAAAATACAGATCTAATGAAAAGAAGGGCCATCTGTACCTTAATGTTCATAGCAGCAATGGCCACAGTTGCCAAACTGTGGAAAGAGCCAAGATGCCCTTCAATGGACAAATGGATAAAGAAGATATGGTCCATATATACAATGGAATATTACTTAGCCATCAGAAAGGATGAATACCAACTTTTGTATCAACATGGACAGGACTGGAAGAGATTATCCTGAGTGAAATAAGTCAAGCAGAGCGAGTCAATTATCATATGGTTTCACTTATTTGTGGAGCATAACAAATAACATGGAGGACATAGGTAGATGGAGAGAAGGGAGTTGAGGGAAATTGGAAGGGGAGGTGAACTGTGAGAGACTATGGACTCTGAAAAACAATCTGAGGGTTTTGAAGGGGCAGGGGGTGGGAGGTTGGGGGAGCCAGGTGGTGGGTATTATGGAGGGCATGTATTGCATGGAGCACTGGGTGTGGTGCATAAGCAATGAATTCTGTTATGCTGAAAAGAAATTAAAAAAAAAATAGAGCTACCCTATGACCCTGCAAGTGCACTACTGGGAATTTACCCCAAAGAATCAGATATAGTGAAAAGAAGGGCCATCTGTACTCCAGTGTTCATAGCGGCAATGGCCACAGTCACCAAACTGTGCAAAGAACCAAGATGTCCTTCACCGGATGAATGGGTAAAGAAGATATGGTCCATATATACAATGGAGTATTATGCCTCCATCAGAAAGGATGAATACCCAACTTTTGTACAATATGGAAGGGATTGGAAGCGATTATGCTGAGTGAAAGTAGTCAAGCAGAGAGAGTCAATTATGGTTTCACTTACTTGTGGAGCACAAGGAATAACATGGAAGACATTAGGAGATGGAGAAGAGAAGGGAGTTGGGGGAAATTGGAGGGGGAGACAAACCATCAGAGACTGTGCACTCTGAGAAACAAACAGGGTTTTGGAGGGGAGAGGGGTAGGGGATTGGGTGAGCCTGATGGTGGGTATTAAGGAGGGCACATATTGCATAGAGCACTGGGTGTGGTACATAAACAATGAGTTTTGGAACACTGAAAAAAAGTTGAATAAAAAAACCCCAGTTAAATGGAAATTTTGGAACTGGTCATGGGTACTTATTAGGATGGGTAGGCAATATTAAGCATCTAGAGAAAGGGTAGGTGTCCTTGTGTAAAAAGAGAGAATATCTGATCCTGATACGTCGTCTGAGTTTACCTTGGGTAATAGGCTACACCTCCACTCTCACTCTTTCTTACCTACTTGCTATTCTCACACATATATTCTTCAAGCTAAACTTTTGAATGATTTCATAAAGTTCCAAAAGTAAATTCCATTGTAATTGTGATTGACATTTTCTTAGTTCTATGCACTAATTTGGAAGAATTTATAGTCTTAAAATACTTGGCTTTCTCATAAAGGAACACAATCTGCCTCCCCACTTCTTCAACTCCTGATTCGTATTTCTCAGTGTAGTTTTATAGGTTTTCTTTAATTTTATTCTAAATATTTCCCATTCAGATTACTGTTAGGATTTTGGGGGGCTAATGACAAACTGAGTACTTTTTGTATTTATGTTTCTAATTGATACTTTTTGGTATGTAGGAAAGCTATAAAAAACTATCATATATTTAGTAATTTCATTAAACTTTCTAGTGGGTCTTAATTTTTTTCAGTTTATGCTCAGACTGTAGCAGAAATGAAAAATAATTTTCTCCCTCATTGTTCTATTTCATTTCATACTTCATCTGCTGGAATTTCCAGAACATTTCTTATCCAAGGAGGACATATACTTTCTGCCTTGGTATTCCTCAAAGCTGTCCCTAGACCTGGGTAACCCCCCTCTCCCCCCCCCCTTTTTTTCCCTGCTGTTGACCTTGACCTGCCTTATTGCTCTTTCCCAATTGAGAATGACTGGACCATCAGCCATGGAAGGCCTGGTGTATGCTGGGACAATGGCTGTCTCCCTGACCTACTAGACCTAAATTCTAGTCAACTACTCTTCCCTTTATTCCTTTTCTCCTAAACTTCTAGATTCAAAAGACATTGACTCTGCCCCATCACTGTAATGGCTAAATCAGTAAGACTTTAGAGATGTTGCATCCTGCCTTGAAGGTAGTAACAGCTAAAGACAGCCAATGATATTTCTCCTGTGAACCCTAGATAACAAACATGTCTATCCAACTACCTGATAACATCTTCTCTTGGATTTCTCACAGAAATGTCAAACTTAATAAGCCTAAAACAAATATCTTGATTCTGTACGCAAACCCACTACCTAACTTAACCAATGCCACCAACTTTCACTCTGTTGCTCAAGCAAGAAACCTATAAATTGTTCTTTATTTTTTCGAAAGAGAGAGAGAGTCGAGGGGGTGGGGGTAGGGAACAGAGGGAGAGAGAGAGAATCTTAAGCAGGCTCCATGCCCAGCACAGAGCCAGAACCAATCCCAGATGTGGCTCCATCTCACAACCCTGAGATCATGATCTGAGCCAAAATCAAGAGTCAGACACTTAACTGACTGAGTCACCCATATGCCCCAGAAACCTGGAAATGATTCTTGATTCCTGTATTCCCTTCACTGACCTCTCACTCTTATCCCAACCATCTGGAAGTCTATTGAATTTATATCCTAAGTGCTTTTAAAGTTTGTTCTCCTCTCTCTATGTAGTTACCACATTAGCATACACTGCCGTCATCTCTTGCCCGTATTACCATGACAGCCTCCTAATTGGATGCTTCATTTCCATGCCTTCCCAGCATGACTCCTTCATCCAAACACAGCTAAAGGAATTTCCTTAAAACTTCTACCCTATTTCATCATTGCACTGCTTTAAACACTTACAGGCTGTGCTAATTTTACTAGAAGAGAATATGAACTCTACCACCGTCTCCAAGGCCCTCAATGACCCTGCCTTTGCTCTCTCTCTAAGAACATCTCACATCACTCTTTCCTCTCCACTGTTCGCACTCCAACTACCCCAGCCTTTCCTTAGTTCTCCCACAGACCTTTGCAGATACTATTCCATCTGCCTGGATTGTTTATTTCCAGGCTTGTCACATGACTAATTGCTCTCACCCCTTACATCCATTCGGTTTTCAAATGTTTTTGATTCTCTATTGTAGGGGAAAACATTGAACCTGAATTTCCAATATAGGTATATTCATTTATTTTCAAATTATATATAACTACTTCTTTACTAATATGGACATTATGAGATATATATATATAAATATAGATTTATAAGGGAAATATTATAAACTATTTTAATAATTATGTCATTTTATTAATAGTGCACTTGTTTCTTTTATTCCTCAGCTTTATTGAGATATAATTGACAAAAACATTATGAAAGCTTAAGGTAGATAATGTGGTGATTTGATACATGTATATATTGCAAAATAATTACCACCACAGCATTAGCTAGCATCACTAGCCCATCACATAATTACCATTGTGTGTGGTGAGAATAATACAGTATTACTAGCTATATTCACTAGGCTATACAAAAGATCCCCAGAACTTGTTAATCTTATAACCAGAGGCCTATATCCTTTGACCAGTATCTTCCCATTTCTCCTACCTCCCAAACTCTGAATACTGCATTTTAATAATAGTTGCTATAAATCCATATTTTAAGTCCTTTTAATGACCTCTGTTTTGGAGAACATATTTGTTATATCTGTTTTTCATTGTAATTATATTTAACTCCATAATGGAACAAACAGATTTTATACAAGGAGTAGTCCATAATGAAACAAACAGATTTTATACAAGGAGTAGATATATCAGTTGCTGTTTTCTTAATGTTGCTTGTATTTTACCTTATTACTATAATTTTCTATTCATGATTTCTTTGGAGAAATCTTTTAAAGGCATTTGTTAATTTTGTCAGTGTTTGTTTAGTTAAAACTAAATAATGTCATGTGGAAATTTACTTAATCGAGCACTCATGAACTATAATACATTACTATTCATGGACAGAGAAAGAACAAGTGAGGTGCCATTGTCTGTTCCTAGACATTGTAGAATTCCATTTTCCCTCTCAAGAGTTCTAACCTACTGTGTGTGACATGTGGTCATCTGACCAATATCTGGGTGTGGGGGAAGAGGGGGGGTATCATCAATAGATATGAAGGGAATAAAAGTTCCTTTTTTTTAGGTTTTAAAAGTTTTAATACTTTTCTATATATATTTATATTTCTTCTATATCTCAGTAAATCTGTGGCACAGCATTTTGTCTGTGGGTCCCCACTCTGGAGACCATTACTTTATCAATTAAATGTCCCCTCTTCTAAATCCCTTCCATGGCCACCTACCTAAAGCAGATCTCACTACCCCTTCCCTATGTAATTCCCTTAAATTATTACATTTATACATATATTTTTATATAAATATCATGTACATTTGTAATTATATATTTATAATTACTTTCACATCTGCAACTATTTATGAATATGATACCTCGATTTGAAATCTTCACAAGGACAGAAACAACTGCCCATCTTTTTTCAGTATTTATTCCCAGCCTTCTACACAGTTCTGGGGTCTGTAAATATGTATGAAAGTCCAGCAATTCTCCACCATAAGTCAATGATACATTGATGTGATATGAATAATTATAAGGCAAATGGCAAATCATTTATTATTAATAAAATTAAGATAAATATCATTTGCTTATGGCCTTTAAATTAAGAGGAGCCAAATGTATCCCTATAATAATATTACTTTGGGTTGCATTTGCTTATAATTTTTTATTTTTAATTTTGGTTTATTTTTTTAAAGATTTCATTTATTTCTTTCTCAGAGACAGAGAGAGAGAGCGTGCACAAGCAGGGAGAACAGCAGGCAGAGGGAGAAGGAGAAGCTGGTTCCCCACTGAGCAAGGGACCTGATGTGGGACTTGATCCCAGGACCCAAGGGATCATGACCTGAGCTGAAGGTAGATGCTTAACTGACTGAGCCACCCAGGCATCCCTGCTTATAATTTTTTAAATGGAGGAAAATAAGTAGAATTCCCCTCTGTTACCAAGAGAATCGTGCATAATCACAGCATACCCTGTGTATGTCCCATCTCATTCTTTCTTATCAACATGAACTTCATCTTTCCTGCACATCGTGGGATACTGCAGGTTAAGAATTGGTGACATATGGGAGGAGAAACGTATGAAGCTGTACAACATGGTGCATGATCTGGTACAGGAACGGACCAAGTGCTATGGAAAAGACAGAAGTATATCCTGATTGCTTTGGGGGTCAATAAATCTTGGAGGAGAAAAATGCCTTAGAAATAGACGTTAATTCTAGTCTTGTGTCTATAATTTACTAGTGGTATGACTGTGCACATAGCTACAGCACTAAGAACCATCCAGTGGGAGGGATAGGCACCTGCACGGGTAAATATACAGAATGTGGTTCATGCAATAATAGACCTAGACGGTTCTAGTCCAGAAGAAAAAGCACAGAAATAGGACTGGTGAACTCTGTTGTGTTGGGAGAGGGTAGTTTGTGAGGGAACTCGGGCCTCAAGGGAAGTTTACAAGGACAAAGTCTGAGTGGTGTTTCAAAGACATTTGGGAATAGGAAGGGGCTTTGTAGGCAGAGGAAATAGTATGTGTAAAAGCACAGAGAGCTGTGTAGTCTTGGACCAGCTTCTTGTCTCATCGTGTGTGTGTGTGTGTGTGTGTATGTGTGTCGGGGTCTCTGTATATATTGATAAGAGAATGATGGAGAGGGTGGCAGGAGACCCTAAGAAGTTCTCTCTTGTTCAAGACTAAATAAAGGAGAGAGAGGCAGGAGGCAGTTGATGGGGCAGGAGTGATAGGGAGAGTTTGGTTTGAGAGGTCTGGAAAAATATTGCTAGCTTACACGTAATGAGTATTTACCCCGTAACAGGCTTTTTCATGCACTGCCTCACCAAATATGGTCCCTTTTATTACGAACTCATTTTACAGATGAGGAAACAGGTTGAGTGAGGTTAAATGACTAGCCCAGGATCACATCACTAGTAAATTGAGGAGCCTGGATTCACACCTGGCTCCGGGACTGCGGGGCCCAGGACCTCATTCTCCAGAGAGGAGGACTACGTTAAACTAGGGCCAGCATTTAGAACTTGCTTTGGTGCTGAAAGTCATGTGACACCCCCCACCCCCCAACACACACACACACACCACCACCACCACCATAATTGTAAACAAAGAAGCAGAGTCCGTTTTTCACCTCCACCATGCCAGCTTCCGGAAGTATTTTTCTACCTTGATCCCTGATCGTGGGCCTCTTAACCCTGCATTACAAAGACATGTTTCTTTGTTCACTTCCAAGTGGAGCTGGAGCATTTCAGCTAAAGAGGAGACACCAAGTTTCTCTCCTGCAACAACAAGCCCACAAACCAACCTACAAAAAAAGCTCCTTTCCCCTTCCCATGGCTTAATTTGGCTGACCAGGGGACGATCTATGGAGACTGAGTTTCTAAATCGCACTTCCTTACCATTCCCCCAGCCCCACCCCCATTCCCTTGCAAGAATCAGCCTGGAGCTTGGAGCCCCCTCCCCTCGGAATCCAGGCAGCCTGAACCACGAAACCTACACAGAGCTCCTTCAGAATCTGGTCTTTGCACAATAGCAACCTCATGAGGTCGCAGCCCTGCCTGCAGAGGTCACTGTGTGATGAACCCATGATTAACCTTATTCTCCAATCAGAATTTTGATCTAATCTCTGGGACAGCACGGTTAACACACATGGTCTTTTTGTTTCTGTAAGAACTGGAGACCTGAGATGTGACAGCCTCGGTGATGCCAAGCGCCGGGGGAAACCACAGAGTTCATATTACATATATTAGGTTTTGCTTTTTTTTTTTTTTTTTAAGCTGTGATTCTCAACAGGCTCAAGCAGCCTTTGGGTGGTGGAATAGCTTCCTCCAAAGAAGGCTCTCCCCTTCTGTGGCCTTGCCGTGCAGAGGACACTGACACAGCAGAGTGTGTTTTGCTTGGCTCTAATGCAGCGCCATCGCATTTTGTCGGCAGGCTGTAAGTGGCCACCCTGGAGCTGAGAGCTAAGGAGAACATTCGTTTCTGCTACCGCAGACAGCTCAGCCACAGACATGGATGATGAAAGGGAAATTGGCATTGACCTTATTGCTTTGCAAGGAGCAGATGGGACCTGGAGTCTGGTTAGCAAAGGAAAAATGAACTCAGCCTCCTTGGTAGTGTTTGAAAGAGACAGATCTGGGCCCAGCAGAATTCTTGGTTCTCTTCCTCACTCTGTGTGTGTGTGTGTGTGTGTTTGTGTTTATGCGTGTGTGTTTGCACGTGCATATACATGCGCGCGTGCTGTGTCTGACATGAACAGGAGAGACACAAGTACCCTTGTCTGTACTAGAGCTCCCTTTTGCACATTTAGCATTTGGTTCACAAATCTCACATGGACATCAATAGGACACTAGGTCGGAATGCAGAGGAGGTTTTTTGCTGTTGATAAGAAGACAGGTGGTGAGGAGAATGTTACTGAGACTACTTTCCAATCCCTCCGGGGTCCCCCTATGGAGGGAGTCTCTCTTAAGTGGAGAATTCCTTATTCCATGGGGAATAAGGAATAATGTAGCCCAGTGTACAGGCACATCACCTCAAGTCATCTGAGGGTGGCATTGTCCTTTTGCTGCCTCCTGTTGGTTTTCTGCACTAGGAATGTGCTTGCCCTCCCACGTCCCACCTGGCGAAATCCTTTTCAGCTTCCAAATTCCAGTTGGATTTTCACATCTTTCAAAAAGCCTTCTCTGCCTTTTCCCCACTCAGCACAAGTGATCCCTTGCTCTTACCTGCAGATTTCTTGAAAGAAGGGAGGCTGTACCCAATACGTACATCCCAGGAGCTCAGTGGTGATACGGTGGGGGAGCGCAGACCTGGATGCAGTAGGTCCTGAGTTCAAATGACATTCTCCCACATGGGAGCTGCGAGACTTTGAGCATAACCTGTCCAAGCCTCAGTTTCCTCTTCTGTAAGCATGGATGGAAATAGCCCTTTTATGGGATGAGTGGGAGTATTTAATGAGATAAAGTGTATGAAGAGCCTAGCACATAATAGGTAATTTAGTACATGGGTTTTCCTTGCCCAGACACTGCGATTGATTTCTCTTTGTGTTATATTTTGTACAACTCTTAACACGTTTTAAGCATGAAACAAACCTTGATTAATTAAAGTAAGTAAAATTTTTCTCTATTTATGTGTTCTAAGACATTGATATAAAAAAATAAAAGTAATACTGTTAAGGAAAATAATAGTGAGCGCTAGAACCCAAAGGCTTTATCTTTGCCTATGTCATTTTATCTATATCAAAAGCTGCAGGTAGATATAATACTCCCCCTTTGCAGATGGGAAAACTGAGGCTACATAGCTGATGGTGACTGAATAAGATTTCAAACGTAGACTGCTTTGCTGTCACTTAGTGGTTCTCAGCCATTACTGTGCAAGGGTATCAACTGTGGAACATTTAAAAATGCCAATTCCTGAACCATACCTTCAGATCTGGACTCAGCTGCTTTGAAGTGGAACCCACAGTTTGTTTTTAAAAGTTGAGTGATTGCATGTGCAAATAGGGAAGAGAACTTCTGACTTCAGACAATGCTGCAATGCGGGTAAAGTTTTATATATTAACAGTGCATGTGCTCCAGCTTTATCTTGCCCAGAGTAAGTAGCCATTCACTATCCAGTTTGGGGACAGAATATCCCAACTTCATGAAATTGCCCTGATAAGGGAATTCTGTCAACCCTCTCCAGCTGGTCTGGATTTCTGAAATAGGTATGTGTGATACAACATGTGTTCCCAATCATAACTCTTGAATGGTTCATTCATTCATTCATTCATTCATTCATTCATCCATTCAGTTGGTCATTCTTTAAATCAGCAAGCACTCAGCGCTCCTATCAAGAGCAAAGACCCAAGCTTAGCACTGGGAAATTAGAAGCAGGTAAGTGAGAGGAGTAGTGCTAGACCTTCGAGGTGCTCAAAGTCTGATGAAAAAGAGAGAAATGATAGCAAAGGGGAGGTCAATGTACTTGATATTGCGAGAGGGACATGGTAGTTGTGGAAAACTAAGAAACTGTAAAGGACTTCCTCTCATCCTCTTTTCCTGAACTTCTTCCCTTACCTCAGCCCCTAAATCCTGTCTGCATTGAGTTTATAGCCAGCCATTAGAACTTCAGAATGGTAGATGTCCCAGGTACTCTACAGAAGTAGCAGGGCTGACTGTGGGCCTTAGTCCCTTTCTAGGGTCCCACTGGGAAGGAATAGGGGAGCCCCCAGGGCTGTAGGCCCTTGCTACCTGGAGAGCGGGAGGATGGAAGGGGAAAGAATAAACTTGGGGTGCTTGAGGTCTCTGGGAGTACTCTTTGGGAATTTCACTCTCTCCTGGACCGGGGGCTTCAGCCAAGTGTGTAGGTCCTGGGTTGACTTCCACAGCCCAGGGCTGGAATGTACTATTCCTTATCCTGAACAGGCAAACGTGAATGGACAGAGGGGAAGGGGAAGGCATGGCACAGAAAGAGAGCACAGATATCAAAACCAGAGATGCTTCATCCTTCCTTGGCTGCAAGGGCCAAGAATGGCCTAGGAGATTGATGAAACCAAAGTTAGGAGCTAGGACCAAGGAGAAATGGAGCCAGGTGCTAGAAACAAAGCAGGAGAAACAACTGCCAGAAGTCAGACTGCAATGTACTAAGCTCATTTTGGTGGTCATTGTTTCTGTCATATCTGAGTAGAGCAATCCAAGCAGAGGAAACAGCATGAACTAAGTCTAGGATTCACTTTCAAGGTAGGCAATAGAGAAACAAGCTATTTCACCCTTAGGGATCTGAGCTTTGTGAGGATTATATTTATTGGTCTTGAAAGTCAAAACTCAAAACTGCTAACAGTGCCCTAGGTGTGTTTGAGTCAAGTATGGATTGGCAGGTCAGTCCCTTCCTTCTCCATTCTAGACTTTGCACCCAGACAGTGCCCGTTTGTCAACTACTCTTCAGCTGCGTTCACAAGGTTAGACTGTGCTAAGACCATTTAAGTCCTGAATCTCAGCTAATTTTCATGTTGTTGTATGTCTCAATGATACTATGATATCTGGACTCCTTCACAACTACTTCTGAATCTATACAATATTTGTGTGGCATGGGTAGGACAGACATGTATCTGTCTGGAGAGGCTCAGAGAAGTCATGACTGGTCCAGATTCCCAAAGCTGGACCTAGGTATCACATCTCTGGTCTTGTGTTCTAGTGTCCTTTTCATTGCTATGTTAATTTTTTTTAGAGAGGTGGCCTATTGTTTATGGCTGTGACTGCACTTTCTAGAGGAAGTCCAACCTAGAAGGATCTTGGGAGATTTATAGGGTAATAGGGGAGTACTAGAATGAGAAAAATCTGGGTGCCCTCTTGCTGAAGGCCCCTCCTCCCATATTTCTCCATAAGGAGTTTGGTTCATACCACCTGTCACACAGTTTCCAACACCTGTGGACTCCTCAATCCTGTCCCAATCAGAGTGTAGCACAGGAGCCCTGTCCCAGGGGCCTGACAGGAGCCCTGTCCCAGGGGCCTGACTGGATGCACTCAGGCCCAAATGCTGTCTGGGAGGGACTGCCAGGAGCCAGAAGGAGGTGTGACCTCGAGCCTCCCAGGACCCCAAAGGGTCTGGGAAATTGACACTAGTGTCTAACCAAACTCCGGTGTGGTGTATGCACAGCTCCAGGCTTTCTCATACATTTTCTGGTCATCAGTGGCTTAAACAAGGTAGAATGGGTTTTGTGCAGTCTGCCTTAGTGATCATGTTGGTAGAAGCAAAAAAGTAATGCTACATTGTTGTAACCCAACCAACATGAGTTCACTCTGTGGTGAGTCAGAAACCACACTAAGTTGAGTTTTTGCACAAAGAAAACTTTATTTTCTGTAAATAAGGAGATCACAGGAAATGGCTTCCAAAGCCATGACTCCTCTCATGTAAGGATGAATGGGTTCCTTTTATTTAGGAGTACAATGAATATTTAGATAGGGGAGCCTTGTCATCTCATGAAGAGGTGAGTATAAGATGGTACATGTGCCTTAAGGAAACATGCTTATACAGACATTGTATGTTATGTAAATGAGGCTCATGCTCCTCCTTGGGTGGAGATTCTGGTAATATAAAGAGGCAAAGGTAGCTGTCAGTCATTCTAGAGGTCACTCCATGGTCGTCCTGGGCAGTCATGAGTCTGAAGTGACACTCCCTGGGCTGAGGGGTCTGGGCAGGCTGGAGGTCTTGTCAGACAGTTGCCATTGCTTGAGGGGTGGTTTTGGTTTCCATCTGCCTGAGGTAAGAGATGAGCTGGAAAGAAGAGCTTAAGGAAAAATGTGGGAAAGAGGTCCAAGTGGGTCCAAGGGAAAGTGAGTCCAAGCAGGTGGGTGGTAAAGGTCAGGTCAGGTCTTAGGGTCTCACTGATGATGTTGTGATGTGAGTTGACTAGCCAAGTAATCGCAGAGCAGTAGTGAGGACACTAGAATTAGAACCAGCAGACTTGCACTTGAGTCCTAATTCTGCTGTATTACTTAAGGGACCTTGGGCAAGCCTTGGACTTCCCTAAATCTCACTTGTTTATGAAGTAGAGTAAAACCTCTTATGTGTAATGTATAAAGCTAGTGGGCTGGAGAGGGTTGTATAAGCTTTTGAGAGCTACACAAATGTAGACACTTTGAATGCAGACTCTAAAACTAGTCTGGATTAGAATCCTGACCTAGCCCAGGCAAGTTCCTTAATGCCTCTATGATTCAGTGTTTTTCAACTTTTCATCTGTAAAGTTAAGATAATAATAGATGTTCACAACCATGGACTTGAAATCTTTAAGTATGAATATAATTTGAAATGTAGAATTTTTCAAATTTGATACAAGTAATAAAGCATGTCGACTATCTAATACATAAAACCCTTAGAAAGTTCTAGGACAATACATTATCATCAAACACAAATTTTTTTTTTTCAGTGAAACTTGACTGTTCATAAGTAGGATAAAGACTATGAATAGCCTCATCTTAGCTCAAGCGAGGTTTTGCTACCAAAGGAGTTTGTACCAAACTTGCCAAAACATTCCTATTTTCAGAGATTTTTCAACTGTGGAATTGTAGGTAAGGGATTATGGACCTGTAGTACCTGCCATTTAGGGTAGTCATGAGGATAAAATAAGTTAATATGTATAAAGGGCTTAGATCAATGCCTGGCATATAGTAAGCACTGAATAAATATTAGCTATTATTACTTTTATTACCTTAAAGAGTAAAACCAAGAGAGAATGAGGCTTCACAGGCCTGCACTGACATTTCTCAGATTTCTAATAATTAATGAACTAATAGATTTGCAGGGGAAGTAATCTCCTATCCCTTTGCCTGCTGAGAAAATATATTTTCAGGTCTGAGCTGTAGTCAGCACTTAAAGGGACAGTGTTGTACTCTGAAGATATGTGAGCGTGTGTGTATGTCAAAGGAAATAATAAAGAAAGGTCCAGCAAAATACTAGCAGGTTATAAAAATGAAGTATTTTTAGTTTTCTTCTTACTAATTTCATACATTTTCTAAATTCTATGTTGTGAGCTTGAATTACTTTTATAATTAGAAAAAAAAAAAGTATACTCTCTTTTAAGCCCTCTCCTATTTCCTCTTCCTTAGAGAATTGGTTCCCCCACTCAGGCTCCCATTTACAAGACAACCATCAAGCAACAAACTTGTATTGATTTCCGACGATATGCCAGACACTGCAGAAAGTGCTGAGAAACAAAAGGACAACCCGCAGACATTATTTTAAAAATCTTCAGCAAAATCACTTCCTTTTTGTGTAGCAACTTACAGATCGTACCATGTTTCAGTATAAATTTAGTTGGTCATTCTCTCTAGACTGGGGCAAGTAGATGTTTTGGTCAGTGTTTTATGAATGAAGAAACTTACCTGAAGTCACTCAGTCCATGAAGGATGAGGTTGAATTCAAACTTCTGGATCATGTGAGTGGTGCCAGTAGAAGCAGTATTCCTAAAAACTTGGAAATCAGTGACACTTTAAGAAGGTAAATATTAGGAAATCGAGTTGTGAGTGACCAACCACACGTAAAATATTCACATTGGCAATAAATGTTAATGGACACTAAAATGATTTGGGGGCACTGAATGATATCTTTAGAGACCCCTCAGAATAGTTCCACTTTCTAAAGCTGGGCATTATCAGATATAAGGGGAAAAGCTTCAACCAAAGACAGATGTTCAGAAGAGCGTAGTGGAAAGAGAAGGAAAGGGGGTATGGTCTTTATATATTTAACATAATCCAAGGGGCAAAGCTGAGGTAGAGACACCCTCTCACATTAGGGGGATTAATAAGAGGGGGGAAAAAGCCCCCTTTTTACTCCCAGGGAACCTTTGAAATATCTTTTGACTTCCCAAAGAATCAGGGTATAGGCCGATAGCTGCTAGCAACACCCTTAACTCCTTGAAAATTCTTGTTTTGAATTTGTTTCTTTTGACTGGTGTTAGAAGGAGTGGGTCCCTGAATGGCTGATTGGCATTAACTGTACTGCCCAAAACAATTTCGGAAGCCTAGAAAGCAAACATCCGACCCAGTCCAAACAAGGTCCTATTAGCTCAGACCCTGGCAAAACTTCCTGCCCCCGTTCTTGAGGACAAAATGACTCCATGCTCTAGCCCCCCAGAATCCAAGTCAATGTTCCATCCACGACTTCAAACCAGATCTTCTAATCTCATACAGCTTTTTCTGGGCAAAAGGCGGTGGGTCTGCCTGCCCTTGTTAAAAGGAAGGGAATCATTCAACATTTTTGTTCTGCATTCTTCTACCCCAGATAACCCTCTCTAATTTGAGGTTGGCTAGAAATCTGGAAATCCTTATTCTTATCAGAAGAATTTCCATTTCTAAAGGGGAGGGCGCACTAGGCCACATCCTGTGTTCTGGGAGAGGCTCAAAAGAGCCAGTTGCAATGCTCTGGACTCAAACAAAGTCAGGGACTTTCTTAAGTGGATTCAAAAAAAATAAGCTGGGACAACAGGCTCACTGTAATTTTTCTTGTTCCTTCTTCCTTTGCTTGCAGGAGTCCCATTGCCCCAGGCACCATAGTGGACAAATTACCCATTTGCAAAGTTCTTCCCATGGACTAGCAAAACTCCTTGCCTGGCTCCTGACTTGAAAGTCTGTGGAGCCTCAGGTGATCAAACTAATACTTTCTAGACCCAGAGTCCTCAGTGTCTACAGAGCACAGCCGCGGGGCCTAGGAGATCCTTGCATGTGTTTCGGAATGTGTAGAGGTAGACTGCACTCAGGGGATTTGTTCATTTTAGCAAACTTGGCAGAACTTCCCTGCGTGACCTAAATAGAATATCTTCCTCTACATAAAGCATGCATCAGGGTATTTCCTGATTTATTCATGAAAGGTTTGCTTTACAAAGGCCTCAGGAACTGTGCAATCTCAAAATACATGATACATAGAGCTGGATACTAGAGTGGCATTTGCACAAATTGCTGTGATAGATGGGCTGTGCAGTGTGGCAGCAGAGGTGGATTAATTTAAATACTCACTGTTGGGGGTTGCTCTTTCAGGGGAGGAAGGGAGACCCAACCTGCAGATTGTTAAACCGTAACGTGTCGGACAGCGTTCTCTCTCTGCAATGAAGAGTAATTGATCAAGGAAGAAAAAGAAGTGAATAAAATTTTTGTGCACTTAGTGGGGATATAGAACCTTTATCCGCTGATCATCCTGGCTTCATTCATTTGTTCCCAACTGAACAATCAGTCTGTCAGCCGCTGATAGGCTGAATTCCATCAAGGGTGCATAGGAATGTATACAAATGGGCTCATAAAGACAGTAGGATGCGGTATTTGAAATCTGACCAGCCTCGGGAGTTTGGGGATTCTTTTGTTACCGTGGGGCTGGAGAGTAATCAATGTCCCACCTCTGAGAAAGAAAGATGGATTTCTCTCGGTCAAAGGCAGACATTTTCAGGTGAGTCCACTGTGATATCTATGATCATGGATTTATCTAATGCTACAGTATTTTCATGCTAGGGTATTTTTAACAGAGCAGCAGATGGACCTTAGTTGTTTGCAAAGAAGTTTTATTTTGGAGCTTGTAAAGAGATTGGGGTTAATGTACAATAAAGTGAAAGTGACATTTGTAAAGATGGTGCGAGCAGAATGCCAGGATCCATTACCTTGATAACCCCACAAACATTGGTGAACCGCTGCTCACATCCCATCAGCGTTACCTGCAGGATGCATAACCACTTTGTGGCAAATTTCCAGGGCTTTTCACATGCCAGGCAACTTGTCCTAACTAGGACAAGGAGATGTTGCTCAACAGACTTTGCTTTGGGGCCCAGAACTTTGGTGAGGGCCAGACTTGGTTCCTTCTTGTTTTGTAATCATGGACATTCTGGTGACAGTGAGAAGGGAAACCCAGGTGCAGGCTCTTGAATCCAGTGCCCCAGAGTTAAGGTTTCAGAATGAGGTGGTCTGATGAGATAGACTGCCGTGAGTGTGGGCCGTGCTATGCAGGTTGATGTTTCTTTTTAGAGGGGGTCAGTGTTACCCAGGACAGTTTGGATCCCTGATGAGAAAGTAGAGGCTTTCTGGGAAGTATCTTCCAGGAAAGAAAAGCAACTGGAGGACAGAGTTTGAATGAATTAACCTTCGGTGATTTCCCATGACCCACAGGATCTGGTCCAAATCCTTAGTGCAGCCTCTGGTTCCTATCTGGTCCCTGACTAACCTTGGGGTCTTTCCATTGTCCACAGGCAGCATGTCATTTCAACCATTCCAAAATGCCCTTTGTTCCCTGATGGCAATGATAGCCAACATTATCCAGGACCTGAAAATGCCAGGAACTGAGCTAAGTGCTTTATGTATTTCATGATTTACTCTTCAGAGCAATCTCAGAGGTGAATACCATTGTAGTCCTCAGCTTACAGATGAGAAAACAAAAGCAGAGGTTATAAAACTGGGTCCCAAACTGTTGAGAAGGGCAGGGTTAGAAGACAGTGTAATTCCCTACTTTGCCACCCCTGCCTCCTTTTCTGCAGGAGAAGATACTGCTAGACCTTGCACATACTGCGTCCTCTGCCCAGGATTGATCTTTCTTCTTATCTGCCCAATTGAAAAAGCATCTCTTTCTTCATCAAGACTTTCAAGGCCAAATATCCCTTCCTCTGGTTGCCATTCCTGGAACCCCCAGGGCAGAGTTAGTGGTTTTCTCCTTGGAGCCCCCATACCCCTTGCACAAACTCACAATGCACACTGCAGTGTAGTGCCCTTCTCCTGCACATTCACTTTGTGCCTGGTCTGTGCAGAATCCTTAGACCATTCTCCTAGATGAATCAAAGCTCTGAGACAGCTGAGCAGAAAACCAGGAGAAGTGAGTTCCATGAATCCCAAGGTAGCTCAGCCTCTAGATGAGTGCCCCTGAATGCCATGTGACATTTTATGAACAGCTCTGTAGCCAGGTCTATATGAATGCCCGCTTGCCACATTCCTGCCTTTATCATTAGCCACACCTCATGGTGACTACCTTCAACATGGGAGGCAGCGCCTGCCTGATAACCCAGCCTCCTTCTGGAAAGGATTTCTTTTGGCCTGGGTGCATACCTGGCCCTGCAAGAGTTAACCACACAGCAGCCCAGATCAGGGGAACATGAGGTTTCCATTAACTGGTGGTATGCGGACAAGTGGCACGAGCATGGATTATGCAGCAATAAAAACACACTGCACAGTATTTATGTCAGAGGCCTCACTCCTCTCCTTCCCCTGCCTCCTGCCCCAGAGAGAAACCAGGCACTTGCTGCTCTGGTGCAAGATTAGAGCAAAAGTTGGTATCCAACTTCTCTCCCTACTTGCTTGAATCCTGCTGGGAGTGTTCATGGTGTCTCCAGAAAACACAGATGGAAAGAAAGAGTGCCAGAGGTATTCAGTCTTTTTCCTGGGATGAATCCTAAGTGAACCAGTTGTTGAGACAAAGTAAAGAAATGAGGAGACTGAAAAAAGGAAAAGGGTCATGGGAGGGAGAAGAACTGAGGAAAAGAAGGAGAGAAGGTGAAGGGATGGTGAGAGATCACAAACATTAAGCCCACCTGGGAGCAGATAGTTGGACAGAACAATGGGGGATTTTGAAATTATATCTTCAGGAAGGAAGGGAGTTCACATGTCTGGTAAATTTGCTATATGGCTGGTATGATTATTAATTCTATGTGTCATCTGGACTGGGCCAGGCAGTGCTTAGACATTTGGTCAAACGCTATTATGAGTGTGTCTGTGAGAAGATTTCTGCATGAGATTAACATTCAAATCAATGGACTGAGTAAAGCAGATTGCTCTTCCTCATGTGGGTGGGCCTCATCCAATCAGTTGAAGATCTGAATAGAATAAAAATGCTGAGGAAAAGGGATCTCCTCTTGCCTGACTGCTTGATTGAATCATTGATGGCTTGAATCATTCTTTTCTTGCCTTTGGACTCAAACTGAAATATCACCACTTCTTGGATGTGGAACCTGCTTGTTCTCAGACTGGATCTGAGCACTACTGACTTTCCTGTCTCTCTAGCTTGCCAGCTGCTGTTCTGGGGACTTCTCAGCCACCATAATCACATGAGCCAATTCTTTATAATATAATAAATCTTTCCCTCTTTCTCCCCTTCTCTCTCCCATCTACTCTGTCTATATAATTGGTTCTGTTTTTCTGAAGAACCCTGACTAGTACAGCAGGCAATGTACTGAACTCCTGATATATTATTTCATAGAGGCCAAGACACTTTCAGTAACTTGCTACACAGGTCATACAGTAGTGAGGAGGGTGAATTTCCAATCCAAGGCCTCTCGGTCTAAATAATCTCATCTTCCCCCCTTTTTTTTAAGTTATTGAGCTGCCCAGAAACATAAAGTGAGATTAACCTCCCTCCCATTTTCAGGTGCAGGTGAGTAGAGGGTCTTTGATCATTTCCCTTCCTTGGAGACAGATATTGTAAAGGACTAATTACTCAGACACAGTACCCTAGGGATCTCTCAGAAGCTCTGCCACACAACTCAACACCATAGGAATGTGAGCAACTTTCTGATCAGAGGTCATTCTGGAGTTCATAAACTCCTATTCAGACCACTGTTATTTACCAGACACCTACTATGTCAGGTCCTGTAATTCTGGCAACAAAAAGGAATAAATAGAGCTGTCTTCCTTGTAAAGAGCACAGTCTTTTTTTAGGGTGCCCAAAAAACATATAAGTAAAGGAGGTTAAATGTTATGGTGGAGGTGTGTGCAAAGGTCCAAAGAAAATGGAGAGATTCATCTTGGCAGTTTGTGGGGAGACCCAGAGGGAAAAGTGGGGACAAGGCAGAGTATGGAATCCCTGCCCAAAGCCTTGGAGACGACAAAGCAGATTTGGGTAACAGAATGTAATTAGCTATGGGTGAATAGTGGTTGTCCACTCAGGCTGCTTGTTTGGCTGCATGGGGAGATTTAAAATGTACAAATGCATGGGGCCCACCCCCAACCTCAGGTCTCCAGAGGTATAGTCTCAGTCTCAGGATTTTTTTTAAAAACTTAATATGTTGCCAGGATTGAGACCATTGGTGGGGTACCCAGGTAAGTCTGGGCTCAAGAGATGAATATGAAGACTAAGGAACTACATAAATATGAAGGCCTTGGATGCCACTCTCAGCAGTTTGAAATTCCACTGTGGGCATGCAAGGATTTTAAACAGGAAAGTGACCTTACTTATAAGAAATGAGTCAGCATAATAGTCAAGTCTTAGGAGGCCAAGCCTCAGGGGAAATTCTGGCTTCATCTTCTCAGAGAGCTTGACCACCTGTGCTTACTAAGACACAATTGATTTCACTCTTCCTTCTGCACACACAGCCAGAGGCCTCATGTCATGCTGGGGAAGCCAGTTGCCTGGAAGTCAGGAGACCCAGGTTTTCATCCTGTTATAGGTGCTAACTTGCTGAGGGACCTTAGCCAGATCCTTCCCCCTCTCTTCTCCTTAGCTTCCCAGAGCAAGCACGCAGTAGATTAAATAAATCAGTCCCTTTCTATGAGGTTGGTAGTACCCAATTGCTTTGATTTGTTTTTAGCCAAATACTACATGTACTTTTGCATTTAGCAGAGCAGTAAAGGAGATAGCCAGGTTTCTGTTAATCAAAGAAAATGGGTCTAGGTTAGGAGAGATGGGAAACATGAGCCAGGGAATCTCAAATGGTCAGTGCTTTTTTATTTCCTTTGGCCTCTGACAGGATATCAGTTGTTTTCCTGATATATTCCATCTGCAGGGGTACTGCTTAGGTCAAGCTCTTCTCCATATAATCTGCTTGTCCCTCATCAGGATCTCCATAAGTCAGTGACCCAGCCTTCTCTGAGGAGATGAAGGAGAACCAGATTCAGAGGTGCCCTGTTGATTCCTGCTGGCCTTGAGCCAAGAGTACCACCAGTCTGGAGAAGGCCCCTCCTTACATGGGGCATTTCCTGCCTCAGTCCACTTACATTAAGCCTGGGAGAGTCTTTCTAAAGTTGCTTCAATGTGTCATCACTGCTACACATCAATCCCAGGTTCTCCGACATGGCACTGAAGACGACTTACCATCCTCTGTCCATCATATTCTCTAGCCTCGTCTCCTGTGGGTCTTTACAGTGCCCTGCACATCAGGCACACAGAACTGCATGCTCTTCCCAAGTATGGCTAAACTCTTTCATGCTTACAGCTCTCAACCCATATAGCTCCGTCTGTTTCTGATGCTTTCCCTTTACCTTTTAGTCATCCTTTAAGCTAACATGTCACTGCATTCATTCATTGAGGAGCTAACCTGTGTATTTTAGGAAGAATGCCAGATACTTGGAGGATGAAAAAAATACAATCCTTTAGTAGTGACTCTGGTGTTTGACTCTTCGTCCCTTTGCTCCTAACTTTGCCATGGTACAGTGATTATCCATTTATATTTCTGAATCTCTATTCAGAGTATAAATTCCTTAGGATCTCTGTATCCATAGCATGGAACACAGGGCCTATCACAGAGTAGGGGTTCAGGGGATATTTACTGAATGAGTGAATGATTTGTTTGATAAATGAAGGAGTGTGTGTATGCATATTCCAAGTAGAGTGAGAATTACTTTAGCTCTTGGGACCAGCACAAGAAGCTGTAACGATGAAGAGACCCATTAGGTCCTTAGATCCCTTAGTCTGGATAGAAGAGCCTAGAAGGGACCATCAAGGATCACTGGCATCTTACAGTGGGAAACAGACCAGACAAGGAAAGAGGTTGTAACCCTGTCATCCTAGCACTGTGGGACCCCTTGGTTCTGTCTAGCTCCACTCACAAACAGAATGAAGCCCTGGCATCATTGTCTTGGAATCTGATTGCCGGTTTGGTTGTTTTCTTCCTCTGTCTATTTGATATGGCCAGCCAGGAAGACAGTGCTGACGAGGCACTCTTAAGCCTTGCACTGACAGAAATCAGGTGTCCTCGCTTCATAAAAGAAACATTAACTGATTCGATGGGAGCTGGAAGCAGAAATGCTGACAAAGATGTAACTCCCAAGGATTCTGTGGGGCAAGGAGAAAGCATCGTTCTCTCCTGATTTAGAGGCATTCTGGGGTTTGCAGACAAGACAGAGAAGAATGGGAGATGCCAGGGAGAAAGGCCACTGGGGAGGACGTCTCAGTTTTTCAGCTGAGGGGATCAAGAGAGAAAGAATGATAAGGAAGGCCACTGTCCCCTCCTTTCCATCCCCACTGTGTCATCTAAGTCCTTAAGAGCTCTCTCCTGGACCCAGCTCTCTCCATTGGTTCCCCCAGTGTTTACTCTCTTCAACCTCAATCTGTCTCCAGCCCAGTCTCCACACTGCTGTCTGGTGGTCTTTCTAAATTACCCAACTGTGATTTAGATAACCTTGATTAAAATCCTTCAGTAGTTCCCCCAGTCTCCCACCCCCCCGCCCCTTCAAAACCCTCAGGTTGTTTTTCAGAGTCCATATTCTCTCATGGTTGGGGGAGCCAAGTGGTGGGTATTATGAAGGGCACATATTGCATGGAGCACTGGGTGTGGTGCATAAACAATGAATTCTGTTACGCTGAAAATAAATAAATAAATAGATAGATAGATTAATTAATTAAATCCTTCAATGGCTCTGTTATACTCAAATGACATATAAGACCTCCTTTTCCTGATGCTCAAAGGCTGCCATTTCCCTTTATAAGAGTAGATTCTGTTTTCACTCAGGATGGCAGTCAGAGAACGTCTGGCAAGGCAAACATTCAGGAGAGAGGGATGGTGGTTTGATGGCAGGAATGAGCCCCCTTTCTGGAAGAACCACCTTCATTCCCATACCCATACAAGCACCCCCATTCCTCGCACGGGAAAATCAATTCTAGGGACATTCTGTGACTGAGACACTCCACTCTATGCCCAACCCTATCTGAAGCACAACTGGGAACGTGAAGATCATCAGACACAGTCCCTTTTTTCAAGAAGCACACAGTCTGATGGAAGAAAAGGAAGTAGAAACAAGTAATTATGGAAGTAAGACAGTGCTATCCTGGAAGTCTGCTCAAAATGATCTGAGAAGGGGAGGGCTTGGAGACTAAATGTATGTGGTGGGATTGAGGAAGAATATTTAGGACTAGTCCTTGGAGAATGATTAGGTATTTCCCATGAACAAAAGGAGGGAAAGAAGGAAAAAAATCTTTCCCTGCATTATAAACCCTGTTGTGCAACAAATCATAGAAGACAGTTGTGGAATGTTTGGAAACAAGGTATAATTGAATGGGATGGGTGGGGCAAGGTAAGAGACTTGAATGGATCTAAGACCTCACATCTTGTCATCAGACCTCTTTTTCTCCCTCATTCTCCTACTTCTCTCCCTTCACCCCCTTTATCTCTTCTTTCCTGACCTTGGTCTCATTTTATCTTATCTGAAGGAGAATCTTCCCTGGGAAGTGGTAGAGAGGAAGGTGGCTTTTAATGTAACCAGACTTCATTTTCCCAGCTGAAGGAACCCGGAAGGAAAAGCTTCTTTCTCCAACTTCAGTGCATGCTAATTCTGAGCAAGATCCCAGATTGACAATTCTGAGCCTTGTGCCCACCTCTGAGGCTGTCCACGTCCAAGGCTACCTCCCTGGAGGATGTATTTGAGCTAGCTGAGGTGATGTGACTAGGTCAGGGCTCTAAAACTGCTGCTCTCTCCAAAATCACATGCTTACAGTGAGGAGGAGCAGTTCCCCCCAAAAGATGGGTTGCTGTAACCAGAAAACAGAAGGTTTTAAATAGATAAAACTATAGCTGTTTGCTTCCGCTGTGGATTCCCCTCCTCCAGGGATACCTCAGTGACTCTCTGGGAATACCAGGGATTTCTTGACCTTCTCTTTATCCAGGGGGACATGTACTTAACATCTCCTCAAGGAGGGTTTATTGATAATTACTTTGGCACATCAAAAAAGGAAAAAAAAAAAAGAGAGAGAGATTAAAGAAAAAGACTATAACGTGACAAGCTACGAATTTAGACACTACATTGGCTTTGAAACAACTCATTTGGACAAAATGTCTTGCTGCCCTTGGTGAGTCTGAAGAAAGAATAAGAAGACACTCAAAGAACATGTGGAGTGTGTGCAGCTGCGTTTGCACCAGGAAGCAGAGCTCAGCTGAAGAGCTGCAGTCAGCATCCGAGATAGGAGGAGCCTGTCCTGGCTTTGATGCTGTTGGGATAATGGAGCCACAGTGCAAGCACAGGGCCTTTTATTGACAGGGTAAAAAGAGGCCAGCTGGGGTTTGTCTATAGCTGAGCTTCTGATTCTATCCCATACTTCTGAAGAATGCCCTCTTTGTTACTTTGCTGCAGGTGGCACCTGTCATTACAGGACGTGGAAATAGGATAAACAGCCCTGAGCTCCTTAAGAGATGCCCCTTCCTCAAATGAGTCTCAAACAGCTCTCCAAGTTCATCTCTTGCATGCTCTCTCACTCTGTCTCTCTCTCTCTCAGGATTCTCTCTGTCCCCTGTCTCAGGATTCAACTGAACAAGGAGGATGGCGGTGGCTGCAGAAATCTGGTCCAATAAAGTGTCACTAATTTTTGTCACAAGATGACAATCTCAACTTTGCTGCAGCTCCTCTCCCATAACAAATCCCTAAAAATAATAGGAAACAAAATAAAATTAAAAATGAATTCAAATTGTGGCCCCAAATCAAGAAATGAAGCCCTCAGTGGGTCCAGAAGCAAAGAAGATTTCTTTAAAAGCAGGAAGTGAGTGGGATTGGTAGGAAAAGGGAAACCATCACTCAAAAGGCATGAAGGACATTCTACTGAAAAAGACTTATTTGCCTGGAAGGGGGAGAAATAGAAGAGGAGACCCAGAGTGACTGAGCAGGTGCCATGATGTGACTTCCATTCCCTTCCCTGATGGTGACCAGCTATTACTGGGGTGTTTGCCTCCAGAAAAGAACGATGTTGTGGGAATCTGGAATGGAGAAATAGGCAGGACACGGGGGTTGAGAACAATGAGGAGGAAGAAGATCCTTGATGCGCAGAAGATAGTTATCTTACAAAGCTATCCAGAGGCAAGTCCCATCACTTCCTGGACCTCACTGAAAAGGGCAGATCTCTCCAGGAAGTGGGTCCCCTTCCTATTCTAGGTCAGTCTCTGTAAACAAATAGAGCAGAGCCAAACTCAGAAACTCAGCTGCAGGGAGAGGAACACAGTCCACTCCCACCAGTAGCTTGAGGAAAGCCAACACCATGAAAGAGAAGCAGCAAACTTAAATCCAGAACCTATAACTGGTGACCTGAAGGGATGAGAGTAACAGAACAGAATTTTAGAATAAGGAAAATTAAAATCACACAGAGGCAAACAGACTTTTATTGGTGAAATGCTAACTAAAGATCATGAAAATTAGAAATTTATGAGAAAAAGAAAAAAAAAAAACAGTGTATCAGTCAGATGGTAGAATGCACACAATTGGAAATGAAATTAGTGAGCTGGAAGATTGAGCCTAGGAATTCTCTGAGAATGAGGCAAAAAGACTTAAGAGGTGAGGAGGTCAGATAGAGAAAGACAAATACTGTGTGATCTCACTTATATGTGGGATCTTAAAAAATGGACTTCTAGAATCAGAGAGAAAACTGGTGGCTGCCAAGGCAGAGATCAGCTGGGGGCGGGGGTGAGAGGTGGGGCAGGTGCAGGTGGTCCAGTAAGCTTCCAGTTGTAAGATAAATAAGTCCTGGAGCCTTAGAGTCAACAATGCTACACAGTTCATTTGAAAGTTGCTAAAAGAATAGATTGTAAAAGTTCTTATCACAAAGAAAAAAATTGTAACTATATGAGGTGATGGATGTTAACTGGACTTATTGTGATGATCATTTCACTATATATGTGGATATCAAGTCATTATGCTTTTAAAGAATCGTGGGAAACTGATAAGAAATCTCTAAGATCCGTTTAAAAGGTGTTCCAAAAGAAAGGGAATGTGTGAAGAAATAATAGAAGACCCCAGAACTAAAGAAAGATAAGATAAATGAATTTAAGGTGTTGAGCAAGAATCACATCCAAGTTACAGAACATCAAGGGGTCAAGGGGGAAAGAAAATCAGAAAAGCATCCAGAAAAAGTAAAGGAAATCCATTTACAAAGGGAAAGAGTGACAATGCCATCAGACGTCTCTTTAACTACAAGAAAAATTAGAAGTTCTAGAGAAAATTACTTCAAGTCTAAAATTTTATAGCCAGCCAAAATTTCACTCAAGAGTGAAGGCAAATGATGTTTTCAGAGATACGTGGCCTTGGGAAAATGTATAAATCACATTCTTAAATAAATAATCAATCAATCAATCACAAGAGGATATCTTATAAGGAGGAAATTAATCTAGGTGGGAAAGTCGAGATGCATAAAGTAGTGATGAGTAAAGGAAATAAATCAGTAAAGTTTATTTTAAACCTACTGTGTAGGGTTTTTTAAAAAAGATTTTATTTTTTTATTCAGAGAGAGCAAAAGTAGGGAGAGGGCTTACTGACTCTATTCCTATGTTGTATTTTACATTTTTGTTACTTATTTATTTTATAACTGAAGCTTAGTACCTCTTAATCCCTTCACATATTTCATCCATCCTGCCCCCATCTCACCTCTGGTAACCACCAGTTTGTTATTTGTATTTAAGTGTTTGTTCATTTGTTTTGTTTTATGTTCTACACATAAGTGACATCGAATGGTATTTATCTTTGACTTATTTTACTTAACATAATACCCTCTAGGTCCATCCATCCATGTTGTTGCAAAGGGCTAGATTTTGTTTATTCTTTTATGGCTGAGTAATATTCCATTACATATATATAAATATTTGTATATATAAATTACACATCTTCTTTATCCATTCATTTATCATTCGACATTTGGGTTCCTTTCACATCTTGGTTATTGTATATAATGTGGCAATAAACATAGGGTACATATATCTTTTAAAATTAGTGTTTTCATTTTCTTTAGTTAACTACCCAGTAGTGGAATCACTGAATCATATGGTAGTCCTAACTTTTAACCTTTGTGGGGAGGGAAACACCATACTGTTTTCCACAGTGGTTGCCCCAATTTCCATTTAATGCTCAAGTGTTTCTTTGTTTCCACAGTCCTCATCAATACTTGTCATTTCTTGTCTTTTTGATACTGGCCATTCTTACTAGTGTGAGGTCATATCTCATTATAGTTTTGATTTGTATTTCCCTGTTGATTAGTGATACTGAGCATCTTTTCATGTGTCTTTTTGGCATCTGTATGTCTTCTTTGGAAAATGCCCTCTGCCCATTTTTAATCAGATTATTTTCTTGATGGAGAGTTATGTAAAATCTTTATATACATTTTGGATGTTAACTTCTTACTGGATGTATCATTTGCAGGTATCTTCTCACATTCACTAGGTTCCTTTTTTGATGGTTTCCTTTGTTGTACAAAAGCTTTTTATTTTGGTGTAGTCCCATTTTATTTTTGCTTTTATTTCCCTTGCCTAAGGAGACATATTCATAAATATGTTACTAAGGCCAGTGTCCAAGCGATTAATGCCTATGTTTTATTTTAGGAGTTTTATGGTTTCAGGTCTCACAGTGAAGTCTTTAATCTATTTTGAGTTCATTTTTATGTACAGTGTAAGAAAGTGGTCCAGTTTCATTCTTTTGCATGAAGCTATCCAGTTTTCCCAGCACTATTTACTGGAAGACTTTCTTTTTCCCCATTGCATATTCTTGCCTCTTTTGTCATAGATTATTTGACCATTTAGGCATGAGTTTACTTCTACGTTCTCTATTCTGTTCCACTGATTCATATGTCTTTTTTTGTGCTAGTACCATACTGTTTTTATTAATTTAGCTTTCTAATGTATCTTGAAATCTGGGATTGTGATACCTCCAGCTTTGTTCTTCATTTTTAAAACTGCTTTGACAATTTGAGGTGTTTTGTGGTTCCATATAAATTGTCTGATTATTTGTTTTAGTTCTGTGAATAATGTTATTAATATTTTGATAGGGATTGTGTTGAATCTTTGAATTGCTTTGGGTAGGATGGACATTTTAAAAATATTAATTCTTCCAATCCATGAGCATGGTATAGCTGTCCATTTGTTTGTGTCATCTTCAGTTTCTTTCATATCTTGCAGTTTTCAGAGTATAAGTCCTTCACTTCTTTGGTTAAATTTATTCCCAGGTATTTTATTCTTTTTGATGCAGTTGTAAGTGGGATTGTTTTCTTAATTTCTCTTTCCATTACTTCATAAATGGTATATAGAAATGCAACAGATTTCTGTTTATTGATTTTGTATCCAACAACTTTACTGAATTCATTAATTAGTACTAATGGTTATTTTGGTGGAATCTTTAGGGTTTTCTGTATATAGTATGTCATCTGCAGACACTGACTATTTTACTTATTTCTTATGAATCTGGGTGCTTTTTATTGTCTGGCTTTTTAAAAAAATGTGTAATGAAAGATAAAAATAAAAGCAGAAATTAAGGAAATAGAAAAAATGTTCAGTACCACTGTTGGTTGCTCTGGCCGGTTTTTCCCAGATGGAGTCTGGGACTCAAATGAATCTGGATACATGCTTTGTGATTTGGTATTAGAAAAATGGCATATTTTAAATGAACACTGCC
Source organism: Mustela nivalis (assembly GCF_964662115.1). Lineage (NCBI taxonomy): Eukaryota > Metazoa > Chordata > Mammalia > Carnivora > Mustelidae > Mustela > Mustela nivalis. The sequence goes on from NC_139032.1 coordinate 68,405,823, forward strand.
CTTGATCATCTGAACTAGAGACCCCAGGCTTCTAAGGATATCTCAAGCAGGTCAGACTTTTACCATAATCCCTACAGTACAGGAAGTATAGTCTCTCATTTTGGGCAATTCTGTAGATTGTCTTCTGACCTTGAGTTCACCTTCTCCTTAAAATAGACATCAGACTATCTCTCATTCTGAATGTACTATATGGCTTTTCTTTTTTTAAATTGCCTTTGAGGAATAAGATATTTCATGACCTTCTCCATCACGATTAAAATGATTTGAAAGTATTAGAAATGGAGTATGTGTGAAGGAGTGGTCCCCTTTCTGAAAAATGGTTTTTAGAGTAAAGAACTGTATGCAATATATTAGAATGTATAGATTGTTTAATCACATTTTGTTCATATTTGTTATTATAAGAAGATAAGCCAGTTCTTCCTGGAAGGGGTTGTTAGGATTGCTGAAAGTGTATGAAACTACATGACAAATATTAATTGAGTGGCCTCCAAATGCCTGGCACTGTGCTAGGTGTATAACACATACTATAGCCTCTAATCTTTTGGAATTTCTAGTCCTGTTTCCTGGAGCATGCCTACCTTTAAAAAGAGTATTATTTCATTGTGGATTGGAGAGTTGAGCAATTCCACTAGGACTAAAGTGTGGCCTATTGTAGTCTGAATACAGTGAAGGGGTATAGTACATGATGAAGCAGAAGCAATGGTCCTGAGGCAAGACCAACAATGAACCCCCAGAGGAGTGTAATTTTCACAAATTCACAGTATCTTAGGGGTCTTGGATCCACAGTCTTCAAAGTCCAGAAAATTATCTTATCAGTGCACCTAGAAAGGAGAGATTCTCGGTGACATGCTGATAATAATTTCCCATAAGATTGATTTTAAAATGCCAATTTACCACTTTCCTGTGGCCAGAGTCATCCTGTTCTCTACCTGCCACACTGTTTTCCCAGTACTAAGGTACCTGGAAAGTTGAATTAGTCCTCAGAAGATTGCTTAGAGGGCATAGAAACATAGTGAAGAGTGATGACTAATTTTGACATTTTCGTCTGTGGAGAAATTGCCACACAACAATGAATGCTCTTGGCAGAATAAAATTCAGTTTGTATCTGCAATGAGCCATGTCATTTTTTTTTTTTTTATGTTTTATCAGTGTACAACTGTGTCTTTTTAAACCAGTACTTCTGTATTTTCATTTCCTGGTACTCCTATACTATAGCTAGCAGATACAGGAGTTACAACTATTCAGGCATTATAGAATAACTTTCCGTATGTGAACTTACTTAAACCTCAAAGCCTCCTTATGAGGTACATTCTTTTATAATTTCCCTCAGTTTTCAGTTGAGGAAAATGAAGTAGGAAAAATTTATGTCAACTGCTCCAAGTCACCCACTATTAAGTGGCAGAACCAGAATTCAAGTCCAGATTTTCTGGCTCCAAATCTTCATTTCTCTATCTTATCTGCTAGTCTCTCTCACAGTTATCTTTGGGGAAAGATTTAATCAGAGTTGTTCATGTGAGTTATTATACTCAGTAAATCAGAGACAACTAAGAACAGCCAGGTGAAAAAAAACAGCTTTCTTTAAGAAACTGTCCTTTCCTCTTTAATTCCTAGAACCTCAAATGGCGGATGGGGAGAGTTTAAAAAAAAAAAAAAAGAGCGGGGTTCCAAATATCTGATAGAGGATATGAGAATGAAGTACAGAGCCACCTATGAAAGGGCAAGGCCCCTGGGAGACTTGTGCATGAGCCTTTTGATGGAGTGGGCCATGAAAAGATGGTGATAAGATGTCAGATAAACAGACATTGAGTTCCTTCTATGTGACAGGTCACTGGAAGGTGTGGAGGATACAAATGCAACCCTTGTTTCACTGACCTTTAGTTGCCAAAGATTTTGACATAATTCCTTCTGGATGGCCAAGTGGCATCTCATATGTTCATGAATGCCTCTTATTCTAGGCCAGGTCTGTGAAATGTCTTGACAAGGTCTCCTCCATCTGCTACTTTGTGAGAAGTATCTTTTCTTCAAATGCCCACCATTGAGTGACCCCACAAAACTTAGGATTGACCACTTATCTCCTTTGTGGTATGTGATGTTCTTGAATTTCATAAGGGTCCAATGTTCTCTGAAGTCTTCAGCATACCAAAGCCATTGTTTTCCACATAAAATTGAAGACAGGATCCTCCTCCAAAGTCGTCTTTCACCACATCTTTTAACCACGGACCCAAAGAAATCTCATGAACTTGTAATTGAAAATAGCTTTTTCACCTTCTACTTGTGATGGGCTCTAGAAATTGTCTGTGGGTAAGTGTTGGAGGACCAATCTCTGGAACAAGACTTATGCTCTCCTAATTGTCCTCACCTATACATGTTCTCTGTCCTTCCTTCAAAGTGCTTATACAAATTGTTACCAACCCATTACAAATGCCTGACCTGTTCAAATTTTTCTGTTAGAGACTTCTTCAGTCCCACCAGAATTCCTCAGTACAATAGTAAGTAAGACCTGGTTCCATCTCCCAAAGCAGCTAAATGAATTTTGATTGTGTCTCTATTTGTCTGAGGGTCAGGGCTACTGACAATTTAGTGTGATGGAGACACCATCACACCAGACATTCAAATAGCCCTTTTGCACTCCTTGGATCTGTTTCTTACCAGTCACATGGCCTTCAGAAAATCACTTTACTTTTCATGTTCAGTCTTCTGATTCATGAGAGGAAACAAACAAAACCTGTTCTCTACCTAATGGGAGGGCTGTGACAATCAAGAGATGACGCATGTTGAAAGGGTTTGGTAAACAGCAGACTCTGTATGCTACTCACCTGGGCAGTTAGTACCTCCTCCTCCCCTCGCAAAGCACTTGGAGCTGCTCTCTAACATCATGTTTATCACACTGCAGGGTACTTGTTTATACATCTGATCCCCACAGTATACTGTCAGCCACTAAAAAGCAAAGGTGTCCTCCCATTCATTTTTGGATTACTGCCCCTGGTGTGGTGTCAGTCATAACACATTCACAAAATACATGTTGACTGACTGCATGAATTAATGTATTGAATGCAAAAATGATAATTATACTCTGGTGTTCTGAATAATTTTGGACAAATCACATCATCTTCAGAACTCAAGTTTTCCTAATTGCTAGTAGAAAAAATATATTAGTGAGGGTTAGAAAGATGTATGACTTTCACTTCATAGAATTTTAGTCCAGAGATTCCTTACAGTATTTGAGTCAGTGTTCTCCCATTGTATAGAGGAAAACATCACATCTAAGAAAATGTGTGTAGTGTGTCAAAGGGCACGTGGTGGCCATCTGAACCAGAATCCAGATCTCTTGACCACCAGTTCAGTGTTCTTTATACCACATTTTGAGATCCTCAGACAAAAGTGACACAGTTAACACAGGATGACTTTATCATCCAGAGTACCGTGCTGTGTTCCAGATAATGGATCTGTTCCTGGCAGTAAATAGACACTCTTGTCAATGGGGAGATACTCCTCAATGAGAAGGAACCATAAATTGGAAACAAAACTACACAGTGTTGGTCAAGGTGGATATTAGTTACCCTGAATGAATCAAAGTCAAAGAGTGACAAATGGATTCCCATGCACCACAGCTTCACACTGAAATTAAATGACTTTGTACAGCAGACAAATACTTAAGAAACTTAACAAAGCTGGGTGGCCTGTAAAGTATTGCATTGCAAAGTGAAGAGGTTGAGTAAATTAAAGCAAAACCCTGAAGTAGGTGTCAATTCCAGAATCAGTCATCCACTGGACATTCATTCTTCAAGCTCTTACTGTAAACCTTGCTATTTAGTGCTGGGCTGCCAAGGGGGTGGGGTGTGGTCTCTGTCCCCCACTCTCCTCAGCCCAGTGTGTGCACCATCTAGTTGAGGAGATGTGAAATGGTTGAACAGATGAGCACCTGGAAGAGCTGGACTGGCTGACAGACATAATCCCCTGAAGGGTCTGAAGGAAGGTATGGCCAGTCATACCTGTGAGGCAGGTGGGAAGATAGTAAGAAGTTGGTCAGGAAAAGAGCAGATTTTTAAAAGAGGTCTGCAAAAATTAGTATCTGTTTGCCTGTTAGACAATGAGAGTGGAAGGAGAGAACTATACCAGCAGATGAATAAGATGGAACCATAAATTGGCTTGGCATCTTTGGGCAACTGAAAGGATTTTGGTGTGGCAGAGGGAATGATGGGAGTTAAGAAGGATATGATGAAGAGGTAGGCATTCCCACTCTTCTCATTTCAGATGAAGTGTTTATATTTTATCTTTGTGACCAAAGTGTCTTATAATTGAATCCATGGATGATCTTCAAGAGATCTACAAACCTCTGAAAATTAAAATTACCTATGAAAATAAGTTCTTGGGTGTCTATATGTATATAAATGCTCCTGGGAGGAATATATTCATATTTATTTATTCTTCAGTGCATCCCTTTCAAGGGCCTATGTGATTATGTTGGGTCCAGCTGTGTAATCTTCCTATCTCTTAATCACATCTGCAACAATCTCCTTTGTTGTATAAAATAACTATTTATAGATTGTGGACATCTTGATGAAGCAGGGAGTGAGGTGGGATGGGTGCATTATTCTTCCTACTTCAGATGGAGACCCAGAACAAGAAAGGGGGAGTGTATTGCCTGAGGTCTGAAAACATGTAAGCAGTAGAGTTGGGATGAGGACCCAGATCTCTTGAGCCTCACTCTCCTGGGCAGATTCCAGTTCCTGGTGCAATTAGGCCATGTGTAGATTAGTTGCCACCATACTCAGTAGAGGGCGACTGAGTGGATGGCACTTGCCTAAGTTCTTTCCACTGTATGATGCCTAAGGGATGTGTGCTGATTCCCATTTGTTGGCTAGGGTGTCTGTGATATGGTCCATAGAGGGGAAGTGGGCACTACTTCTGTGTTTCCTGGTCTTGGTCAGCACTGATCAGATCTGCTAGTCCCCATCCTGAGTCAGCTTACCTTTTCATCTATACATCACATTTCAGAGATCAGAACTCATCCAGGATGAGGCTGTTATAGGTATATGGCATGGTGTGAAGGAAGAATTCCAAGCTGGAATTGGGAGCCCAGGATGCTGTTACCTTTCTGTTAACCTGAATTATGTGATTTCTGCTCATTTGAGATTCATTTTCTCCTTTGTGAAATGAGATGGTTTGGGTTAGATATAAAAGTCCCTCTACCAGCCCCTGGTAGAGTAGATATATGGCAATCTTACCAAGGTATCCTTCCCTTCTTTGACTCTCAGTCCTTGAACTTAGCATTCAACGGTTCAACTGACTGGACTAGCAGCCAGAAATACCAGATTTATATAGGGAATGTCTGTGCAGACTCCGAAGAAGAATTGAAACCACAGGCTGATGGATTCTACATACCATCCATGTCAGATCACCATGAATTTCTGGATGAGCTAAGAGATTTCTAGAGTCTCTACACTACTAGAACAGATTTATCTATATCTCTATGTCTCTTGGTGGTTAACACGAACACAATTTCAAAAATCTAAAAATAGTTGTTGTAGCTTCTCAAATGGTAGCCCATCAATCTCAAGAACTAACCAAAAGGGAAGTGGAAGGAGCAGGAAGGGACTGGAATAAGCTCTTTGGGCTCTGACTTTGTAGTAACAGACAGGACATGCAAGAATTTGCGAAAGTAGAGATTAACAAAAGGTGGAAAGGGTTTAAAGAGAGGGAGAATGCTAAGCTTTTCAAAAACCCATAGGTCCAAGAAGATGAGTGAACTCCAAACAAGATAAAATGAAAGAAATTTATCCCAACAGTCTTTATCATCGGCAAACTTCTCAAACCTAAAGGCAAAGAGAAAAGTTTTCAAGCAACAAGAGAAAATAACACCTTATTTTTAAGGAAGAAGAAAAGTTTGCATGAGAGCAGATTTATGTCCAGGAACCATAGTTTCTAGAAGGAAAATGGCACATTTTCCAAATACAGAGAGAAAGGAACTTTCAATTGAGAATACTGTATCCCAAGAAAGTATTCCCCAGAAATGGATGATAAAGAAAGACATTATCAGATAAAGAAAAAGTAAAAGCATTTGAGCATTCTTATCTCTTTTAATAAGAAGAAACTAAAGTTCAGAGTTATTTTGTACCCAGGACACACAGCCAGAAAGCAGTGGAAGTGAAATTTGAACCCAGATTTGTTTGATTCTGGAATTCACACTCTTTTCAAGATAATGTTTCTCATAATTTCCATCATGTCAATAGTCATTATTGAATTTGAAGATTATCCTCTCATTTTGTTTAACACTTACCATGTATGAGTTTATTTTCATTATTTATTTCATGCCAGAATATAGGAGAATCATTCATTCTTTTCTTCATTTAGTTATTAAGGACTGTTTCTAAGCCTATCATGTGCTAGAGAAGAATCAGACAAAGCATAGAACCAGGATGTATATGACACATGTCCCATCACCTTCCCCCCCCCCTTTTTTTTTTAAAAAAAATTCATTTATTTCACAGACAGATACCACAAGTAAGCAGAGAGTCAGGCAGAGAAAGTGGGAAGCAGGCTCTCTGCTGAGTAGAGAGCCCAATTCGGGGCTCCATCCCAGGACCCTGTGATAATGACCCGAGCTGAAGGCAGAGGCTTTAACCCACTGAGCCACCCAGGCGCCCCTCCCATCACCTTCCTAATACACACTAATGGCAGGCAACAAATCAATCTGGCACTCACCCTTCTCAGTCTTGATACCCAAGCAGGAAATTATAGTCTGTCAGAGCTGCTCTGTCAGGTGATAACTATTTGCCATTCCCAACATAATCCTGCCCTCCAAAGACCCACAGTCTAGAGAAAGAAACAATTTTCCTACCTTCCAATTCCAAGATTTTTCTATAATAGAGTACAGGCAAAATGCATAAAACTGAAAGTTGAATAATAGAGAAACAATATAAATGTATTGCATATTCACTCTGTATCAATACTATGTTAGGTATTTTACATTTATTACTTTATTTAATCATCACAACTACTTTATGACATAAACTATTTTTTAACAGCTAAGGACACTGAAAAGATCAGAGTAGTTCAGGTGGTAAAGATAATCTATAACAGAAAAGTAATTTGGATCAAGTCTGCTCAAATTAAAAATCCATGTTTTTTCTTTTATACTTACTATGCTGCTTCTCTTTGAAAGGATCAAAATCATAAACTAGTTATATTTAAACTACTTTCATACTACTATGGATGTATCTAATTATAAAGGTAGAAACTTCAAGAATATCTCCTGAAATACTCAAAGTTAAAAAAAAGATAGAATTTAGAACCAAAGTAAATATTCAAAATCAATAGCTCTTTTCCTGACAGCCAGTGAAAGGCTACAATGGGTAAAAAGATGATATGCATAAGAATAGCATAAAATATAAAATGCTTAGAAGTTATCGTAATGAGAAATTTGTAAGGTCTCTCTAAGGAAAGCTAGAAAATATTACTGGGTGTAATATTTATATCAATATCTCTCTGTCTATCTATCTACCTACTTACCTACCCATCTATTTATGTATCTACCTATCTATCTATCCAGTAGAGGAGAGTACATGTTTCCAAATACTGTTAGGATTTTATTTTTTCTGGGGTGCCTGGGTGGCTCAGTTGGTTAAGCATCTGCCTTCAGCTCAGGTCATGGTCCCAGGGTCCTGGGATCAAGTCCCACATAGGACTCCTTGGTCAGCAGAGAGCCTACTTTTCCCCTGTCTGCCATTCCCCCTGCTTGTGCTTGCTCTCTCTCTTTCTCTCTTTCTCCTGCTCTCTCTCTCTCTCTCTCTGTCAAATAAATAAACTAAATCTTTTAAAAAAAGATTTTATTTTTCCTTGTTAAATTATAAGATTAATATCTTCTCAAATGCTTAAAGGTGATGATGCGTAGGGATGTTTTGTATAAAGATTTACCAAAACAATCTAAAATTTGGTGAATATTAAACAGACAAAGGTACAAATGGGCATTTTGATTATTAAACAACAAGAGAAACTATAAAGAAAAAGAGACCATACCAAAAAACTTAAACATAAGAGTTTTTCATATATAAAACATCAAGTTCAAACTCACAATGTGGAAAAAACAAATCCTATCTATTTAGTAGTTAATATCCTTATTTTATAAAGAGTATTTGCAATTCATTCAAAGTGGTAAAATGTTACCAGCAGCCTTTGATCAGTCATGTAAGTAAATTTTAACACCCAGATCAGAAAACTTTACAAAATGATGTATTCAGAATCATATAGGTAAATCAAAATGGATTCCTAAAAAGCTGTTCACGTAACCCATAGGAACAAAAGAAAAAAAAAAAATAGAGAACTAGAAAGAGAGAAAACAAATAATAAAATAGCATACTTAAGCCCAATGTAACAATAATTATCTTAAATATAAATGGTGTAAATATATAAACTAAAGCACAGAGATTGGTGTAAGAATAAAAAGCCCTATCAAACTATATAGATTAGTCTAGTGATGGGTATTGAGTAGGGCATGTATGCAATGGAGCGCTTGGTGTTATACACAAACAATGAATCATGGAGCACTACATCAAAAAATAATGATAAACTGTATGGTGAATAACATAACATAAAAAAAAACAAACTGTGGTTTCTAAAACCCACTTCAAACACAAGTTTAAAAAGCTGAAAATAAAAGGATAGAAAAAGTTACATCATGCAAACATTAATTTTATAAAAGATACATACATGCCATATTAATATCAAATAGAATATACTTCAGACAAAACCACTGCTAGAAACAAATAGGAATATTATGTAATGACAAAAGGATCAATCCATTAGGACTGAAAACAATTCATAATTCTAAATGTTTATGTTACAAGGAACTGAGCCAGAAATACATGAAACAAAAATTGATTGAGCCACAAGGACAAATCCACAATTAAAGTTGGGAACTTCAATTCTCCACTGTCAGCAATTTTGATAGAACTAAGAGTAAGTCAGCAAGGTTATAGAACTGAAAAACAAAATCAACCAATAGGATCTAACTGACATATGTAGAACATTCAACTGACAATAACAGAATACATATTTTCTTTAAGCACACATGGAACATTCACCAAGATAGAACACATCCTGGAGCACAAGACAAACCTCAAGAAATTTAAAAGAATTAAATTCATACAGATGGTGTTTTCTGAATTTTCTGAACACATTGGAATCAAATAAAAAATCAACAGAAAGTTAACAGGAAAACCTCCAAGCACTTAAAAACTAAACAACACACTTCTATTTTTTTTTAAGACTTTATTTATTTGTTTGTTTGAGTGAGAGAGAGAGAGAGTGCAAAGAAAGAGAGAGAGCATGAACAAGGGAGGATGAAGAAGGGAGGGAGAGAACCAGGCAGAGAGAAAGTGAGAAGCAGTTTCCCCACAGAGCAAGGAGCCCCATGGGGAGCTTGATCCCAAGACCCCGGGATCATGACTTCAGCTGAAGGCATGTGCTTAACTGACTGAGTCACCCAGATGTTCCTAACAACACACTTCTAAATAATTCATGGATCAAAGAGGAAGTCCAATGGAAAATAAAAAAAAATATGTTAAGCTGCATGAAAATTAAACTATGACACATTAAAATTCATGAGACACAGCTAAAGCAGTGCCAAGAGGAAAATTTATAGCACTAAACACTTACATTAGAAAAGAGGGAATGTCTTGAATCAATTATTTAGGCTCCTACCTCAAGAAACTAAGGAAAGAATAACAGTATAAACCCAGAGCCAGCAGAAGGAAGGAAATAATAAAAGTAAAAAACAGTAAGGACAGAAATGAATGAAAATGATAACAGAAAAACAATAAAGAATGAAAGAAATAGCTGGTTCTTTGAAAGGAGCAGTGACATTGAAAACCCCTAGCAGAACTGACAAAGAGAGAAGACACAACTTAGCAATAGAAGAAGTGAAACTGTCTATCCCTATAACCCCCTCCCACATCCAAAGAAAGATAAGGGAATTCCAAGAATAATTGTACATACAGACATTTGACAGCTTGGATGAAATGGACTACGTCTTAAATGCACAAAACTACCAGAAATCACTTAGTATAAAATACATAATTTAAATGACTGTATCTTTAAAAAAATTGAATTTGGAAATTTAAAACTCTCCCCTCAAAATCTCTAAGTCTAGTTGGTTTCACTGGGTAATTCTACTGAATGTTTAAAGAAGAATTGATATAAATTTTCCACAATCTCTTCCAGATAATAAAAGAATGAATACTTCCCAATCCATTTAATAGAGCTAGTATTATCCTGACACAAAAACCAGCTAACAATGATGCAAAAAAAACAAAAAACAAAAAACAAAAAACCTACAGAACAGTATACCTCATAAGTATACATATAAAAGTCCTTAGCAAAATATTGATAAATAGAAGTCAGCAATATTAAATTAATCCTGGATACTTTATTATCATTGTATGGTTTTTAAACTATATTTTACATTTTATTATTTTTGATGGATCAGAATGAGGTTTTTTTCATACTAATCTTTATTCTAGTTACATATGCTAAATTTTTTATTCTACAAATTTATTGATTCCTTATATTTTTGAAGATGAGAATGTCACTTTCAGATAACCTCTTCCTCTCTCTCTCTTTGTTTAATGTTACTCAGATTTGAGCTAGCAGTGTCACTGAGATAGCAATATTCCATCCATTCATCTAACAGAGAAGGCAGGTTAGTGTTGCGTATCCCACCCTGAACAGCATTAGGAATCATTCCAGCTAGAATAAGACAGAGAGCACCTAGACTGAGTCAGGATCGTGGGTTTGATCCCTTTCCTGCTGCTGGGTATATCCGTTTGCTCAGACTGGCCATAACAAAATACTACAGACCAAGTGGGTTAAAAATTTATTTTTCTCCCTGTTCTGGAGGCTACATTCCAAATCAAGGTGGCGACAGGTCTGGTTTCCCCTGACACCTTTCTTCTTGGCTCGCAGGGGGCCACCTTCTTGCTTAGTCCTCACAAGGTCTTTCCTCCGTGTGCAAATGTGTCTGTGTCCAAATCTCACCCTATAGAGACATCAGTCAGATTGGACCGGGGCCTCCCATAAAGACCTCATTTTAACTTAATTAACTCTATGAAGACGTTATCTCCAAAAACAGTCACGTTGTGGGGTATGGGGTCAGGACATCAACACATCAATTGTCAGAGGGCACAATTCAGCCCATAATACTGGCTGGTCATTACCATTCTGCTTAGCTCTCTGTCTCTGTGTGTTCTCATTTAAAGTGAGCGGGTAGATTATATGACCTCTATGTTTCCTTCCAGCACCAGCTTTCCAAGATTTCATCATTTTCACTTTGCTTGTAGGAACCCTCTCTTTACAAATCTCTTCATCCCACCCCACGCCAGGATTAACATGGAGTACTATATAGTATCGTTAAGTAATCAGCTACATTTTCCTGGCTCAGAGGTAGAAGTCAGTTCATAGACACGAAACAAGTTTTCTGGAGGTTCTGGGACTGGAAGTTGAGATTCCTTGCTGAGAGAGAAGAAAATAATTGAAGTTGCAGAGAAAGTAAAACTGAACACACAAGCGGAATTCATTGGAGAGGGGCTTAAAGGTGGGAGGGAGACATGTGTAGAAGCACCTCGAAGGCAAAAAAGAAGGGAAACCTGCTCCAGTGTGCCCACAACCACTGTCAAGTGAGTGATGTAAGTCAGTTCTCCTCTTTCATACATTTTTTTTTTTTAATGTAAAAGATGTGTGCTTGGTGTTCAGGGACCATCCTGATTTCATGTAACCTGATTCTTTTCAATAAAGAAGGTGATTCATTAAATGTGTAACTAAATGTGATTCCATTTTTATAACCTTGCTAGGCTTATATAAAAATAGTCACAGCTCAGGGGAAAAAAAATCTTTTGTCAGATCGAGTATATAAATTCTTGGTTCATAAACCACAATCAGCTGTAGAAAGGCTTGTGGAGAGACATCTGAGGGCAGCTTTAGAAAGAATGGAGAATTTGCTCTCTGGAGACTAGGTTTATGTCTCTGTTCTGATATTTCCTCCCAAGCAGGTGCACCTCTGTAAGCATCATCTGAAATGAGTTTAAAAGACCCCCTACCTGACCAGTGGGGCATCCCTCCTGGCAGAACTTCTACTGGAAGGGAATTTCAAAACCAAAATACAGCTCATTCTTTTAGAAACAAAATCAGAGTAGCTGGTGAAGGCGAACCATGTTCAGAGCATAGAGCAATGGGGACCAGTATGTGGTGTTTGGATTACCGCTCCCTCTCCCTCACAACCTGTCAGACGTCATTCACCAAGCGTGGCAGGCTCTACCTCTGAGTGTGAATGTGCCTCACCATCCTTCTAGCCATTGTGCTTCAGGCAGGCACTCTCCATTGATTAGCAAGAACATGTGAGGTGAAAACAGTTTGCTATCCCTGGCCTAGAGCTCAGTCAGAATGGTGGGACCAGATGCTTTGAATTCTATTGAAATAAATGTCAGAAAAATTAATGGGGTGGACTCAGAAAAGAGGGCTGTCTGCTGAAAAGAAAGGAAGAGGTCAGGTCGGGTGTAAAGGATTGCTGGCACAGTGGCCCCGTGGTAGGAGAAAACAGCAGATGAGGTGGGATGAGGTGAAGTCACAAGTCCCATGAAAGCTCGGGAAGAGAGTGGACAAAGTAGGGATGTGGGGAGGTGTCTTGGAATTCTGACCCAGTTGCAGGGACTTAGGTTTGGTCACTGCTGCCTACAAGAGGCACTGGTAGGCCTGCTGTTTGGGTACATGTGGTGTCCACGAGCCTCGGGTCCCACCAGCGCTGTTGGTCAGGCTGCAATGCCGCCATGTTGGTGGAGGCGCTGGAAACTGGCCAGCCAATGGTGCTGGTCCGGTGACTGCCCGGGCTCTGCAGCCATAAGTGAGTCAACTCTCATTTCTATCCTATACTGGTTTTGTGGCCTTGGGCAAGTTATTGAACTCTCTGAGACTCCATTTTCTTGATGGATACTTGGGATTATATTATGTCTTTCATGATATCACAGTAGGAATCTGATACATAGTATATGCTCACTGAATAATAGGGAGCACTGTTATTTTTCTCACCCTACTTCTGCCTCTAGAGAAAGCAAAGCAGTAGGATCCAAGGAAAGGAATCATAACATTCTGAACTAATATAAGTAAGACTACTGGGAATGCACTTTATTACCATCAGACATTAAGCTGATTTGGTTTCAGTCATTGGGACAGCTGGCTTATTTCTGGCTTCTCTTTCACCTCCAGCACTCCTTCAGTCCCAGTGGAAAATCCACAGTGTTCACAAGGCCTCAAAGTCTGACTTTCTGTCTCACCGACTGCTGGATGTTCTGATCAACACCTGCTACCTGTGAACTGGTAAGTCCCTCAAGGGACAAATTGTCCCAGAATTTCTCTGTGCTCCTCTTTTCTTTAGGATCCTGGGCCTGTTAAGTCATGATTTTTGAAATATTTTTATCTCGGCAATTGGTGGTTCTCAATAGTGGAATTAGTACATAAAACCTAGTTTGTCATAATCTAAAGTGGAAACAAGCTCTGACTCATTTAATGTGTATTTGAAAAAATAACCAGCACATAAAACATGTGAAATGATAGACAATTTTTTTATTTAAAAAGGAAGCTATTTTTAAAAAGTATTGAGTAAAAAAGTCATAGGTGATTTAAAATGATGTTTTCAGATTATCAGTTTAGTGTATATTAGGCTTACAGTGAGTATTACTTTTCCTTGGTTGAAACCCTTCAGTGGATCTTATATTGGTAAAACTTCTTTCAGAGTAAAAGTGGCTTGAAAATAAATATAATCGTTCTCTCACAAACAGCAGAGTAAAGTTAACTGGTTTGAAAGTTGGTAAGTTAGTTTAGTATTTTCAGAGCCCTGGGTTGGTTTCTCTGAAATTCTTTTGGTTTTCTCTTCTTGGACTCAAGAAGGCTTCCATGGCTTCTGAAATCACATTTTCATACACTGACAAAGGCAAGAAATAATCAAGGAAGTGGCATAGCTCTCCTTTTATCATGGAGGAAAATCTTTCCCAGGAGTCCTCTAAAATCTTTGCCTTATGTCCCAGTGTCTAGACTTGAGTCACATGACCCTTCCCTTGCTGATTTGTTTCTGGTTTACTCTGAGTTACTGAGAGTGGGACAGTGAGTGTCTGGAAAGCTCAGCCTCCACAATGGGAGATAGACTGTGGCTGCAAAGCTGCAGCAAAGAAGAATGGCTGTCTTTAGATGAACAGTAGTATCTGTATCAGCTACCCATTTTTTTTTTTACATGATAAAGTCCAAACACTTAATCATGATGTGTTAGTAATTTTTCAGGTTGCAAGATACCCATACCACATTCAAGTGTGGTTAAATTTATTGAAGAGCTAGGCTAGGGACAGGGAACCCCGGGAAAACAATTCAACAAGTCTCCAGAACAATTAGATATCATTGGCCTATCCCACAGCAGCTCTGGACTTACCCAGCACAAATGAGCAAGGGTGAGAGTCTCATGACCCTGCTAAGGTGTATTGGTCATTGTATTGAATCAGTTCATCTCTGACACCCCTCAGTGTCTCAACCATTTCTTTCCCTTCCCCCCACTCCTGACTATTGACTGTATGGGTCTTACATTCACACTTCCAATGGCAAAATCTCTTCCCTAAAGAGACCATGCCCCATGTGATCTGCAGGATTTGGCTCAAGCATCATGGGGAGTGTCCGTTGACGTGTTAGCAGTCCTTGCTTAATCTTCCTGGCTCCCTTGCTTGTCAAAGAACCAACTTCTCTCTATTAAAGTTGCCTCAATCTATGAGACTTATTAAGAGAAGAGAGACTCTGGAGCCCTATTCCTGGAGATTCTGACTCTATAAGTCAGGAATGGACCTAGGGATGAGCAATTTAATTTGAATGACACTGTATGAGGACATATGGACCACAGTTTTAAAAAATATCAGTCCCATGTATTAGGCACTGTACATAGCAAGTTCTGTGACTCCCCTCACAGAGTTCTGCATAGATATTATTAAAAGCCTGATTTTGCAATTGGATAACTAGAGGCTCAGGGAGGACAAAAGCACACAGTCAAGAATAATGAAGCCAGGATTCAAACTCAGTTCTGCTTCTTCCAGAATGCCTGCTCTTGAATCATACCTAGCCACCTTGTTATAGTTCAGCACCTGGGCACCCCCTACACTTCCTCCTTTCTCGTTAGCAAAGCTGAGTCAGGTCTGTATCTCAAAATGGCTGCCAAGAAGAGAAGCACATGGCCCCTCCATGAGAAGGCACTGATGGAGCCCCAGTGGCTCTACTCTAATGAGTACAGACTGTGCTAGGAAAGCAGTGGGACCCAGTCTGCCGAGGTTTCCCGAGAGGGTAGTCTGAGAAAAGGAAATTATAAAGGATGGTGCCAATTTCCCGTTAGCCACTGCCCTTTCCACAGCCACAGGAAGGCCTTTGAAGACTTGACAGCACTGTACATGGGATCTGGGCTTTTTTCTGACTCACTCGAACTGATGGCAAGGTAGGAAAACAGGGCAGAGGTAGCTGCAGGTTAGAGCAAGAAGGAGGAACTGGGAGCAGGGAGGAGGCGAGATCAGGAAAAGCCCCGAGGTGGGGCTGGCAGTTTCCCTTTAATGGGAGCCACATTGTGGGATTCAGAAGATCTGAATTCAAATCCAGACCCCGCCAGTCAGCTGAGTGAGGTTGGGGAAATGATGTCACTTATCCGGGCTGTAGTTTGGTTTCTATAAAATGGACATATGATCCAAGCCTCAGCTTCTTAGTTGGAATTAATTGAGATTCTTGACTTGAGTGTGGTGCTCTTTTTGGTGTGATCAGGTGACATCTCCTCCCTGGAGATGGAAACAGCCCACTTGTACCCACTTGTCCTGGCCTGAGAATCCTGGACATTGTAAAGGACAGTTAAGGAATAAAGCTTTGAGTTCAAGGGAGGAAAAAAGTTCACTAGGCTTCTCCTTGCTCAATTTCCACAGCATACACACACTTTGTGTAACAGAAGCAAGCTAGGGTACATCTAGGTCTCAGCAGACCCCAGAAATACAGCCAGAGCAATTAGCTGAGACTTATACAAGGTTCTCAAAATACCATTCTTGCATTGGCCATTTCGGCCTTCCTCTCGCACCTCCGCCATGTCTGTGTCTCCTCGTTGCTTGCTTGGAAAACCCACCAAATAGAAAAAGGGTGGACCTGTCCTGTTCTGTAGCCAGTGCTGATGGAGCAGAATTCCAAGGCACAGAGAATGTGGTGGGAACCTGAAGGAGAAAGAGTGTGACATGCACTGCCAGCCAACATGTGTTTGTGTATGTGTGAAGAGTTTGCAAGTATTATTGTTTTTAAAATGTGTATATCCACCTATGGTTTGTCTCCCTCCCAATCCCAGATTCTTTCATTTATTCTTCTCATACCCACTTAAGCCCCCATGTTGCATCACCACTTCCTCATATCAGGGAGATCATATGATAGTGTGAAGTGTGTAAACCTGGTGATTCACAGACCTGTATCCCTGGGGATAAAATATATGTTTATAAAAAATAAAAAAATTATAAATTAACTGCTAATAAAAAAAAAAATAAATCTCCCTCTTCTCCAAAAAAAAAAAAAAAAAAAAATGTGTATATCCAAGCATAACATACTTACAAAGAAGCACACCCTCATTAGTGTGGAGTTCAGTAACTGCACTCCAGAAGCTTCTCTCAAACTTTCTCCAGGAACAAGCTGCTTTTCTGGCTCCTATCATGGATTCATTCCTCCAACATTTTCATATTTGGAATCACACCTGCCTTCTTCTGTACCTCACTTCTGTTGCTTGACCTTACATCCATGAGATGTGTCCGTGTTGTCACATGTGGTGACAGGTTCTTCTTTCTCGTTGGGCTGTGTTATTCTGTTGTGTTAATATTCCACCGGGTATTGGTCCACGGTAATGTTGGTCGTAGATTCCTATCCTGAATAGTACTGTAACCCACATTCTGGAACATGCATATCTTTTGGTGGACATCTGTACTCCTTTTGCTTGAGAGTGTGCTCAGTGGTTGAAATGCTGGGTCAGAGTATGTGTGTTGGATTTCCAGACCGGTTTTATGATTTACATTCCTGTCAGCCATCTAGGAGAGTTTTAGTGTCACATCTTTGACAATGCTTGGCATTTTTATTTCTTTTTTCGTCTCTATTTTAGCCCTTCTGGTGGGTATACAGTCAGCCTAGTGACTTTTAACCAATAGAATCTGATGTCTTCAGAAGCCCCTTCAGGTCTCACGGTCTCCGTCAATCCCTGCAATCTTACGTGAGGCCAACCCACATGTTTGTGCCACCTGCTGTGTTCCAAGAGGTATCTGACTTTGAAAACCCTGACATGTACTTTCTCATCCAATTCTAAAAAGAAATACATTATTATTCCCATTTTACTAAAGCAGAAACTGAATTAGTGGCCCAAGGTCACCCAGTAAGAAAGTGACAAAATCATGGGCATCAAACACTGGCCTTGTGCCCTTGTATATCTCTTCCGAGACATATAATTAGCTTATGACAAGGAAAGATGGGAGGAAAGCAGCTCACCCTATTATAAAAACCAGACTCTACTTCCTGGATTCATTTCTAACTAATTGTATCAGCTTAAATCAACACATTCTTCTGAGCCTCCATTTACTTATCTGTAAAATGGGGATGCTGATAAACTATCTTAAAGAGATATTTGGTGGATTAAATGAGACCACTAAGTGAAAGTGACTGGCACAATGCCTAAAACTACAATAACTATAAATTAAAGACTTCAGTGGAAGATGGTGACTTGAGTACATGTCTCCCCTAGCCATATTGGCATGGCCAAAGGAATATAGAATTATCAATAATTCTGCACTGGTATGGCAAACTTGAGAAAATTGTTGACCACATTCCTCAAACTTTACGGGCTTTCTCATGGGAAGAGTAGAGTTGGGCAAGAGCAAGGGGAGTTGTCAAGCACAGAGGGAAACCCCGGTAGAAGATACAGGAAACCTGGGTACATGGGAAAGCCATGGTGCAGAAAGGAAATGATGCACCAGGAACCCCATCCACAGCAACAGATTGACGGCCTCCCCAAGTGGGGAGGAGCAGAGGTACTGCCGAGGAGAAGTCAGACAGTGAGTTTTCCCCGTGGCAGGAGGCTAGATGGGCACATGCACCCCTATAGCGGCCAAGAAAGGGAAAGCAGGAGCAACTGCTGAGTTCTGGGTATGGAAGGAGCCTCACACACAAAGGAAGTTTCCTAAGGAAAGAGCCAGGCTAATGTCCCCACCTTCCCTGCTCAGGGAGCCACCACACAGGAGTAGAAGGTAACTAGCTCTCTAGTCTAGGATTGGAGATGGGGGCTTCTAAAGGAGAAAACTGATGAGCAGAAATCAACAAGGATCCACCTATTCTGCTTATAAGACAATATCAGTCTTATATACAATGTGTCCTCTTTTTACCTGACAGAACATAGATAGAACCAGGATGGAAGCAGTGAAAAGATGCTGCAAAATTAAAAAAAAAAAAAAAAAAAAAAAAAAAAAGAAAGAAAGAAAAAAAGAAAGGAAAACCTGTCACTAAGGAATCAGGAGCAGAATTTATTTTTGGAAAAACTTCACAAAAACATACAGAAAAAAAAGAGGGAGAACCTTTTTGGAATTTAAAATGTTGGCTAACAGCTTTTTCCAACATACTCATAAAGACAATTAAAAAAAAAAAAAAACGATTCTCTAAATAGCCTTAAAAGCTGAAACTGAGAAATGTTGTATCAAAATATGAAAGATATTGAACTTGTAAGACAAAAAGAGATGAATTGAGGAAAATGTATCCAGGTTTAATTGCACAGACGCTGCATTGCACAGACCAGAATTGCTTCTGTGGGGAAAAAAGAAAAAAAAATAGAGGTCTAAAAATAAGTAGGGACATACTTTGTGTCTTTTCCAAAGTGTTACTTAGAATAAGTC
The DNA here is from genome assembly GCF_964662115.1 of Mustela nivalis. Classification (NCBI taxonomy): domain Eukaryota; kingdom Metazoa; phylum Chordata; class Mammalia; order Carnivora; family Mustelidae; genus Mustela; species Mustela nivalis. Next base: position 68,424,779 of record NC_139032.1, read on the forward strand.
ACTCAGGATCACAAGAAACCAGGAAACCAGGAAGTAGCCAGGGTCTCTTTCTCTGCTCTGTATTAAGAATCACACATAATATTCCTTCCTCTGTGTTGATTCATCTACCCATATTGGTCATGTCTGTCCATTCATGGTCAAGAACAGGGAAGGAGTGGAGAGGCTGGTAGGAACACTGTGCTGGAAATGCAATATCTGTAAGTAGTAAAGCACTAAAGTCAGGTAAGAGCAAGAAGATCCCAACAACACAGGAGTGAACATAGGTGTGAGGTGGGTAGAGAGGGACCTCGTTCTCTGTGGTGCTTAGAGGAGTGAATTCAGCAACCAGACTGCCCTGAATCTGCCACTAACCAACTGGATGATCTTGAGGGTCCCATAGAACCCTTGTTTTTCAGTCTATAAAATGGGTATAATGATAGTTCCTCTCTATTTAGCAGAGTGGTTGGGAGAATTAAAGGTGTTTGTATGTGTCAGGTGCTTAGGTAGGACCTGGGACATAATTTTAGTAATAATAGTGATATCTATTTATCTGTCTTTGCAAGGAGAAATGTGGTTGGGAAAGTGAAAGATAGCAATGCTAGAATGGAGTGAATTATGTCTGGACTTCTGGATTTCATACATCAATAAAATTTCAAATTAAATTTTGGAAATCAACATTGAGTGGCCATTTATTTTACAAGTAAAAACATTTAAAAGTTAAGAGCAAAGGGGATGCCTGGGTGGCACAGTTGGTGGAGTGTCGGACTCTCAATTTTGGCTCAGGTCATGATCTCAGGGTCGTGAGGCTGAGCCCCACGTTGGGCACCATGTTGGGCGTGGAACCTGTTTGGGATTCTGTGCCTCTGTCCCTCCCCACTCTAAAAAAATAAATAAAATAGCTGTCAGGCTCTGTGCTCAGGAGGGAGTCTCCTTGAGATTCTCTCTCCCTCTCTCCACCTGCCCCTCCCACTTCTCTCTCAAATAAGTTTTTTAAAAATTTAAAAAAGTAAGAGCAAAGGAGTTTATTTAGTGAAAATATAGAAAAACTAACCTCAAATAAAGAATTGTCCCTTCCGTAAATTATTCTCAGTACATTGCCTGCATTTTTCTACATTTACACTGCTGGACCAGTGAACACTTCATCTGAAACATGCATTGGTCTAAAGACTGGTTTGGAAACTATCAGAGTAGGTGATAAATCGCTAATAACTGAGAAGGAGAAATAGACTAGGAATTGTGCCCATGTGCTTGCTCACCAGTTACAGAGATGAGGAAGGATTATATCCACCACATAAAGGCGAAGAGGAAACAAAGGGCAAGTCATTATCCTGATCTCCATAAGGCCTATGTCTTTGGCACCAACGACTCCTAATCGCCAAGAAAAGTAGATTTATACCCTAGGGAAGAGGGACATGAGCTAAAGTGAGCTGATTAGTCTGAATGTGTGCATAAAGTGAAAGAAGACAAACACAAAGCACCACAAAGTAAAAAACTGAGAGAAGCCAGAGAAGGACAATAGTTCTGACATAAAATCTCAAAACTAGCCAAGAAATGGGGTGCCTGGGTGGCTCAGTCAGTTAGGCATCCAACTCCTGATTTCAGATCAGGTCATGATCTCACGGATGTGAGATAGAGCCCTGCAGAGTCTGCTTGAGATTCTCTCTCCTCTCTCCTGCTGCCTCTCTCTCTCTCTCTCTCTAATAAATAAGTAAAAATAAAATCTTCAAAAAACATAGCCAAGAACTCCTTTAATGCAATGAGAGGAAACCAGCCTATCAATATTTTATATGTAGATAATATTATATATTCTCACACACAGAATCAACCCTCATTATTTGCAGATCCTGTATTTGCAAATTCTTGTACTCACTACAATTTATTTGTAACTCAAATCACTGCTCACAGTCATTCACAGAGGAGTTGCAGAATCTTTGAATTGCCAGATTTGCATGTTCCCGACTCAGTTCAAATGAGGCACTGCTCTGCTTTTTGTTCCATTTCTCATGCTGTAAACAAGTATGTTTTTTGCTGTATATTTAGTGCCATTTTTCATATTTTTTGGTGTGTTTTGTTGTTGGTTTTCCTGTTTAAAATGGCTCTGAGTGTAATGCTGATATGCTGTCTGATGTTCCTAAGCACAACATGAGTCCAATGTTAATGAATCATATACATATATACATCTTAGAAATGTGTGGGCGTTTAAAGAGAAATACACATAAGACAAGGTTATTAATGATCTGTTGATAAAAGCGTTGTGACCAGAGTCTTAGAGGAACCTAATCCTATATTTCTTTTAGGAACAGTGATTCAATATTTGCTAATAATTCAGTCTTTTCAATGACTTTATAGAATACAACTGCTATGAATAATGAGAATTCAATTGTGCACACTTGTCTATCTGTGTGTATATGCACATACATATATGCCATGTACATACATATATATATATATGCATATATCACAATGATACTGAAACAGTAATTGAGGACAAATCAAGGAAATGAAATAAAAGATTCAGAAATAGAATTCAGCACAGCTAACTCTAGTGTAGTATTACTTAGTATACTGTTATTTTATTTACTGTTATTTAGTTTACTGTGATCTCATTTTTTTACTATTTAACTTACATTAATGTGAAATAATGCAATATAATATTTAGGCCCAGGAAAGCACAGATGAGAATAATATATATGATGATAAAGATGGTGACTCAAATTAACTGATGTTATGTAAACTAAAGAATTGGAAAGACATTTAAGTTTGATTTCTGTCTCACACTGACAAAATTATTACCCCTTCTTTAGATTTTTAAATGATAGAAGATTGAGGGTATTCGTCTGTATTTTCTAACTTTTACCATAACCGTAGAGTGTTTGTATAATAAATAGAAAGTAAAAACTTCAAATGATTGTTAAAATTCATAGTCAAATTGGAACAATAAATAACCTGAGTCCAATTTCCAGGTAATACCAACCAAATTGAAAAATATCATGGGGAAAAGGAGAAAGAAATTATAGGTGCTAATTTCCTTCATTGATAGAGTAGAAATTCAAGAAATGGTACTCCATTTTTTTACTTTGAAAGTTAGAAAATATAGGTGCAGGGAACAAAAGTAATTTTTAAAAAACGGACACAGATGTTTTCAAGTGTTTTCACATAATTACAACTAGCATCAGAGGAAGTGTACATACCCCAGAGATCTGTGAACATAACCCGGAATGACCGAGTCCCAGACAGAATTTCAAAAGTGTCATGTGGATTTTGTATTTTATCACATGATATATCAGTATCAATTTTAATAATAAAACTTTTATTTCTTCACCATTTGATGCAATAGATACTTCAAGAACATGTGTTTATCCTGTGTCATGACCTATCCCAAGTGCATGGGTACATATCCTCCCCAGGGGTACATGAACTAGTAGAATAAATAATATGATCTGAAACTTGTAAGTTATTAGAGAAAAATAAAATATGTATAAAATATGCATAATATTGTTGAAAATATAAAATATAAATCAAGATAATAGATGTAAGACAAAACAGCAACTATGATTATAACTCTAGATAGGATGATTCTCTTATCGTAAGAGACAAAACTCTTCAATATCGACAAGAAAACCAATTCCAACTACAATCATTGGATACGTGTAAAGAAAGCTCTTTTTGATAGGTTAGTATTTAAAGGATAGTCCAATATCAGACAAATACAAATGAAAAAAAAATTCATAGAGATAAGATGTTAAAATAAAGTGAAAATCAAAGGCAGGGCACCTGGGTGCCTCAGTCGGTTAAGTGTCCGACTCTTGATTTCAGCTCAGGTCATGATCTCAGGGATATGAGATCAAGCCCCACATCAGGCTCTGTGCTGAGCATGGAGCCTACTTAAGACAGTTCCCCTCTGCCCTCTTCCCACGTGCTTTCTCTCTAAAAGAAAGAAAAGGCAGGCAGACAGGCATCAAAGGCAAAATCATTAAAAAGTTGGAAAAAAATGTTCTATGTTGATAAAGTACATAATCCAAGCTAAAGTATAGAAGCCATGAGTCTTTGAATAATAAAGCATTAAAATATATAAAGCAATAATAGTCAGAAACTTAAGAATAAATTAATGGAATTTTTCACAGAATGTAGAATATCTAATTTATGAGATTAAAGTTTCCCTTACAGGCACATTTGAAATTTGTCTCCAAACAATAAATGCAACTCTTTTCATAGAAACGTTTATGAAACATTTACAGATGCTAATTATGATCCTCCAAGAAGAGCTTAATAAACTAGAGATTTTGCAGGTCAATTCTATCTTCCCAAGAGTTATAATAAAACTGGAAATCGGTAGCAAGGGAATATCATTAAAACCCAGTCATCTGGAAAAGTAAAAAATAGTCTTGTAAATAATTGTTAAAACAAAGAGAAAAATAATTTTAAACATTGTTTGAAGTATTCTTTTAAAATACCTAAATAAAAGCATTAAATATAAAAGTTCACAGGGTCTAGCTAAAGTCATATAGAAACGAAGTTATTTCTTTTCATGCTTTTATCATTATACAGGAGAGAATGGAAATAAATAAACTAGTTATTTAATTCAAGAAACTAGAAAAGAACCCATAAATCAATAGAGAAATCTTGATGAAAAATAGAAACTATTTTGAAGTACATGATAATAAAAATACTCTATAGCAGAACTTACGGGGTACAGCTTAAGCTGTTCTCAGAAGGAAATGTATTGCTTCAAATGCATATAATAGAAAAATTTAACTAACCATCTCAAGAAGTCAGAGAAAGAAAAGTAAAATCAAAAGAAAGTAAGATGAAGTAAATTCTTTTAAAGAACAGAAATTAATAAAATAAAAAAATAAGTGAGCAATTGAAAATCAGCGAAAAGTGCTGATTATTTGAAAAAAATTAATATTTACAAAGCTCTAACTAAAGAAGTCAAAAGGAAGAAAATATTGCCGCAAAAGTTGGAAATTAAAAAAGGGCCTATGGGGTACCTGGGTGGCTCAGTCAGTTAAGTGTCTGCCTCTGGCTCAGGTCATGATCTCAGGGTCCTGTGATCAGGCTCATGCTTAGCAGGGAGCCTGTTTTTCCCACTCCTACTCTCTTTCCCTCTGCCTCTCCCCCTGCTCCTGCACTCTCTCTCTTTCTCTTTCTCAAATAAATAAATAAAATCTTTTTTTTTTTTTAAGGGGCCTAATTATAGTCTCTATGAACCTTTAAAAAAAAAAAACACACAAGAGATTACTTTGAAAGAGTTGGTCAGTAAATTTGAAAATCAGATGAAATTGACAAATATCTAGAAAAACACAACTTACCAAAACTGACTCAAGAAAAAAAAATTAAAGAAGTAAATAACAAGGCTGCTTGGGTGTCTCGATCAGTTAAGCATCTGCCTTTGGCTCAGGTCATGATTCCAGGGTCCTGTGATTGAGTCCGGCATCAGGTTTCCTGCTCAGTGGAGAGCCTCCTTCTCCCTCTTTCTCTGCTGCTCCCCCTGCTTGTGCTCCCACCCCCCTCTCTCTAAAATAAATAAATAACATTTAAGAAAAGAACTAAATAACCCATATACATATTAGAGAAGTTGAATATATAAATGAAGTCCTTCCTATAGGGTGTTCTTCAGACCCAAGCGGCTTCACCAGTGCAGAATTCACACCTCAGTGTTTTTATAAATATTTAAGGAATAACAATCTTATTTTTTTAATTTATTTTTAATTTTCAGCATAACAGTATTCATTATTTTTGCACCACACCCAGTGCTCCATGCAATCCCTGCCCTCTATAAAACCCACCACCTGGTACCCCGACCTCCCACCCCCCACCCCTTCAAAACCCTCAGATTGTTTTTCAGAGTCCTTAGTCTCTCATGGACTCCCCTTCCAATTTCCCCCAACTCCCTTCTCCTCTCTAACTCCCCATGTCCTCCATGCTATTTGTTATGCTCCACAAATAAGTGAAACCATATGATAATTAACTCTCTCTGCTTGACTTATTTCACTCAGCATAATCTCTTCCAGTCCCGTCCATGTTGCTACAAAAGTTGGATATTCGTCCTTTCTAATGGAGGCATAATACTCCCTAGTGTATATGGACCACATCTTCCTTATCCATTCGTCCGTTGAAGGGCATCTTGGTTCTTTCCACAGTTTGGTGACCGTGGCCATTGCTGCTATAAACAATGAGATACAGATGGCCCTTCTTTTCACTACATCTGTATCTTTGGGGTAAATACCCAGGAGTGCAATGGCAGGGTCATAGGGAAGTTCTATTTTTAATTTCTTGAGGAATCTCCACACTGTTCTCCAAAGAGGCTGCACCAACTTACATTCCCACCAACATTGTAAGAGGGTTCCCCTTTCTCCACATCCCCTCCAACACATGTTGTTTCCTGTCTTGCTAATTTTGGCCATCAGGGAGATTCAAATTAAAACAATCTTATTTTTAAAAAATTCAGAGACTAGAAAAAGAGGAAATACTTCCAAGTCATGTGCCCCTTTGAATTAGTATTTTTGTATCTTTTGGATAAATAACTAGCACATCCCAATGTTTATAGCAGCATTATCAACAACAGCAAAATTTTGGAAGAAGCCCAAATGTCCATCAGCTGATGAATGAATAAAGATGTGGTATGTTTGTATAATGGAATATTACTCAACCATCAAAAAGAATGAAATCTTGCCATTTGCAACAATGCAGGTGGATCTAGAGTGTATTATTAAGCAAAATAAGTCAGAGAAAGACAAATTTCACTCATGTGTTGAAGTTAAGAAATAAAACAAGGGGTGCCTGGATGGCTCAGTCAGTTGAGTGTCCAACTCTTGATTTGGCTCTGGTCATAATCTCAGAATCATGGAATGGAGCCCTACATCGAACTCCTTGCTCAGCATGGAGTGTGCTTGTTCCTTTCCCTCTGCTCATCTCTCTCTCAAATAAATAAATAAAATCTTTTAAAAAAAGAAATAAAACAAACAAACATGGTGAAAAGAAAGGAAAATCAAGAAACAGACTCTCAACTAAGAGAACAAACTGATGGTTCCTAGAAGGGAGATGGGTGGGGAATTGAACAGATGATAAGGATTAAGGAGGACACTTGTGGGTATTGTATGTAAGTGATGAATCACTAAATTCTACACCTGAAACTAATATTACACTGTATGTTAACTGGAATTTAAATAAAAACTTGGAGAAGAAAAAAAATACTTCCAAGTAATTATGAGTGCAGCATAATTTGGACACAAAATCTAACAAGAACATTATAAGAAAGGAAAATCATAGGCCAATTTCTCTTATGAGCATATATTCAAAAATACTAAACCAAACATTAGCAGATTTATATAAAAAGAATAGTTCATCATGATCAAATTGGGTTCGCTTCAAGAATTGCTGTTCAAACACCAGTAACTTTCAAACACGAGTCCATGCAAGAATAACCATATCATTATCTCAGTATAATGCAGAAAAAGCATTTGCTAAAATTCAAAACCTCCTCATGAGTTTAAAAACAAAAACAAAAACAAACTTGTTTTTAGCAAAATCCCCACAAGTCTTGAGGAAATTGACAAAATCGATCTCAAATTTCTTTGGAAATGCAAATTATTTAGAATAGCAAAAGTAATCACGAAGCAGAAAAACCTTAAAGGATTTATTCTATTAAATATCAAGACATCTTTAAAAAGCTAGAAAATTAGATGAATAGAATAAAAAGTACAGAAGCAGCAATGCCACACATATACAATCTCCTAACTTATGACCAAAAATGCCCTAGCCCAGGAAAAGGATGTCTTCTCAATAAATAGTGCTGGTCATTTGGATATTCATAATGATAACAAAAACTTGACCCTCACCTTGTGCCATGCATAAAAATCTTGGATAGATCATAGGCTTAATTTGAAAGTTAAAGCAATAAAGTTTTAGATAATAATGTAGAATATTCTCTTGGGATAGGTAAAGATTTTTTAAACTGGATATGAATAACATTAACCAAAAAAGAAAAGATTAATAAATTGGACTACAGTAAGATTTATAAATTCTTCTCCTGAAAAGACAAGTTTCACAAAGGGAAAAGATGTTTGTCATACATCTTTATAAGATACCAAAGATAGGGGCGCCTGGGTGGCTCAGTGGGTTAAGCTGCTGCATTTGGCTCAGGTCATGTTCTCAGGGTCCTTGGATCCACATCGGGCTCCCTGCTCAGCGGGAAGCCTACTTCTCCCTCTCCTTCTACTTCTGCTTCTGTTCCCTCTGTTGTGTCTCTCTCTGTCAAATAAATAAATAAAATCTTTTTTAAAAAATGCAAACCATAATGTGATTCCCTTTACATGAAGCTCAAAAACAGACTGAAACTCGTGATTATCACCTCTGGTAGAAGAAGCATGAGAGGACCTTCTAGGGTCTTGGTAATGTTACATGGTCATGATCCAGGTGGTGGATCCACAAAGGTGCAACTTTCCGAAATTACATCACTGGGCGCTTTTCCCGTAGGTGTAGTTCTTTGATAGACTGACAGGTGGCAAAATGTTTATGGTGTTTATAACTGAGTTGTATCCTAAGTGACATTTAATTCTCTTTACATTATACTTTCATATACTTTTCAAATAGGTAATAATTAAGCTTTGGGGAGTGATTGGCATTTTCTAGCCACTTTGGTGAACGCTTCTCCTCTTCATCTCGTCATCCCCGGAGCCCTTTCTCCAGGGCATTTCTTCAAACTGTCTCGCCTACGCTGTCTCAGTGGTCTCTGGACCAGTCTTTTTGGTTAACACCTGCTCTTGGTCGGTTTTATGGGTTGCACGAGAATCCCTTAACTTTGAAGCAGTTGTTCTTTGACCGCTAGCTCTCTCTTTTTTTCTCAAACCACAACACTTAGGAGGAATGATACACACATACACACTCCCAAAAGGATGAACGTGTTATGCGAAGTAAATGAAGCCAGGCGCAGAAGGTCACATGTATTGGATGATTTCATTTACATGAAATATCCAGAATAGGTAAATTGTTAAGAGACAGAATGTAGATTGTTGGTTGCCGAGACCTGCCGGGATAGAGAGAAACGGATCGATGGGTGCAGAGTTGTCCCAGCGCCGATTCTTACATTGAGATCCTAACCCTCGGGACTTCAGAACATAACTGTGTTTGGAGATAAGGTCTTTAAAGAGGTAATTAAATTGAGGTGAAGTGGGTAGGGTAGGTCCTCATCCAACAGGACTGATGTCCTTCAAAGAAGATTGGGACACATGCATACAGTAGGAAGACTGTGTGAAGACACAGGAAAAAGAGAGCCATTCGTAAGCTAAGGAGAGGGGCCTCAAACAGATCTCCTCTCGTGGCCCTCGGAAGAAACCAATCCTGCTGACACTTTGGTCTCAGACCTGCAGCCTCCAGAACCAAGAGAAAGTGCATTTCTGTTCTTTAAGCCACCCTGACATTCCTACTCTGTGATGGCAGCCCTGAGAAACAGACCCGGGGTTTCATCTTGGAGTAACAGAAACGTTTTGGAACTAGAGAGAGGAGGTGGTTACACGATATTGTGAAAGTACCAAGTGCCACTGAACTGTTCGCTTTAAAATGGTTAATTTTATGTAAATTTCACCTTCATAAATTAAAATGAGCAGATTCCCAGATCCCCTACCATACACGGATTGGCCAGGCCATTTTCCTTCTCAAAAGACAAGAGGTTTATTCTCTGAAGAAGGTAAAACAGAAGCTCTGAGGGAAGAAAAAAAAAAAATCAGAAATGTTGTGAGCCATTTTTTAAACTGAGCCATTATTAAAAGTTAAAAATAAACTAAAGAACAAAGATAAGTGCTGAAAATTCTCACTTATGATTTTACTAATTTTTACTATTGTCTATGCTCTTGAGGTTTTTGTATCTCATATGTCAGTGGTAGAAATATTGTATAATGATAATGACGTGCTACTGCACAGCTCTTTTCAACTTCACCTCCAATGAGATCTTAGTACTTCAAAATTTTCTGCGGTGTGAGTTTTCATATCACAGGAATTGACAAAAATAACAAATAAGGGCTTTTCTCCTCTCCTCTTTCTTTCTTTCTTTCTTTCTTTCTTTCTTTCTTTCTTTCTTTCTCTCTCTCTCTCTCTCTTGCTCTCTCTCCCTCCCTCTCTTCTTTCCTTCTTTCCTTCCTCCCTCCCTTCACAGAGCTGGTTGTTGCGCTTCTACCAGCATACACCTCTCACAAACACTCAGGATCACAGAAGTAAGTCTCAGCCCTGGACCGAGAAGAACCTCCAGCAGAATCTGCCTTTGGGAATGTTCGGCCATGTTCCTCAGCATCATCTGGCTTCCTCCTTGTTCCCCCTGGAAGCCACCTGACGTCAGCCAGCAAGAGCCAGGGCCCGTGAACAAGTCCTGTTCCTTGAGGCGAGCTCCTGGGAGAAGCTGCATCCCCAGCTGTGAGGTGACAGCAGAGGAGACCCCCCCCCCCCACGGTTAGAAGCCAGCCGGACTCCTGCTCAGGGACCCTGGAGCTCCTGCCTGCCACGCTGGCAGCATCCTCTTGGCCGCCACTCCCTGGCCCGACTCTCGGCTTCCTGTGTGTCAGGGCAGGAGCAGTAGGCACTGCGCCACTGTAAATGTTTGCTGGAGACGGTGCAACCTGGCCTGGTGGCAGCTGCTGCCATGCTCGCTGCCAGAGCCTCTCAGAGGCACCGAGTCCGTGGGTTCATTAGTGGTATGGGAAGCGCCGCCATGAAAAGGCCTCCCAAGGTGAGCCTGGCGCTGCCAGCCAAGCAGGGACTCTCTGGGTGCCTTACCTGGGAAGGAGAATGTAGAGGTCAAAAGACAGGCTTCGTTATTCCCTCCTGGGAGCCATCCAACCTGCCTCTGTTCCTGGGAGAAAGTATCTACCTCTTTCTGAGCGGGGAGTGACAAGCCAAAACCCTGCGGCCTCTTTAGCATGGACCCCATCACCGCCCGCCACCGGCGCCAGCCGGTACCAAGTGCTTACTTAATACATCACCTCTAATCTTCTCCTCCACTCCCAAAGGTAAATGGTATTATCCTTGTTTTACAGAAGAGGAGAGTAAGGGTGAGGAATGTCCAGGAAGAAGTGTTGAATCAGAGTTTGCAGAAGAGCCTGGGTTCAAGTTCAAGTTCCCTGGGTTCCACAGAATGCTCTGCTTGCTGTTCTCACAGTCCTCCTGTTCACGCTCTCCCATCAGGACTCGCTCAGGGCTTTCCAACTTGAATGGCTGATGCTTTCTCATCCCCTATCTTGTTACAAGCTTCCTACACACCGCTGCCAGGTTACACTCCCCAGAACTGTGGGTCCCAGGACACGGGTAGACGGACGAAGGTGTGAATGCAGACACAGGGGCAGGCTGAGGCATGGGTACGGGCACAGGCATAGATATAATTGAGCCGAAGATTCAAGAGGTCCCGAAACATGCTTGATTCGGTTTGTGTCTCTAGATCCTCTCAAAGTACCTGGTTCAGAGCAAGGGCCCAGAAAATACTGGTGAAATTAAATTAAATGGATTTTCATTTCCCCTGGTCAAAATTTCAGGGACTCCTACCAAATAATGGAAGTGGATACTAACGCCTTACATAAACCTCTTCACCATCCAACTGTACCTGACCTTTCCAGTCTTAACCAGGCCCAGCCTCTGTTCTAAACACACCTGATTCCTCCATGGGTCCTGAGTCCCCTTACCTTTCCTACTTCCCTACCACTGTTTCAGCTCTTCCCTCTACCTGAACTGTCTTCACCAGCCCATTTTAAATACCACTTCCTCCTTGAAGTGTCTCTGTTACCCCTTTTATGAAATGTGATGTTTCCTTCCTCTGGACCTCTTAGAGCTTTATGCCTTTCTGTGGCCTAACCTTTATAGGCCTTAGTATTTTAGTCACTGAAGTAGTAATTCCCCCTTCCTGGAATGTCCTTTATCTCTTTTCTTTCTGGTGTTCATGACTCCATTTAATATCCCCTCCTGTGTAAGGCCTTCTGAGCTCTCCTATAGTGATTCAACACTTGTATACATTACCCTGTGCTCATCACAGGTGCACACCTTAATCCCCATTCCCTCTCCAGCACTTCTGGAGCATAGGAACATCCTCGATAAAAACATTGGCAATTGGTATTACCAAGCACCCTACCCTAAACTCTCAACTCCGTTGAAGGTACAGATTAAATCTCCTCGAGTTTTCTTGTTGGCTCTTACATAGCTACTGAGCAGGAACTTCATAACTGTTGAATGAATAAGTGCAAGATGATAGTTGAATGTATAAATGAAAAATGAAAAAGACACTGTCCTCTGTGTGTTTCCTACCTTCTTTCTCTGCCTTTCTACCTGTACTGATTTCTGCTATCCGTGTGCTATTTCTAGGATCACAGATGTAGTCATGGGAAACCAGAAAAGAAAAGCTAATCTGTGCTTTTTCAAAAATGTAGGAAAACATGACAATAGATTGTCTGATCTAAGAACCCAGATCTCATCAGTTAGGATGAGAATAAATTGTTTCCACCAAATGAGTCAATGAGAATAAGATTGCTAATTTATTTGTAAAGGTTTTTATTTAAATTACAATTAGTTCACATAGAGTGTAATATTAGTTTCAGGTATACAATATAGTGATTCAACACTTGTATACATTACCCTGTGCTCATCACAGGTGCACACCTTAATCCCCATCCCCTATTTAACCCCCATGCACCTCCTTGAAGGGATTCTTTTAATGTTGCTCTCAGAAAAAGAAAGAAAGAAAGAATGCTCTACTGGTTTAAAATGTAACAATAAAAATAATGAGGATATCGCAAACCTATGTTCTAGATCAGAACAACGCTCATTATGAAGAACATCTTAGCTGACTTAGGACATGTGACCAAAGAAGTGTGTATTTTTACCAGGATGTTATCCCTAGGCAAAAATGATAAGAAATAATCAAATGAATCAATTAGAAGAGAAACAGAGAGGACTTACTTGTAGACATTTCTGCATCTTACCTCCTACCACTTGGGATAGATTGTTTTCTTGACCCATTTTAGAGATAGGCAGTTAAATATCCAAACAGTTCAGTGATAAATTCAAAGTCACTGAACAGACAAATGTCAAATTTGTGGTTACTGCCTCTGGATTTTTATAGAAGAAATGTAAGTTTCAGGCAAGCTGGCCTTGTCACCAGTGTTCAAATACATCTTTCTTCCTCCAACTTCTGTGCCTTTGTGGTAGGACATCTCATCTGCTAGAATTCCTTGCTTAACATAACTGACTGAGCATTTTGGAAAATATAAGCTAAGTCCTCCCCAAAATCTTTGAGGTTGGTGTGTCACCATCTTCATCTTACAGATGAGACTCATTGTTAAGACTTTATAGTCATGTAGCTGTTGAGTGAGCCAAGGTCAAAAGCCTTGAAGAACTCCCTCTTCCAAAGCTGTTTCCACCACCCGTTTTGTAAAACCCATTCCCAAGGCACAACTCAACGATCTCCTGAAAATATTTCAATAATCTGTGGAAAAAAGAGATCCCTTGCTCCTCAAAATGTCCATGGACTGTTATTAGAACACTCTAATCACAAGCTTTACTAATAGGCTTATTACTCCTTGTCCCACACATCCATGAGGTGGAAGCTTCTTGTAGATTGGGCTTGTGTAACTTACTATCCTTTATCTCCTAGTCCAATCATATTTTCCCTAAGAACTTCATACCAAGTATTCAAGGAAGTTCAGGAAATCTAAAGTCATCTTCAGCATTTAAAGCCATGGCCATAATTTGATTACTTCAAACTACATCAAAACAGAAGACACTGAAAGTGCTTTACCTGTGTAATGCACTAATTATTGCCAAAAAAGAAAATCTAGCTTTCATACAAAGTTCCTGTTGATATTAAACTCATGGAGGAAATTTAAAGACCCCAACATGGCCAAACCATGTAAGTCTGTGACCCGCACTGGGCAGGAGGCTCAAGACAAAAGGTTTTCTTACCCCTGTAATTGAACTTAGTTCAGTCCTTGGCACACAGTCATGCTTAAAACATACACTTGATGGGTGGATGGGCTGATAAATGGAGATATAAACACATGAAGAATATATAAATAAGAACAAATAAAACTATAATGCTTCTTTTCAGGAATGATTTTTGAGGAATATTAATAATAAACTTTTAAGCCAAACAAAATAATCTGAACAATGTCATCCCTGTTTAAGTTGTCTACAAACAAAGTATAGTGCTCCTGATCCTTATAATTCTGTTTTGACAGTATGGCTGCTGTGTCTTAAATATCTACAATCCTTTTGTTTATAATAGCACCTTAACTGGATGATTTAAATGAGTGGAGATTGCTTTTAAATTTTTCTACAATTATTTAAATGCACATTTCAATTTTCCTGAATTGTGCAAAAGTAATTTGGAAGATTAATTTCTGAAAATACCTGGTGGAATTTGCATACACCAAGCATAATTATTACTGATATTTGCATAGTTCTCCCTGCCCACATGCATGCACTATTACCAACTGCTACACAACCCATGAAATTATTGTAGGAGTTGCTGTCAGTACAATATGGATTCATCAATAAATGTTCGGCTTCACAGCAGAAAAACAAACTTTAGGTTCTGCTGTTGAAGTGCGGCATTCCATTTTATTTATTTATTTGGGGTAAAATTTGGAGAGATAAATCCATACTAAGAGAATGTAGCAGTCTTTTGCAATAGAGATTAATGTTACTGCAAAAGAATCTCTGAGGTTCAAGAGAGATTGAAAACACCACTGAAAAAGCTAGAAGAGTGGGAGATTGGGGCCTGATGGTGGGAAAAGAAAGTACGTATAGCCATGCGACAGAGGGGTGGGGTATCAGAATGTAAACAGAGAGGTCCACTATGTATAGTTAGAAGAAAATTTGCAGAAATTTGGATCGTGGGCATCTCAAAGGCTTGGTGAATGTTTGAATAAGTTGACTTAGTGCTTATACTAGTTTTGTGGGGAAAATGTGAAGGACAAAAAAGACATGTTTCTTTCCTTTAATCTGCTTGGATGACAAAGCAACTGGAAAGAAGAATTGAAAAAAATTATGCAGGAAAATAATAATAGCAAATACTTATGTAACACACATCTAAATGTGGTTAGGAGAAAAGTCACATAGTAGAAAGAGCCTGGATGTGGGATTTTGACAGTCCTGCACATGATTTCCAGCTCTGCTCCTTTCCAGTTGTTTGATTCTGAGCAAGTTCATACTTTTCTTAGTTACAGTTTTCCCTTCTGTAACATAGAGATAACAACAAACCACAGAGGGTTGTCTTGAAGATTCAGTGAGATCATTTGTGCTAAATATTTAATACATGGTGTGAATTTAATAGATGATCACTATTGCAATTTTCATTTTCATCACCCTCAAAATTCAATAAACACACCTCACATTCATTAGGATGGCAATTATAAAACAACAACAACAAAGTAATGGTACAGCTGCTGTAGAAAACAGCATGGTGGTTTCTCAAAAAATTAAAAATAAAATTACCATATGATCCAACAAATCTACTTGTAGGTGTATACCCAAAAGAATTGAAAGTAGTCAACCCAAATAGATATTTGTACACAAATGTACATGGCAATATTATTTACAGTAGTTGAAAGGTTAAAACAACCCCCCATGTCCCTCGACAAGTGACTATAAACAATATGTGGCATATCCATGCAATGAGATGTTATCCCACAAATACCAAAGGATTCCACTCACATGGGTACCTAGAATAGTCAAATTCATAAGACAGAAAGTAGAACAAAAATTTCCTAGGGCTAGCTGGAATAAAGAATGGGAGTTTGCGTTTAATGGGTATAGAGTTTTAATTTGGGTTGATGAGAAAGTTCTGGAAATGGATGTCAGTGATGGTTGTACAACAGTGAGAAGGTACTTAATGATACTGAACGGTCCACTTAAAAATGATTCAAGTGGTATATGTTGTGTATATTTTGCCACAATAAAAAAAAAACTCAACAAGATTTAATCAGATTTGCAAGAATAATTAAACAGCTATAGTAAAGCTGTGAATGTGAAACCACAGAAGACTCCATGTTCCTTCATCTCTAATCGCTTCCTTTATCCCCAAAGGATCCTGAGACCCAAAAGTCTTTATTTTCCATGGTCAAGTGAGCATGTGTGTGTGCGCGCGCGCACACACACACACACACAGGGTGAGAGTCTCTGGGGCCCATGGAGACACAACCTGGAAACGGGACTTGCCAGGATTAGAGAGCCAAGGCCAGCCCATGTATCACTCACCCAGAAGACAGCCCTCCATGGAGAAAAAGAACCTCATAGTCCCCTAACAAAGAAGATAATAAATTCCGATTAGCCAAGGAAGCTCTGAGTCTAAATACCAGCAAAGCTCAGCCCCTGCAAGTGGGGACGAATTATCTGAAAGGTCATCCTGGAGACACTGAACAAAGGGCCTCGAGCAGCTGGGTCTCTTAATTTGAGGAAACACTGAAGCCTTTAAAGAAGCCAGAGGCAGAGCTGGAGAGATGGGAAAGTGGAACGGCCCTCTGAGCACAGAGAGGATTTAATAGGAAGGGAAACACAAACCCCACAGGAGGCACTGGGGCCTGGCAGCCATTGCTTCTCGAGGCCAGGCTGAGGGTCTCCGGAAGGAGCTGCCATCACCCGGGCTGGACCGGGGTGGCCCTGCTTGGCACTATAATAAAATAGGATGGCTGTGATCTCCGCGATTAAAGCTCAAAAACCACAAGCCTCAGGGAGGGAGCATGCTCAGAGTAATAGCCTGCCATAGACCCTGTTCACCCCTTTCCAGGCTGTGGGCTGCTGACAGAGCCCTGTCTGTCTCCAGAAAATTCCAGAGGCCTCTCAGGAATTTAAGGCCAAGCTTTGGCCAGTGGCCCCTTGCCGGGGTCCTGTTGTCACAGTCCCAGAGGTTGTCAGATGGAAAGCTCTGTGGGAGGGCCAGGTGCTAGGCAGGAAGTGACCCTGCTGGCCTGGAGCCATTCTCTGCTCCCAAGAACCCCTCCCCTGTCTGAAAAATTGAGGGAAGGAGAATGAAAGGGTCATCTTACTTCAGTGAAAACCTGCACGACTTGCTCCCTCCTGCAAGGAGGGCACCTGAAGGGTAGAGCTGAGTCAAGTCACCAAGTCCCTCAAGGAGCAAAGGACAGGACTGGGTTTGTGCCTCACCAAGAACTGTGCCAACAAGCAAAATAAAAGCCGGGGGGTGGGCACATCTTACATTGTGGACTGAGTGCATAAGAGATTTTCTCACGGATGTCAGTCCTCACAACACTCTTTATACAGCAGGTGTTGTTCCCACTTGAGATAAAAAGAAACGGCAGAGCCAAAATTTGAGCCTACTTCTGGATGGCTCTAAAATCTCCTTTCTTATGCCGTGCTTGCCCCATAATTAAGCCTCTCACACATACCAGCTTCCCACACTTTACAAACTGGTTCTGATTCATACATCTGAGGCTTGACGTAGCTTGCTGAGTATCACACTGTTGGTGAGGTACAGAATGGAGACTGGAACTCATTTCTGGCTGATTCCAGAGTTGATGTTCTTTCCTCCATGCTTCATATATCCCTAGTTAAAATAAAATAATCCTGTGGCTTCTTGCCAATCAGCAAACATTGTGCTCTAACAGTCTTCTAGCCTAAGCCCTTGAAAGAGTAGCTCGGTAATTGTGCTGCCCCTGTGCCCCAGAAGTCACAATTTACTGCAGAATGAGGTGATATGAAACAAAACAGACACATCTTCCAGGACAAAGAGAGGCCGTCTGGACTTGGTGACTTTTATTGAGAAGATCTGAAGCTCATTTCTGTATAAAAAGTGGTAAGAGGAAGGTAGCAGTATGTGCTTCAATTGATAGAGGTTTAGTTCCCGCTCTGGCAAATGCTTCTAGTTTTTCCTTGTTTGGGGTGAGGTAAGATCTAATGGGCTAGAGCAATGGAAATGGCCAATCATTTTTGAAAGGAAATTAGTTGTTATTACCCAAAGCAATAAAAGTGGCTCTCCCTTCCACAATGCACGAGGCCCAGCAAATGCAGTTATTTTCCTTCTCTTCAGACGTTAGTTCTGGAAGGTTCTTTGTGTACATAGGAAACATATGCATATATCATCAGATATTTCTCTTATTCCCTTGGGGGAAATTTTGCAAGAGCAGGAACATACAAATTGAAAGAAATGGCAATCATATCAGATATTGCTTAACACCTTACAGTTTTGGTTGAAATGACAGAGCCCATTTTATGGGCCAATGAGCATGAAATAGTTAAACAGCTAGGCCTTAAGGAAGACACCCCTCAGGTTGTTAGAGAACAGCCCTCGGGCCAGTCCCCTCCCATGAACACCATTCTTGCAGCAGAGATGTTCATGGTAAATGAAACACTAAAGATGGGATGTCTTGATCAATGGAAGAAAGGCTTCCATTGTCAAACTTTGGTTCCAACATTCTGTGCAGTAGAGCTTTTGAAAGATACCCCTTTCCAAATGTCTATAAGTGCTTGACAAAATACAACCAACACCCTTTTAGTTGCATGGCTGGATCACAAGAAAGAGAAATCCTCAAAGTTTAGAGGTCAGAAATGAGGAAGAAACTCAAAAGCAAGGTTGTAAGCGTGTGCACTAATGGTGTAGCTGCCCCGAGGTGACCAAAGGCAGGCATGGTCACTCTCAGTAATCTAGGGGCTGGGGTTTTAATGCCCATGTTGGGCTAGGAGATGAGGTGTGGGGTGAAGCAAGGTAGGAAGAGTCAGAACTCAGTCATTTGCAAAACAATAGGATCCATGAAGAATAGCATGTTTGGTAAAAGGATAAACCGAAAATAATCAGTGTATCCCCAAAGGGAGATGAGAAGAAAGCTTGTCTCCTCAACTAGCTTGCAGTTAGGAAAAATATCTGCTTGAAATTTCTAACCACCAACTTTTACCACAGTGTTTTTGTGGCCCTCATTTATACTAACTCATATGATCCTGAAACCCTCAAGCTGGACTGTTACAAAAAATGGGTTCTAGATTTCTAATACTCCTGGGGTATCTACAAGAAGTAAATATCACCACCTATAATGGGCAAATAATCTCAGTAAAAAATGAACAAGACTTCCACAAATAAAGACCCTGTCTCAAGATGAACTCTCAATGCAAAACTAAAAACATACCTCAAAATTGATCTATCATGAGTGATTGTCAGCAGAAACAAAGATAGAATTACATTCTAAAGAACTCAGATAATCCATTTCAAAGATACTATAAAACAAGTGTACTAAATAGTTTAAAGGCATAAAAAAAGAGCTACCAAAAAGTGAGATACTCTGGAAAAAAAGGAAGAATAGCTACTTTAAAAAGAACAAACTAGAATTTCTAGAAATTAAAGCTATAGTCATTGAAATTCAAAATCCAATAGTCTACAACTGGAGAAAGACCTCACGAGCCACCTGATAGGTTTGAAGTCATAAATGGAAAACTTGAGACCATCCAGCAGAGTGGAAAGAGCATGGATGTTGAAGTCAGGCAGGCTGGGCTGAATCACGGAGAATGAGTACCACATCAAATTAAATAATAGACACTAGTACTTATGAAGTGCTTATTATGCATAAAGTACTCACTATGGTAGATACATTACACATTATTTCATGGAATCCTTACAAAAATCCTATGAGATGGGAATTATTCTCTCCATTTTACAGGGGATAAAACTGAGACTTAGGAAGGAAATATCTTGCTCCCACGTTATATCAACAATGAAAAGAGCTGGGATTCAAATACAAGTCTGTCTCACTCCAAAATCCTAACCAAATTAACCACTAGGTTTTAAGTTTTATTGCCTTTCCATTAGCTTCAAATCCAATTTTAATCAGCTGTGCAGGTGTCCATTGCCTGAACATAGGAAAAATTTATTTTATTATGAATTTTCCTCATCTTGAGGACCTAATAGAGCCTTTCAAGACTGTAGTTTATAGCTCTCTCCACACTGGTAACAGCAGAGTTTGATCTGCAGCTCACACTGTAGGCCAGCGGATTGTGGAAGACTTGAGGGTTAGGAAGGTGTCTGATGTCAGCGAGGCGGTGGGCAAGGCCAGAAGCCCTCTAAGTCTGCAGGGCTCAGGCAGATATAAGTGATCAGAGCCTGTCATGGAAGAATCTGAGAAGCAGCACAATGCCAGAGGATTGGGATGACTTTGAAAGTCCAGGTTAGCAAAAGGTTCCAGAATTTTGTAGTTCAGATGGTTTGAGAGATCAGTATTATAAAGGTGCAATTCTGATCGGGTCAGGAATAAAAGTTATCTTTTTTCTTCTCTTATTCTCTCATATTTCCAATGAAGGGCTGGCAGTTCAGCCCCCAGAGGAATCCTGAAAACTGGAGATGATCCTTGCTTCTGACTTGGCCAGAGACAGAAGTCATAAAATCATCAGGCTGTTTGTTTGATGTGCCTCAGTCCAGGTTCTATCTCCAGAAGGTGATAATCCTCTATTAACACTTTGTGCAGACAACTGTATTACTGAAGTTGTTCTACAAATATTAAAGCTCACTAGAAGCATTTCTAGGAAAGATATTTCATATTCCATTGCTCATTTCTCAGTAAATAATTATGAAGCATTTCTAGGAAATAAATGCAAATTGCTAGAAATCCTTGCAGGAATGGTTATATGAACAACATAAATGTAATGCCTATGAATAAAAGCAAAAGCCTAAGAATAAAAGCAAAAGCATTGTTTCATGACTTTTGTGAGGCTCTTGAAACATTTGCAGTTATAATGATAATAGGAATATAATTTTTAAAGTTCTTCTCTCAGGGAATTCCCAAGTTCTCTAGAGTTGATACCATTAGCCCTAATTTACAGATGGGAAAACTGAGGCAAGCATAGTTAGTGGATATTACCCAAGATCAAATAACTCCTAAGTGACAAAGTAGACTCCGAATTCGAGGTTCTCTGATTCCAAATCCTATGCACTTAAGTACTCACAGAAATCATTGAAGGTGAAATTTAGCAAAGATAAATTTAAGGACCTGCCTGTACTTATGCCCCAAATACCCATCAAACAAGCATGGGAGAATGTCCCAGTGGCCCATTGATAAAAAGCTCAGGAGGTACGGTCAACAGGAAGAAAAGCATAAATAGCATACATTAACGTATATGATGTAGCCTCGAAAACTGAGCCATGTGTGAATTACGCTACATCAGATGACTTCTGGAATGCCTTACTTCGTTTTGGGGTTCATACTCTAAGGAGAAGACAGATGAAGTGGAGGATGATTCCCAAAGGGCAAACAAGAGAGTAAACTGCCACAATGATGAGAAAGTGTCACATGATGAAAAAAACTCAGCTTATTTGACTTAGAGAACCCATGATGAGACTTCAGGATATTCCTACTCCAAGGCAAATGTGGCAACTTGAGAACTCTCAGAAAGAAGGGAATTACTTCTTGAAGTACTGTAGTGGTTGCAGTACTAGACCTGGAACGATACTTGTCTGGGTTTGAATCTCGGTTCCGTCACTTACCAGAGGTATGACCTCGAGTAGTTGTCTAACCTCTCTGTGCCTCACTGTTCTCATCAATAAGATAGGACTAGTAATAGAAACATTCACATAGGGTTGTTTTGAAAATTAATTGAGTTATCAAAATTAATAAATTCAGCACCAGTTATTGCAATAGAAGAACTTAAGTCTCACATTATTTGTTGTCACTGCTGTTCCTTTACCAATTATGAAAGTCATGAGCTTCCCAGAATCGATCTCTCTAGCCATGATGGCAGCTTGGAGGTTGCCCCCCACTCTCTGAACCTCTGGGGATACCTCGAGGGAGTCTTCCATTTGTATGAAGTGTTCTCAACGCCTCCATCATTTGAACCACAACCCACACCAGCCCAAAGAACAGAAATGCCTTGAAAACAACCCCTAAATTTGCCATTCTCTATTTCCTGGCCGTGGGATCTAGAGCACATTGCTTAGTCTCTTCCAGTCTCAATGGCCTCATCTGCCAAACACCCTTGGGAATAAAGATGACCGAGAAAATGTACATGTTATTTGCTCAGGACATGTTATTTTGTTTCCATAACTCTAGAAGCTGTGACAATGTGATAGTTCTGGAATAAGCTCATTTAGTCAAATAGGTCCTGGGTGTCATGGTGCTTGTGAACACAGAGATGAATAAAGTCTGACCCCATTCCTGAAAGCACTCATCGTCTGGAAGAAGAGACAGTAAATAAACAAATAAGGTCTTTAATAACATGGCAGTTGCTGGTGACCTCAGCCAGGCTGGGGTCCTGAGTGGGGACGAAGCCAGCCCTCACACTGCAGATACTTGAGCAGGAAGCAGGAGTTGAAGCTGGGAGATGTGGCAAGAATAGAGCACATGTAAGAAGCTTCTTTGAAGAAGAGAAGGAAGAGGGAGAGGGAGATCAAGAGCTACCCAGGGGTGTGTGTGTGTGTTGTACCCAATTTACTGAAAAATATGGCCCATATTCACTGAAAAATCCAGTGAAGGGGTAGTAATTGAATATCAATATGAAAAAGACCACCTTTGTGTAAGGCTGAGTGAAACTCCTGGGGTGCGATGCCAGAGTTGACAGATAGGAGTAGAGAGAGCTGGCCCCGTCTCTGCATCTGGTGGGAAATCACAAGGGATACAGGAACAAAAGGACAGTTCCAGAGCTTCCTATTCTAGAAATGCAGCCAGACCCTCAGCACCCCACAGAGATGCATCTTTTACTGAGCCTTCAGAGCCCTGCAGTCACCCATGAGGGCGGCAGGAGTTTCCCCGATCCTTCCCCTTTGGGGTGGAGGGTCTGGGTGGAACAGTTACAAACATCAACATACATTTGTTCCTCGCTTTGTTTTTGTTTTGTTTTGTTTTGTTTTGTTTTGTTTTGCTTTGTTTTTCATTTGTTTGTTTTTCCTTGGGAATCGGCACATTTTGCATGGAGGCTTGCATAAAGCAGGGCAGCTCTGGTGTCAAATGGAAATCCAGCGGGCTCTTCCCAAGATGTGCTGTTCCCTTTGTACGGGCTGCTGACCTGGGAGAGGGGCCCAGGACATAATGCCCGTGCCTCTCGGGAAGCACATTCAGACAATGGTCTGTGTGTGAAAGGGGGAACAGATTAACCAGGACCAGGGTATCTCCCAATTGCTTTTCTTAAAGAAAGACTCTATTGCTGGGAAGCAAAGCACACACAAAAACAATACCTAAGCTAACAGAGTACTGGCTTTAATATACTCAGAAATAACAGAACACGGTCAGGCTACAACTTTCCAAATCCTCTCGAAAATCCTTTGCGAGAGCAGAGATGGTTTGTCAAATCTATACTCTTTGTTTAATACATTTGTTCTTTTGTTTGATCAAGGGGGGGAAGCCGTCTACCTCATTATATTGGGGGAGCGGCATTCATTCCTTTGTGCCTCTTTTTCTTCTTCTAATCTTTATTAAAATCAAAAGAAGAGCCACTCTAATCCTTCAAATGATAATTTATTTCTCAACCTACAAAAATCAGAGTCTTCACCATTATTTTAAAAACAAATCAATGCAACGATTTTAATTAAAAATGAAACAGGGTAAGCCCCCCAAAAATAAATAGGCATTTGTTAGATCAACGCACATACTTGTTTATAGTTAATGGGCAACAGAGCTCCTGATGGTAAAGAATGGTTCCCTGTAGTTGGTAAATTCTCTGGACTTTCATTTGAGTCTTTAGAGAGAAAAACACATCCAGAAGTCTCCTAATGAAATGCCCTAATCCTGGGAAATTTTATGCTTCAAAACATGCTCACCTCCCCCCATCTCCGCCAGCCGCCTCCTTGGCTGGAAGACTCAGTGGGTTCTATTTAGCAAGGGTTATTCATCTCTGATAGCAGAGTAGGTTTGGTTTTCTCACAAGGAGGGAAAAGGGCTGTGTGTTGAGGAGACATGCTTTGGCCTGCCCAATGGTGGGTGAGGCTGGTAAGAGTCCCCGGTTGATCATCAGGAAGGCTCTGGTTTCTCATGCCATAGAGAAAACCCCATTAAATAGGAGGTGGACTCCTGTGCAAATGCCACTGGAAAAAAAATAGTGATTCCCTAAAGGGAGACCTAGTTGAAATTGAACTTGACTATTTAAATGTATTCAGCATGTATTTATTTATTGAGAAGCTACTGAGTTCCAGCAATGGTGTAGGGATTGAATTTCAAGAGATGATCTTTCAGTGAGTTTATCGTGGCTCAGCAGGCAGCCGGCACCCCCTGAGTCAGGCCCTGAGCGCAGCAAAGGCAACACGGAGAGAGGAGTCACACAGAGTCCAAGTTCACGGTTCAGTGGAGGAGGCAAAAACTGATGAAAGCTGCGGCTGTCGTACATGCGAAGTGCTGTGGGAGGTCACGCGGAGGAATTCTCCTTTGTTGTCACCTCCACCTCCAGACTGGGACAGGGAAGTCAGAAGAAGTGAGTTTCACATGGGCTTTGAAGACTACATAAGACTTGAGTCAGTGTTTAAGAATGAAGAGGAGGTTTGGGCGCAGGGAACGGTGTGAGCAAACTCTGGGCATGAAAGTATGCATCTCAGCATGACTCAAGTCCTGTGAGGATACGGAGATGGGGAGTGAGATGGTGGTAATGGCAGAGGGGGTACCATTTCCCTTTGTCTTGGCCTGATAAGCTCTAATTCGTCCTTCTCATGTCAGCCTAAGCTTTTCCTCCGAAAGGCATTCCCTGAGCTCCCTACCTTGATCCTGGGGACTCCCCTGCCCCATACTGCAGTGTTCCTTGTTGGCCCGCTGCCCGCCACCACTAAAATTTGTACCCCTACCGTGCATACCCTTTCTTCCCTAAGTGCTTGCAAAGCAGGTAGAGAGCAGGGCACCAACGTCAGAAGACCAGATTCCCAGGGCCAGGGTAGAATGAGAAATGTGACCCCTCAGGGTAGCTGGGGCTGACTGGTCAGAGTCACATGTAGGATACCCAACTTAGGTTCTGTTCTTGCAAAAACAGGCCATCTGAGAGGAAAATGTAGTTAATAAGAGGCATGGCTACGTTCACAAGTCATCAGACAAAGGATTAGCAAATTATAAATAAGTAAGTAACACCCGAGTCCAGCAATTCTGTGAGTGTAATATTCTGGTGGCAAAAATATTAGCACAGGTCTTGTGGAAAGCAATTTGGTAATAAATATCAAGAATTATGAGGCATTCTGAACCAGGAATTTACCCCCCTTAAAAAATCATTTAAAAAAATAAAATGCATCTGCAGAAGCTAATGCTCTTCTCAGTATTAGCCTGACTAATGAAAAAATGTGAAACCACCCAAGTGTCCGACATCAGGGGACAGGAATACTACGGGAAAATCTACAAGGACAGCTGCAAAGGCTATGAGAAAGAACAAAAGACTTATGATACAATTTTAGATGAAAGAAGCAAACATTTTAAATGTCTGTAATGATTATGATTACCTAAAATCTGAGCGGATTCAGATAAGGAAAATAAGAAAACTCAAAGTGATTTTGCTTGACTAGTTTTCTTTTTCCAAATTTTATATAGCATCGTTATACTTTTTTTCCTTTTAAATGTAAGTAACAGATGATTCACATGCCTTGGCACCGGGTCCCCTCGCATGAGCAGAAGAGGGAATGATCTGAAGGAACAGAAAAGCTGACCTCAATCACACTGGCCTAGAACATGATGTGACCTTCCCCTGCCTACTGCTGAGGCAGATCAGGGTTTTCAAGTGGATGGGTATCATTTGATAGTTGCTTTTTTGAGCCTTACTTCAAGTAAAAAATGAAGTCATAATGCTCAAGGGGCATTGTGGTTTATGAAAAGAAGTTCTTGTTCCCAGTCTCTTAGGGCTGAAGCAAATCACCCCTGTCATACACCGCTTTCTGAGCGCAAGACTCAGTCACTCTCCTTTATGGCAGAAAAGGCAGCGCTGCACCTTCAGAAGAGGGTCCCCTCAGGAATTCCTTCATGCCATGGCTCCTGGACTCCTGACTCCCCTTTGCTTTATGGTGACTGGCCTGAGGACTGTATGGTTCTTAGACTTTGCCTTCGCTGTGACAAGCCATGTAATAAAAGGAAATGCAAGGACATCATCTAATTACTGTATGGTTCTCTGCAGCAGACACCACGCCAAGGTTCTTACCTATGTTTTCTCATTCCAGCCTTAAAACAACCCTGTGGCTAGGTCTTACTATTCCCACTTGGCATATGAAGAAACTGAGGCTTTGAGAAGTTTGAAAAAAAAAAAAAATCAGCTCAAGGTCAGAAGACCAAGAAAGTGTAAGACCAAGCCTCAAACCAGGTTTGGAACCATAAAAACCATGTTGTGTCCACGACTCCTCCAGACTAGGCCAATTTAGAAAAGAGTTGACATTCTCCTTTTTCTAGTGAAGAGTGTTCTGGGAAATTCCTTTCTCTTGCTTGCCTGAAAAACACCATAACTCTTGGGAGACATGACTACTGCTTTGCAAAGCATTCATATTAAATATGCATTACTCTATTTAGCTTATCCTGGAGATGAGCAATTCACCTTTCTTTCCCTTCTCCACTCTGCATCTCTTTGTACAAGGAAATTGGTGACCCCAGCATGTGCATGATAGAGGGCAGGGGGAGAGGACAAGCCGAAAAAGGAAAGAAATATGTGGGAATGAACTTAGCTCATGTCCGGAGACCCAGAGGGGAATGCCCTGTGGAAATGAGCTGTGAAAGCCGAGCCAACAGGGCTGTCTGTCTGGTCCCTTCTGCCCACCATGTAGCTTCAGAAGATAATTATCATAGGTTAATCAGGTCAACAAACTTGCTGGGCACTCTGACAAGCCGGGCAGCCTCAGGTTTGCTCCCAGTGGGCAAGACCAAAAGGGCTCTCTGGCTGCTCAGAAAAGAAAATCAACTGGGAACAGTTTCTCTGCTGAGAAATCTCATGGCTGCCCCAGGTGGGATTCAAGTCACTTAGGATCACTGCAGAAGGCTGCTGGCCTAAACCAGGGTGATCAGGCTGCTTTGGTCCCCAAATCTCCAGACTGTTACCACAAATCTGGAGCTGGTTTCTATTTGAAAGGCCTGGCAGATATAAAGTGTTCAGTTGGCTTTGTTACAACAGAAGACAGAGTCTAAGCCAGTCAGCAAAGTTAGTGGTATAATTACAAAAAGAGAGAGAGAGAGAGAGAGAAAGAAGAAGAAGAAGAAGAGGAGGAGGAGGAGGAGGAGGAAGAAGAAATGGTCCAGTGCCCTTTGGAATGACTACATGGGGGTCTTTTACCCAGGTGAAGGTGTATATACATGCGGCGTTTTCATCTACTGCATGTGGTGTGGAGGGAAAGGCCAGGGTTTGAAGTGAGGGTGGAAATTTTAAGGTTTTGGTGGGCACTCAGCAGCTGTGTGATCATAGGTAAGACACTTAATCCCTGTAAGGCACATCTATACGAGGGGAGTGATTATTTCCACTCCTGGGGGCAGGGAGCGGGGTGTGAGAATAAAGTACAATCAAGTACATGAAAGCCCCCCACACTGGTGTACTCAGAAAATATGAATTTCTCCTTCCTTTCCTTATTATCATTATCAACATGCTCACCTTCTTTTCATCATCGTCAGTAGCAGTAGTATCAACCAGCACCCTGACTTTCAAGGCAGTCATGAAAACACCCCAACTGCTGCTGAGTTACTGGCAACAAGGAACTGGTGAGTAAGTTATTTTGGGAAGTCAGGTCTTATCAGCGTGGATCCAGTTCCTTGCAGACCTCTCTGTCAGTCATTCTTAAGCCCCTCGGATACCCAGAACCTGTCTACTGAAAAGAACTGAACTATTAATGTCCCTCCTAGAAGAAGAAGAAAGGGAACTGGCTCCTGTGAATGTGGGTCAGGAATCACCAGGGTGGTAATGACTCAGTCCGCTCTGTGTTCGCCGGCCCTCCTTGGTCCTTCCATAAAAGCTCTCTGTCAGGAGCCCTGCTTGGCCATCGCGTGATCGCCCTTTTGTTCTACAAATTCCTGGATATGACTCACAGAACCGTTTAAGCACATCTCTCTTCATGTTCCTAGGAATTTTCCTGACAAGAGCAGTCCCTGTCCTGAGGCAATCATATTTCTCCTTGACTTCTCTCCAGTATCAGCTTGTTGCCTGACACCCCTGCGTGGCTGATTTCATAACGTCAGTGAGTCTGGCTGCCTTTTGCTCAGACGCAGGCCTGGTTGCCCAGTGCTGAGGCAGCATCATGGCCACAGTGAATCATTTATCCTCCGTGCCTTCCTCTTCAGCCCTCTGTGAGGCAGAATCCTTGAAAATGTCACCTCCAACCAGTGAAAACCGGCACAATGATTTTTGGGAAATTATGCCTAGAAAGAGAATAAAAGTACTCTTAGCCTGTGTCTTGGTATTTCTCCTTCTGGGCCTCTGTTCTAAGAAAATAATCTGAAATTATTTGGTCATAGTGGCTGGTAGTTATTGCACACTCACGGTGGGCCAACACTGTTTGAATTGTTGTATGTATATTGACTTACTTAAGCACCATAACAACCCCATGAGAAAGTAGTCATATATCCCCATTTTTCAAATTAGGTGAGCAAGGACCCGAGAGAGAACTGTGTAGGTGTTCCTGCTCCTTGAGTTGATAAGAGCTGAGCTGTGAGCCCAGGCAATCTGATGCCACAGGGTTTACCTTGACTTCTTTACTAGCGCTACCTCAGTGTGCAAAGCTTGATATTGAAAGGAAAAGGAAGAAGAAAAGGAAGGAGGTAGAGGAGGACAAAGAACACATGGAAGAGTTAGAGAAGGAGAGGGAGGAAGCTCTCAGGGGAAAAAAAGTTAAGGACTTTTAAAAAGTGTGTTATATATATTTTTAAAAAGTGAATAAAATGATGTTGCTTTATACTCTTATCACTGAGGGTCAATCTTCTAGAAAATTTGGGACCTCTATCCTGTACCAAAAAGTCTTCAGAAGAGTTGACCAAGGAATTCTCTTCCTACAAATTTACCACAGTGAATTAATTAAAGAGAGGCAAACAGTTTTACCCAGGAAGACTAATCCAGTGTTACTTACAACAAAGACTAGAAACGACTCAAATATCCAATAGAGAAGTAGTTAAGTATCTGAGGTTGTATCTCCTCCATGGAGTAAAATGCACCAATAAATGCGATAATTTCTAAGATAAGGTAGCAAATTGGGAAAATACTTATTATTTAATGAAGTACTCAAAGTAAAAGATTGTGTAGAGATCACTATTACCATCAAAGGAAATACATTTTTGTACAGGGGCAGACACTGGAAGAGTGTACAAAAATAAACCAGATTTTATGGTGATGGGATAAAGGGTAGTTTTATCTTCACATGGTCTTCTCCACATTATATATTAAATATCCAATGATAGAAAAGCAAAGCATTTTATCTGTTGCAGCACAGAGGAAGTCTGGGCATAAGCAAGGAGATAGTGAGAAGGTATTACCACAATCAGATGAGAAATCCTAGTAGTGAACATGGACAGTAATGAACTTGGACATCACTACAGTAGTGAACTTGGACAGCATTTGGAGGGATTCTAGATATAAGATACAGTGAGTAAAGGCAAGGGGGGAATTGCTAATGATTCCAAAGTTCAGGGCTTGGACATAGAACAGGGAATAACAGAAGAACAAGACTAGGGAGGATTTCAGAGATGTTATGGGGGAGATGTCAGTGGAACATGTAGGAAAACTGGTTGAAAGTTTGGAGCTCAGAATAAGGTGTGACCATGGTCCTCACTCAAGTGGCTTTATGGGCAGAGGCTATCTTGACGGCCATTTCAAGATCTGAGCCAATGGTAATTCTTACTAAATGGAGTGTGGAACCTGGGCCTACACATTACCTGTCAAGACTTGCCTTAGTGATTGCCAGACTTAGAGTTCTGTTAGTTATCTATTGCTACATAACATATTACCCCCAAAATTAGCAGCTTGAAACATTTATTACCTCTTGATTTCTAGGGGGCAAGAATCCAGGTCCCGCATATCAGCTTTGCCTCAAGATCTCACCACATGATATAATCAAGATGCTGCTGAAGCTGCAATCATCTTAATGATCATGTTGAGTGGGGTCCATTTCCAGGCTCACTCATGGGGCTCTTGGCAGGCTCAGGTCCTCCTTGGCTGTTGGCTAGAGATATCAGTTCCTTGTCACATGGACCTCTCCTTCAAGTGACTCACAACATGGCATCTGAAAGATGGAGAGAGAACAAACCCAAGAGAAAAGCCATAGATAGTCTTTTTATAGTTTAATCTCTGAAATGATATCACATTACTTCTACTGTGTCTATTTTGTTAGAAGCAAAACAAATCCAACTGCAGTCAAAGGTAGAGAATTACACAAAACAGCAAATATACCGAGGTGGGGATCGCTGGGCGCCATCTTAGAGGCTGCCTCCTACAAGTTCTGCAGAGATAAATTGAAGCTATTCTACATGATTATCACCATCCCCAAACACCATTATTGCCATGTTCCTTCACTACTTACTGTTAAGAAAAATATGGAATTGAAAACTATAGAATGTCAGACCTTGAAGTTCTCTTCAAGGTAATCCAACTCAGAAACTCTAAATGCAAT
Source organism: Mustela nivalis (assembly GCF_964662115.1). Classification (NCBI taxonomy): domain Eukaryota; kingdom Metazoa; phylum Chordata; class Mammalia; order Carnivora; family Mustelidae; genus Mustela; species Mustela nivalis. The sequence goes on from NC_139032.1 coordinate 68,455,245, forward strand.
CTAGAAAGATGTGGCCATTCTCCCTTCTCACACTCACATGACACATAACCAATTGTTCCATTTGCCCTCCCACATACATGTTAGACTTAGTCATTCAAGCACATTTTCCCACTCAACCAGGATCTGCCCTCAGACCTTCCCACCCAAGCCAGTACAGTACACTCAATCAGTGAACTCTATTTTCTGTCACTGGTCCAGTCCAGTCCTCTCATTTTACAGAGGAAAACCAAAACTCCAGAGAGGTGAAGAAGTTTACCCAAAGTTTCGCAGTAGGCGGCAAAGTTGAGATTTGAATTCTGATCTGATGCCAATGTCTATTCCCTTTCTATTGCACATGGTCTACCTTTACAACTCCACTGTTGGCAAGTTACTGTTCCATGCAGTATAGATTTCTAATTCTAGCATTTAGGCGCTTGTGTGTGAATGAGGATGTGTGTGCATATACCCTCTGACATATTCTATTGTTTGAAACAGTGAGCCCAGCCCACCCTCACATGTTCACACATAGGAGCACACACATCTATGTAAATTTGCAGGTATATGTGCATACATTTTCTTGTTTCCATTCCCACCCAATCTAGTAATCCCACATCACTGGGCATGTTAACAAATTGTTCTCAGCTTCCAGTAGAGGAATGTGCAGAGTGCCCAGGGGGAGTATCTAAAGTTTAAATGACAGGGACCAAGGCAGAAAGTACTCATCATCTATATACTCCTTACACAACACGGGGCTTGGCCTGTGGTGTGGCGTAAACACTGGATTAATGAACACATGAATGAACGCTTACATGAATGGAATCAGTATTTCCCAATCATTAGTCATTCAGGCACCACTTTACTAGTTTTGCCATACATCTATGTTATGTAAATTTAATGTTTCTCATTAAATTGATTCACTTTTTAAACCCAAATAATTTTTTTAACCAGCATAATTTGCCATCATAAATAGGAAAAGGCTTCTTCCTAAGTCATATATAAATAAATTTATATCTATTTTAAAAATCCACGGCTAGATATCATCTTGCATTCTACTAGGAGTGAGTGCACTGCAAAAAAATAAGTGAATGTAAAATCCCGCAGCACATTCACGTTTGGGACTGGAGAGATGGCTCAAGAGGCCCTTTAGAGCCAGGGGCAGTGCCTGCCAGAAGGAGCCTCACAAGAGTAATTGGTCTCTTTAACCCTGGGGAAAGATTACTGTAAAGTCTATGAAATATAAGTGGGGTGGAAAGAGGCGTGGTCGAGGTAGCAGCAGATGAGAATCCATTAAAATATTCTTGGGGGAGGCTCTTCTCACTCCCTGCCAGCCTGCTGGTCGCATTCATTCCCTCGCTCATTCATCCAGCACATTCTCAGTGACGATTGTGCCTGGTCCTGAACGAGGTTCTATGGAGACCAAAAGAATAACAGCTCAAGGGCTCCCAATCTAGCAGGGCAATCAGAACTGAAAAAACAAACAAAACTCCTTCCTACCCTGACACATGCTCTAATGGGGACACACACAAGATGTTCAAGATCCTGGGGAAGCAAATGACTTTGCTTAAGAAAGCCTTCCCAGGATGCCCAGACGAGGTAACCACCTGCTTCTCGTGACAAAGGACAGGTATGTAAGGGCGAGGGCTGGAGAGGTAAAAATGCACTTGACACTTGTGTGCCTGAATCCCTGAGAACCAGGGCAGGAGCAGTACTCATAGGAAAGGAAGTGGGAGGGGAGGAGGTTAATGATGAACCACAGGCTGTGAGGGGCTGGCAGCCCAGTGACAGAGACTGGAATGTATCTTGAGGGCAGAGGAGGCCACAGAAGGATTTTAAGGAGAGAAATGAAGGAGCCAGTTCTATACTTTAGAAAAGTCATTCTGAGATGAGTACTATATATGATCAGTTTTCTCCTCTGGGCATTGGTGTCCGGAAGTTGCTCCAGAAGGATAGCAAGAGAATGGAATTAACACCAGGGTGGGGCACTTTGATTTCACATGGAAAGGCCAAATACTTCTATGGAATCAAAATACCACCACCCCTGTATTCCCATCCTCGTTCCTCTACCCTTTGTCACTCACTGAAGCCCAATTGCCCTAGGAAAGAAGATGTCAAAATGATTTGGAAGCATTTAATTCTGCTGGACAGATTATGTTGTAGTTTAAAACCAACTATAGTTAATTTGAATACAAATCAATAAGAATGCCATACACCGAGTAATTAGCTCATCTAATAGAATTTAAAGGAGAGAGAATTTGGTCAGGAGAGGTGGAGGTGTCAGGCTGGTCACGAACTGTGTGGATTTGGGCAAGTCTCAACTTGTCTGGGCTTCAAATTTTTTCAGCTTTAAGATGCTAGGATGGGTTGTGAAGATCCCTAAGACTCTTCTAATTCTGATACACTATGCTTTTAAGATGCTCTATACTTCTTGATGATGGGAGTTCTGTAAATATCTGGTCTGACAGCATTCTGGATACGTGAATTAAGCAGTGCAAAGGCTCTGGGGAAGGGGTGAGTTTGCTGTATTAAAGGAAAGCCAGAAAGCCAGTGTAAATACAGCACAATTGATCAGTGGAAAAGTAGTAGAATATAAGGTCAGAAAGGTAAGCTGTGGCCAGATCAGGTAATACCGGGGAGGCCATGATATAGTCTGAATTTTATTCTCAGTAAAATGAGAAGTAATTGAAGTCGTTTTGGGAGGACAGAACATAATTCCTTTTAAGAAGAACACGGGCTGGGGCGCCTGGGTGGCTCAGTGGATTGGAGCCTCTGCCTTCAGCTCGGGTCATGGTCCCGGGGTCCTGGGATCGAGCCCCACATCGGGCTCCCTGCTCCACAGAGAGCTTGCTTCCTCCTCTCTCTCTGCCTGCCTCTCTGCCTACTTGTGACCTTTGTCTGTCAAATAAATAAATAAAAAATCTTAAAAAAAAAAAAAGGAAGAAGAAGAAGAACACGGGCTGCTCTGTAGAGAAGAGACCTGGGTGGAAGGAAGAGGGAAGAGTAGAGGCAATGAGATCAGTTTGTAGGCTTTTGTAGTCCAGTCAAGAGACCTAGACTAGAAGTGTTGCTAGCCATGGAGGGAAACTGATGAGATTAAGGTAAAGCTGGCAAAATTTGCTGATGCAGGAAATGAGGGGAAAAGAGAAATCAAGAATAATTTCTAGGTTTTGAAAAAGACAGAAAAGAATCAGAGTATTTTGAGGGGTAAGGAGAGAACCGGGAGTTCTGTTTTGGCCATATTAAATATAATATACATAATAGACACTCCAAATATTCAGTGGGTAGTTTGGTATTTCATCACTCGTGCAGGAAGTGAGGAGAAGAGATAGAAATTTGGAAGTGATCAGATTGTGTGAGGTCACCCAAGAGTAAATGCAGGTGGAGACAAAGAAACAACAGAGAGCCACACTGAATGTTTGAGTTAGAGCAGGAATCAAGAAGCCAGCAGCAATACTAATAGTGGGCGATCGGTGAAGCAGAAGAAAATCCAGAACATATCATCCCAGAAGAGAACAGAGCGTTTGAAGAAGGAAGAAGTAAACAGCTTTGTCAGAGTTCCTAAGAGTTTGAAAGTGGTACTGAGAATTCATCATTGGATTTGACAACATGTTGTTTTGGGTGACATTGACAAGTATGGTTTTAAAAATTGTTTTTGAAGGATTGGGAGCCTAAAGCCTGGTTAGCACAGGTTAAAAAGGGAATTCAAGGTAGGAAAGTAGAGAGAGCAATTATGAATGGACAATTCTTTTTTAGGAGTTTGTTTTCAAAGAGATGGAAAGCATAAGGTAAGACCTGGAAGGGAATGTGGATCGAGGGCAAGTTTTGTTTTCTTAAGATGGAAGATAGTAAAGCCTGTTTGTCTGGTGATGGCCGTGATCTGTCGAGGGGGAAAACGAGGACAGAGAGAAGACAACTGCGGGAACAAAGTCCTAGAAAAGGGGGTACGGGGTCACCTGGGTGGCTCAGTGGGCTAAGCCTCTGCCTTCTGCTCAGGTCATGATCTCAGGGTCCTGGGGTCGAGTCCCCCATCAGGCTCTCTGCTCAGCAGGGAGCTGCTTCCCCTGCTCTCTGCCTGCCTCTCTGCCTACTTGTGATCTCTCTCTGTCAAATAAATAAATAAAATCTTTAAAAGAAAAGAAAAGAAAAGGGGGTACGCTCCAGCACATCAGTGGAGGTCTTAGTCATAATAAATGTGTGAGCAATTCTTATGAGTAAATATATAAATAGGAGGAAGGCTGAGTCTGTAAGTTAAGATAGCAGATTGGTTGGTAAGTTTGTGATCTCTCTCTGTCAAATAAATAAATAAAATCTTTTAAAAAAAAAGAAAAGAAAAGAAAAGGGGGTATGCTCCAGCACATCAGTGGAGGTCTTAGTCTTAATAAATGTGTGAACAATTCTTATGAGTAAATATATAAATAGGAGGAAGGCTGAGTCTGTAAGTTAAGATAGCAGATTGGTTGGTAAGTTTGGTTGTGAGAATAGGTATATATACCATCAGCTCATGACTATTTCTTTAGTCAACCAAGAAGCAAAGACTTCACTGGAAAGTAAGGAGAAGGGAGCAAGGCAGGAAATTTGAGAAATGAGAAGCCTTGACCATGGGTGTCTTGAACGATGAAAGAGTCAATTGACTAGACAAATGTGGCCGGATTGCCAGGTAGGGTAGAGGGCCCACTTGAGGTTTGTGGTCACAAACTGGAGGTGAAACCAGTGAGCATGACTGAGTGTTTTCTTTTTTTTTTTCTAGCCCACAAGACTGGGTTCAAGGATTGTGCTTTGCTGGTTGAAAAAGATGGAAGAACTGGAGGAGGGGGCTAGGAAAATGAGGGTTTGCAAGAGGTTGATTATAACTGTGGGTTCTGGAGTCTAAACTGATTGCAGAGTGAAAAGAAGGCACAAAGGGATGGGGCACTGAAAAGGAAGGGGATCCATTGATGAGAGCTCCAGAGGGGGTCAAATAATATAGGGAGCGGGGACTGGAAGAGTTCTGCCACAGAGCCTGCCACTTCCTACTTGAACAAACGTAACATGTTTTTGTTTCTCATTCTTATTTTCCTCATTAATGAAGCAAAGATAATATCTACCTTAACAGGGTTAATACCATAAAAATATGTTGTTAAACAGTTACTTTTACCAAGAGATAGAATACTGGCACACAGTGTGCACTCAAAATCTTCTTTATAAGGTTTTACCCTTTTAATAGCCAGGGCATCTATATAACTTGAACTCTATCTAGGCGATGTCAAATAGCTTTACAAAAAGGAAGAATTCAGGCTACAGCTATGTTGCTTCTATATCCACTGTCACTTCTTAAGAATTTGTCTAAACAGGGGCGCCTGGGTGGCTCAGTGGGTTAAGCCGCTGCCTTCGGCTCAGGTCATGATCTCAGGGTCCTGGGATCGAGTCCCGCATCCGGCTCTCTGCTCAGCAGGGAGCCTGCTTCCTCCTCTCTCTCTCTCTGCCTGCCTCTCTGCCTACTTGTGATCTCTCTCTGTCAAATAAATAAATAAAATCTTAAAAAAAAAAAAAGAATTTGTCTAAACACCTGGCACTTTGTAAACATATCCTAAGTCATTTTGAATTACCACCTTTGTTTTTGAGACTCTGGAGGGGGTGGATGGACTGGAAATGGGAGATGAAGTCATGCCCCTCAGTTTTAGGTATATATCCAAGCTTTATAGAAAAAGATCCTTCTGGTGTTTGAAGTACACATTTCAAATCACCATGTTTTCCCTCATTTGCTCACTGTGACAATGAGTTAAATTATACTTCCTGGTAAATGTTTTAAGACCCATAGAGAAAATAGCAATACCATAATCACATTCCAAGGAGCAAGCAATACTTAGAATAATACTAAATTTAACAACCCTTCCCCATCTTAAACTTATAGGCGCTCCTGTATTTCCTCTCCTGGTTCCTAGGTTAGAAAATCAAGAGGCATTGAAGCTTCATCTTTCCTCTCTCTCACCTTCCACATCTGGTTGATTATCTATTCCAGTTGTCAGTCCCAGGTCCCAACCTCCCAGCACCATTTCCATGATTACTACCTTAGCTCGTCCTCATCTTTTGACTGTATTTTTCACCACCCTTCACCTATTTTCCTCCCTTCTGAGACAACTGTACTGGCATTTGATCTTAATCATTTTGTGTCACTGACCCTTTGAGAATAAAGCACGTAAGACAAAACTTTATACACATAAGACAAAACTTTTTACCTATGAGTTTAAGATACTCATCTCACTGTATCTGTGAACCTCTTAATGTTCACCATGTGACAAATGTTAACATCATCACTGGTCCACAGCATTCTCTTCCTAAATAACCCCGTATGTAAGGATGTCATTGAAGTCAAGACTCCTCAGTGTAGTCTCAGTGCTCATCCAAATCTTGCCCCAGATTTTCTTCCCAGACTCAGTATGTTGCACCTGTGAATCAAACATATCAAATATAAAATCTTGCCCCGTGCTCCACATTTCTCTACTTTTGGTAACTAGCTTGGTGCCTACAGTTAAAAAGATTGAATAAATGTTTAGGGGGGGAAGGAAGGAAGAAGGATGCTTTTTACTATCTTTTTTTTTTTTTTTTTGGAGAGATATTCAAAAGGCAACATTCCCAAGAAGAACATGGGAGATGGCAAACATCTTTGGCAAATACTAATAACAACCTTACAAATCCTACTAATGTCGTTCTCCTCAGCCCTGCTCCCTAGATCAATACTGGAATCTATTATTTTAGTGCATTTCCACCTCCATTCTCCAACCCCTATTTCCCCAAGGACTCTACAGTTCACTGGGTTTTTTTGCTTATTAAAGTCATACCACTGAGTTCTCATTCAAAAACGTCCTTACAACACAGTGGTTGAGAAAATGGGCTCTGCAGTGAGAAAGTCCAAGATGAGAATCTTGGCTTTGTCAGTGATTGGATGTATAACATAAGGAAAGTTATTTAATATCTCTGAGCTTCCTTTTCCTTATCTGAAAGATAGTATCTGTATCATATCTAGGTAAATATCTAGACAAATATAAATGTAGTATTGTATCTAGGTAAAGAAAACATCACTTTCAAATTACTTAGCACATTGCCTGGCACGCAATTAATGGTTAGTAAGTGTTAGCTAGTTTATCCTAAGATTCAAACTATAGCCCAGTGGCTAGATATCTAGTGGTCCCTCAGAGAAAAACAAACACATTTGTTGAACACTTACTATGTGCTAGGCTACTTATAATCCACTGTCTCATTTAATCTTCATGGTAACCCAAAATTAATTTATTAGTAATCCCTTCTAAATATGAGGCCACTGTGGCTACAAAATTTCTGTCCTGTGCCTAAATTATAAGGAGAGTGACTGGCAGGTTGGGATAAATAATGTCCTGTGCTAGAATCTGATCTCCACAGAAGCTTTGGACTGTCCTTACTCAAGCTCTATGTTGCTTATGAGTAAACTCTAGCATTATGTATTTTGTCAGAGATATCACTCCTGTGTTCCATACGGCTGCTCAGACCAGGATTAGAGACTAAATGTCCATACTAAGCCTACAAAAGCTTGGACAAAAACACAGTTTTCAGGCCCATCTCACCTTGATGTTTTATAATTTTTCACTCTCTACTAAGCAATACAGAAATGTTTCTAGAAAAAAAAAAAAACAGAAATATTCCACAGAGTCCTGGACTGATGACTTGGTTTTCATTAGAGATTTATGGAGTTAGAAGAGACCTTAGCATCCTATCCAGAATCTCCTGAGAAGAGTAAAGATCAAACATTTGGAAAAGCTTGGTTTTGCAGGTTTCATTTCTTAGAGGATAGTGGGCTAACATGGGAGCTGACATTCTGGAATAATTGCTCACCAGAAAACAAGGACTGGTTGCTAAAGTTGAAATAACGGGAATCCTCAAAGGAATATTTCACCTCTTAAAATCATCCAGGAAGACAAAGCCATCCTAGAACTCTTGGGAAGCAGACCCCAAACATTCAGAACCCAGGTCTGGAAGGAGAGAGGGTACAGGAAGCCTGAGATACCTCCAAACATGTGGTTTTTCAGCAACCAATGATGCCAAGGAGGATCACAAAGGTGGGAATGCTGAGAACAGTGAGAATGCATGGAAAGCTCTCTGTCATGCTCAGCTTCAAGAGATGGAAATAGGGACATGTAACCACAGAATCAAATAGGAGAATGCTGTAGCTCTGCCTAGAGAATCAACAGAGCCAAGACCTAAGGGGATCACCCTTGCCTGGTTTATTCCTTGCTCCGCTTGTTTAGCAATATTGATTGAGTGTCTGGCCTTGCCAGTAACTGAACAAAGACTCTTCCTCCAGTTTGAGCTTGAACATTAGGTGCTTCAGTCCTTTCTGATTCCTTCTGATCCAGCCCATGCTTATTGTCTTTATTTTTGAGTCATGCATCTATGGTCTCCTTTCCTCTCTGATAGCAAGGCCACTTGAGTTGTGCTTTCCTGAATGAAGTAAATGTCTGTGCCAGTCAATGCACAATTGTCGTTTGTGACCTTCCTGAGGTTTCCTGTTTCCTCCTAATGCATTAGAAGAACAAATCAATACAGTCTGTGTCCCAGTACCTTGGGTAACTGCCATCTTCATGGTTACATCACTACCCAGGATGACTGTGGAACACGGTAGGGCTCTTAACCCCAGGGGGAGTGGGGGGACTGGATTGGACTCATCACAGCCTAACACAGAGACAGTGAAATTACTCCTTCCTCCCATGGAGGCACAAAGGCTCCCCCACCACGTGGTGATTTGTATTCAGCAGCAGTCCCCATCCCTTGGCACTGGGTGGATGGGGCCCCAGGAGAGAACTAAGGAAGAAGGAAGGGGCTGTTGTCCTTGACAAGGAAACGATTGATGTCTCTGCTTTCTCACCCTCTTTAAATCGAGATGGGGACAAGATTAAAAGTTCAGGCAGGAAGCCAACTGGTGACTTAAAACACAGATCCACCAGCCCAGTGCATGAAGAATCCTGTGACCCATCTCTCAAGAAATGAGCTGCCTGAATATTTGAAATTTTCTCCATTCTTGCCAGAATTTAGGCTTTAAGAGCTTATTATGGCAATAATTACAATAAAAATAAGACCTACTTATTGGATATCATATATTCTGTATTCTATATTCAGCATGTCTTTTAATTCTCACAGTATAAAGTAGGTATAATTATCCCCATTTTATAGATGGAGAAACTGAGGCTCAGAAAGGTTAAGAAGCTTGATTGAGATGACACAGCTAATAAGGATAGAACTGGTATTCAGACCTAGGTCAGCCTGACTTCAAAGCACTTGATATTCTCCTGTATCACACTGGGTGATACATAATGGTATAGTTGGCTTTTCTCAAGACAGATACAGTTGAGGTACAGTCCAAGATGTGTGTAGCTTCTTCTTAGTTAAGAGTATTCTGGGGTGTATGCATGACTCCTCACATGACTTAAATGACAAGGATTGTGGAGCACATTGTCTCAGACAACCTCACAACCCTTCAGACTTTATCTGTGGGTTCTGCCTCTGGGGTGAGACCTCTTGGACTTCCTGATGTTTTCGCAGAAAGAGCAAAGCCAAAAATGGGGCAGACAGTGGAATCAAGAACAGATACTGACAAATGGATCTGACATCAACACCCATCTCTAGTACAAGTAGGGAAAATGGAGCCAGGTTGAGTTGAGGTCAGGTACCAAATCGACAAGACTAGACATGTCCAGGGTGAGAGCATGAAAGTAATAAAAATAAATTGAAGGTAGATCTGAGATCAGAGTTGTCAAGGAGATGAGACAAGGTAAGGAAACTAGAAAGTAGGTGGTTCTAGAAACATGATAACCTGCATGAATAGTTTATGACCATACAGGTCTTTTCTTTAGGAGGTCTCACACCAAGCTTTGAAGGTAAACCTTGACTGGTCTTAAAGGTACAGTGCTTGCAACCTGATATCTGAGCATCCTATCTTCCCTTTTATGGAATGGCTGAGACTTATTTGCAGGGGAGGCACACCCAGTTAACTCAAATGCTTAGAACACCGTAGTGAAAGGTCAGGCATGCGATCAATCCCCTTGAGAGCCAGTTAGGTTAGCTCTGTCTCAATGTCATATCTCTGCCTTCAGCCTCAGGCAGCTCTCTGGGGGAATAAATATCATTAATCAGAGGGGGCATCAGGCAAGTTCATGTGGACTGAGCAACAAAAACCCATTCTTTCTCTTGGAAAGGATCTCAGTACTCATGGTGACTCAGCAGCGTGTTCCTTTTATGAGGACAGCGCAGACTTTGGGGGTTTATCACAGAGCATAACCATTTCATTTCTCTCCAAAGAAATAACAGACTTAAGATAGAATATTATTGAACTCATGTTTTTTAATTCATAATATGATTATTTAATGATGTTGGGTTGATCTTTGCACCCCTTAATTTAATATTGCTCTTCGTTCACTCAAGTACAAATAATCAGACATAAACACTTTCCAGATAGGCAGATTATTCTGCATTGCTCAATCAATCTCATTCTGTTTTATCAAATTAAAAAGAGAAAACAAAAAGCTCTGTGAGTCTCTTTTGTGCCACCCCAAAGCATGCTTCCCGGATCTTTTAGGCAAAGTGTGACCTCTAGGATCCCCCAATGAAGGTGTCATGATTTAATCTGGAGAGATTACATCTCCGGCGTTTTCAGTGTTGTCATGTTTTTCTTCTTTGCATTTTGCTCCCCTCTGCTTGGTGAAGTAAGCTTCAGCTGGTGTTTTATGATTTGAGTAGTTAACTCTTCTGATTCTGAACAAAGGACCATACTTCATTCTGACAATTTGTACCCTCCAGGCTTTCCTCATGAGTAGTTCCTCCCAACCTTTTTGGAGAGAAATGGTGAAAGTCTATTTATTCAGTACTCCTCATGGGTAAAGGCTCTTCCAATCTATAAATAAAACAAATTTAGCTTTTACAAGGTTACTGAATGCCATGGACGGTGGACTGGCTGGTCCAAGGATTTTCACAAAATAGCCAAGGGCTGTGTATGAAGAGTCTTTTATCGTGTTAAGATCTTAACCAAATACTACTACTACTACTACTACTACTACAACCACCACTACTACTAATAATAATAATTTCCTCTTTGTTGTAGACTTCCTTACTAAAAAGGAAAAATGCCAAATTTGACCATACCCTGAGAATATGATGGTTGAAGGATTTATGCTTACTTATTACATTTGAAATTGGGTTAAAATCTTCCAAGAATAAGGACTCTAATGAAAGTTCTATTTGTGCATTGAATGCCATTTAATTGAACATTTACCTTGTGGCAACTGGTAGGTTTAAATTTTTACACCAGGACATTTAAAGTGAAATAAGAATAAATAAAATATTCTTATCCTTTAACAGAATTCATTGATGGGGCCAATCATGGTTTTTAATTTTTGTAATCCTTCATAAATGTCGGAATATAATTATTACTGTTTTAGTGTAAAGGATAGAAGAAATCAGGGTAGTGTGAAGTGGAAAGGATGTTTGAAATGAGACAGACCTGGGTTCAGATTTTTGCCTTGGTCTTTACTAGCTGAGCGACCTTGGGAACGTTCTGCTGAAAAATGAAGAGGTTCTTGTGAAGAGTATAGGACACAACTATCAACGCTCAACAGACTGGGCCCAAAGATGCAGTTTCCCTTTCCCTTTCCTACAATAACTTCTTACAACGATGCAGGGGGAGTAAGTTTAAATTGGGGGAATTCAGGAAGGGTTACGGGAAGAGATAACATTTTACCTGAGGAATGAGTAGATCCAAGAAATCCTATAAATTCTGTACAAAGAGAAATAAGAATATGGCTAATGTGGAGAAGAGAGTTTCCATGACCAAAGACCTAGAGTCAGAGTCAATTCCTAATAGTAAACTAAGAACTGAGGAGGATACAGTTTAGGAAGAAGAATGGCATCAGCAAAGGCCAGAATGAGGTACCAATTGCATGTATTTATGAAAAATATATTCAAGAAAAGTATAGAGTGGATAGGGTAGGAGAAATAAGGAAGAGGAGAGTAAAATAATACTTATTGGGTATCTCTTATGTGCCAGACATTGAACTTCCTGTTCTATATACCTTGTTTCAATTAATGCTCACAATACTGAAATACGGATTATTAGTTCCTCAGCAGACTTAGAGAGTTTCAGTTATGTGCTTAACATAATTACATAACATAACATAAGGTTGTAGAGATAGTTAAGGACAGAAACAAAATTCAAATCTAAACCTGTATTACTCTACATCCTAGTCATTCAGTAGGCCTTTCAGGAAAATCAACTTACTGGATCTTGTAATCATTTAAGCATGAGATGATAAAGGATTGAAATGGGGTAATAGCCAAAATAAAAGAGAGAGAGAGAGAAATATATAGATAGATAGATAGATTTAATGTATATATTATATATTATATATATTGAGAGAGAGAGAGATGGATGGATGGACAAATACATGAAAAATGAATAGACAGATGGACGTATGGGTGTCTTGGTGAATGGTAGTATCGAAACAGTGAAAGAACTGGAAAAAATAAGGCATCAAATAATAACTTTTGGTGCTAGAACATCTAGTAAAATCTGACAGCATTAATCAAGACAAAATGCAGGAAGAAAGAACAAGTTACTAGAAAAGGGGGAAACATTTGGTGCTGTGACTCAGACAAATTTTATGGGAGTTATCTGCTAAAACGCAGCTAACTAGGACTCTGCTCATGGGACGCCCAGGGCTGCAGGGACAGATCGGCCCCCTTGCCCCATGGGCGAGGGGGCCTGCTGGTGCCAGACACGCAGACCCACTCAGCCTGCATGGGGAGACTCGGGCTGAGTCTGCCTGCCACAGCACTCACCACATGGCTTGCATCAGGATGTGGATGGAAACAGTTAATTAGTGAAAAATTAGGAAAATAAATACTTCAAGTGTTCGGCTGGCAAAAGAACAGGTTGTTCCTTTTTCCTTTTGAACTCCGCATTGGAGTCGCTTGCAAACAGAACACTCACAAAGCTTGCTGTGCGAAGACTCTAAGGATGCCCTCCACCTAGAGAACCCTCCCTCATGCATCAAGTCTGGTTCCAGCAACCTCTCCTCTGAAACCTTCTCATCCATGTGGACTTGACTGAATCACTTAGTGAAACAGGAATGCCAGGTTTCAGAATTTTCTTCCATTTACTGTTCCACAGTCGTGTGGGTCATAAGAGACATTTTGCGTGAGTCTGGGCTAGTCAGATTGACAGAGTCCATATTCATTTTACATCCTGAAGGTCATCATGCCTATATGACACTTCTTGGCTGACTTGTTGCCATGGGGCAGTAGGCAGATCAGTCCCCTTTGGGTCCTCTTTCAGTCTGTTTAATTCCTGGGTCCCATGCAGGTGTAGCAACATGAGGAAAGACCTCCCCCTTCCCCCCCACACACTGGACTCTCACATCATTGAAGGTGAATCCTTGAAGGCAATGAGAGACGGACACAGGTTCCAAGTCATCTCATGGACCCCACTTTGTCCCTGCTGTCCTCCACTTCACATCCATCTTTCTGACCCAATGTACGTTCCATTGACGACGGGCTCCACAGCCAGCCCCAAAGACCAGGGATCAGTAAAGTACAGCCTACAGGACAAATCTGGGTTTGGTTTGTTTGTTTGTTTGTTTTAATAAAGTTTATTGGAACACAGGCATGTTCATTTGTTTGTGAACCATAGGGGCTGCTTCTGTGCTAAATCGGCAAGATTAACTAGTTGCTACGTAGAGACCGTATATCTTGCAAAACCTGAAATAGCCTGGCTGTCTATGGAAAAAGTTTGCCAAACCCCGGCAAAGACAATAGTCATATGTGGACCGTTAAACCAATTCCCATAATTCTGTAAGGTCAAATCCCTACATATATATGCATATATGTAAAGTGTGTGTGTGTGTGTGTGTCCACATGTAGGAATATACCGACTTTTATCAGTTTTGCTTCTCTGCTCAAATGCTGACTGTTACACAGTCTCTACTCCATCCGATACTTGTGAAACAGGAAAGTTACCACAGTGTTTTGCTATTAAAGCACTTGCCATCTTGTACTGTAATTGGTTTGTATCTCTGTCCATGCAGTCTCCTTTATTCAATGAACTCTTAGAAGCCCTGTTTCTCCAAACAATGTTCAATAAAAAGTCATTAAATGAGTAAAAAAGTGAATGAGCAAGCGAGTGAATGAATAAACGTAGAAAAGAACACGTGGACGTTCCTCTTCCCCTCATTTGGTCTCTCTAGCTTCTGTAAATGTGTGTGGTCACATACCAGCACTCGGAGCCAGGATCTGGCTGACGGGTGTTCAGTTCCCAGGCTTGGTGCTGGCCCAGGCTGCTCAGCATGACGGGCCACAGAGCTCCTCTCTGGGGGCCGTGTGGTCCTCCACGCTCACAACTTGACAGGGCCCAAGTCCAGGTCTGGGCACGCAGTGCTGCACTTGACAGCGGTGCTGCTGGTGGCAGACAGCCCCGTAGTCACCGCGGTGATGATGGCCCTCTGCCCCAGCTGCTGTAGGAGCGCCGGCAGGTGCTGGCAGAGCGGGCGCTGACTGGTACAAAGCACCTGGTCTGTGCCAAGCATGTTCATGTTCATGGCCTCAGTTGAATCTTCTGATAGCTAAGGGCATAGAGGAGGACTCATTGAGGACCGGGATTCTCCATGACCCTGGTCAGGTCACGTGATGGCTTTCTGTTTCAGTTTCTCCCCTACCGAGATCTAAAGTGCTGTGATTTTGTGATTAAGAACTCGGCATCAAATCGATGGCTTTTGACTCCTGCTAATATAGGTTCTGTCTGCCCCCATTTTGCCTCTCAAAAAAGAAGCCTCTTCAGAGAGGAGAATGAGAAGGGAGTGCACGAAAACAGGAATAAATCACTATCCTGATACTATTGTAAATAAAAATAAATGTAATTGACACTTACTAAGCACTCCTGTGCCAAAATCTCTGCTAAGCATTTCAGATGACTATTAGTTGCTACTGTCTTCGAAAATCAAATTTTGTGTGTGTGCATGTATATATATGTGTGTGTGTGTGTCTGCATCTTATAAGACATGTGGCACACACAGGAAAAGTCAATTCAAATAATGTTCATTTTTTTTAACTACCTTATGTCACATGTGCCATTTCTGCATATATACATGCAGAAATATACATCAATATACATCAATATATAATAAAGATATCTCTATATTTCTCTATATATCAGTCAATCTGTATCTCCATTGTTAATTTTTAATAACAATGATAAAAATCACACTGATATTTACCGAGTACCGACCATGTACCATGCATGTATACTTCATAGATTTCACTTAATCTCATAACAACGTTTCATAATGGTTACTGTCCCGGTTTTACTGTGGAAGACACTGAGGATCAGAGAGCCTAAGTAACATGCATGAGGTCACACAGTCAGGAAGTAAGAGAGCCTAAATTCAACCCCAACCCTGTCTGACTCCGAAGTGCAAGCTGTTTCTGTTGTGCTGAGTCGCCCCACGGCAGTGTGTCTGGAAGGACTCCCACTGTCCTGCAGCTGTGTGAGCACAGCCGGGTGCCTTGATCCCTCATACTCAGAGCAAGGTCTTAGACAACATCTTAGGAGCAAGATCTGTGGCCACAACCCACAGCCAGACACTTTCAAATAATAGCAAGTGCCTCGAACACATGAGAAAGACTTACTTACTGGGTCAGTGTCAAAGCCGTGAGGGAATCAGGGATCAGCACCCACGTTGCTCAAGGTGAGAACACAGAGCCCACAGAAGAGAGCTGCTGGTCCCGTTTCGACAAAGGTGGAGTTTAAACTAGGTCTCTTTATCAGGTCATCTTTCTTCTCCCCTGGCACTGTCTCCTCTGCACTCCTGCTCTCCTCAGGAAATTGAGTGTGATTGTGTGTGAGCATGTATGAGCGGGTGTGTGTGTGTGTGTGAGAGAGAGAGAGAGAGAAAAACAGTGGCAGGAGAGTGCTGGGTGGAGAGGAGACCCAGGTGAGGAAGAAAGCCAGGAAGACTAGTATCTTTTTAAAAACCAGATAAAGCCTTTTAAAGGGCAGGCAAGAACAGCAACATCTTCGTGATGGTTTCCCATCCTGGACTGAAGCAGACGCAGGCCTCTGAGTGCTTTTCTGAGGCTCTCCACCACCGCTTTGCAAACCTTAGAATGGAGACGACAGTTAATGAACGCACTGGTGCTTTGGAGGTAGCAAAGACAAAGCAATTGTGTCCCGAGGAGTTGGGGCTGGGGCCGCCACATCGTTTCCTTTCCCATGGGAAATGGGAGCGTCCCCAGCTTGGAGGAGCTTCTGTGATCCTATGTGTCTGTCTCTCTGCCTCTCTCTTCCAAATGTGTTCAGAATCTAATGATTCTCCTCCTGGCATGAATTGAAGTGATCCCTCGACACCCCCCCCACCCCAGTCTGCAAGGATTTGTCAGCATGAACCCTGCAAAAGCTAGGGGGGCCAGAGCAGATGGAAAAGGAAGAGTCCAGGGTGCTCCAGATTCTAACCCTCCAATATAATAAATAACATGTGAGATGGGGCTGGGGGTGGGCAGGGGAAAGATGCATCATTCACTTTCATTGAGGTCACACTGCCCTTCTCTGCTCTCTTCAGAGAAAAGCTTTTTTTTTTTTTTTAAATTCATGCATGCCACCCTCACTCACACGTCCACGCTCCTGCAAGAAGCCAGCAAAGCATTTCAGTCATCTATAGGCCACTCAGCTTCTTCAAAGTTGAGTAAGATTAAAAAAGCCCGACATCTCCAGTATTCCCCAGCAACGGTTTTATGTACCTGCATAGGCAGACGAACAAGAGACTGGAGGATGCATTAAAACACGTGTACGTGTATGATGGATAGGAGAGAGAGAGTCAGAGAGGGAGAGGAAGAAAGGGACAGAGAGAATATGATACAGATCAACGTATTTGGGGAGTCTTTTTGTTTTAGGCTGCAGTGGTACTGCGTTGGAAGGGTTCTGGAATTTCAGAACACAAAGTAGCAGTTTTAAATAATGAGAGAAGATTCCGCATGGAACGCTCATCTGGCTGTGGCAGCCTGTGACTGAATGAGAGAAAAGTGCCCTAGAAGCTATTCATTACGAATTCACTGGAAGCTCTCAAACGAGGCTGGCAGAAGCTGAAATTGAAGTGGTCTCTGACCTAATTTTCTTCTGCATGAAACATCTGCATCAAGGCTCTCTTTGATGTATTCCACTTGGCTCTGTCTACGGGATTGTATCACATGGCCTCCGTGTTGCCTCCTTATTGAAAGACATTTCCAGCCTGTGCAAGAAGGTAATGCAATGTTACTGTTACCCAAGCTAATCACTCAATGTGCTCCTAAAATAGAAACAATAGCAGTTCAGAGACAATGTTGTCTGCGGGCTGTTCTGCAGCCTGGGCTCCTGGTTTTCCAACTTAGATCTGTGGTATTCGCCTCATGTGATTCCAAAACAAAGGAGAGGGAGAAGACAGGCAATGCCATGCAAGATAACGTTGAAGGACCCGCAGCTTTACATGTGAGAAGCTCCATCTTTTTTGGTCCTTCAAACCATTGACTAGGATTTGGGGACCATTTAAAACCACGCAGAGCAGCCCTGAGAGACATCTGCCCTAAGAAAGGAAGGATCTCTTGATGTGGGTGTTGCATTTATTCTAAATTCAGATTGACACCCTCAAGTCAGAGAGAGAGAGAGAGAGAGAGAGAGAGAGAGAGATGGATGTGCGTTGAATGTCGAGTGTTTTGTGATTCTTCAGTGATCTATGAACTACCTTTAAAAATTGTCTTTCCCCTCTTAAGTTCTCCCAACCCAGGTAGGATGCAGGAGTGAATTTTAAAAGGCAATAATGATAATAATCTTTTTTTAAACAACTGTAATGAGCATCTTCTTTATCCTGGCAGAAGAGCTCTTGCCTTTCTCCATAAAGGTTTGCGGCACGGACTTCGTTAATGGTGTGCTGCTGTCCCCCACCATCCCGGCATTATGTCAGTAACGGTGGTGTCTTTGTGTCCCACCCCCTGGAGAAGAAACCTTTGAAATTCTAAATGACTGTGCTGCAGGTTTTAATGTCTGCTTCTAAGAAAGACTTGAGAAATGCTCACTTACCAAGCAAGATGCAGCACGCCTTTGAAAAGCCTTTCTGCCTGACTCCTCTGTCCCACGAATTTAGATGAATATACATTCTTGTAGATGCCCCCTAGTTCTCTTTATGCCAGAAAGAATTACAGATGTGATCAACAGCCTCCTTTAGCCCAAACATTGATCCCCCCTTCTGGTGTTTCTGAATCAAACACAGCAATACAATTAGAAGAATTTGGAGGCTAGGAGACAGGGGATGAGATGGTTCTGTGCTGGGGAGGGCACCGTGAGAAAGAGTCAGACATGTGAGTGCACATTGTCCTACCTTTTAAGGAAATCTCTGCAGAGAGCCCATTTGTGTTGGGGCCACAAGGATTTTTATTGACCCTTCAGATTTAAAGCAAGTTATCCTCCTCTACCAGGAAGGCTTCCCTCATTGCCCTGACTCTACTAAGGCTTTACAAGTGCTCAGCTTGCCAGAGCAACTGTGTTCTCCTCTAGCAAAGCACTTAGACCTCTGTATTGTCTGTCTTGTCTCCCGGGCTATGGTGTCTTGAGGGCAGGACCCGTGTCTTGTCTTTGTGGTCATGATGTCCGCCACAAGTAGGCTCACTGCAATTGGCCTGAGACTTTTCTGGTTTTAGCAAGAAGAGGCGGGTGTCCTGGGAATCCCCTTATCCCTGGGTAAACCACTAGGTACACAGTATGTGCTCAATGAGTGTGTGAAGTGCATCAGTCAGAACAATGTTCATCACCTTTGTTTTGTAAGTAGAAAACTCCAGGGTTCGTGTTGATCACCCACAGTACTGATTAGTATTCATCACCTACAGTATCCCTCTGCCAGAAGGTGAAAATGTCAACCCAGCCTAACTCTCCCAGTCGTCATGCCCACCTGACACGCAGCAGACCTGCCAAATCCTGCAGTCCCAGAGTCAGAGTTCCGGGCTGGGAAGAGGACCCGAGGCCGTCGGGGGCACAGTGTGGTTCTGTGCTCTGCTTTCCGCAAGGGTCTCATTAACGAGTAGGAGACATCGCTTACAGAGGCCCGAGTTGTCATAAGATGCGGAGAGAGAAAGAGGTGCGGAGAGCTATGGAGGTGTGGGGAGAGAAAGAGAGAGAGAAAATCTGAGGGGAATAAAGGAGGGACGAGGGAAAGTCCAAACTCCAAAAGGCTGGTGCTCAGCTTTCGTGGAGATCCAAGGATTATCGGGACCTGCAAGGCCCTGTATGATCTGGCCCAGCCTCCCTTTCTCATTTCATCCCCAATCACTGCTTCTTCATTTACCCCCATTCCAGCCAAAGAGGCCTCCGTGCTACTCCTCAAACACACACATGCAACCCTACTTGGAGGGTATCAGGTACTAAGTACTCCCCTCCTTGGAGGCTTCTTCCCCTAGAGATTCATGTGGCCTGCTTCATCGCCATTTATCATGGCCCTTGTGCAGAGATCTTACCTTACTACCAGTACACGTGAACACCTCTCTGCCTACCTCTGCTCATCCCCGACCCTGGTTTCATGCCCCTCACAGCCCTTACCACCTCCAGACGCGTGGTGTATTTGATGATGGTTTACCTAGAGCAGTCCTGTCTGAGAGAACTTCTGTGACAGTGGCGAGCTCTACATCTGTACTCTCCCGTGTGTTAGCCACCAGTCACAGGGGGCAACTGAGAGGCTTAAAATTCAAGTATTTGAGCACTTGAGATTTGCTAGTGAAATTGATGAGCTCAGTTTTAATTTTTTAAACCTGTATTCCTTTCATTTAAATTCAAATAGCCATATGTGGCGAGTGGCTACCAGTAAGGTTCCAGAAAAGTCCTTGAGAGCCGGAATTATTTTCTCTTTTGTTTCCTGTCATACCTGCCCATTCCCAGAGCAATCGGAGGCCTTTGATAAATCTTTTTAAAATAAATTGAAAATATGGACGTAAAACAGCCATCTCTGATCAGGGAACAACCTAACAAGCCAACCTAACAACCTAACAAGCTAATTCTCAATTTGAATTATCCCAGGTCATGATTCAAAATGATAACGTGTCTAAGAAGACCTGTCAGTGGCAGAAGTTATCAAAGGGGCTTTCCCTAGTCAAAATATGTTACCCCCTGTCCCCGAACCTCAGTTTCCTTATCTGTTAAATTGGGAGTATTTGGCTCTTGGTATTTAGGAGCTCTGTCACTGAATAGGTACTCGATACACTGAGTTCTCCAGTGACACAAAAAGCGTATGTGTAAGCATATGGCTATATGTAGAAAAGCACTTTGAAGAATGCTAATCTCTGATGCTCTTGCCAGTGATTACTATTTTAGAGGAGGGGGATGATTTATTTTCATTACGAAATGAGTCTCTGCCTCACAAAAAAAAAAAAAAAAAAAATCTACAACAGAATTCTCTTAAAATAGCTAACTCCTTGATGCTTTTTAAGTAAGAATAGATCCTTGAAAAACCCAGGGGCCATGCAATTTATTACACAAACCAAAGCAAGGTTCACCCGAATTTTCAAGAGTGCTTCAGGATGTTCCTTTGGCTTAGTTACTTTCTCATGACGTCTTCTTTTTCTAGAACTTTGCTCTAATTTAGTGGCAATCTTGGAAGGGTCTGACATTCATTCCTTCTCTTGGTTTCAGCAGGTTTTTATAAAATCCCAAATGTGCCAACCACTCTTCTTGACACTGGGAATATAGTTCTACAAAATGAAAAACTGAATAAGGTAATACATGTGAAGCTTTTAAAATAGTACCCGACATACTAAGCAACCAGTAGTAGTTGTTGCTATTGTTGTACAGAACTTGGAGTCCTGTAGGGGAGGGACACAAGAAACAACTGAACATATATATGACCAGAACTAGCTCCAATACAAAGTGCTATAGCAAATATGAAATAGGGGTAGCCTGTGACCTTAGGAACAGCACCTATAGAGTGGCCCAGTGTCCAGCCATTAAGTAGTAGGATCTCTGATCTCCATTACAGAGGTAATAAGATCTTGCTTCTGGAATATTGTTGAGTCGGCCCCAAGTGGCTTATGAAAAGTGTGGTCAGACCACTTAAAAACACAGAGAATTATTATTTCATCTTCTTGAATGATTTTTTTTTCCTACTGACCGATTAATATTGTTTAGTAAATGTCTGTAGATATGGCCAAATAACAGAGTGATAGGGTTTCTGGGGACGGGGGCTAATTCACATTAGGTAGTCAGCGACCGCTGCTGCTAGGAGGAGAGAGGATAGTCGATGAATGACAAGGAGGAATCAGATCCAAAGATCTAGGGGTACAGAGTGAATTCCAGTTAGTAGACATTGACTGAAAACTACTTGGGGCAAATCTTACCCTGGGGCAACGGAAAGACAAGAAGGAGGAGGATAAGACAAGCGTCTCCCTTTAGGGACTTTATAGTTTGTAGGGGAGTTGAAATGTAGCCACTAAAGCTGAGAAAGGTGAGGGCTATTGGAGAAAATCTGAAAGCACTGAGTTGGAATGAAGAAAGGATCTCACTCCATCTCACTTGGCTGCCTCCCCTTTTTCATCTTGCTTCCCCTTCTCCCTTCCCCCTCCAACACCACCAGCATTCACCCGAGCTTCCCCCGAGGACAATAGAGAAGAGCCCTTGATGAGGCTGGGGGGATTCTCCTGTCTGCCTCCCAGCCCACATTTACCTCGCTTTGACTCTGCTCGATGGAAAATAAATCACAGCCACTCCATTCCCAGTCCCTGTCCCCAGGGAGCTGAGCCCTCACCTCCTCCCTGGAGCCTGCCTGTGACATGGGGTTGTCAGGTACAAAGAGAAAAACCTTCAGAGACCCACACCCCATTTGGAGAGTGAGGAGGGTCAATGGGAATAATTGCCAGCCGCTGAATGTGAGCGGCTGTAGAGGGATTGGAAGGAAAAGGTTTCAGGAAGGAAAGAAAGAAAAGGAGGGAAAAAAGCCCTGGCCCCCTCCACTCCCCCCTCTCCCCGAACCTCCATAGTCTGCGCACAGCGAACTGCATGGTGGTCTGGGTCCTTGTAGAACATTTGTGTGCTGGACAATAGCACAGCCCGGCTTCAGATCCTCAGCTGCTGTTTTCTGGTTAGCTCTCCCTTTATGTGACTGCACAATGCGAGCCTTCAGTCACAGTGACTCTTGAGGAATACATCTGGTTTTTTCTTTCAGACGCTCTGAAAAGGTCAGCCTGTTCGTTTCTTAGACGCGAGACACCACATATTTTTTTCTCCCCCTGCACTGGAAAGACAGACCTACACCTTTTCTTGCCTCCTGGTACATAATTAGACATGGTGCGGCTCTAGAAGCCAGCCAGCCAGCCAGCCCATCCTCTGCACTCTCTCCAAGAGATACACAGCCCAGCCTCTGTGCTGCCCACCTCCTGGTCTGCTCCCAAGCTCTGAAGGGTCCTCTGAAGGGGTTCTCTGCTTGCTGTTTTGCTAATTATGACAGGGATCCCCGCCCCCCACTCACTCACTTTGCTCCCCCAATGTAGTCTATGACCGATGCTGTCTCCAGCAGAGGGAAGGTTGGAGAATTTCTGGGGGAAAAAAACAACAACAACATTTTAATCATTTTCACTCCAGTGATGGTAGAGATCCTTCATGCGCATTGTAACATAATAATAAATGTGCCCATGAGGAAAGAAGGATCAGCAGCTGGTGTCTGACAAATTATCTCATTCCAGACAGGCAAACAGTCCACCGTGGGGAGAGACTGGGGCCTGAAGAAGCGATTTGGCCCTCAACTGGGGTTTCACCTCTCAGCCGATGGAGGTCCAAGTGGTCCACTGTGCGGGGGCCCGGGGGAGGTTTCTCTGGCGTTTCTACTCTCCTGTCACCTTCAAGAGCTCCTGACAGCCATGGAAAAGAGATTACTTTCTGGGGTCAGCCAACCCATCTCTCACGCCTCCTCCACGGTGTTCTCATTCTGACCACAAGAAGCCATTAGAGTCCACCCCTGCCATGAGCCACGTTCTTCTGGGTCGTGTCCATGCTGTTTCCTCCTTGTTGTGGTGCCCCAGCCCCACCGCACAACTCCTGCCTTGCGTTCAAAACCCATCTAGGCTCCTTCTCTAACTCTGCCAGAGTATTAGTTGCTCTCTCTTCAGAAAGCACC
This sequence comes from Mustela nivalis, assembly GCF_964662115.1. Classification (NCBI taxonomy): domain Eukaryota; kingdom Metazoa; phylum Chordata; class Mammalia; order Carnivora; family Mustelidae; genus Mustela; species Mustela nivalis. The sequence continues at coordinate 68,478,386 of NC_139032.1, forward strand.
TTCTTCCAGTAATTTTATCACACTATAGTGAGGTTATTTGTTTTCTTTGCATTTTTGACAGCGGCTACCATGTGTTTTTAATGAACTGTGACTGTAAGGTATGGTTCTTCGTGCTTTTCTTCTATAGCTTGTTTAATCCTCCTGACCCTAAGAGGGAGGATTCTCCCCTTTTTACAAAGAGGAAATGGAAGATTTATTTACTTTGCATCCTTAGCCCCAGCATGATCCCCACCACGGGTAGTGGAGCAGGAGAGCCCAGCCTCACCTCTGCTCCTGTCTCCCGGGGGCTCGTGCACCTCTTGGGGCCCATTGTCACATGACACGATATGGCCTATACTGCCTCGGTGGGTTGTCATGCAGTTCCAAAGGAATACACGTCGCCTATGTTGTTCTTATTATAGATCCTGAATGGGAGTTTGTTTCTGGTGATTTCAGTGCTAGTTTCCTTCCAGAGTGGACACTGCCCGAGGGCCAGGATGCTGCCTGCCTTATTCACATCTCTATTCCCAGGAACTAGAATGGTACTTATCACCCATGAGGAGCACACTTTTTAATGAATGCAGGAGGAATGAACTGAACAATACCATGATAGGATAACTTGCTCTGTGTTTCACCTGGGTCATGATGGCAGCCAACATCCTGGGAAGTGAGGCTCCGGGACAAGACAGAGTCTACTGAGAACTGGGAACCTTTAGGCAATTATTCCTTGGTTTGCTAACTTGGATGGAACTGTCCAAAACCCTCTTAAGCGTTTTTCCCCTGCTCAAAGAGTTACATCCCTTCCTGGTGGTATGATTGGCCACATTGAGATGGTACTGTTGACTTCCTCTCTTCAGCATGGGAGAAAATTGAGGTTGCTCAAAGCTATCTCTTAACATAATTTTTTAGAAGGATGTTTAAGAAGCAGCCATTTAGCAACTGTGATTCACACCCCTGTGATGGGCTGGGCAGTTACAGACACAGAGAAAGTGATGCCACGTGTGAGGATGGCGGTCACAGTTGGGGTATCACTCAGTCCCCACGTGAGGACAATACCACCATCCCCCTTTTAAAGATGATGGAAACTAAGTCTCAGACTGATTATATAACCTGCCAAGGACATTATGGCTTTTAAGGAACAGACTGGAAACTCGACTGACCATTAGAAACTTCGAACGCTAAGGTCAGAACATGATACTAATTCTTAAACTATCAAATGGAAAAGTTTGGGAAGCTTGGCAATCTCTGTTTATGAGAGTAATGAGGAAGCTGTATATTTGGTATCTGCACCCTTGGAAAACAGGACAAAGAAGAGAAACAATAAGCTGCAGGTGTCCTTAACAAAACATGAGGCTGCTGATAAGCCTCAAGCAGGCAGCTTCAATACACATGCTTGGGGCAAGTGTTCAGAGATGGAACTCGCCTCTACCTTGAGTCTTGCTCCCCTGACACCTGGAAGTGGAAGACACCTCTTCCTTGACTGGGGCTGTCTCTAATGAGAATCCAGGACTTCAGCCTGGATTGTGTCTTCCACTTTGGGATTCAAATTTGGCTTTTGTTTTCATTCCATAGCACCAGCCACCCTTCTGTGTATGTTGATGCTAGATGTATAAAAAACTCCCGGTCATCCATTATTTGTGGGATTTAGAAATAGCCACATCTCCTTTTCTTGGGTTGCATTTTGGAGCCAAGGAAGACCAAAGACAAAGAAAAAAAATGGTTTCTGGTATTAGATTTCTCGATTGGTTTAAAAACCAATGTTACATTTTTAGCAGGAAAGCCAAAGGGACCCACCTGGCTCCACAGACAGTCACTGAGCCGTCGTGGCTCCAGGACATAGAAGGAGCAGTTGAGATCTTCATTAACTCTCCTCTGTGGGAGTAACCCACGCCCTCGTGGTTACGCTGACAGCTTGATTGTGCGTCTCCCTTTGGAACATGGGGTTTGCAAAGACCTTATTGAAGTCGGGACTCTGTTTTTCCACTGTTTTGAAAAACTGGAATTTAAGGGAACGGGAATGTTAACGGGACTCGAAGCATCACCTGCTAAGGTGAGCTCAGTTGAAGTCACATTCCAGACACTCTGGTCACCGGAATCTTGTCCCAGGTAATTCCGAGTTGAGATGGAGAGTTGCCAAGAGACCTCAAGGGGTTCCTGAAAATGGACTTTGACAAAGCTTGCCGGAAGATTCAGTGAGCATTACCAAACACACATACTGTGCAAGACCACCATAGTTTATCATTAAGTGTAACCTGCAGTAAGCAAATAGATGCAGTGTTTTACGTAATAATCTGTAGGTAACAATAGGTTCCTCCTAAGAACTTCCAATTCTTCTTCACTAAAATAAAAAAACAACTCGAGGGAAATATGGCAAAAATAAGTCTTTAGCTGATCTGGCCTGGATTCCTCCTCTTGAGCTGCCCTAATTCCACTGGGCTCCATGCACGACCTTCTCCCATTAGTTGTTTCTGTTACCATGGGCTGCTAACACTGGCTTATTTCCTGTAGCTCTACTCACAGTTGTTCCAAGTTCACTGGGGGTACCGAGATTTAATCAACAACAATCTTGAGATAATGTTCTACCTCACATATCCCCCAGTATTGCCTTGACTGGGCATATTGATTATTATTCTGGAGAGGATTTCTCTTTCTATTTGCTTTTAATTGCAACTCTGGAATTCTAATCCAGTACTGTCCTGGATAGCGATATAATGAGAACTACAATATGAACGGCATAATGTAACGTCAAGTTTTCCTGTAGCCACATTAAAAAGAGCAAAATAAAGAGAAATTAGTGAAATTAATTTTGTATTTACATACATATATATAAAAACATCAAGCATACTATCTCAGCACATTATCAATTTTTAAAAATCATTAGAGATCTTTTACATTTTTTTTTTCTGTCACACTCTTTCCAAAATCTGGTGTGTATGTATTTTGCCTTTATGGCACATCTGAATCAAGTGTAGTCCTACTCCATGTGCTCAAAAGCCACATGTGGCTAGTGGCTACCATATTGGATAGCACAGCACAAATCCACTCTTGGGGCTTTGTGTTCTGATGAAGTGGACATGGTAACAGAGATTTTTCATCCTGTTACCCTGTTGGTGGGATGTATAACTCTCTGATTCAGAACAACCTGGAAACAACTTCCTGCCCCCCCCCCCCGCCAATCAAGGAGTTGTGCTATGACAATTCCAGTGCACCAAACTCCACAGCCTTGTCCACGTCAACCACCTGGTGCTGTCATTGTCTAGTCACTGCCTGTGCAATTGCCCTGTGGAGCACAGTAACACAAAAAGCACTTCTGTTCCACAGCTTTCCTTTAGTAATGCCTTATTGTAGTTGCTGTCATTGGGTGTTTTTACCTAGGTAGCATGAGAAGGAGAAGATAAAATTCTTTTACTTTAGTGTTTCACTTGCTTCTTTTCTTTTCCTTCTCCTTTGTTTCCTGTTCGTTGGAGATATTGTCAACTTGCCGCTTCCATGCTTGACGAAGTTTCCTGTGGCCTCCTCTTCCTGGAGACCCTCACTTGCAGAATGTTCAGTAGGTCCTCTCAGAACTCCATTCCAACTCTACTCAAGCTGCTTTGTGCCTACAAGGACAGTAGGAGAGGAGGACAGGCAAGGACTCAGGCCTGAAGGCAGTGCGCATGAGGAGTGACAGAAAGTAGAATACAGGGGAAGAATAGGGTAGAATAGCAGAAGAGAAAGAAGTGAGAGCCAGGAAGCTGCCTAGTGTGTGGATAGCATAGAAAATGGCTGGAGATTACAGGGGGGATGGTATTCTAAGCTGGTAGGACAATCAAAATATACGAATTGTAAAGGTTAAGTGAAATGTTTATTTTATTCCTTTCTCCTCAGTCAGCCTGACTGAATACGATTAACAGGAACACTGCACTAGCTGCATACTAAAATTAGATGTTAGTTCGGCTTCTCACTCACCGCATTAATGCACAGACACCTCTTACACATAAATGCCTTTCTCACCAAGCTCAGTCACCTTAGACATCCTGCCCAAAAGTTGTATGTTAGAAAGGAGACATGCAGCTTTTGTTTGGGAGCTCACCTGTGAAGTTAGCACCTGGTGGTGCTGTGGAAAACATGCCCATTTAGAGCTGTCAGACCTGAGGTTGAGTCCTGGTTCCACACCATCTTGGTGATGCATCGTCGGGCAAATCCATCTACCTCACTGTTTCCTTGCCCACCAAGAGGACAGGAACATCTCTTTCTTACCTACCTTATGGGGATTTGGGAGAAAATAAATAAGACAATAAATGGGGAAGCACTTACAATGTCTACAATTTTACACACAAAGATAAAAGTAATTATGTCTATGTTGGTCATATGTCTAAATATTTGACAAGGTGCTCCCAGTTTATAGAGAAGGAGAACAAGGCCCAGACAAGGAATAGCCACTCACCAATATCTCCCAGAGACCAGTGATAGAAGATGAAAACCTATTCTACCACTTTCCAGCCGCAGCCTGTGTCTAAACCATGCTGTCTTTCTGGAAAAGGCATTCTTCACCCAACCCGCACTCCAACAGAATGCCCATTCAACCATCAAGAGAGAAAAAAACAAAAGTGTTCTAATCTGGCTTTAAGCAACTCTGAAAGATTGATGTCAAAATGATTTTTCCCAAAATTTCTCTTTCTTCCCCATCACCTATGTCTATTACTTTATTATTACTTGTAAAAGCTGAGATACTGGGAATTTTTACTTTAAATGACTAAAACATGTATCTTTGGGTTTTTTTTTCCTGTATTAAGTACAGTTATAGCAAGAACATACAGATTTTTTTAAAAACTTTTTTTTTATTCCAGTATAATGAACATACAGTGTTATATTAGTTTCAGTTTACAATCTAGTGATTCAGCAATTCTCTTCATGACTCAGTGATCATCACAGTAAGTGTACTTTTTTTTTTTTTTAGATTTTATTTATTTATTGACAGAGAGAGATCACAAGTAGGCAGAGAGTCAGAGAGGGGGCTGCAGGTTCCCCGCCGAGCAGAGAGTCTGATGCTGGGCTCAATCTCAGGACCCTGAGATCATGACCTTAGCTGAAGGCAGAGGCTTAACCCACTGAGCCACCCAGGTGCCCCAGTAAGTGTACTTTTAATCACCTTCCCCTACTTCACCCATCCCCTCACCCACCAGATTTTTCACTTGTAAATATTTCCACAAATACTCTTAATTAATTGATTTTTTCAGTGAAATATTCACAGAATGAAAGAATTCATTTTCATTTCTCAATTGTGACTTACATATACAAAGCCAAGGATCAAGTTAATATGCACATTCACTGTGCTTAAAAATGTGTTCTTCGGGACGCCTGGGTGGCTCAGTTGGTTAAGCAGCTGCCTTCGGCTCAGGTCATGATCCCAGCATCCTGGGATCGAGTCCCACATCGGGCTCCTTGCTCCGCAGGGAGCCTGCTTCTCCCTCTGACTCTTCCTTCCACTCTGTCTGCCTGTGCTCGCTCTCATTCACTCTCTCTCTGACAAATAAATAAATAAAATCTTTAAAAAAAAAAAATGTGTTCTTCAACTCCACTTGGTGACATGCAGTAATGACATCATTGCTAAGTTACTGAGCTGATTCAAACCCCAGCTCCAAGACTTTGGGCATACTACATTCCCCCATGAACCTTGATTTCATCACCAGTAAAGTGGAAATAATCCCATCTGTGTCGCTCTTGAAATACATAAAATAAATAACTTTTGTGTAAGAGCTTTAAGAAATTCAAAGTCTTACAGAAAATAATTTTTTTTCCATTATACTTCTTTCAAACTATTGTTCTATTAGGCAAGGATATACAGCCTTATACTACTGTACCTCAAAGGTCAATCTTCCATTGTTGATCATCGATAAGGAAGGAAAAGGTCTGTGACATTAAAGAGGATAGGAATCTAAAAGGAAGGGTGGAAAAGTCATATGAAGAAATGTGGCCTCTAAATCTCAGAGGTACCTGGGGATTATCAAGGGGATTATCATCATTTCTCAGCTAAGGAAACAGGGCAGGTGATGTGGGCAAGGAGGGCCTTGCTTCCACAGTGCAAGAATGAAGACCAAACCAAAGCCAGAGAATGTGCTGCCTATTCTGCTTCTAGATGTGCCATTCCACAGTGATGCCTTATTGAAGAGGATCAAATATCACATCCTCTGGATGATGAAAGGCCACCTGTGGATGCTACAGACTCAGAGAGGTCACTCAAGGACTCTCCAAGATGGAAGGTCTACAATGGACTCTGTGATCAGACCTGCCATGTCACCTCTCCCCTCCCAAATTCCCATCAACTGTCAACTGTCCTCTTTATCTAACCCTAGTGATGGGATACGCAATGCCCATCTATGCCATGCTGACCTAATTTTCAAGCATAGACTCTTTTTTTGAGTAGGATGCCAGGTTAGAGCCATTAGTCAGCATTGTCACAAACACAAGCAAGTCATTACCGAGTAGGTCATCTCACCAAAGTTGTATTAAGAGGCTTAGAAGAAAAGTACCAGGTACCATGAGTGAGTGAAACAGGAGACTGAACACAGGCCAGTGGTCAGGACAGAGTTCCCTGAGGCCGTGGTGACAGACTGAGGAGTGAGATGAATGTGAGGAGGAGGGTCCCAGACCAAGGAAATAGCTCCTGTTAAAGTTCTGAAGAAAAAGGGCCAAGGGAGCTCTGGGAAAGAAAAGGCCACCGCGGGGGAGCAAAGTGTGGAAGGGCGAGGTGGGAAAGAGGTCAGGAAGCCACCCCACATGCGATGCAATAGCTTGTTCCTTGGTCATTTGAGTTTATCTATAACTGCCTTGAAGTGTGGTGCCCAACTAGAGCTCAAGGGTTATAGACTTTGATTCTCTACCAGACTGCATGGGTATGGATTCAGGCGCTACAGATTACTAGCTGTGGGATGTTAGAGGAGTCATGTATTATTCTGTGAATCCTCATCTATAACTGGAAATAAGAGTAATGCTCACTCGGAGTGTTGTGAAGATTAAAAGACTTGATATAACTGAAGCATCTGGAACAGTGTCTGGCACATCTTACGTGCTCTATGAAACCTGGTTGTTACTATGATGGTCCAAGCTGGCAATGTGACTCCTAGTTTCCTTCTACTGTTTGCTTCTGTTGTGTCAGTCAAGGAGCAGATTGGGTAGGGAGAGTTTCAACTGCAGTGCCCATCTGGCAGAGTCTTAGAGAATTCACTGAGAAGCTCCAGAGCAAAGATTTCGTGTTCAAGGACCCCACCAATGTAGAAGTGGTCAGACCCTAGTATAGATAACTGTGCTTGGTAACCAGCCAGGAAAGAGTGCTCAGGAAGAGAGCAGCCTGAGCTCCAACATTGTCTACTCCAGCTAACTGACGGGTTCTTCTCTTTCATCTTTTCTCCACCCCCAGATTTATTGAGATATTATTGACCTACAACATATGTAAGTTTAAGGTTTACAGTGTGATGATTAGATACATGTATTATTGCAAGATGATGACCGCAGTAAGATGGATGAACACCTCCAATCTCTCACATAATTACTCTTTGTGTGTGTGGGATGTGTGTGTGCTGATAATATCTAAGAACTACTCTCTTAACACTTTTCAAGTATATAATACATTACTGTTAATTATAATCACTATTCTGTGCATTCGATCTCCAGATAATATTTATCTTTAAGAGCGTCCGAGGAGTGCACATATGGCTGCTACAGTTTCTGTCTCAATGAATAGGTCCCCCTGCTCACTGACTCTCCTTTGCATCTTCCAGACATTCAATTGCATTCCTCTGCTGACCCCTGGTCCTCCTGGTCTGTTTGCCTGATCTGACCTCCTCCCTGGGCTCCTAACTTCATTGTTTCCATGGATGTCACTTCAGCTTAACCCTTTCTACCCTCAGGTGCACATGCTGCCTTTGGTTTTCTTGCTGTGGGAACCTAAGAGCCCTGTCTTTCTGACACTTGGCAGCCTTTTGGGGATCTGAAAATAATGATCTTGTGAAAATGGGTTAGCAAAGGGGCACCAACATCAAATAGAATGAGTTTTGAAAGCTAGTTCAACTGTTTATTAATTATTCAAATTACCAAACCTCACTCAATCTTAATTTCTCTATCTGCAAAATGGAACTAATGACTAGCTTTCAGGATTATGGTATGTATGTATGTGACAGTTTCCAACACAGTGGCTACCATCTCACAGAATACTCAGTAAAAATTATTTTCTTTTCTTCCTTTTTTTGGCATTTTGTCTTCTCAGAATTAATGACTTCTAGCTTCCTTCTGGTTTCCAGGTGTTCTTCTTATGCTACCATACTCATTTTTAAAAGTTCTAGTCTATCTATAATAACCTTAAAGTGGTATTTGCAAAATAGAATGAAATGCCTACTCCACACTGAAGAGGTATGACCACCATGAAACAGATGATGTTTTTCCACTAAGACCCAGCTTCAGTGATGGCCGATTAAACCAAAGACAATATTGACAATATTCAGGCTCCTTAACATGGCCTTTGGCATGCAGTTCCTTCTGCCAGGAACTCTTTTCCTCTCATAAACCTCGTGGTTCTGCCCTTTGGCTCTCAGTCTTTCTTCAAGGGAGGCCATGCCTACCCCCTAATTTGAATTAGCTCTCCATGATAGTCTTTCCCTTAATTCTATTCTTTTCCCTTATAGAATTTATTACAGTTTATAATTTTCGGCCTATTTCTATGGCTACAATTGTTGAATGTCTGTTTTCCCTGTAGACATTAAACTTCAAAAGGCAGGAACTGTATCAAATCTGGAGCATCCAGCATAGACTGTTGATAATACCATAAAATGAATATATGATTCGCCTTCCTCCATGCACACCAAGATGTCACTACTCTTTTTTGGCAAGTCATCTCACTGTTGATTTATATTCAACTTCCTGTTCACCAAAGATCCTAAGACTTTTAGACACCTCTTGCAGTTAAGTTATCATGATCTACGTAGCTCTACATGTGCATGCATGTGCTCATGTTTGCATGTTTAACATGAGCAAAGGCACATATTTGGGTAAATAATAACTGAAAGGGATATGGTGTACGTGTGTTTGTGTGTGTGCAAGCCTGTGTGTAAGGTGTCGCAGATAGGGTCATGTGGGTCAAAACGTGGAATACTTACAGCTGTGCAAAGCAATGGATAATATTTCATATGCAAAGGAAGAGTGAGGGGACAATACTTTTATTCATAATCTAAGAAGTGAGGTCACGAGCAGGAAACCAGAGCCAGTGCATGGAGATCAAGAGGAAAACCCCAAAGCCACAATGGGGCGTGAGCCCTGGGAGCCAAGAGGTTTAAAAACTCAGAGACAGAAATGAGGCCTTAGAGTCAGGTTTGATCTTGTGAACAATGGGGAGTCATTGAAGATATTAGAGAATGACACTCATAGCTATGATGGAGAGAGATGGTACTGAGAGTGTACCCAGAGTAAATGCAGAAAGAAGAGGCTGAGTCCAAGAGACAACTTGGCATTTATAGCCACAGACTATGCTGGAGAAGGATGATAATTTTTGAGAGAAATGTTGAGTTCGTTATGGAACAAACTATACAAAACTCAAATGTGAATGAGCTGTCTCCCGAAATCCTGAATTCAAAGGATTGCTAGATAGAGATGGAGGAGAAACCAGAGAGGAAAGAGAACAAAGGGCCAAGAGGGGAGATAATGTCAAAAGGCAACACTGGTTGACCTCCTCAGTATTACGGAGAAGATGATGCACATTGATGGGAGCCCAGAAGACATCATGTAAGTGGTCCCTGGTGATCTTGGGTACAGCAGTTGTAGAGAAGGTGGATGTGCCAGAACCATGTGGTGGGTGGATGAGGCATAAGTGAGAGGGAACGATATAAAAGCAGACAGATGATATGAAACATGATGTAAACCATGGCTGGGTTTTCTCTGACCATATTTGTTTAACCTTCTCTGGTCTGTTTCACACTTTCCAACAGTTTCAATACATCCTCAGTTTTCTCTACAGTGCTTTTTCCTATTGCCCTTTGTTACACATTTTATTTTCTATCTTTTTTTGTTACAGCCCTCTTTATTCCTGGACTCTCTCCCACGTGGGCTTTTCTGTAGATTTACAGTCAGAACTACCTGTTTGAGAACCGTGTCCCCTTCTCTTGACACTTTCCTGACTCAAAGAGGCATGTTGTGAAATCATGGCTAGTATTCCTTTCAAATCAGCCACACACACAAAACCTTCCCACTTCCAGAAGGCTGGTTCCAGTGCTCATGGGAATATCTGTTACATAGAATAGGCGGGGTCTTGCCATGTGGCCTTGACGGTTAATCTTCAGACAAGAGTACAGAAAGATAATCAATTAACGAAGCCTATCATGCTAAATAAACATGTAAAATAGCATTAGATTTGTGAACTACATGGATGTAGTACAGAATGTATGGATGTTAGGTCATCTGAGTCTGGGAATGCCCGTCTTGTTCAACTATGGATGCTGAAGGCTGTGTCCTTAGTGTCTCTGAAATGTATACTGCTTCCAGATTTGCACATACACACACAAAAAAGTCCAGGCATTCTTTCTGATCAGAAACATCAGTCTGTACACTGCTATCAGATTTCTCTAAGGGTTTGTGGTTGCCAACCTGTAGTGTATAGCCCACACTTAGTATTAGAAAAGGATGGAAAAAAAACAATGGGACCCCCACACACACTCACATAAGGTTGCCATATTTTTCCTTTATTATTTTTGGCTTAATTATTCTTCCTCCAGTCTCACAGCAACACACAATTATCAGGGTCATCTGGATGCCTCGGATCCTCTTATTCCCTGGTCTAGAGACTTTCTCTCAAGTCTCTGTTGGTAGATTTCTTGTGTTGATCAAGAAAAAAAATGAATTTTTGACAGGGGTGCAAAGACCATTCAATGAGGAGTGGTCTTTTCAACAAGTGATGTTAAGAAAATTGGATATCCACAGACAACAAAATGAAGTTGGGCCTCTACCTCATGCCATCTACAAAAATTAACTCAAAATAGACCAAAGACCTAAATATAGAGGCCACAGCTATAAATCTCTCAGGAGACAGCATAAGGATAAATTGTAGTGACCTTGGGTTAGACAAAGCCTTTTTTTAGATATGCCACCAAAAGCACAATGACTAAAGAAAAAAAATAGGAAAAGTGGACTTTATTGAAAGTAAAAACATATGTGCATCAAAAGACATCAAGAAAATGAAAACACAGTGGAAAAAGTGTTTGCAAATGATATATCTGAGAAAGGATATCTATCTGGAATAATAAAGAACTCTTACAACTCAATAATAGAGTGACAGCCCAATTAATAATGGGCAAAGTGCATTTCTCCAAAGAAATACAAAATCTCTCCAAATAAATGTGCAAATGACCAATAAATTCATTAAAGATTACTCAGCATGCTTAGTCATTAGGGAATTGCAATTCAAAACCACAATGAGATACCACTTCATACCAACTAGGGTGACTGTAATCTAAATGAAGACAAGAACAAATGTTGACCAGTATGAAGAGAAATTAGAACCCACATATATTGCTACTGGAAGTGAAAAATGGTGTAGCTACTTCGGAAAACCATATGACAGTTCCTTGAAACGTTAAACATAGTTACCCTATGACCGAATAATTCCATTTTTATGTATATAATGAAGAGAAATAAAAACATATGTCCACACAAAATCTTGTACACAAAAGATTATAGAAGCATTATTCATAATACTCCAAAAGTGGAAGCTAGCCGAATATCCATCAGCTAATGAACGAATAACCAAAATGTGGTAGATTCATATAATAGAATATTACTCATCCATACCAAGGATACATGATGCAACGTGCATGAACCTTTAAAACATTATGCTTGGGGTGATTGGGAGGTTCAGTTGGTTAAGTGTCTGACATCAGCTGGGGTCATGATCTCAGGGACCTGGGATGGAGCCCTGCATCAGGCTTCCCACTCAGTGGAGAGTCTGCTTGTCCCTCTCCCTCCCCCTGCTTGTGCTTGCTCTCTCTCTCTCAAATAAATAATCTTTTAAAAAACTAAAGAAATGAGACCTTTTGATAAGTGGAAAAAGGCAGACACAAAAGGCCACATATTGTATAATTCGATGTATATGAAATGTCTGGACTAGGCAAAGGCCTAGAGACAAAGTTTCTAGTGGTTGCCCAGGATTGTGGGAGGAGGGGGACAGAATGAGGCGTTTGCAGGTGACGGGACACTGTGGCTGAGAGGTGTGGGGTTTCTTTTGTAGTTATGGATTATGAAGGTGGGGTGATGGTTGCACATATTAAGAACATACTAAAAATCATATTATGAACATGAACATATTAAAAATCACCAAATTGTATACTTTAAATGGTGAATTTTATGATACTTTACTATCTCGATTTAAAATGTAAAGGAGGAGAAAGAGAGAGAAGGAAAAGTAAAATAATAAATGTTAAGAATAGATAATGATTTCCAAGAATGGAGAGAAGTGACGAGAAGGTAAGCAGGCCAGCTTCATGATAAAGATCAGGCATCTCTTCAAGCCATCACCTGATGGCCATCTTAAACTGTACTCACCAGTTACAGGGGCTCCAGGCTGCTCAGTCAGTTAAACCTCTGACTCCAAATTGTGGCTCAGGTCCTGGAATCAAGCCCCGCATGAGGCTCCACACTCAGTGGGGAGTCTGCTTGAAAAGTCTCTCTCCCCCCCCCACCCCTCCCTCTGCTCACACACTCTCTCTCTCAAATAAGTAAATAAATAAATAGATAGATAGATCTTGGAAAAAATATTATTTTAATCTGAAAAGAGTTTTAAAGATTATTATAATAATAACAGAATGATAACAACTGATTTTGGTATAGTACAAAAGAAAACTCTCTTCAGCTGGGATGACCCCTCTCTCTTCTGAACTTTTCTAACTTGAATTTCACCTCTCTTTAGGGCTTTGATTGTGCCCTATATCCTATTAGTCATGTTCAGGTCTGGATTATCTCACTATAGATTATATATATCCTTCAGGGAACAATCAGCTCTGCATCCCAGGACCTAGCACAGGGCCTGCCAGCAGTATCCTGGGCTCAGCTGATGTTTATTGGTGAAAAATCAATGATCCCCCAATTGCATATGAAACTGGACAGAGGACACATTCAAGGAATTTTTTTTTAATGCAATGTAAAGGGGTGCCTGGTTAAGGTCAGTTGGTTAAGCCTCTGCCTTTGGCTCAGGTCATGATCCCATAGTCCTGAGATCGAGTCCTGCATCAGGCTCCCTGCTCAGTGGTGAGCCTCCTTCTCCCTCTCCCTCTGCCTGCCGCTCTGCCTATTTGTGTGTGTTCTTTCTGTGTCAAATAAATAATTAAATAACATCTTTTAAAAAATAAATAAAAAGCCATGTAAGAATGTTACTGATCTCAGAGGAAAAGGGAATTTGTAGCCTATGCCAACATTGGACTTCCCCAAGTAAACCTTGCTTTCCCCAGTGGCACAGCTCCAACCCTGTCCTGGGCTGAAGCAGCTTCTGTGTCTGTTTTTGAACATCGATATAGCACGATGTACAGCTGGAACACTGTCCCCCTTACGATACTATGTAGGTTTTGGAAAATCCGGAAAGCCCGACTGGGCTTACTGTTTAACTATCGGGAAACAGTTTCCTGCATCTATAAATGTTCTTTGAAATATAGATAAACCCAGAATTCAGAATATAGATCTGTAGTTTGCTTTCTGGATCTCCTGTGGCATCCTCAAGAGTACTTCTTCCGAGGCCACTATAAACTGCAGTACAAGGGCTCTTGGTGGCTCCTGCAGAGCGGGCCCATTCAAAGGAATCCTGTGGGCAGTGAGTTGCTTAAGGGGAAAGCAAAGCTTTGAACAGGATTTTAAAGGCCCCAGAAATCTGGGAAGACCATCAGCTTCTGTTGTCTGTGTTCATAGACCTTGGTTCCACTTGCTTTCTCATCCCATAGCAGGTGGGAAATATTTTCAGAAATTTTGTTTCAATACAAGAATTTTATTTAGGGGTTGGTATTGGGGAGGGGAATTCAGAATTTTGTAAAAGAATTAAAACACATTCAGTATACTTTTAGATGTCTTTAGAAATCCAACATCTATTAGGTTACAGAAAAAGTATGGCTTTTCCAGGATTTTGTTGGCTCATAACTTATCACATTTGATATTTTTTAATTTTGCAACAACTTTTTACACTATAAAGTGCTTTTACAGCCTGCCCTCACCTATTGCTCAAAGGTGACTATGAACTTCATTTGAGATGAAGAAATTGAGGTTGAGGGTGGTGTAGTGTCCTCCTGAGAAATAGTATGTTAGAGCAGAGCTGGGACCCCAAACAAAATAGTCAGGCTCTGGATTTTATCCCATTATATTTAGACATATGACAATCAGACCCCAGAAGGAGACAAACGTAATGATTTAAGGGCATATTTTCCACAATTAATATTGATGGGAAAAAATTAGCCCCAAGATATGGAGAGGATATACACTGTGGGTCCATAATCACATCCCCCTTCTGATCACAATGCAGATGCTACATTTGCGTCCTGATTTACAGGAGATAGGAACTCCCAGCTCTTAGGTCTGGGATTCAGGCAAACATTCTACCAGGACAAAGGTTCACTGCTGTACATGCTGGCATAAAACAGAAATGCTATAGCATTCCTGTATGCAAACAACTTGGCAAAACAGTGTAGTGTTTCAAAAGCCATGTACTGAATGGAGACAAGATCTCAGTACAAGCTGTGGGAGCAGGGTGAATTTATGAAGCAGAAAGTATGGGCTGAGGAAGAGATCAGCCCAGTAACAGTTTACTGGCCTGGCTGTTCTCTTAAGAGGCACTAATGGTAGTGGACTGGTGCAATGGAAGTAAACCCAGCTTCATTTAAAGCAGTAGCATGAAATTGGTTGCAATAAAATTATGCATTAAGTGTGCATTATGTTTAATAAGACTGGATTGCACTTCCCATGTTTACTCTGTGACTATTGAGGCTGATCCAATTTTCTAAAGTTCTCCAATTGGTTCACGATCGAGTTTCCGGCCAGAAGGTCAAATTTCCCTTGCTGTTATTATATGTCTCTATTACTTTACTATGGCATTTACACTTTATATTCATTACTTTTTTTTTTCTATCTCTTGAACCTTCCCCATTCCAAAATGTTCCCTGTAGATGGCCCGTGTGACACAAATTAGAACAACCTTGATAGCTGTCAGCTGGAGACTATCTGAGAACAAAAGGACATTATTGCAAACCAGCACTGGAGGTAATCTCTTGTGCTTTCTCTGAAGGCTTCTTAATGGCCTTTGAGAAATAACACAATTCAGATCTGCAACCAGGAGACAAAAGAGTGGAGGTTGGACAGCATGGGAAACATGTGACTTGGTCTTTAGATCCTACTGTCCTGGGGTTAGGAGTAATTATCATTAGAAAGCAGAGATATCTATTTTCATTTCACCATGTATGTATTTATTAATTCATCTATTAGCAAACACTCATTGGGGACCTACTATGTGCCACTTATTGTGAATGTGATGGGAATACACCAATTAATAAGACTTGATCCTGCTATGATTTTCTAATCTAATGGGGGTGGGATATAGGGAGATTGATCATAAAAACATAATTTCACTGAGATAAGTAAAATGTTAGAAGAAAGAAGACAATAAGGAAGGTAATTAGTTTTTTTAGTGAGGAAGATGGACTTTATAGAAAAGGTGAAATAATTTCTTCAAAGGGAAAGAGAGAGAGAAGGAGAGAAGGAAGGAAGACAGGAAGGAAGGAAGGAAGGAAAGAGGAAAAGTAGTTAAGGGCATTCCAAGCACAGAGGATGGCATACACAAGGCACGGAGGTGTGTAGAAGAGTATGACGTACTTGGGAAATCACAAGTAGATTTCTAAGAGCTTAAAGTTTACAGGGGCTGGAATGGGATATGAAATGACAGGGAATGAGGCCAGAGTGTGAGGAGGCTCAAATCCAATGCCATTGGGGAGGCTCAAATCCAATGCCATTAGGGTTTAGATATTATCCCATAGTCAGGGAGGCATTGCTGGCAAATTCTTCCAACCTGAGAGGTTTGGTCTTTTAGTTCTACAAACTGGCTTAAACCAGGTGAAGAATAAATAGGACCCTTTTAAAACATCTCTCTAAAAGAATACATTGAAGGAAATGTAATATAATACTTGGCATGTACACATACATACATATTTTTGTATATAATATGTGATATACAGTGATTTAGTGATATGCATAAAATATGTATATATATTTTTAATCTCTATTTGTCTATCTATCTTCTCTTTACCTTACGAAAGGACTGGACAGTACTCTCCTATGACCTTTTAAATAGCCACAAAATTCATGATGCCATGATAAATTCATGGGCATCATTTTTACTGAGCCACTATAAGCAACTCTAGAATCGGACAAAATATCTGAAGCATCTGTTTTCAGGCGTTGGACAATAAAGCGTTCAGAACTCTTATCTTGCGAGCAGAGAAGGTGAACTACAGCTTCATCCTATGTTTCTGCATGGGAGTATTCTCCCTCAGAGGTAGAGCCCAAAGAGAAGGCACGGGGAAAGGAAACATAGATAAGAAATCAGAATTGATACGGCAGCTAGAATTTGCAAGGCAATATACAAGAAAGGAAGTATGCAGAGAAGGACTTCCAGAAATTTTCATTGAGTCTTATGTTTCCCATAAAGTACTGCCACAGAGAAATATTTGAAATAGATATAAATAAAAAGTCAGAAGATAAATTCAAATCAAGTTCTAAAACAAAAGCATTTGACTTTTACCTTGCTTTCCCCTATTAATTGACTTTAAACTCAACTTTCTCAAACTTCCCTAGCCAAAGTTGGATTTTTTTTTCTTCTTCAATACCCCAAAGCCTTTTTTATAGCCTTTCCTAATATCCCCTATTATATTACACTGTGGGTATTCATTCCCGTGTCTGTTTTCCACATGCTGCTGTGGGTTCCTCCATCTCCACGTTCCCAGCACACAGTGGCAGGAATGAATGAATGGTGGATAAACGGATGAATGGTTGAAAAACGTTTCTGCCCACTCTTGCTACAGTGGTCAGGGGAAAAGAAAATAAAAGGGAGACAGATTCTACATTCCTCTCCAAAAGGGGGAGCAATAGAGTTACTATCACCTGGATAGTACTCAGTATTAGCAAATTCAGGAAATTAAAGTTATTGCCAGATAAATCCTTGTCTTGATCAATGTCTTTTCATTTAAATCAGTTATTAAATTGCTTATGCTGTATGACATTCTTTTTTATTTTGTATCTGTTTTATTTTTAGTATTCCGTATTTCTATAAAAATATACAAAAACTTTCCTTCTCTGCTATGGATACTGTGCTGAGATTCTGCTGCTAACTGCTTACTTTTTCATTAAATCAGTTTGGCTGTTAGTTACCTTACTAAGTGATTAATTTTCCATTTTTCTCTCAAACATTTATTATTAAGTTTTCGGGCATACAGCAAATTTGAAGGAATTGTACGAGTGCTAATATAACCACCATCTAGACTTAACAATTATTAACATCTTGCCATACTTATTTTATACCTCCTTTTATATACAAAAAATGTATTTATATTTTTTCTGAAAGTAAATTATAGACATTATGAAATACTAAATATTCCAGCCTGTATCTCCCCAAAATAAAAGCATTAGTCTACATAACCTCAATGCCATTATTCTACCCAGAAAATAACCATCATCTAATGACTGGTTCATATTCAAAGTTTTCCCAGCTGATCCTAAGATATATTTTATAGATTTTTTTTTTCCTTGAGCTGGGATCCGTGAGAGCTCATACAGTTTCTTTGTTATATCTCTTTTGTCTCTCTCTATAACAGTCCCCTTCACGCAGTTTTTCATGATACTCTTTTTGGAGAGACTAGGTCAGTTGATTTCCAAATACACACATTCTGGATTTGTCTCATGATTTCCTTGTGATGTCATGAACTGTTCCTCAATTACTTGTGTTTCCTCTAATCTAGAAGTTAAAACTAAAAGCTTGATTAGATTCAAGTTAAATATGGCTTTTTTTTTTTTTTTTTTTTTTTTTTGTAAGAAGACTGTAATGGTGATGCTGAGCATTCCCTCTTCCTTCAGAAAGCACATAATGTCTCAGGCTGCTATGTGATTAGTAAGGCTAAATTTGATCGCTGCATTGTAAAGCTAAGATTTTCCTTCTACAAAGACTCATTAATCTCAATGTGAGCTTTAACTGAGCTACCATCTGTGGAATGCCTATGTGCCAGGTACTGTGCTAATTTTCTAATTAATTCTCATAACAATCCTATAAAAGGAAAAAAAAAATTCTCTCCATTTAAAGATGAATGGGTGGCTCAGTCAAAAATCCAACTCATTGATTCTTCTTCTACCCACTCAAGCCCCCATGTTGCATCACCACTTCCTCATATCAGGGAGATCATATGATAGTTGTCTTTCTCTGCCTGACTTATTTCGCTAAGCATGATACGCTCTAGTTCCATCCATGTTGTCGCAAATGGCAAGATTTCATTTCTTTTGATGGCTGCATAGTATTCCATTGTGTATATATACCACATCTTCTTGATCCATTCATCTGTTGATGGACATCTAGGTTCTTTCCATGGGATTTCGTCTCAGGTTGGGGGTCTCATGGTTGTGGGATCGAGCCCCTTGTCTGTCTCCATGCTCAGTGTGGCATCTGCTTGAGATTCCCTCTGCTCCTCCTCCCACTTGCACTCATTCTCTCTCTCTCTCAAATAATTTTTTTTAAAAAACAAGTAAAAAGAAACCAAGGCCCGGATACATTGACCCTTTGTCCAAGAAGAGAATCTGCTTTCTAAGCTCCATTCCCTACCACACCAATGTATGGGGATAGTGAGGGGAGGGCAATTGTTTCTGGTTCCTAATCTATTTCTTTGGCTTAGTCAAGAATAATCATGATTAAAATGAAAAAAAAAAAAATCTTCTCCCAAAATCAGTAGTAGAAGCTTCATGACTAAATAATCTTTAAAAGTACTTTAAATTTTTAGACTAATTTCAGAACTTTCTACAGTTTTGTACTTCTAAACAAACTTAAATGAGATTGTTGAGAGAAGTAGAGCTTAACATTATATTTTACATAGTTTTTAAAAATAAAGTATAATTTTGGGAATGTATCTTCCCACTTGAATTTGGTGGGCAGAGGAACAAGAACATAAGTGATGCTAGCTTTCCCTCACACCTGTGAGAATTGCAGGAAAGACAGGTAAATTCACCTTAGGTTTTAATAACTGAAATATTCATTGTTACTATTATATAAGCTGCTCCATTCTCTTCCACCTTGGGCAGAGAAGCATATATTCAGTCTTTTAGAGACAACCTTTCTTACAGTTTGCCTCACATGGACTCTTCCTCAAAAGAGCAGCTTCAGGAGCAGCAGCCTCTGAGCTGGAAATATCTGGAGTTTCGGCAGAGTATACAGGGTAGGAGACAAAGAAGTGGCAAGGGACAACTGCTGGTGAAAAGGGGTTAATTACTATAGTGTGGGGATATGTGTACTTACTTTAAATTTAATAAAGGTCCTTATACACGTAGGTTGGAAAATTCCAGAATAGTGTACACTCCCTCTCTGCACCTCATACTGAAGTCCCTAAAGTCTGCTTCTATCCCCATCAACTTTACTTAAAATTGTTTAGTCCTTACATTACTTGCCTTCTCTGCAACATTTAATCATACTGCATTCTCCTTTCTTGACTCTCTCTCTTCCCTTGACATTCCATGATACTCCACTCCCCTGGCCTTTCTTCTGTTTCTCTAATCACTCCTTTTTATCTCTTTTGCCAGAATTCTCTTTCTCTGCCCATACTGCACACACTGGTATTCCTCGGAGTCATGTCGTGGCCATCTTCTCAATTTGCGTGCTCTTTCTGAATGATCTCATCATTCCTGTGGCTTCACCCATGGCTATGCTTGGATAAGTCCCAACTCTTATATTGAGGCTCCAAATTCCAAACCTCTCTCATGGACAACACTCCTGTGTATGACTCCCTAGGTACATTCTATGGGGACTGGAGGTTCCCAAGGAAGTCTAGCACACCCCAGTCTAAACTTTTCAGAGTTCCTTCCTCCACCCCATCCTGCTCCTCCTACTTTGGTCCTCATTTGTGTGAATGTACCACCTCTCTCATACTTCCCCAAGCCAGAAAAGCAGAATTCATCCTTGACTTCTCTTGTTCCTTTCGACCCCATGCCCTGTAAATCATTAAGTCCTGTGGAACTATTACTTAAATAATCTTTTGTCCTTCTCTCTCTCTATTTACCTGTAACCCCTTACCTTGCTCCATTTTGGTGCTGGATTTCTACAAATTTCTTTTTTTTTTTTAAGATTTTATTTATTTATTTGACAGACAGAGATCCCAAGTAGGCAGAGAGGCAGGCAGAGAGAGAGAGGGAAGCAGTCTCCCTGCTGAGCAGAGAGCCCAATGCGGGGCTCGATTCCAAGACCCTGAGATCATGACCTGAGCCGAAGGCAGAGGCTTTAACCCACTGAGCCACCCAGGCGCCCCGGATTTCTACAAGTTTCTTAACTGGTATTTCTGTCCCAGTCTGTCTCTGTCCCCTTCCCCAGTCTCAGCAATCTATCGTCTTATGACCAAAGTGTCTACCTAAATTTCAAATCTAATTATGTTATTCCTCTATTTAGAACATTGCACTGACCTCTTCTTGCCCTCAGATAAGATTTGAATTCTTTAGCATAAAAGGTCCTTTATAATCTGCCTCCTGCCTCCTTTTCTAGCATCATATCAAGGCACAACCTCCTTCAGTTACAGTGAAATATATGTCATACCCCTCAATTTTGCTGAATGTCTTTGCCACCCTTTCATGGTTAACTCTCGCATGTTTTTTAAGATTAAGCTCAGACATTACCATATCCAAGTAGCTTAACGGGTCATTTATTTTGGCCTTTGTCCCACCTACAGATTTGCAATTCTAAGTAATTAAACATACTACCTATCTTTAGCAAGGATTGATCTATTTTAAAATGTTGGGTCTTTATATTGTGCATGTTTATTTAGTGTGTATGGAGAAATGTTTGTTCTCTTTCTTACAAGCCATGTTATTACCAACAAGCCATTCTTGTTGGTAATGGAATCCAGCTCTCAACCCAGCGGGCTGGACTGGGCCCTGAACCATGCTAACTCTTGCCTACAGTTATCCATGGAAACCTAAGCGTGGTCCACATTTCTCAATCATTTATCATTTCTCAATCATTTAAGTGGCAAAACTGCCACTTACTGTTGTGTGGCTTGTGCACTGCATAAATGCACAATAGAACCTATGTGGAGCTCCTATTCCAAGACCTTCCTCTGTGCCAATGATCACCTGAATCCTGAATGCCATCATAAACTATTTATGTTCCAACCATATCTGGTGGAATGGGCCACATTGTATGATGAGATTGCACAGTTCTAATCCTTGTTATTGGTATTTCTCTAAGGAATTGCATTTTGGTTTGATAGTCAGCTAAGCTTCTCAAGAATGAGTCCTACAATCAAGTGGACGCAGCAATGCATGTAAAAATAAAGAAGAAGGAAGGAAAGAAGGGAGAGAGAAAGAGGGAGCAGTGGGGAGGGAGGAAGAAAGGAAGAAAGAAGGGTCTTGCATTTGGGAGTCAGCAAATCTGGGTTTCAATTATTTTTTATTAAAATTTGTTGATACACAATGTTACCTTAGTTTCAGGTGTACAACATGGTAAGTTGACAACTCTATACATTATATTATGCTCACCACAGTGTAGCTACCTTTTTTCACCCATACAGCTCTATTATGATACCATTGACTATATTCTCTATGCTGTACCTTTTATCCCTGCGACATATTCATTTCACAACTATAAGCCTGTATCTCGGATTTCTCTGTAGTCATTTTGCCCATTGCCCACCCCTCTCCTCTTTGCCAGCTGTTAGTTCTCAGTATTTATTGGTCTGTTTCTGCTTTTTGTTTGTTTGTTCATTTTTTTATTGTATTTTAGATTCCATGTATAAGTATTTGTCTTCCTCTGTCTGGCTTATTTCATTTAACATATTACCCTCTAGGTCTACCCATGCTGTCACAAATGGCAAGATCTCATTCTTTTTTATAGCTGAATAATATCCCACTGTATATAAAAACCACAACTTCTTTATCCATTCGTCTCTCAATGAACACTTGGGCTGCTTCCATAATTTGGCTATTGTAAATAATGCTTCAATAAATGTAGGAGTGAATATATCTTTTCAAATTAATGTTTCACTTTTTTTGAATAAATACCCAGTGGTGGAATTACTATATCATACGGTAATTCCATTTTTTCTTTTTTATTTTTTGGGAGGTACCTCCATCCTGCATCCTGTGTACCTTCTCCACAGCAGCTGCTGAGTTTGAATTTCTGCTCTGCTTAACTGTATAGCTCTAAGCAGACTCCTAAGTCTCTCTGATCCTCATTTCCCTTCTTCATTGGATAATAACACTCAACTTCCAGGGATATCATAATAGTAAGTAAGTTAATATTGTTTACCACCAAGTACAGGTCCAGATCCTGATCAGTTTATATGTGCTCTTTCTTCCCTCAACCTGGGATTAATTTATTGGAGAAATGAGGGAATGTAGGATACTCTTGCCTTCAGTAGTTCAGATTATTTGAAACAACTCCATACAAAGCAGCCCAGGTAGAGACTCTTAAAGACAGAGTGTCCACAGGATCAAAGGCAGCATTTGGAAATAATAAAGAATGGTGTTTCTTGGATTACCTCCTCCATCATCTCTCTCCCCCTCCCCTGTAATTTTATATACTTATAAAGTTATGTATCAATGTATCGATGCATTTATGTATCAATGCATTTTTATGAGTATATGTATGTATTGAGAAGGCTGGTGGTAGAGTTGATGGCAAGTTTCAACAATAGATGAAATAGATTTCCTTGGTGGTGGGAATAACTACCGTTCCTTTGGACTTGTGTTCCAGGTAAACCTTTGACAAATCACTTTGAAAAACACAACAGGGTTCGCCATAGTTAAACTTTCTCAGAGGAGCCTAGACCAATGTCTCCCAGTAGACCATATTGTCACATGGAAAGGGGAAATGGACTTATATTAACATCCAAAAGGCTATGGTCTGGGAAAAGAAAAGATATAAGAAACAAAGTTGAGAAGCAAGGAAGTAATACAGATTTTTCCAGCTAGTTGGATTGCTTTATGTCAGCCTTAGCCTTGATTCCGCACTTAGCATGAAGAGGTAGTAAGCTCAGTGGAAAGGACATGGATTTACCAGGACAGAGGGAATGTGTAAGAAGCTCACTGTTAGCACTTTGGCAGTTACTTGGACTCTACAAATAGTCTGCTTCTCTGTCCTGGGTACATGGTACATGGTAGGACTGACTTTTCCACCCACTTAAAGTTAGCTATGATCTGCCTTTGGCCATTGAAATATGAGTAAGTCAGGAGAGTCACTTCTAAAAGTCAGGCTTAAGAGTTGAATTCTCTTTTCCCTTTGCCATGGCAATGGCCAGTTATAGCTGCTCTGACAGTAGAGGTTTCAGAGTGAGGACCATGATAATACCGGACAGGTCTCCTGATGGGCTCTCAGTTTCACACCTAGCATGAAAGGGAATTAAACTTTTATTATTTGGTGTCCTCAAGATTTTGGGGTTGTTTGGTACTACCATGTAATCCAGCCTACCCTGACTGATGCAAGTCCTTTCTGTTACTGAACAAGCGTTGATTATTGAACAGTGTTGCTTCTTTGAGCATCAGGTTTCTCATCTCTAAAGTAGAGATAGCTGTAATAAAGCTACTTTCATCAACTCTTCCAAAGATCTGAAATTAGCGTATAAACAGTAAATCATTATAACAGTGTCAAGTGTTGCCAGATATCCATTACTAAGGATGGAGGAATTTGCCTTCCCAAAGTGACTTTAGAACACATTTCTTTCAGGGTTTGGCCTCGGACTAAGAGCAGTCTCAAAGATAACAAAAATTTTCAGCAAACTTTCATTAAGGAGCAGAATCCACTGCTTAAACATTACCTACTGGAAGCACAAGCTTAAAACTAAAAACATTTTATAGTTGAAACGTTCCAGATCGAAGAGATTTACATCCCATTGACCACCTGGCTAGGAACTGATAGAGTAGCAGAATATCCCTTC
Source organism: Mustela nivalis (assembly GCF_964662115.1). Lineage (NCBI taxonomy): Eukaryota > Metazoa > Chordata > Mammalia > Carnivora > Mustelidae > Mustela > Mustela nivalis. Next base: position 68,502,523 of record NC_139032.1, read on the forward strand.
AGACTGTTTTTCTATTCCCAAACCTAAAAGGATATCCTTTTACCTGCCAGAGCTCTGAGATGACATGTTGAATAGGATGGGCCATCAGTGATTTAGGGTAAGAACAAGAAGCCTGAACCTTCCAGGTTGCACAACTAATGATCTCTCTTCACCACTTCCCACTCTTGAGTTTACTTGCATTGTGCATATGTGTGTGTCCCTTAGTAGCATGCAAATTCCCAGCTCATTTTCCATCCCTGTGAGCAGTTCCTACTATAGTATCTACATGGGATGGTCACTAGCTCAAATTTTTTTTTTAAAGATTTTATTTATTTATTTGACAAAGAGAGATCACAAGTAGACGGAGAGGCAGGCAGAGAGAGAGAGAGATAGAGGGAAGCAGGCTCCCTGCTGAGCAGAGAGCCCGATATGGGACTCGATCCCAGGACCCTGAGATCATGACCTGAGCCGAAGGCAGTGGCTTAACCCACTGAGCCACCCAGGCGCCCACTAGCTCAAATTTGAAGCATTCCCTGTCAATGGGGACCTTGCTGTATCCCAAACCTCTTCTACCATTAAAAGAATCTTCTTTTTTATTTTACTTTATTTATTTATTTGTTTGTTTGTTTATTTATTTGTTTGTTTGTTTGTTTTACTAGAACAGACCTCTTCAAAACCCTTATTCCCTGCTTCTACTCCCACCTCCTGAAACAGCAGAATATTCCTGCACTCTCTCCTGTGGAGAATAAAAAGTCAATCACTATGTTGACCTTTCATCTTCAACTCTCTTCATGGGCTCTCATATCTAGATTCCTTATCATTTTTGTCTGGCCTAGACTCTACTGTTTGTTGTCCTTAAAATATAGTGCGTAGACCTATTCTGTCCAGCAGAATGTTATTCCCTTGGTGGCAGAAATAGTATCAATCATGATAATGGTTGATTCTTCACTGTCTAACAAGGTTTCTGGCTCATTATAGGGCTCAATAAATAGGACTGAATAAATTCATGGATATAAACAGTAACCCCAGTTGGGGTCTACACCAGTTCATCTGAGACCACATCTATTTATCATGACCACAGACATCCTCTGTCCCACCATTTCTCACTGCCACTTCCTTTCCTGTGTGTGACCACACAGGAAGGCATATGACTATTCTTTGTCTTATCAGAGTAGTAGAGTCTTTTTGTGAGGCTCTACTTGGGCTTATCTTCCCAAGTGCTCTGTGCAGCAGCTTCCCTGAAATCTGCCACAGTGTAGTACCTCAGGGCCTATCTGAGGTACTACATACCATCTCCCTGAACAATTAGTGGGAAATGAGGCCTCACCCCAGTCTAGAATCTTCTGTGAAATCTGCTCCCTGCTTCCTCCAGACCCATCTCATGTCACCCAGTATCTACCACTATCCACTTCCACATTGCACCTGCACTCCAATGCCCTGGTTTCTCGAAGATACCATGTTTCTTCCTGCCTCAAGGCCTTTGCACATGCTATTCCCACCACCTTAACTTAAACATTCTCTCTCTACCCTTCCACTCTCCTTCATCTAGTTAGCTCTTCACTCATCTGCACCCAAATATCATTTACTTGGAGGAGTTGATCCTGAATCCCAGACTAGAATCGGGTCTTATTTGAGTTTCTTAGCATCACACACCTTTCCCTCAGAGAACAAATCATAGTGTGTAATTATGCATTTATTTATGTACATTTCTAAGTTTCATAAGGGCAGGGACTTCATTTATTTTGATCACTGCATTGTCTCAGTACCTAAAATAGTGCCAAACACACAGTAGGTACATAAGAACCATGTGTTGAAAGAATGAGTCATTGTCTTTCTCCTTCACCAAACTTGAAACCTGCACGAAGACATTTTATTTTTGTGGACCATTATATATCTAAGGACCCACACAGTAACTGGCACACAGTAGGTACCCAACAATAACGTAAATAAATAAGTAAGAAAAGCAAAAGAAAGAAGAGGAAGAAGAGACATAACTAGCAATATCACCCCTTCACTCTCAAAAGTGTTCTAGTTTAGAAAATAAATTCTATGGTCACCGTAGTTGTATCTCATTATTGATTCAAAGATAATTTTTAGGTCAAACAGCAAGGGATATGAGAGAGATTAGGGCTTGGAAATTTGCCATGTCTCTAGAGAAGTCAGAAGGTAGTCAGAAAGCCAGATAGGACAATTCAATTTCTGATAGTTCCAGAGGAGGCTCAAGGAGTATGAAGGGTGCCCTGAGTCTTCAAAGGGCTGAATCTCTCCAACTGCTGGGGAAAGGCTCAGATCTGGACTTGGTTTCTTTTTTACAGTAGTGGAAAAATAAAAATATCTCTCAAACACTTTCCTACCACACCACACACACATACACACACAGTGATGGGGAAAGCAGAGAAGAAAGGCACGAGGCTTTTTATATTTTCTTAAATTTCCAAAAGTCAAGGCATCTGACTTGAAACTTTCCATCTAGTTCATATTCCCCAGGCTGAAACTGATAAAAATCTTGAAAGAGACACACATGTTTGAGCCCAGATCTAAAGGACTAAAAGCTATTCTGCCTCATCCCTCTACCTCACCTTATAGCAAAGTTTTCAAAGTTGAAATTCTGTGTTAGTTTGTTATCAAACTTAATAGAAGATAGAGTTAACTCCTGATCTTTAGGTCTGGGAACCAACATAGTTCTTGGAGTCCAAAATCTGCCTCCCAGTGTTCAGTCAGTTTCTTTCTTTTCCAAAACTTCTGGTCACTCTGAACTTATCTCACTATGGGCTCACATGATAGGTTCTAATAGCTGGGGTACACAGAGTAACCGATCTAACTCCTAATGTGAGTTGGTGAGCACATTCAATAGGAGCAAATACTTTCAGCACACACACAGTTTTACTATTGTGTCCCAGTCTCTTGGAATATGCACAAATACATATATTCACATTACACCAGTATACATGTTTATAGGGATGAATGCTGTTACCCTTGATATATGGATATAGCCCAACAAACTCTGTGTTTGTGTGTGTGTGTGTGTGTGAGAGAGAGAGAGATTGATTTACGGGTATGTGGATATTCATATATGAATCCATTCATTCATTTATTCAACAAATATATACCAGATGTCTTCAATGAGTCAGACTGTGTTCTAGTTGCTTGGAGTATATTTATGAACACACCAGACAAGTAGTCTACCCTGTCTAGAGACTATATTCCCGTGAAAGGTGAAGAGTCAATGATAAAAAGTAAACATAATAAATAAGTAAATTATATGATATCTTGAAGGTGATAAGTACTATAATGGACTAAGACAAATCAGAAATATGACTGGAGTGGAAGAGTTGCAATTTTATTTTTATTTTTAATTTTTTTCAAAAGATTTTAGAGACACAGAGAGAGAGAGAAAGAACAAGCAGGGGAAGCAGGAGGGAAAGGGAGACGCAAGCTCTCCACTGAGCAAGGAGCCTGATGCAGGGCTCAATGCCAGGACCCTGGGATCATGACCTGAGCCAAAGGCAGATGTCTAAGGACTGAGCTGCCCAGGCACCCCAGGGTTGCAATTTTAAACAGAGAGAATGGTTATGTAGATTTCATTGAATAACTGACCTTTGAACGAAGACTTGCAGGAAGTGAGGGAATAGTCTTTGTGATATTTGATGGGACGAGTTTTCTAGTTATACAAGACAACCAGTGCAAAGACCCTGAGGTGAGAATGCACCTGACTTTTATGGGACAGCAAGGAGGAGCTTGAATATAATGTTGAAGGGACAGAATATTATAAGGAGTATATCTAAGAGATAATGGGAACCAGATCATGTAATGCATACTGATAATATACATAGGTGATATACATGTATATAGAGTATACACGTTTATATTTTTAATCTTAAATACATTTTAGTCTTAATAGATTTTTATTGTCTAAATACCTATTACATTTAGAGAAGTATAAATAGTATGTATATGTTTCTGTGGCACAGCTTATTTGATTATGTCTGTGTGTGATGTACATAAGATAACATGTTCACGCATGTATCTGTTGTGCAACTGAATGCACATATTACTTTATGGAACATATTCCTGTATGTATGTGTGCATGTATGCTTATTACATGCTTGTTAATATTACATATTACAGTAATGCATGTGTCTACAAATAGCCATGTGTCACTTCAAATGATGGGAAAATCTCACAAGTGTGTAATTATGGGAATTGTCCACAAATTCATGGGCTTTCTCTACAGGCATCTGGCCAAAGACAGGTACCCACATCATTCCTCACTCCTCCTTATGAGAGAACCCTGCCCCAAGGCAGAAAAGTACTGATGCTGAAGAGAAGCAAATGCAGACAGGTTTCAGAGATTGTGGGTCTTAAGCCATGAGACTGAAGAAGACACCAAAGTCATGACCATCGTAGAAAAATGCAAGTGTTCTCTGACATTGATAAATTATTGACTCAATTCTGGCATATGGTCATTTACCAAAGAAATTAGAAGTGCCCGCCTATTCTGTCAGATCCTACAAGGGAATTTCTTTTCTCTGCTTTGTTATTCTTTTTCTTCAGCTTGTTGCAGGGAACTAAATTGCTAATAACATGGATTTTAATTTGAGATTTTATTCTTAAAAAGTTTGGAGTACTGGGTGAATTGTAAGAGGGTTTTTTTTTGGTTTGGGGTTTTTTTTTTTTTTCATTTGCCCGAGTTGTAAACCTAAGGCCAAGTTAATTAAAGTCAATGGAGAATGTATTTTTTTTTATTAAACTTTCTCTTTCTATTGATTTTTCCCTCTCATACAAATAGTACAGACTTAGTCCTCAAAATCAAAAACACTGTAGAGCAAAGAAAAGGAATAATCAGTCTCCCAAGATGATTTACAAACAGGATTTCAGAGGTGGCTAGGATTTCAGAGGTGGCTAAACTGGCAAGGTGTTGAGAATCTAGGTCAACTAAGGACAGACAGACCCAACTGTGTGCCAGCTAATCTGTGAGGCCAAACTCCCAGGTACATTTGGCTCATAAAAGCATACTGGTTTCTTCACAGTACAAACATCTGGACCATTGCAACAGCCTCCTAATTTTTATTCCCACTTTCAGTCATTCCCTCTAATCCATTCTCCATCCAAGAGCTAAATGTATCTTCCCAAGGCATAATTCTGATGTTATCATTTATAGGCTCAAAGCCTTCAAGGGCTCCCTCTAACCTCTACAACCCACAGGCTAGATCTGAACCATTGCTTATTTTTATAAATAAAGTTTCATCACAACACAGCCATGCTCTTTTGTTGATGTATTATTTAAGGCTGCTTTCATACTACAACAACGGAGAAGTTGTCCTAGAGATCATATGGCATCAAACATTTAATAGATGGTATTGTATAAAAAGAGTTTGCTGATGCCTCTTCTAACCCATCAAATAGGAACCACGATCACAGGCAAGCATTTAAGACCTTCTAAACAATTTCCCCAAGTTGGCTGCCCTCTTTAATTCCTGGTCTCTTCCTTAACATCTCCCATATTAGAATCATTTTGGACTATTTGGTTTTCCCCCGAAGACTCAATGGAAGAATTAGATTGCCCTGTGTCCATTTCTTCTTTTCCTGGTTATAGCACTAGAGTTATTGAAAACTGGCCCTCTTCAACCCTCAGTTTTTTGGTTCTTGGAGGACTAATCTCACTCTCAGTCCCAGGAAAAAATCAATGACAAAATCTGGAAATTGGAGCATTCTATTCTCTCTATCATAACTGATCCTCAAATAGGCATGTGACCAAAGCCACAGTAATGAACTATAATTTCTGGACTTCTGATGGAACTTTTTTCCACCAGGATTCTTGAGTGTGTCAACTGTAACTAGCACTAGGGAGAAGGGAATTGGGAATGAAGCCAATACAGAGAGAAACAGCCAAGATGGAGACTCCAGCTCTAAAGGCATGTTTTAGGCACCTGGTTCTAACTGGACCTGAAGCTAGACTACTTATATACCTTCCATGTAGAGGGACAAATAAGGTCTCCCTTTGTTCTTGAGAGAGTCTAAATGGTTTTCTGCCACGTATAAGCTAAGCAATCATTGTTCTGTCCCTTCCCTTTCCCTTAAATGCCTTCTTCTCACTTCTCTTTGACCACATTTTACCCTGTTTTCAAGGCTCAACCCAAACCTCAGCTTCTCTAAAAATCTCTCCTGAATTCTCAGTGAAATTCTCTCAGTTTGAGCTCCACAGCATAATCCTGGCATTATCATCTAGTTACTGTGCTTTGGACCTTGTTTGGAGTACATGAAAATATTTATGGAATAAATTTTTTAAAAATTCCTCGTGTGGAGAGAATGATCCTTTTAATCATTGTATTTAGGGTTAGGATGTGAAGGGATGGGAAGTGTTTCAGATTGGAGCATACTCTCATCTGACTCCATAAAACGAGCTCTGATTTTTTAAATACTATTAAATTCTCAGAAAGTTTGCAAGGGTGGTACAAAGAGCTCCTGCATCTTCTTCACCCAGATTTATCAGCTGTCAACCTTTAGCTGTTTTTGTATCTCCCAACACACACACACACACACACACACACACACACACACACACACACACAGATTTTGTGTGTGTTCTTGTTCTCTTTTTAGTCTCTTGAGAGCAATATATATATCCCCAAACAGAAACAAACCCTTTCCAACACAAACCCAGTGTATCTTTTCAACTCAGGTCATCAGCATCAATATAGCACTATTGGAGACAGACCCATTCAATTCTAGCTCTCTCAGCAATGTGTCCCGTTCACTTTGTGGCCAGGATCAAATTTAGTATCATACATTGCACTTGGTCATTATATTTAAGTTCCTCCTAGTCTTTCCTGAACTTGACAGTTGTGGAATGAAAGGCATTTCATTCCACAGGGTGTCCCTCAACCTGGAGCCGTCCAGTGGATCCTCCTTGTGACCTCCTCATGACCTTATGATCTCCTCATGACCAGACCCGGGGCATGTATTGTTGACAGAATATCATAAATCCTATGCTCTGTTCCTCTTAGTGCACACCATGTAGATTGATGTCACTCTGCTAACCCCTAGTGACACCAAACCTTGCTCACCTGGTCAGATTGCTTTCTGCCAGGATTCCCCCCTCTAGAGTCAGAGCTTTTATCTTTATGATGGATAAATATTTTATATAGCAAGACACTGCAAAACTAACCATTATCCTGTATTTCAACAAACCTCTATTCGCCTGCTTTAGCATGCATTAATAATTCCTGCTTGAAATGGCCACCACCTTGATGGTCTTCAAATAACTACTTTCTGTCTTCATCATCCTCACTATATTTATTCAGTTGGCATTTTACTGCAAGGAAGAGCTCCCCTCCTTTCTCTCTCTTCACCAGATACCCTCAAATTCCTATCTTATGCAGCAGGTGGTAGTCTGTTACAGTCATTTATTATAATGCTTAAATTATCTAGATTTGGTCATCAGGAGCCCCTGACTCCAATTTCCTTTGGATTTGTCCCCATATTCTTAGAGCACTTTCCTACTTTCTGCTGCCAAAAATTTGGGGGCTGAGCTTTCACTTTTCCTACCCCAGCCTTAGAGCAATCCTTTTTCCAAAGGGCCTCAGTTCCTTTCAGTGGAAAATTCTAGTTGGAAAGCAAGATAGGGAAGGCTGGTATGCTCATTGCTACTGGAATGGTATTGCTTCTAGACTGTTTCAGCAGACAGAGGTAAGAAAAATGTGCATGTATATACATACATTAACAGACATTCTTCTACATTAATATACACATCTATTTCTATATCTATATAGATAGATAAATATTTTAAAACCAAATTATGAATATACTTATATATCCAATTCTAATCTAAGACCTCAGGTTTCTTTCTATACTTCCATTTTCCATATTTATGAAAACTTCCTCTGATTATGCTCACTATTGACTCTGATATGTTTTAAAACTGAAGAGCAAGGGCTTTCCTTGCCTTTGCATTTCACCTGAGAGATGCCCAATGTGTTCAAGATGCAGGGACTCACTAAATTGTTGTTGTGCCTTAGTGGCTGGGTCATGTAAATCCTTGGCTTTCACAGCAGACCCTCTGACTGCAGAACTCAGGAGACCAGGAGGCTACTTGTGTGCCTTGCAGGGTACCTCTTCACTTGGCAGCAGACTTTCTGGAACTGGCTTCACAGTCTTCTTAAAAGGAGAAATGAAAAAACATGTTCCAAGTCTCTCAGAGGCTCTCCAGAAACAGGTGCTGTATAAATACAAAGTATAATCATTGTTGCTGTGTGGGAAATGTTTTTCCATCCATCTTGTTCTACAATAGACTGAGAATGTTTTCCAGCACCACTGCTCTTCTCAGGCTTCTCAACAGATGACGTAGCTAGCGCTTGTGGTAGGTGTAAGGCTACCAGTAGGAATAAATCACAAACAGCCTCTACTCCCAGATGTTTTACTTTTATTTATTTTACCTTGAAAAAATTACAGCGCAATGCAGGGAATGCACATGAACCTATCTTGTTCCTTAAAGGGGGTAAAGCTCTCAACCTCAAGACCACGTGGGGTATACCGTCCATAGTGGGACAGTAGGCCAGCAGTGCCCCGATGGCCTAATCCCTAACATCTTCTCATCTTTTCTTCAGCTTTTAAAAAAAAAGATTTTATTTAGTCTTATTATTTTTAGAGAGAGAGAGAGAGAGCACAAGTGAGGTGAATGGCCGAGGGAGAAGCAGACTCCCCTCCGAGCAGGGAGCCCAATGCAGGGCTCAATCCCAAGACACTGGGATCATGACCTGAGCTAGAGCAGACGCCTACGCCTAGCCTACTGAACCACCCAGGTGCCCTTTTCTTCAGCTTTTGACATCACAGAAAATGGCGCTCTCTCTTGTTAAGTCCTGTTTTTCAGAAGAAAGTTGATTAGGTGCTGGATATTTCTGTAAATGGATCACATGACTTTCTCAGCATCACATGAGGGCAAACAAGTGAAGCACCAGGATTCAACCAAAGAGTACCTCTCTCTCCATTACCCGACAGCTGCCTTTGGCCCCCCAGATCAGGTTTCTCAGACCATGAGTATTCATTGCTGACTGAATCTCACTCCATCAGACATAGAGGTCTGCAGATGCATAATCTCTGTTTCTAGCCCTTCCTAGAATCATACAGAATATGGAAGGACCTTTAGAGATCTAGTCTAACTTCCTCATTTTGTAAATGAGAACATGAAGAGATTTGCTCAAAATGAGTACTACTCCACTACACTTTACTTCCTCACCTTTGTATTTTTTTTTTTTTCTCCTACATTTAAAAGCTAGGGCTTGGTTAAGTGTCAGCTCTGGGTTTAGTTACTTCTCCAGATAACTGCATTTCCTCTTTGTTTTTGTAACTACACAGAACTGACACTCTAACGCTGTCCTCTCAGTCTCTCGCTGCACGCATGTATACACAGTGCGTGTATACACAGAGCATAGTGAAGAACACACAAAAGTGATGCCGATTCTGGCACGGCCACCAACCAGCCTGGTGACCTTGGAGATGTCTCTCAACCTCTCTGTTCAATCCACAAACAAGTGTTGAACAAAACAGAAATAACTAGTTTATTTAGTGCATGACCTTAGGTAGGTTACCAAACCTGTTCCTAACTCCGTTTTTCATCCATATAATTGGAATAATAAAAGTACCTACTTCATTGCTTTGTTGTAAAAATTGAATGAGATGATCCCCTAAAGCGCTTGTAACAGTAATTGACACATTTGGCAAGCACTCAAAAATGGCTGTAATTATTGTTATTTCTATTATTATTATTGCTGTTGCTTCTGAGCTCCCAGTCTTAGCTCATGCTTATTCCTCTGCCTGACTTGAGCTTCCTCTCATCTGCAAATACAAATCCTACCAGGCTTTCAGGACCCAGTTCAGATGCTTTTCCACAAAGCCATCCCTAATTCTCTCTGGTTTCTTCCCTGATCATCTGACATCACAACCTCTTTTGAACATCATGCATTCACATGTACTCTCTCCATCGAGGCTGCTTGAGTACAGGGTTTCCCTCTGACTCATCTTTAAATCCAAGTGCCAAGCACAGAAACCAGTAACTAGGAGGGAATTAGTAAATATTGGCTGAATGAAGGAGGTATATAACATTGCTTAAATAGCAAGTCTAGATGGTTGTATAAGTAGTTCTGTTGATTTTACATAAATAGAGCAAAAGAGATTTTTTTGCTAAATGCTGTTAATAAAACAACTGATGATGTAGACCCAAAAAAATCTGCATTAGTGATGCCAAATACTGGTCCTTAGATCAGTTATTTCCAAATTATATTTGGGATTCTTTAAATATAGAAAACCTAGGGCGCCTGGGTGGCTCAGTGGGTTAAAGCCTCTGCCTTCGGCTCAGGTCATGATCCCAGGGTCCAGGGATTGAGCCCCGCATCGGCTCTCTGCTCTGCAGGGAGCCTGCTTCCTCCTCTCTCTCTCTGCTTGCCTCTCTGACTACTTGTGATTTCTGTCAAATAAATAAATAAAACCTTTTAAAAAGAAAGAAAGAAAGAAAGAAAGAAAGAAAGAAAGAAAGAAAGAAAGAAAGAAAGAAAGAAAGAAAGAAAACAAACAAACCCTGGTGCCTGTCTCCCAAACATTCTGACTCAGTATATCCTGGTGAATGAAGAACCCATATCCCTCTCCCCTATCCCTTTTTAAAGGCTTTAAAAGTGATTGTGATGTGTGGCCAAAATGGGGATGCTCAAATACACATTATGTCTTAACAACTTTCTCAAGATCTCTCCCCAAAATGACTATTTAAATACAAAACCATATAGTCTGAAAGGTTTTTTTTTGTTGTTTTTATGTTCATCACAATCAATAATTTCGCTCCACACAGAGAATCTTCAATGAATGATACCAGCCATTAAGAGTAAGCATATTGGAAAGAGCACTGTTTTAAATGGCAAAGAGACACCGGTTCCAGAATAAACTCAGCCAAAAATGTATGAACTTGAATAACCTACTATGCCTCTCTGGGTTTTAATTTACCCATTTTGGAAATGGAAGCAGTTACAACAGCAGTACAGAGTTAGTTTGGAGACCTTGAGGTCGTCTTGGCCAATCAGTAGTGCTGCTTGATTTTGCCAGATACAACTCTGTCAAGTGCAAACATCTTGAGGGTATCTTGGAAGTAGGTTGCGAAACACTGGGTTTGGCAGCGAGGGGCAGGAGCCTTTCTGCATTGTTTGGAAGCAGAATCAACAGCTTTGTGTAAACTCTGCTCTGAGCCACAGAATTCCACAGAATTCCACTGGTATCTCTTTATGGTCTAGGGGTCAGGGGGAAATGGTAATTGTAAGTCAGTTCAAACCATCTCTATTAGATTCAACCTTTTTGTTTGTTTGTTTGTTTTCAGGTGATAGAAACACAACTCAAATCATTTTAGGCTAAAAGGATTAAGCAGACTTGCAGCTGAGCTTTGAGAATAGCTGAAATTAGAAACTCAGATGTTGCAAGTGTTCTCATCGCTTGTCTCTGCTGCTCTTCACATATTACCTTTATGTGCTCAGCCCAGCTTCTGCCACACAGCAGGCAATATAGATGATACTTATGTTTTCATCTTTGCCACCAGATTTTCCTTTTTCCTTGTTCCACTGTGGAAATTCTTGGGGAAGGATTCTGCCTGGCTGAGGTCCTGTGCCCACAACCTGAACCAATCACCCATAGCCATGGAGAACAAATATTCTGATGGCAGCCCTTACTAATATTACAAAATTTCAGGAAGAGGGAGAGCAGGTTCCTCCAGAAAGGGCATGCTAGTCCTGGAGAAAAAAAGATGGGTGCTGAGAAGGCCAAACATTCAGTTCCCACTGTGCTATCCTCTGGGCACTTAGGTAGGTATGTGTAACGAAAAGATTGTCAGCCACTAGCCGACTACATGGAATACACATCTTGGTTCTGCCACCAACTAGCCATGTGACTTTGGGACACATGCCTCCTTCCTCTCTGTGTACTATGATTACTGAAATAGATGACTATCTCTTTTACTCGACGAGGGTTTTTTGAGATTGGACGAGAGGTATTATTCATACAAACATCTGTAGGACCTAGTACAAAACCTGGTCCTTTTAATTACCTAGCGTTGTGGGGTTTTTTTTTTTTTATAAATCATACCCAAACAAAATTTTTGATGTGATTTACTGAAGTCCTTACAACAATTAGATTTGTTTTTAGAAAGAAGTGAAGGGAGCTTCGGGGTTCGTGAACACACAGAGGTGCTGAGGCAATCACATGGCTGGAGAGGGCATAAAAGCTCTGTGCCCTTTCCCCATACCTGGCCCTATGCATCTGGTTGTTCCTGAGTCACATCCTTTTGTAATAAACCAGGGGTCTAATAAAAAGAAAAGAAGGGAGTATAAATGGATAGAAAGGAAAGCTAAAGCTAAGTAAATACCGTAAAATCCTATTAGAAAGCAATGTTGATGCATTTGCTTTTAAGGTTCCTAGCAGTCAAAGTAAGGATGGAAGATGGAAAGACACTGCATGGTTAGGGTTGCTACATAGAGCAGATACAATAACAGGAAGCTGAGTTAAACTTGAAAATCTATTTTAAAAAATAAGTTTAATATAAGTTGTCTCATGTAATATTTGGGGCATACTTTTACCCAAAAAGTTATTTCTTGTTCATCAAAACTTCAGCTTCATTTGAGTTTCCTGTATCTTATCTGGCAGCACTATCTATAATTAGGCTGTTTGTGCCCAAAAAGATAAGGAAAAATCAGTTGCTCAGGTGAAATAGGGTTTCTTCCAACACCAGATTTCGCCTAATAAAGGATCTAATAAAGGGAATTAATGAGGTGTTTAATGATGCTTCATTAACTGTGCTCCCTTAGACTCTCCAGGTCTCAGTTTTCCCCTCTGTACCATGAAAGTGCTTAAGTGGCTGCCCTACAAGGCTCCTCCTTATACCAACACCCTGTGATTGTTTCAGTCTGGGATTTTTTCCATGCCTGAGCTGTGCTTTTTCACTAGAACAGCTCTATTGCAAGCATATTGATTTAGCTAAAGTCTTCACTTTACCAAGGAGGCTGACCAGTAGCCATGCTCTGGACGTGATTTTGGCTGGGGGTGCTGGCACCCACCCTCACAGGGACCAGACAGAGTCCACTTCCCTGTCTCACTCACTGTGCATGTGCATTTTACTGAGGAATGACAGACCCAGGCAGAGCACCCGTGGCTGCAGCTTTCTTGAGGGAAGTTAATCTGAGAGTTGGAGTGTGAGTACTTCTCTGGAAGCAAAAGAAGGCTCAGGGAAGCAAAGAGACTTATCCTGGGTGGCATGACCAGTGAGTCACTGAGCTATAACTCATATCCAGTTCTGTAGCCTTTCTACCATTGTAATGCTGTCTTATAGAAAAGCTAACACTCAGAGCCTTGAAGAAGTTTGCTCAGTTTTCCACAGTGAGACCCAAGAATTTATAGAACATGTTGCCCTGGTGAAGGTCTCTGAGTTTAGATTCATTCCTTTATCCACTATCTTATAGGGAATTTTCTTTTCTTTTCTTTTCTTTTTTTTGAGGCTGAATGATTGAGAAGAGAGTCTGAAAAATTCTCTCTTCTCTCTGGAATCGAACATTTTCTGGAGTCATTGGACCAAACTGGTGATTTCAGTGGCAAGATGTCAGACTTATGAGTCAGACCTCTAGGTTATCCGCCCCCAATCTCTTCACTTGGCTTCTGTCTGCCCTGGAATGTCAGCAGTCACACAACTGTTTGCATTTCCCTGAAGACAGCACACTCCGCCACACTCCCGGACTTAGATCCCTTTTCTGTCGCCTTCAAGATCTAGCTCCAGTCACAACTTCTGGGAAGTAGTTCCTAATTCCTTCCATCAGATCAGGCATTGCCAAACAGCTCAGAGTGTCCACAGCTCTTATAACACTGGATGGTGATTCTCAGTTTACACATCTTTCCTCCAGTAAGTCATGAGATCCTCATACAAAGTTCTGTTTGTTTGCTTGCTCTCTATGTGGCCAACATTTAGTGTAGCACCTAGCGGGAAGTTAGAGCTTAGTAATTATTTGTTGAAGGGAGGAAAGAGAGAAAGAGAAAAAGGGCAAAGGAAGCCAGGGTGGGGAGAGAAGAATGTTCTTTGCTGTCTCAAGAAAGAAGTCCACTGATGTTTTCCTTTCAAAAAAAAAAAAAAAGTAGTATTCTCTTGGTAAATTCTGTTAACATTTCCTTTGTTTGTAGGCTTTAAACAGTCAATTTTAGTAAGTTCCACTGCTCTTTAATACTGAAGAATTAGGAATATGACTTCTGGTTGTCTGGACTATGCCATGGTACCTGAATCAGGGCTGGTGACGCTTCAGGAGGAAATGTGCTATTGTCTGTATCAACTTCTTCTTTGGTTTCTCTCTGCTCTCATTGTGTTTTCAGTCATAGGCTCAGTAAGTCTCATGTAATTTAAAAATAAATGTAATCAAGGCAATATGGCAGTTCCCCTCACTCACACATCTGTTACATTGGACCAAGCTCTTCTCCCCTCCCATCAGAACTATTTTTTTTTAATTTATATTGTGTTATGTTAGTTACCATGCAATACATGATTAGTTTTTGATGTAGTGTTCCAAGACTCATCGTTTACGTATAACACCCAGTGCTCCATGCAATATGTTCCCTCCTTAATACCCATCACCAGGCTCACCAATCCCACCACCCCGTCCCCTCTAAAACCCTCAATATGTTTCTTAGAGTCCACAGTCTTTCATCGTTCGTCTCCCCCTCTGATTTTCCCCAATTCACTTTTCCTTTCCTTCTCCCAATGTCCTCCCTGTTATTCCCTATGTTTCACAAGTAAGTGAATCTATGTGATAATTGACGTTCTCTGCTTGACTTATTTCACTCAGCATAATCTCCTTTAGTCCCAACCCTGTTGATGCAAAAGTGGGTATTCATCCTTTCTGATGGCTGAGTAATATTCCATTGTGTATATGGACCATATCTTCTTTATCTGTTCCTCTGCTGAGGGGCCTCTCAACTTTTTCCACAGTTTGGCTATTGTGGACATTGCTGCTATGAACGTTGGGATACAGATGGCCCTTCTTTTCACTATATCTGTATCTTTGGGGTAAATACCCAGTAGTGCAATTGTTGGGTCAAAGGGTAGCTTTATTTTTAATTTTTTGAGGAATCTCCACACTGTTCCCCTCATAATTGTTACCACAGCTGGTTTTTCATCCATTATTCCCAATCTTCTTCACCCTCGACCCATCCTCTACCCATACCAGAATGGGCTTTCTAGACTCTGTTCTAAATTACTTGTGTTCCTTGCTCCCCATCACCTATAAAGAAAGTTTCAAAGTTTAACTGGAAGAGGAAATCTCAGTGTCTCATGTAACAGTTCCCATAACTTGTTCGTAACTCTGCCCATTCTTGCCATCTTCAAGCCCCAGCAAATTACCAAGTACCAGACTATATTAGTCTACGAGGGCCTCTAATAAAATACCACAGACTGGGTGCTTCAGCAACAGAAATTCCACAGACTAGATGTTTGAGGCCAGCAAGGGCCCAGCAGAGTCAGTTCGTCCTGAGAGCCATGAAGGAGCATTCTGCTTTCAGGCTTCTGTTCTCGGCTTGTAGAAAGTTGTCCTCTCCCTGTTTATTCAGTGTCCAAACTTCGTCTTCTTAGAAAATACCAGTTATACTGGATTAGGGCCCGCCCTAAGGACCTCAATTTAACTTGATTATCTCTGCAAAGACCCCATTTCCAAATATGATCGCATTCTGAAACACAGGATATTAGAGCCTCAGCATATGAACTTGGGGAGAGGGATATAATTCAGCCCATTTGCTAGGAATTCTTATCACTAACCCTCTAATTTCTACAGATAGAGTTTATAAACTAACATTTTATTTTTCTTCTCCTTCCTGGTCACCATTTTCTTCTATACCTCATAGTCCTTCTTTCAATAAATGATTATTTAGTTGTTTCCATACCTAACTCCCTACCTGTCCTTGATCTTACTTGCCATTTTATTCCTTCTGCCTAACACAGTTTTGGGCACATGGTAAGATAATGAAGAGTTTGAGGAAAAATGAATGAGACATGGTGAGCCAGAGGAAATGACACATAAGCTGAATCCCAAAGGAAATCTAAAAATTATCCAAATGAAGAAAATGAGGAAGAGCTTTCCAGGCCTGTCCAGAGAAGTGAAGCAATATGGTATATTTGTGGAACTATTAGTATGTAAGGTCTTGGGTTAGAAATTATAGGAAGGGGATACCTGGGTGGCTCAGAAGTTTAAGCATCCAACTCTTGATTTCAGCTCAGGTCATGATCTCAGGGTCATGCGATCAAGCCCTATGATCACCTAACCTTTGGTGACCCTATTTTATTCTCTTCATTTCTTCTGTCAGTTTCATTCTGTATATTACTTGCCATTCCAATATATTAAAAGTATAGTCATTATTCATAAACCAAATATCCCCTAGGAGCTCATTCAAAATTATAATTGCAATAATTATGTTAAATAAAATGCAGCATATGAAGGCTAAAATCTGCCTCCATGAAAGAAACAATGGAAGTCAAATCTTTGCCTGGCAGAGATCCCATCCAACCATCCCACGAAATGGGAGCACTGGGATCCTCCCCTTTTAGAGATTAAAAACCCGGGGATCACTAGTGGACATGTCACAGTTGATCTTCATAAAGAGTCAGCCAGTTACAAATTTTGTTCTATCAAGCTACAAACCAGTGTTCCTTCCTCTCTCACATCTCAATCCCTGTTCCATCGTTACTGTGTAACTACCCACCTCAGAACACGCAAGACTATTGTTGACAAGCCTACTTTTCCACAATAGTGCCTATGGTATGTGAAGGTCATTCCTCTATTTCTTAACTGTTGCATATATCTGTTCTTAAATATCCTGTCTAAACTTTCAGTTTTTTCATCTGTAAAATAGAAACTACTGATTTTTCTACTTCACACTCTTGCATTAAAAACTAACTTTGGCTTTGACTATGCTTCCTCTAGTTAGATCATTGGTATGGTTTCCCTGCTGGGTTAAAGCCTTTCTACTTCCAGGGCCTGTGATATTATAATACTTTTGACCCCAAAACCCCACTTCACATTATCCTGAGAAAATAATCCAAAAGGAAAAATAATTTGTGTGCCAGAGACATGCATTGAAATATTATCAATCATAGATGATTTCTCACAATAGAAGATGAATTAAATAAATATCCATTCAACAGAACTTTACACAACTCTTACATTTCTTCTTGTGGGTAAATGGGGGGGAGAGATCTCAATGACATTCTGCAATAATTATAGCTATGTAAAAATGATATAGTCATATGGATGAGAACTTTGAGAACTCCCATAAATAAATTTTTAAGTCAAATTCTGTAGTTATCTTTTGAGTTCCATATACATTATATATAATATATATATTGTTCCTATATATTTTTATATATTTTTTTAATTTCCCATAAAACCATGTGTTGTGGTAAATGTTGTCACCATTGCTATCTTCATTTAACAGAAGGGGAAACCTCACTCGGGAATTTCCCAAGACCAGCTTTAATATTGTTGGAGTAGCAAGATTATGAATAGATTGTCATCTTCTTCTTGTGTTTTTCATGAATGATTTTATGCAATTTTTGTTTTAACCTTTGCTAGAAAGAAGGATAAAATAATGAGCTTCATCTTGAAGTAAGTAGAAGATCCAACTCATTTTTTAACTTCTGTGGCTAGACATATAAACTTTAGAATTGGGCAGGCTCCTGATTCCATTGCCATGTGGAAAATGCCTTACAGTTCATTTTCCACATGACGGTGAACGTCTCTACTCTGTCTCCTGGGTCCTCAGAATGGATAGTCTATTCACCTTACCCTTGTGACTTTTTCCAAATTACTGATGGCAGTGGCCAACAGTCTCTGTTGATCATTAATTGAATATAAGAAATCAGGCTGGGGAGGCCTGGGTGGCTCAGTGGGTTGAAGCGTCTGCCTTCAGCTTGGGTCATGATCCTGGGGTCCTGGGATGGAGCCCTGCATTGGGCTCTCTGCTCAGTGGGGAGCCTGCTTTTCTTCCTCTCTGCCTGACTCTCTGCCTACTTGTGATCTCTGTCTGTCAAATAAATAAATAAAATATTTTTTAATAAAAGAAAAGAAAAGAAACCAGGCTGAAGTATGGAGTTGACTGAAACTGTTAGATTGTGAAATACAAGAAGGAAAGAGTCCTTGGCTCTTTCTGTCTTGGTTGGCTCCAGCCCCTTTAAGACTGCTAATGTAAGCTAGCTCAGTGCATCCCTGAGAGAAGACCTGAAGACTCACTTAAATGATTGACCTATTTCTGAGCTCTCTGTTGTTGTAAATTACAAGAATATACTGTGTGCATTTTCAGGTAATTTGATACTATTACCTTAAAATTCACTGGTTCCGCCTCCCCCTTCCCTCCCCTGTTCAAATGGAATATCTGACCTTTTCCCTTGGCAGCCTGCTTCTCTTTTCCAGGTAACCGATGATGATTTTATACCCTGGATGATAATCAATATGTAGAAGCTGTCTTTATTGATTTGGATAAAACCACCAATTATGGCTATTTTGAGCAGAGCTCAATGGGATTAGATGTGATTACATGGCAATGGGGTGTGAGCCCGACGCAACCAGGGGCTGCTGTAAGGCTATTTAATTGTTACAGACAAAATGCAAATGGGTGCCCGTAGCCAGTGTCCACTTGGTGGGCATTACCTCCATCTTCCTTAGGGCAAAACCTCTAGGCTGCACCACCTAGTCATGTACATTTCAGACAAGGACTTAGAACCCCGTGAGTCTGTCTCAGAGACAGCAAAGACAAAATGTCTCAAGGAGGAGCAATGGTGTGCCTGAAAACTATTTACTCCAGTCTCTGCTTTGTCATTTACCCAGAAATCAGAAGCAGCAACATTTCCAAGAATAAATGGATTTCAGGCAGATCGGTAAGAATGTCCGGAGGCAGGAAAAGAGAGTACAGTAGATTTTTAGCTCGGGCAGATATCCTTGACTTGGAAGACCCTCCCCACAATCCCCGCATATCTTGGTGGTCCTAGATTCACTGTTGCCTCTTTGGAAGACTCTTCATCTTGTCTGGAATATGCCATCATATTCCAGTGATTAGAAGCTTGGACTTTGGAGCTAGCCTGCTACTTTTAGCTAAGTGACTTTATGCAAACTACCAAATCTTTCTGCGCTCAGTTTCTAAAAGAAGGACAAGAACAGAAATACTTAGCACAGTACTTGGCCCTCTCTTCCTAGCCTTCCATTTGCATGGAAAAAGCGCCGGGGTCAGAGACCTGAGTGCACACCTCTGCTCTTTGCGCTTTCTAGCAATGTAGCCAATGCCTACTTTTTTTCACCTGCAGTGGTTACCTGATTTAGCATGTGCAATGATGTCGGCCCACAGAAGGATCTCTACCTGATTATTCTTTTCTTCTTCTCAATCATCTTCTGAGTGGATTTTCTGTGTCTCAGCCACCTGGAAGCCTGTATTTCCTCCAGCCTTTGAGGGCTTGGTAGCACAGAAAGATCATTATATTCACAGCAGCACAGCCATATTCCATTCATTGATTCATTCATCCATTCATTCATTTAAAAGTGTTGATGGAACATTTCCTAAATGAGGCACCATTCTGTATGCTAGGGCACAGCACTGAGCAAAACAAATGAGGTCTCCAAAATAGCAGGGCCTACATTCCAACAAAGAGGGAGAGATACTAAACATATGTAAATAAATAAACAGAACAAGATAATTGAAGTACTGTGGGAATAGAAAGCAGGATCGTGTGGCTGAGAGTGATTAGAGCATGGGCATTGGGGAAAGGCTGCTAATTTGATTAGACAGTGCCTCCCTAATGAGATGGCATCAAAAGTAAGATTTGAGGGCTAAGAACAGCCTCTCCAGGTGAAGTTATGGGCAGACTTGCAACAAGGCCACGAGGTGTTTGAAGAGCACCAGGGCCAATCTAAGTGAGAAGGAGTTTCCTGGAGCAAAGTGCCCTAGCCCCCACGGAAGTCATTAACTCTAATTTTGGGGTTCCCGCTATGACTCAGGAGCTGTCATGACTCAGCTGCTGGCTCACTTACGGTGACTTTTTCAGAGTCACGCTGAATGTGGAGCCCAGCCTCATTCTTGCAACTCCTGCTGCATCACTCGGTGTCACCTGTATTGGCAGATTTCTAGCTGCTGCCCTGTTCTCCTTCACAATCACCACGCTAAAACACAAGAACAGGGATGCATGTCTGGGCGGCTGAAATGTCCCCCTTTCCGGGTGTTGCTCTCCCAACTCTCAGCCTACACTGTAGTCTCGGTGCTGAGTTCCCCCACTAGCACTCATAGACTAGAGCCTAGTTCTGCTATCCTAGATTTAGTCCTCACAGGCTACCTGAGGAGTGGTACCTAGAACTCTCTCACCAAGCCTAGCATCGAGGCCACTTTTAAAGCATTGAGTCATGCTCCAATCTGTATCACTCCTTTCCTGTCTAGTATAATATGAAGGTAGGAATACAGGCCCTGGAATCAGATAGACCTGGGTTTAGGTCCTTCCTTTTCCACTGATTAGTTGGATGAACTTGAGCAAGGGACGTGCTTTCCCTCCTCATTTGTTAAATAGGGAGAATAAGACTAACTGTACCACAGGCTGGATAGTCCTGGCCCATGGACTATTATATAAAGAGACATTTAATAATTTTTTATCATTGTTAGTCCTTCTGGACCAAGATATGCACCATGTCTTCCTTCTTTTAAGGCTTTTAAGGACAGTTCCTTCCCCACTTCCTTTGTTGCTGAGATGTGATTTTTATTCCCTCTGTTTTAGACAAGACTCAACCTGGGAATCGGCCATCAGCTCAAGTTCTGAGTTACTGATTCCTCCAGTGAGAATCCCCAGAATCTCATGCAAGTAGAGCTCTGAGCACCTGCCCAGCAGCCTCTGAATTTCCAGCAGTTACACAATCTTGTTTGTTTCTCTGAGCTCCTTACTGCTGTGGAAAAACGAGAGCTCAGACTATACTTGCCACTCTGATTTGTACACACACCTGAATATACATTCAATTCATAGTATCAGAAAACAGCAAGGAAAACCCACTGAAGGCCCCTTACTTTTTTCCTCTTGCTTTTCATGCACCTTTGAGTTGCCAAAGAACATTCTAATAAGTCAAATAATAATGATGATGATGATAATAATAATAATACAAGCATATTTTGCTCTGGGAGAAAACTTCCTGTAAACACTGCAAGCTTTTTGGGGGCTGAAAGCCGGAACAGTTGAAACTCCCAAGTGTGACTTCCGGCTGCATCAGTTAAGGCTGAACTTTCCTCTCTGAGATGCAGTGATGGTCTCCCTTGCATAATTTAGACTCCGGGCATGCACTTAAGTCCTATTCATGTGAAGAGTGGCTCAGCTTGCAGCAAAGGTAGAATATGCAATAGGCTCTGTGGTAGTGTTGGAATAGGGTTGATGAGAGAGAATTTTCCTGCTAATCCTCTCTCCATTCTGACACCAGCCTGCCATTCGGGAGGTGGGAGGAGGATAAAGATTAGTACTCTGTAGGTAAGCAGAGATATGTAGAGGTATATATGCAAGTCTCTCGCTTCTCAGATAAAAGACTGAGAAATGGATCCTATTTTACCCTAAACGTTGTACTTCTTCCTGGCATCTTGCCAGGAACTATTCAAAAGACAGTGAATGTATTAGGAGGGTGTCCTCAACTGAGAAGAACAGGGAGTAGGTCCGTACTGCTGAGAAAGTTGCGTTCACTTTTTTGGAGCCATGTTTGATGTCCACGTCATTGCCAAGACAGGAAACCAACCTTTTTCTTTTAACTAGTTTTGATGGTTTGACCATCAGATTATATGATCAGAGACTCGGCTTGCTCAACTCAACTCTGCTGCAAAGATAGCAAAATATGGCATTTTTAAAAATCTGCAGATCGTAATTGCATAATGTCTAGGGCTTCCCAAAGCACATTTCTGTCTTCAGCTTGCTACAATGAGACCATTCGTCCTCACTAAGTGATATACATGGTTACTGAGAAAGGAAACAAGGCCCATCCCATGCCCGGTTCTCTCTCCCACTGCTAGCTCGTTCAGTTATTTCAAACTTTATTTCAACAAATGAATTCATTCCAACATTCCCATGGTTTGAGCCACCACCTATGCTAACGGCAGCCCTGCCCCCTCTTCTGTTCTCCAAATGTGCATTACTATCTACTGACCGTGCCTCTCCACTTACTTGCCTTACAGACACCACAAGTCTAGAGCTTAACTCACCCTCTTCCCTCCTCCCTTTCTTTAACTTCTAACTGGTGGAATGCCATCGGCACATTTTGCCCACACCAGAAAACTGAGCAGAAGTATCCTTCCAGCTCCCTCACTAACCTCATACAGTTGGTTCATAAAATGTACCCATTCTGGGGGTGCCTGGGTGGCTCAGTCGTTAAGTGTCTGCCTTCATTCAGCTCAGGTCATGATCCCAGGGTCCTGGAATCAAGCTCCACATCAGGCTCCCTGCTCAACGGGAAGCCTGCTTCTCCTCTCCTACTCCCCCTGTTTGTGTTCCCTCTCTCACTGTGTCTCTTCTGTCAAATAAATAAATAAAATCTTAAAAACAAAAACAAGCAAAAAAACCTTACCCATTCTGCCTGTTAACCTTTCTCTATTCTGTGTTCTTTTCCTGTTTTCACCTTAGCTCAAGCCAGTATCATGTCTTCACCTGGATCACTCTATCAACCTCCCATCAGTTCTCCCTGCCTCCATTCTTGTCCAAGTCTGGTTGATTCTGTGCAAGTTAAGAAGAGCAATCTTTCTAAAATGCTGTCTGACTATGTCACTGCTAAAATCCTTCAGTGGCCAAGTATCTTCATTTGGCTAAAAAGCCTCCATACCTGGTCCTGTCCTTCCTAAGTAGCCTCATCCTTCCTTACCCCTTATGCACTTGGAGCCTCTGGCTCTCTACCCCTCCCTCTCTGTCCTTTTCCTCCATGCATGTGTGCATGGCCCCCTGGCTTTGAAATTGCCCTCCTTTCCTGTACCCATTTCCCCCTCTTTATCCAGGACTAAACTGGTGGAATATTCTCAAGGGAGTCTCCTATAGTTAGTCTCCTTCCTGAGTAGACTGTGGCCTTCTTAAAGGCAGGACTCATGTCTTCCTCACTATGACATCTACAGTTGCTAACACAGACACTCCTACATGGTGCTCCCTAAAACTTCCAATGTTGAAGGAGAATCTCAATTTCAATGTACTAGAGTCAGAAGAGCAGCCCTAGATGCAGCTCACCATCTTGCCTAGAAGGCCTCAGAGTCTTCCTGAAAAAATGACTCCTTGTGCTATCCTGGGTTCTCCAGGGTCCTGACTTGGGTAAGCAATTACATCTCCATTGATTATAGGCAAGAGCCAAGCAAACCTTCCTCATCCTCTGGAAACTCTCAATAGCTCTCTTTTCACTGTGCGGTGGGATAATCAAGACAAGAGCATTAATGGCAAAAAATACACTCAGAGTCTTGAGCAAGTCCATCTTCATATGTTACAAACTGGAACTTAATAGGAATATAGAAAGCAGGCAACTTGATTTATTTTGGATGAGAAAATATTGGTATATTTTATCAGAATTTAGAGAAGAAAGACAAATAAAATGTAGGGTACTAACACCAATCCCAAACAAGAATAAAACAAAAAGAGAATTATAACAAAATTAATTAATTATAACAAAATTATAACAAAATTAACAAAAGACACATCACAATATGTCTTCTTCATTGTCAATTTGAATACTTTTTATTTCTCTTGGTTGTCTGATTGCTGTTGCTAGGACTTCTAATACTGTGTTGAACAAGAGTTTTGAGAGTGGGCATCCTTGTGTTCCTGATCTCAAAGGGAAGGCTGTCAGCTTTTTCCCATTGAGGATGATATTCGCTGTGGGTTTTTCATAGATAGATTTTATGAAGTTGAGGAATGTTCCCTCTATCCCTATACTTTGAAGCGTTTTAATCAGGAACGGATGCTGGATTTTGTCAAATGCTTTCTCTGCATCAATTGAGAGGGCCATGTGGTTCTTCTCTCTTCTCTTATGGATTTGTTCTATCACATTGATTGATTTGCAAATGTTGAACCCCCTTGGCAAGCCAGGGATAAATCCTACCTGGTCATGGTGGATAATCTTTTTAATGTACTGTTGGATCCTATTAGCTAGGAACTTGTTGAGAATCTTAGCATCCATATTCATCAGGGATATTCGTCTGAAATTCTCCTTTTTGGTGGGGTCTTTGCCTGGTTTGGGGATCAGGGTAATGCTGGCTTCATAAAAAGAGTCTGGAAGTTTTCCTTCTGCTTCAGCTTTTTGAAACAGCTTCCGGAGAATAGGTATTATTTCTTCTTTGAAAGTTTGGTAGAATTCCCCAGGGAATCCATCAGGTCCTGGTTTCTTATTTTTTGGGAGGTTTTTGATCACTGATTCAATCTCATTACTAGGTATTGATCTATTCAGGTGGTCAATTTCTTCCTGATTCAGTTTTGGAAGTTTATAGTTTTCCAGGAATGCATCCATTTTATCTAGGTTGCTTACCTTATTGGCATATAACTGTTAATAATCATTATTGTTTCTATTTCCTTGATTTTAGTTGTATCTCTCCCTTTTCATTCATAATTTTATTAATTTGGGTCTTCTCTCTTTTCTTTTGGATTAGTTTGTCCAATGGTTTATCTATCTTATTGATTCTTTCAAAAAACCAGCTTCTAGTTTCATTGATGTGTTCTACTGTATCTCTAGTTTCTATCTCATTGATCTCTGTTCTAATATTGATTATTTCCCTTCTTGTGCGTGGGGTTGGCTTAATTTGTTGTTGATTCTCCAGTTCTTTAAGGTGTAAAGACAGCTGGCATATTCTGGATTTTTCAATATTTTTGAAGGAGGCTTGGATGGCCATGTATTTCCCCTTTAGGGTGGCCTTTGCTGTATCCCATAGATTTTGGACCGAAGTGTCTTCATTCTCATTGGTTTCCATGAATTGTTTTAGTTCTTCCTTGATTTCGTGGTTGATCCAAGCATTCTTAAGCAAAGTGGTCTTTAGCTTCCAGGTGTTTGAATTCCTTCTGAACTTTTTCTTGTGGTTGAGCTCCAGTTTCAAAGCATTGTGATCTGAGAATATGCAGGGATTAATCTCAATCTTTTGGTATCGGTTGAACCCTGATTTGTGACCCAGAATGTGGTCTATTCTGGAGAAGGTTCCATGTGCACTTGAGAAGAATGTGTATTCTGTTGTTTTAGGGTGGAATGTTCTGTATATATCTTTGAGGTACATCTGGTCCAACGTGTCATTCAATGCTCTTGTTTCTTTATTGATTTTCTGCTTGGATGATATGTCTATTACTGAGAGTGGCATGTTAAGATCTCCTACAATTAATGCATTCATAGCAATATGACTCTTTATTTTGATTAACAGTTGTCTTATGTAGTTGGCTGCTCCCAAATTGGGGGTATAAATATTTATAATTGTTAGATCTTCTGGGTGGATAGACCCTTTAAGAATGAGTCAGTTTATCTCACTAAATCCTCACAACCACCCAATCAGGTAGGTATCACTTCTGTCATAGGAAGGATTTAAAGCTTAGAGAAGTTCTATGACTTGTGCAGAGCAACACACACACTCTAGTGAGCACCAGACTCGATATTTGAACACACGTCTTCCTGATTTCAAAGTCAGTATTCTCCATCATCCAGCTTTATTGCCTCTCTAAAAGGAAAAACTGAAAATTTCAGGAAGATTGTTCCTTTAAGTGTAGTCAGTATAATACATAGTAGGCATGGTTTAATTATCTGTTGAGTGAAAATGAGCCAGTGAAAACCCCATCTAGAATTCTCTGCTGGTTTTATCTTCACATTTCTTTTATTCACAGAACAGACTTCCCAGGGGTCCTCAGGCCACACTGGACAGCATCCCTTGAGATTTTTTTTTTTTTTTAAGAAAAATCTAACCATTGCCCATGTTGAACATGAACAAGAAGCAAGTATATTGTATTTCTTGGTTCTGTAAACATCTGAGGACACATTGTCCATGGGAGGTTTCTATGATTGTGAAAGTGTTCTGTAACGACACTGTCCCCATACAAGAATGGCCATGTGTGGCTATCCAGTACATGAAATGCCCCTAGTATGGCTGAGAGACTGGATTTCTAGTTTTATTTAATTTTTTTAAAAAAGACTTTTATTTATTTGACAGACAGAGATCACAAGTAGGCAGAGAGGCAGGCAGAGACGGAGGGGTGAGCAGGCTCCCTGCTGAGCGGAGAGCCCAATGCAGAGCTCGATCCCAGGACCCTGGGATCATGACTTGAGCTGAAGGCAGAGGCTTTAACCCACTGAGCCACCCAGGTGCCCCTAGTTTTCTTTAATTTTAATTAAGTTTAAATAGTCACATGTGGTCATTAGATAGCAAAGAAATTTTGTTCAACAGTTATTTGTGGAATACCTACTAGCTGCTGGGGGAAAAGCAAAGTGGAAAATAAAGCAATCCCTTGTTCTCATGGAGCTTCCAGTCGAACAAAGATATCAATCAGATAATTCTACCAAAAAAAAAAAAAAAAAAAGGTAAAATTACAATGGTAGTGTGGTGAAGCAAATTTATTAGGTTAGTTGAGACCTGGACTTCTCTGAGTGGCTCGTGGAATCTTCCTGAAGGAGGAATGTTCAGGTTGAGCTCTGAGGTAAGACTCTTCCAGGTAGAGGGGATTTGACTATAGAAGTTCTGAGGCAGGTGACAGCCTGAGCTGTCAAGGGAACCCAAAGGGAGTAGAGGCCTGGAGTGCTGAGATCATGCTGGACGTTGTCCAGGGAGTCATACAGGGGTGGTCTGGGTCCCACCCATGCCAGGTCTTATGAGGCTGCATCAGAGCTCTCCGACTTTGTACCAACCACAGTGTGAATATGTCCAACTCTTTCTAACTAGAAAGAGGAGGAATGGAAGGAGGAGACACAGTCAAAAAAAAAAAATAAATAAATAATAGTGGCTAAGGTGTTGACTTATTGGAAAGAGATAAGTGGGTTCAGGGAGACCAGTGAAGAATCTATACATCAGTGATACACTCAGTGAACATGGGAGATCCACACCCAATGCTGGAGCGTTATATGTCCTTGTGTCCACTAATTCCTGCCTTCTGTATCTTGTAGCTAAGGGAGATAAGGCTGAGAGCCCACAGAGTGGGCTCTGGGATCAGTCCTGCCCCCACTTACTAGCTATGTACTTTTTCTAAGCTACTAATTCCCTCTGATAATGGAGTTCACTCATGTATAAAATATATCCTGGTAGAATTGCTGAGAATTAGGAGGCATAGGGTATGTAGAAAGCAAAATACCATACAAATCTCATAATCACACCTGTCAGTTTGATTTTTATGTGATTCACCCAAGGAAGGGTTCATGGGATATTATGAATGATGAATTATCCTTTTCTAGAAAGCCAAGAAGTATCTGAAATGCAGAATAAACTCTCTTCTATCCAAATTATCATGAGAACTTTAATTAGCTGAAGGTACAATGGAATATAAATCAAACATTGAGCCTGGGCTATGCAGGATCATTGAGAACTGTGGGTTATCTTGGTCTTTGGATGCCATTCACTTTGGCTACAAAGTGCACTCTTGTGCTACCCTCTTGTGCACTTCTATTGAAAATTATTGTTTGTTTGTGTGTGTTTGTGTGTGTGTGTGTGTGTGTGTGCTTGTACACAGGCATACACACTCCAGCACACAATTCAGACCATCAGCTTCCTATTTCTTTCTCAACATGTGTACTTTTTATTAATGTGATATGTATATGCACAGGCCCCTAGATATTGTCATATTTTTTTATTGAAGATAGTTGATACACAATGTTATATTAGTTTCAGGTGTACAACATAGGAATTTGACAACTCTATATGTTATGTATGCTAACCACAAGTGTGGCTACCATCTGTCATCATTATGACAATAGCACTGGATATATTCCTATGCTGTACTTTTCATCGCCATGACTTATTTATTCCATGACTGGGAGCC
Source organism: Mustela nivalis (assembly GCF_964662115.1). Taxonomy (NCBI): domain Eukaryota; kingdom Metazoa; phylum Chordata; class Mammalia; order Carnivora; family Mustelidae; genus Mustela; species Mustela nivalis. The sequence goes on from NC_139032.1 coordinate 68,530,517, forward strand.
TGTACCCCCTCACTTCCCTTCACCCATTTTGCCTATCTTTCCACTCCCCTTCTTTCTGGCAACCTATCAGTTCTCAGTATTTATAGATCTGATTTTGCTTTCTCTTTGTTTGTTTACTTATTTGTTTTATTTCTTAGATTCCACATATGAGTGAAATTGTATAGTATTTGTCTTTGTCTGGCTTATTTCACTTAGCATAATGCTCTATAGGTCCATCCATGTTGTCACAAATGGTAGGATCTCATTCTTTTTTATGACTAAGTCATATATATATATATATATATATATATATATATATACACACACACACACACACATATACATACACACACACACACACATCTTCTGAATATTTGAGTTTCTTCCATATTGTGCCTATTGTAAATAATGCTGCAGTAAACATAGTGATGTCTGTATATTTTTTAATTAGTGTTTTTGTTTTCTTCAGGTAAATACCTGGCAGTGGACTTACTGGGCCATAAAAGTATTTCTACTTGTAATTTTTTGAGGGATAGGTACACTGTTTTCCACAGTGGCTACATCAATTTGCATTCCCACCAGCAATGCATGAGGGTTCCTTTTATTATACATCCTCACCGATACTTGTTATTTCTTGTCTTTTTGATTCTAGCCATTCTGACGGGTGTGAGGTGGTATCTCATTGTGATTTTTACTTACAATAGCCTGATTTTTTTTTCCATTTTATTTTATTTTATTTCTTTTCAGTGTTCCAAAATTAATTGCGTATGCACAACACCCAGTGCTCCATGCAATACGTGCCTTCCATAATACCCACCACCAGACTCACCCAGCCCCCCACCCCTTCCCCTCTAAAACCCTCAGTTTGTTTCTCAGAGTCCACAGTCTCTCGTGGTTTGACTTCCCCTCTTGTTTCCCCCATCTCACTTCTCCTCTCCATCTCCCAATGTCCTCCATGTTATTCCTTATGCTCCAAAAGTAAGTGAAGCCATATGATAATTGACTCTCTCTGCTTGAGTTGTTTCACTCAGCATAATCTCCTCCAGTTTCGTCCATGTTGACATAAAAGTTGGGTATTCATCCTTTCTAATGGAGGCATACTACTCCACAGTGTATATGGATCACATCTTCCTTATCCGTTCATCTGTTGAAAGGCTTCTTGGTTCTTTCTACAGTTTGGTGACTGTGGCCATTGCTGCTAAGAACATTGGGGTACAGATGGCCCTTCTCTTCACTACATCTGTATCTTTGGGGTAAATACCCAGTTGTGCAATTGCAGGGTCATAGGGAAGCTCTATTTTTAATTTTTTGAGGAAACCCCACACTGTTTTCCAAAGTGGCTGCACCAACTTGCATTCCCACCAACAGTGTAAGAGGGTCCCCCTTTTTCCACATCCTCTCCAGCACTTGTTGTTTACTGTCTTGTTAATTTTGGCCATTCTAACTGGTGTAGGGTGATACCTCAATGTGGTTTTGATTTGAATCTTCCTGGTGGCTAGTGATGATGAACATTTTTTAATGTGTCTGTCAGCCATTTGTATGTCTTCATTGGAGAAGTGTCTGTTCATGTCTTCTGCCCATTTTTTGACATGATTATCTGTTTTGAATGTGTTGAGTTTGAGGACTTCTTTATAGATCTTGGATATCAGCCCTTTGTCTGTACTGTCATTTGTGAATATCTTCTCCCATTCTGTGGGTTACCTCCTTCTTTTTTTGACTGTTTCCTTTGCTGTGCAGAAGCTTTTGATCTTAATGAAGTCCCAAAAGTTCATTTTTGCTTTTGTTTCCTTTTCCTTTGGAGACCTATTGTGAAAGAAGTTGCTGTGGCCGATGTAGAAGTTACTGCCTATGCTATCCTCTAGGATTTTGATAGATTTCTGCCTCAAATTTAGGTCTTTTATCCATTTAGTATTTATCTCTGTGTAAGGTGTAAGAGAATGGTTGAGTTTCATTCTTCTACACATAGCTGTCCAATTTTCCCAGCACAATTTATTGAAGAGACTGTCTTTTTTCCAATGTATATTTTTTCCTGCTTTGTCAAATATTATTTGACCATAGAGTTGAGGGTCCATATCTGGGCTCTCTACTCTCTTCCACTGGTCTATGTGTCTGTTTTTGTGCCAGTACCATGCTGTCTTGGTGATCACAGCTTTGTAGTAAAGCTTGAAATTAGGCAACATGATGCCCCCAGTTTTGTTTTTCTTTTTCAACATTTCCTTAGAAATTCAGGGTCTCTTCTCATTTCACGCAAATTTTAGGATTGTTTGTTCCAGCTCTTCGAAAAATGCCAGTGAAATTTTGATTGGGATAGCATTGAAAGTATAGATCTCTCTAGGCAGTATAGACATTTCTTTTAATATAATTTTTTATTTTTTATAAACATATATTTTTATCCCCAGAGGTACAGGTCTGTGAATCACCAGGTTTACACACTTCACAGCACTCACCAAAACACATACCCTCCCCAATGTCCATAATCCCACCCCCTTCTCCCAAACCCCCTCCCCCCAGCAACCCTCAGTTTAAACCTAACCAAGGGGTAAAGGAGTTACTTGAGGAACTACAGAACACTCACAAAAGAAACTGAAGAAGACACAAAAAGATGGAAGACCATTCCATACTCATGGAATACCAATCCATGAGTATGGAATGGTCTTCCATCTTTTTGTGTCTTCTTCAGTTTCTTTTGTGAGTGTTCTGTAGTTCCTCAAGTACCTCCTTTACCCCTTGGTTAGGTTTATTCCCAGCTATCTTATGGTTCTTGTTACTAGAGTAAATGGAATTGATTCTCTAATTTCCCTTTCTATATTTTAATTGTTGTATCCTGCCACATTACTGAATTGCTGTATGAGTTCTAGTAGTTTGGGGGTGGAGTCTTTTGGGTTTTCCATATAAAGTATCATGTCGTCTGTGAAGAGAAAGAGTTTGACTTCTTCATTGCCAATTTGAATATAATTGCCCAATGGTTAATTATGTTGAGCATCCTTTCATCTGCCTGTTGGCTCTGTATATGTCCTCTTTGGAGAAATGCCTATTTGGGTTCTCTGAGCATTTTAATATTAGATTATTGGTGGTTTTAGTGTTCAGTTGTATAAGTTCTTTATATATTTTAGATATTAACTCCTTATTGGATATATCATTTGTAATATCATCTATTCATTAGGTTGCCTTTTCATTTTGTCAATAGTTTCCTTTGCTGTGCAAAAGCCTTTTATTTTGGTGTAGTTCTAATAGTTTTTTATGCTTTATATCCTCTTTATCAGTTAAAATCATGATTTTTTAAAAATCAGTGCAGCATATAAATTTTCAATGTTTTATACCTGTGTTCATAAGGAATATGACTTTACCTCAAGCAACACTAGAACTGTGCACTAATTAAATGAGTTGTTTTACAATGGGTAAAAGGAAACCTCTGTGAAAGGGGCTGCCTCCTGTCTAGGATGAACATATAACTAACTTAATCATTCTCACCATGACACCTTTGAGAATAAAGGGGATGCTATTAATAATTACATAGGAACAAAATAGGCATGAACTGGAATCTCCCAGGAGGATCTTGGGATGGTACTTGAGATGTTCTCCCTTCTCTTCTTTACCCAGAACCAACCTACTTACAGCTATAAATGTGTTGAATCAAGTCGCTAGGTAGGAAGCCTCCCACTAGATTGTGCAAAACCATTTTTTACCCTCTGCCACAGCTGATACATCTTACCTGTTCCCACTCTGAATTCTCCTCTGTAATGGACTGAATGTTTTTGTCCCCTCCAAAATTCAAATGTTGAAATCTTAACCCCTAATGGGATGGTATTAGGAAGAGGGAACTTTGGGAGATAATTAAGTCATAAGGGTGGAGTTCTTATGAATGGAATTAGTGCCCTTCAAAAAGGGACCCCAGAGAACTTTCTAGCTCTCTTTCTTCCATGTGAGGACACCACAATGAGGAGTCTTCAGCTTGGAAGAGGGCCTTCATCAGAACCTGACAATACCAGCACCCACCTTAGACTTAGTCCAGAACTGTGAGAAATAGATTCCCGTTTTCTGTAAGCTATCCAGTCTATGGTACTTTCTTATAGCAGCCCAAACTGAAGACACCTTCCTTTGCCATCTGCTAGGAATCCATCCACCATGCAGGGGATGCTACTTAGCTAAGCTGTTTCTGCCCCACAGCTCATTAGGGTGAACCATTTTGAAGGTTATGAGAGAAGAAAATTTAATAAGCTTAAGGGTTACTGGCATTAGGGTTTTGTGGGGAAGTGAAGGTGGTTCTGTTTTTGTTCTGCTTTGTTGTGTGTGTTTTTTTTTAATGAAAACCAACATATTTTATTAAAACAACATGGCTGTACTTTGTGATAGAAAAACCCACCACACTAAACCATCACTGTGACAAAATGCATTATAGTAGCAAATTATTTTTATTTTGCCTGAGTATATAAACTACTAAATTTTTCTGGTTTCTCTAGTGAGTATCATGCCAATGCTTTTATATTGCTCTGGTTCAATGAGCCTTGTCTTAACTATCTGCTAGCATTTGTAGCAGAAAATCTAAAACAAAAATCTGAGGTCAAGGAGTATAGTGATGAAAGCAAACACCTGACCCAAAAGACCACAACCTCAGGGTTGTTCAGTTATCCAGGGATTCTCTTGATGTCTATATTTTTGAGTTGAGAAAACAGTTTTGTGGATTTTTATTTGAATTTTGAAGTAACAATAGCAGAGAGGCAAGTCTCAAGGGCCCAACGTTGTCTTGGATCCATAGTTTTTAATATATTTCCTTTAGCCCATCACTTGGACAAAATAATAACAGACATTCCCTTTTAAAAAACTCACTATGAGCTGATCCCATTAAGTTGACCCCAGAAATAGATGTAGGCGGGGTTAATGTAAATTATGCAGCAATGCTATCTCATTAATAAAGAATACTAATAAATATCTCATTAATAAACAACAACAAGCTCTCACAATGGCTCTCAAGTCCTCCTCTTCTGACTCCAAATACATGCATCACATTTGGACCATCCAATCCTCATCTCACTTCTTGTAACCAGGAGTGCCTACAGAGACTGTTGTGTCACTCTTTCTGAAGTGTGGGCTGACATTCCAGAACGCAAAGAATTGGGGCTCTTTTTAGAAGCCCTAGGCTTGTGAAGGTTCTAGAATTCAAGCCATGGACTCATTCTTCTAGTGCTTACTCACAGGGTCTGTACAATATAAAGAGAGCTCCAGTCCCTTCTACTCCCTTTTGACTTATGCAAGTTACAAATCACTATTATTAAAGAGACACACTGGTAGGTGCAACAAAAGAGGAATAGGCCAGGGGTGGACCCGGGGTATTAAGGAAAGAACATTTATGGCTAAGAGGCCTGGGAGAGCTGTCTGGTAGATGTGGTGTTTCAGTCACACCTTGAAAGAGACCTTGGTCTTTGACCATGTGAAAATGAGGGGAGGAAATAGTGTGAAATGAGGTGTGGTGTGGTGACAAGAAAACACGGCATGGTAATGGGGAATAGTGACCACCATCTAAATTAGGAGAAAGGTTTGCAAAGGATGTTCATTTTTACCAAATATTTACTTAGAATCTCAGTGTCAAGTTTTGAGAATACAGAAATGAATAAGACAGACACAAGAACCTGCCTTCCCAGAGCTTATGGTGTAGTCGGGTAGACAGAGAAGTAGGGGAAACAAATTTGGATCAATGCCCAGAGAGGTCTGGGAGGCCTTTGATATCATCCAAGAAAGTCACAGAATCCCTTAATCTCTAGTGAATGGACTTGGTATTCCGAAGGAATTAAGATCAGAAGTTGTAGATAGGAGGCCAGTTTTGCCACTACATCACCTGTGTACCCATCAAGAGTAGACCCTGCTCCTCCATACTTCTCTTTCCTACATGTTATAAATAGAGAAAGGATCAACATTAGCTACTTCCCAGCATCTCTGGGATGATGACAGTAGAAAATAGAAATAAAGGTGTTTTGAAATGTAAAATATGTTATGCAAATGCGTGTTGTTAGTGTTACTATTTCTCTGGTCCCTAGGGATCATATTACAGGCAGTACCAATAATCCCATAACATGGAGAGAACAGAAATGATTTCTCACAACTATCTGTGGATAATGGAAGATGGGGGATGTGAACATAGGCTTTGTAACCACACAGATCTGAATTCAAATCCTGTTTTCACCGTCTACTACCTACATAACTTTGGGTAAGACATAAAGTCTATCTGTAGGCCTGTCTTCTCCCCTATAAATCATATCTAATAATACCTATTTTCTAAAGTTATCATCAGAATAACATTGAAGGGTTCTCTACAGTGCCTAGAATACAGTAATCATTCAATAAATGGCAATAAAAATTATTTTGCTTATGGATCATCTAACTTTTCTAAGATGGTAGGGATCGTGTTATAGAATCAAGGAATCATAGAAGTTACCTCAAAATTTTTTTCTCTTTCTGAGCGTATAGTCTTATGCATCTTGTTCCAGCATTTCTCACTAAAAAATCTGTGATCCTATTTCTGTATTACTGAATTTTTTCTTATGCTTTAGCCCATTTTATCTTACTTAATTTCTCTATAGAACAACATGACTAAAGAAAGAATCAGCTGGACAAGATCAAGACTGAGAGTGACCAATTGTCCTAGTTTGAACTATGACTGAGGGGTTTCCCAGAACACTGGACTTTATTGAAACAAGGACAGTCCTGGGCAATTAGGGGCAGTTGGTCACTGCCTCTTACAGTGCAGAATTTTGATCTCTGCTTAAGCCAGAAAATCAAAGAACCATACAACTCACTACATTCTGTTTCCACTGTATACAACGAGGAGTAATAAGCAACCAGAAGCAAATGCCCCATAAAGAAAGACCAAGTATAGTGTATACACTACCACCTTACCCCTTAATTAAGCATGGTCTTTGGTCAATCAGCTCGGAGCCTTGTGGCATGGGTGCACATTGTTTTGATGGTTGTTGTGAACTTAGAAGAAAGGAGATCATTTTCCTTCTATCTCTGTTGCTGTTTCAGATAGTGAATCTGACAGCTCAGTGCCTAGTGGTTTTTGAATGAACAGTCGTCCATCCTCAATATCTGTAGGGAGGGGTTGTTTTTGTGTCCCATCTTATCAAATCTGAATCAGAATAAAAACATGGTACCCCTCTTACCTCAGGGACTGCATACGACCTTTATCTCCACTCATTCAGGCTTAAGTTGTTCTTCTGTGGATGTCTCTGCCTGGTTAATGAAGCCTTCTCTTCTCTGGCTGGGATGTTTTAAGCACTTCGCCATGTAACTTGTAAACCAAATAGTGATGCTTAACAGTGTTGAGTTTTTCAATAAGTCTGGATCATTTTTCTGAAATTCCTGTTTCAGTTAATGACTGTTATTTTTTTTTTAAGATTTTATTTATTTATTTGTCAGAGAGAGGGAGAGAGAGCGAGTACAGGTGGACAGAATGGCAGGCAGAGGCAGAGGGAGAAGCAGGCTCCCTGCCGAGCAAGGAGCCCGATGCGGGACTTGATCCCAGGACGCTGGGATCATGACCTGAGCCGAAGGCAGCTGCTTAACCAACTGAGCCACCCAGGCGTCCCGACTGTTATTTTTTATAAACTCAAAATAACTTGGGAAACCTTTCTTGCTTTAGTATTTTCTTTACTTTTTTTTCTCACAGAGATAGTCTTAAAGTCAATCAGGACAATGACTGGCTACAAAGGGAATGAGAAACCCTCCCTCTTGAATGCCCTTAGTTCCTTGGAGAATTATGGGAAATGTGCCAGTAATGTCTAGTGGTCGGTCAGTTTTTCCAGTAACATGAGTGACTCACAGTAGCATAAACCAGGTCCTAGTCAAGAAATATTACACCATCCCCTGTGAGGACAAGCAGAAGATTCCTGGGAAAGTTGTACAAACCCAACTTTCAGAAGCATCAGCCACATAATCAGAGTACTCTTGAAGAACCATCTTGATTTTTAAAACATTGAAAAGCAGACCTTTAAAAAGATGTATCTGATGACAAATAAAAAACTACAAAAAAAATTGCAACAAGTATGAAATGCAAATAGTCAATTTCATTAATACATAAAGATCTCTTATAATTCGGGACGCCTGGGTGGCTCAGTTGGTTAAGCCACTGCCTTCGGCTCAGGTCATAATCCCAGCATCCTGGGATCGAGTCCCACATTGGGTTCCTTGCTCAGCAGGGAGCCTGCTTCTCCAGCTGCCTCTGCCTGCCACTCTGTCTGTCTGTGTCACTCTGACAAATAAATAAATAAAATCTTTAAAAAAAAAAAAAGATCTCTTATAATTCAATAAGAAAGAAAATTAACAACCCAATAGAAAAATGGATAAAGATCATGAACAGGCTTCTTTACAGGAATATGTCTCGTCAGGATTTTATGTTCAACTTTTTTTTTTAAGATTTTATTTATTTATTTGTCAGAGACAGAGAGAGCACAGGTAGACAGAGTGGCAGAAAGAGACAGAGGGAGAAGCAGGCTCCCTGCTGAGCAAGGAGCCTGATGTGGGACTCTATCCCAGGACGCTGGGATCATGACCTGAGCCGAAGGCAGCTGCTTAACCAACTGAGCCACCCAGGAGTCCCTGTTCAACTTTATTAAAAGCAAGTAAGTTCAAATAAAAACAGAAAATTTTTTGCCTCTCAATGGACAAAAATCAAAGTTTTATAATATAAGATGATGGTAAAAATGTAAAGGTACTTTCTTGAAATGTTCCTTGAAATATTAAGGACACAGCCTCTTCAGAGGGCAGTATCAATATTCAAAGCCAATAATGAAACAATAGTAGAAGTTTATTTTGAGCTTGTGTTCAGCAATATATACAAGGTTACAGATTAGAACATTTTGAAATAGTAAAAAATATAGTTATACTAAATAATATACTATATAAATAATATACTAAGATATAATATAATATAAATATAAATATAAATAATATACTAAATAATACTAAATGTTCCACAATTAGAAATTAATAAATAAATGTTATGGACTGAATGTTTGTGTCCTCTCAAATTCATATGTTGAAATCCTAACCTCCAGTGTGATGGTATTAAAAAGTGGGGCCTTGGGATGTATTGAGTCATGAGACAGAGACCCTGATGAATAAGATCAGTGGCTTAATAAGAATAAACATGGGAGACCTTGCTTCCTCTCCCTCTGTGCTTTCTGGCACGTGAGGATACAGGGAAGAGACAACCCTCTATAAACCAGAAAGAGTGCCTTCACCAAGAAACCGACTGTGCTGGCATCCTGATATGGAACTTTCCAGCTTCTAGAACAGAATGAGAAATAAATGTTATTTAAGCCACCATGTCTATAGTAATTTGTTATAGCAGCTGGAACTGACTAAGAAAGGCACATAAAGGATGCAATGGTGGAATACTATAGAGCTACTGCAAGTATGAGATATATCTATATGTCCTGATAAAGAAATTTTTAAAGGAAGCTTTTAACTAACAAAATCCATTCAAGAAGGATGTGTGTAGTATGCTCCCATTTGTGAAAAATAGAGAACATATAAATAGATAGAGACAAAAGTAAAGATACAGAGATATGTACCACATTCATATATACTTCTGTATATCTAGAAAACGCTGAGAAGGCACACAAAATCTGCTATAAGTTACCTTACAGGAAGTAGAATTTGGGGGTCAGAGTGAGAGGGAGACTCCTTTCTACTGTATATCTTTTAATAGTTACAATTTTTAATCCTTTTTAAAAGACATTAAGATAATAACAAAAAGAGAGTCGGCTTCTATGAAACATTTACTCATCACCACAAGTAGGAGCTGTTTATATGTCCTAAGTATCCCAATGTCTTGCCTTGTATCTCCTTTATATATCACTCTCCACCCATCTGTGATTAGCAGCCCATACCCAATATAGTTATTGCATGTTGGGATCTGCTTCCTTCAGGTTCCTGTGATTTTTAAAGGATAAATTGGTGGTATTTCATGGAATGGGATGGGGTACTAATCTGGCTTCTAGCTCTGCCACTGGGATGGGGTACTAATCTGGCTTCTAGCTCTGCCACTCACATATCATGGTTTCTGTTCTACAGAGGAGGAACATAAAGTTAAGGGAGAGGACAAAGGAATTTTGTCTAAAGTCAACAGTTGAATCATGACCGGAATATAAGGCTCCTTTCTCCAGTTCTATTTCTGCTTTGGAATAATGGAGGAATACCAAAGTTTAGAAGAAATATCGACCTAATATTCCACCTACTACAAAAATAGAGATTCAGATGTTCTTTCTTAAGGAGTAGTTCTCTCATAACCCTTCCTCATTCCAAGGACAGACTTCCACAGATCAGTGGTTGGAATAGCAGTATTTCCTTTATTTGACTTCCAGAAATGCTAAGTAGGGTTACTAAGGTCTTGTGTTAGGGACAAGGTTGTATGTTTGGCAGAAGTGCTGGGAGTCCGATAGGAAAGAATGAATCTAGGTTCTACCACTTCCTTACTCTAACTGAGTACAAGTCACATAACATGCCTGAATTTAAGATTCCTCCTCTGTAAAACAGGAGTAACAGCATTGCACAGGATCTTCATGACACTGATAAAATCATGCAAATGACTTGCAAACTATGAAGTACTCCAACAAGTGAATTTAGGTTTCCTAGCAACATGCCCAGGTGGACAGTATCGAGGGAGAAAGATGCTGGCTGATGAACTGTGGTCCTGAAAGTTCCCAGGGTTGGCTGGCCAGGCCTTCCCCAGGGCAGACTGGAAAGGACAGGGTCTGGAACCCTTTGTCTACCAGGTGTCTGGGCACGTGGGACCAGACATGAAAATAAGTTAGCCCTGAACTTGAATGAGACTTGCAAGATTGCAATCATGGCTGTCTCACTGGAGAAGCCAGTGGAGCACCTGGAGATTGCCCTGCAGAGCACAGACGCCTATGACCTTGCTTTCCTGCCTATAAAGCAACAACAACAACTTTGAGTGAATTTAAAGAACTCCTTCACAGACAATAAACATGTCAGCTTATATTCTTGAACTGTTAATACTGCAATCCCTTAGACATTATGGTCTGTGGCCACACCAAGGTCAAATCTGGCCTGCCCAATGTCTTTAACATAGCATTTAATTGTCAAACTTTAGATTTTTTTAAAAAGTCTGAAAGATCTGGCAACTTTAGATGCACATGCTAGTATGGTGATAATGGACTAAAAGTGCATAGCAGTACCTCTTTCTAATGGACATATACCCTCTACTTGGCAAGAGTCCCACTTTTCCCTTTTTCATCTTATGTTTCACCCATTTATACCCCTGTCTGTAGGCCTTTTGAGTTACAGTCCTGAAGCCAGTTTAACAAGCATATTTGACAGAAGAAATAATTTCAGTTCAAGACGGTATAGTGTCTTGACCACCCTCACAACAAGAACTGAAACCCACCAGTTTTCTGCTTTAGATCCCCTTAGTCAGCAATTTATGTATGCTCCCCTCCCAACCCCTGCAACAACTGTGAAGCTCTGTGCCTATAACCAAGCCCTTTTTTTTTTTTTTTTTTTTTGCAAAACAAGAGAAAAGAGGCTCACTTTGCCCCATAGCTGATTAGGGCTTCCCCTGACTGAGGAAAAACAAAACAAAACAAAAACCAAAAAAACAAAAACAAAAAAAGCACAACACTAGATTTCAAAAGAAAATCCTCAAATGAAAGCCAGCCTACATTTATTTCTTTAGGTCAACCACTTTTGCTCTCCACCATTTTCATGATGCAGTTTCTCTGCTATGGTTTCTATTACTGCATGCTCATGGGCCCGATCAGTTTCTCAGAAGCTTTACTTCAGTAGCATGGTAATATCACATGGCACTAAATCCTGTAGGAGCCCTCCTGCTGTCAACAGGAATCTGGTTAAGGTTCTTGGGAGCCTGGGTGGTTCAGTTGGTTAAGCATCTAACTTTGGCTCAGGTCATGATCTCAGGGTCTTGGGATAGAGACCTGAGTATGTCTGCCTGCTCAGTGGGGAGTCTGCTCATCTCTCTCCCTCTGCTGCTCCCCCTACTTGTGCTCTCTATTTCTCTCTCAAATAAATAAAATCTTAAAAACAAACAAACAAACAAAAAAAAACCTTAGAAGATTTTAAGGAACCTTCTAGAAGATGACCCTGGACTGATTTCTCTATCCCACAGGAGCCAACAGACCCATAAGCGTGTGTGTGTGTGTGTGTGTGTGTGTGTGTGTGTGTGTGTGAGAGAGAGAGAGAGAGAGAGAGAGAAAGAGAAATTTATGAGTAAGTGTATTAGAATTACACAATAAGTAAGCAAATTAGATAAAAATATGTCTCCACAGTCACTCTCCCTGAAGAACATAATGTCAAGACGTAACGGGGTTGGGCACTTAGGCGTTCAGTTGGTTAAGCATCTGCCTTTAGCTCAGGTCATGATCTCAGGGTCCTGGGATCAAGTTCTGCATTGTACTCTCTGCTCAGTGGGGAATCTGTCCTCCCTCTCTCTCTCTCAAATAAATAAAATCTTAAAAAAAAAAAAAAAAAAGAAGAAGAAGAAGAAGAAGAAGAAGAAGAAGAAGAAGAAGAAGTAGTAACTGGGTCGACACAATCAGCATTAAAAATGGAATTTGGTGATTTATGGATGTGTTCATTCACCAAATATTCATTGGGTACCCATTATATTCCTGACCTTTGCTATGACTCCCAGAAAAAAATAATAATAATAAACCCAGTTCCTGGCCCTAACAAGCTCATTCAACTCTTCCATTAACTATCTGCAGAACTGAACAACTTGACCTCTCTTCCCATGCCAATTTCTTCTTCACAATACTTGGTTCTGTGGATTTTGTTAGCCTCCATGAGTTTCTTACTGATGAAAGTCTTAAACTATATCATTGAACATCAGGGATTTCATCAACATTGGTCCAAGCTAAGCCCATCATTTCCTGGATACCTTGAGGGGTCGGGTAACTTGCTTAGCTATGTAGCTCACTGTTGGCTGAGCCAGTTCCCAGCACTACCACAGCCTCCGCCATTACCCAGAGCCCAGTAGGTCCCAGTGCCCCTTGGCCACTTGGCCACACCAGGACACTTTCTTTAGTTTTGGCCCAATCATGTTAAAGTCCTCCTTCTGCTACTTCTGAGTTCTGCATTAGTGGAATAGAGACTCAGGTTATGCCTATAAAATTTGTGCTTGCTCGGATTTAAAGATTATCTCTGCAATCATGATTTGCTCATAATTGCCTAACTGCCAGAGCTTTCCCTTCACTTCATGCCCTCCTATTGGAATTTGAGGTATTAATTAAATATCATAAAAATAACTGGAGCTTATATGGCTTCTTTCCATTCATGCTTTAGAAAAGGGAATTCTATATTCAATACCTATGAATTCACAGTCTCTTTGAACATGGACAAGAAAAAGTTACATCTTAATTCCCATCCATCTTGAGATGAAATTTAACATTACCCTTAACTATAAATGTAGGGAACAAACCATAGTAGTCTTAGAATTTTGTCACAATTAAAATCACAGATGTCTTCATATCACATAACAGTTGTTACAGGTTTCCTGAAATACCATATGAGCTCACCACTACTTTAAAAGTAAGGTAGTTATTTGGGTCCACTTTTAGATATTTTTATTTAGTATTTTAATAAAGAAATATGTAAATTACCATAGCAAAAATTTGTGGGTTTTAAAAAATATTTTGATAAACTTAATATAAATGTTTTCCTTTCTTGGTCTATGTGTTTTACTTTATACATTTAAGAATATTAATCTGAGAGTCTATCATCTTCCCCAGGTCAACAAACATATCCATAACAACAAAAATTGAAAGAGTTCTTGCTTTTAGAGCAAAGGTTCTTAATCAGGGATATTTTGCCCCTGTCCTTTGGGGATATTTGACAATGTCTAGAAATAGTTGCTGCTGGCATCTAGTGGGTAGAGGACAGGGATACTGTTAAACATTCTACAGTACACAAGATAGCACCCACACAAAAAGAATTATGACCAAATGTCAGCACTGAGTTTGAGAAACTCTACTTTAGAACAATATTCAACAGAAGGCTAAAAAGTTGCTAGTCTTTCCTTTCCCATCTAATTCCTATTTATGTTCACCTTTTTAATCTTCCTGCTCTCCCTCTGAGAAATCACACAGATGTGGGTTTTGTTTTGTTTTGTTTTTGTTTTTGCTTTTAATTCTTGCATCCATCTCATTTTCAAGTATTACGCAGAAGTAGGTTTTGGGGTTTTTTGCTTGTTTGTTTTTTGTTTTTGTTTTTAATTCTTGCATCCATCTCAGTTTCAGGTATTAAAAGTCACCCTAGATCTGTGAGCCAGAAGCTCTGGGAAAGGCAGTATTATGAGGGTTGACAAACTTACGGGACCATCTTCTTAGACGTGTAAGTGAGGAGTCAGTGTCCCACAGGCAAAAGCAAGATGGTCCATCTGTCTATCTAGCTCTCCAGGTCTTGCAATTACTGTATGATTAAGTCAGTACTTTCCACAAAGGTGCCCTCACTTAAAATGCGGGGCTTCTTTTCAAGGCTAGGAGGGCAGCAGGACAGAAGTGGGGGTGAGGGAATCAAACATCTTCTCCACCCGAGAACCAATAATAGTCTTCTTCTTCCTTCTTCCTCCCCTTTTCCCTTTAGCAATGTATTCATCTCCAAAGGAAAATCCTTCTGTGTTGAGTAAAAATAAATTTCTCAAAGGAAAGGACAAATATTGAAAACCGCAGTATTTAAATTAAAAAAAAAAAACAGTACAAAGGGTAGAAGTCAGAAGAGTGTTTTTAAACCTCTTATAGGAGAACCCTTGACAAATAACTTGCCTTCATTTTGGCACCTTTTATGTTACCCATCTTTGGATAACATCCTTTTCTGCTTGAAAGTTCTGAAAAACATCTGACTTGGTCTGGTACAAACTACTCTTGCTTTGTGTTACCAAAAAATAGGACAAGTCACTGATGCCCCAAGATAAAATAAGGACAGAATGTTAATCAGGGACTTCTTATGAGTGAATAATTGAATTCCAAGTGGGCTGGTATAATGGTTAATTTTATATGTTCAACTTAACTAGATCATGAGGTACCCAGATATCTGGCTAAATATTATCTTTGGATCTGTCTGCCAGGGTGTTTCTGGATGAAATTAACATTTGAATCAGTGGACTCCGCAAAGGAGTATACATGGGCATTATCCAATCCATTGAGGGCTTATATAGAACAAAAAGGTGGAGGAAGGGAGAATTTGGCCCCTCCTGCCTCACTGCCTGAGCTGGGAAACTGGGACACTGTTCTTTTTCTGGGTGGTCCTCGTTCTCAGGTCTTTGAACTTAGACTGAATAATACCACTGCCCTCCCCACCAGATCTTTTTTTTTTTTTTTAATTTATTGTGTTATGTTCGCCACCATACAATACATGATTAGTTTTTGATGTAGTATTCCAAGACTCATTGTTTACATATAACACCAAGTGCTCCATGCAACACCTGCCCTCCTTAATACCCACCACCAGGCTCACCCATCCCTCCACCCCCTCCCCTTTAAACCTTCAGCTTTTTTCTCAGAGACCACAATCCCTCATGGTTCATCTTGCCCTCCAATTTCTCCCAGGTCTTTATCTTGCAGATGACAGTTCATGGGACTTCTTAGCATCCATAATCAAATGAGCCAATTCCTTATAATAAATTTACTCATTTGTTTGTTTTTATGTTTATAAATCATATCTATGTATTTCTGTGAAGATATATCTCCTGTTAGTTCTATTTCTCTAGAAAATCTTGATAAATACAGCTAGTTAACTCCTGAAGCCCTGGTCCATACCACAATCTTTAGTACTGGGAAATTCATTTTTCCATTTTGCAGATGAAGGCAGTCAAGGAATTTAAGTACGCTAGCTCAAAATTTTAAAATTTCTTATAGACTAAGCCAATACTTAAGACCCAGTCCATCTGACAGGAAATGCCTTACTTCAGACAATATTTTCTCTCTCAGGTCTTTATTTCAGGAGAATTTAGTCTCAACATACCTTGAATGGGCTAAAGAATTATCTGGCTGTACCATTAATCACAAAACTTATCATTAGCATTGATGGTAATAGATAGTTTTGGAAATACTATGTTTAGCAAAATATTTTTGTTTGTTCTAAATTTGCATTAGTACATACACCAGGAAATCTGACTTCTTGTTTTCTTCAAAGTCCTAGGGCCAAGTAGGAAGACAGGCATATAAATATCATACCAGTTTCACTTTCATCTCTTCAAAGATAATCTATGTACATAACAAAAAGGAAAGAATTAGGCCACCACCTGATGAGGTCCTGCAGGTGACCATCTTGGCAGCATTTTGAATGTTCTTTCCTATAGGACTTATCAGAGCTTTTAATATGCCAATCCTTAGCATGAAGAGAACACAATATTTTCCAAACCTAACTTAGGAGCATGTTTTGATGGAATATAAACCAACGTTGTGTGGTACTCCTTTTGAGAAATGTGGGGTAGCCATTTTGCATCTCTTGTCCCTGCTACCAGATTGGCTGGTGGCCAGAACGGAGAAATCACCTCACTTTGTCTTCAGAACCCACCTGGCGAGCCAACTGTTCCCCATCATCTGGGTACAGACACCAATTTAGAGCGTTTCAGAATGAGGACCTAGACCCCTGGTTACTGAGCTAAACAATAGCAAGAAAGAATTGCCTATGGTTGTTTCAACCCTACTTAGGTACATAGCCTCTTTCTGGAAGGCAGAGCAGTGACAGAATGCATGCTCATCTTCACTATGTCACCGGCAACTAGAAGCTTGACTGAATACATATGAACAAATAAGGTTGAAATAGTTTCTCTCCTATCTTGCCCTTAGTGAAGAAATATGACATGAAGTCCAGTTAAGATGCTGCCAAGATGATCACCTACCGGACCTCATCGGTGTATACACACAGATTATTTATGGCCTAATTCTTTCAGCTTTGCTATATGCATAGATCATCTTTTAAGAGGTATGAAAATGAAACAGATATAATGTTTATATGCTTGCCTTCTTACTCAGCTCTAAGACTTTCAAGAAAATAAGAAATCACATTCATGATATATGTATTAACTCATTAGAACAGAAAACTATTTTCCAGTGAACAGATACATAAAGACAAACTATTTGATCGGTGCTTTGTTTTCTTTTTTTTAATTTTGATTGAAAGTTATGTCACTAGGAGGTATAATCTCTTTTCAGATATCACATTATAATGCTGTATGGTCTTTCGAGGAAAAGATTTGAGGGATGGTCATCTGGCTATCTAAAGCAATGCTGAAACTGCCCCGATACATAAATCCATTGGAGGAAAAGAGTAATCATCAGAAGTAGCATCAAGGAGACATTTCAGGATAGTCAAGAGGTTGTGAGATTCAGAGTCCCAGTTCACTTGTACCTGATACAGCATGGTGGTTAAGAGCACAGATAGGCAGCTGGATATGAAGCCCAGCTTTGTTACTTACAGTGATAAGTATGTAGCTGTGTAACCTTTAACAAACTATTCAAATGCTCTGTGGTTCAGTTTTCCCTCTGAAAAATGGGGTAAGAGTAATATCTACCTTATATGATCGTGAAGACTCAGTAGATGTAAAGCGCATGGGACAGTACTTGGTACAAAGTAAACTTTCATTCAATATGAGCAGTAACTAGTATTATAGCTATGGGACCATGGAAAGTTCACTCCCATAGATCTCATTCCTTCCCTGTGTAAGTGGAGGTTATCATAATTATATTGCCATATTAGGGTGAAAATCAAATAAGACAAGGGACAGAAGGTGAAGTGTAAACATCACCTTGCAAATGTAAGAAAATTATTTTCCTGCTATGTATACGATAGTTTTTTCTCCCCTCCATGGAAGGTATTTCCTCTTTGTCCCAGGGCCTCAGGTGTCCTCGCTGTACACTGGCCTTTCTGGTGTCCAAAGGGGTACCCTCTTGCTCTAGGCCTTTGGTCCTTTCCATCTACTGCCAGCCTGTGGTCAGAACTAGGGTGCCGGCCATGACTACTTTGCCTCACCATCTTATCACTTCAGTTGATTGGCACTTCTTGTATCCACCTCCAACATGGATACCTAACCCTTCCTCTCCTCCATGTTCATATTTGCCATCCTCAATCATGTCACCATCATTTCTCCCCAGTCATAGCCTCCTATAATCCTGCTTCCATGCTTGTCTGGTCTAATCTATTTCATCTCCCCAGTACAGATGTAGAAATCCTTCAGAAATGTAATTCTAATATGTCACTTCCCAGCTCAAAATCCAACAATGGCTTCCCATTCTCATATCCCTTCCCAGGACATAGTCCTCAAAAGTCCCCTGCCTACTTTTCCAATTTTATCACACATCATTCCAAGAGCAACTTGAATACACTAAGCTCTTCCCTGCCTCAGGACCTTTGTACTTGCTGTTCCATCCCCCAACTCTTTAAATAATTGACTTCATTGCAACCTTTATATCTCAACTCAAATTTTACCTCCTGGTCAAGATGGCAAAGGAGTAGCAGACTGAGATGACATCAGGTAGCAGGAGATCAGCTAGATAGTTTGTCAAATCATTCTGAACACCTATATATCCAACAGGAGATAAGAGAAGAGCAGCAATTCTAGAAACAGAAAATCAACCACTTTCCGAAAGGTAGGACCTGCAGAGAAGTGAATCAAATTTTAGATTTGAGAGGCCTTAGAGAGGCCTTTCCTAACCATCCCCAAATGTCCGTTTTTATAGCATCCACCTCTTAGAATTGCCCTGAAGATTAAATAAGAAATGCCTTTAGAAGACCACTTGGCACAGAAATGCTCACTGAAAGTTGTAAATCATCATCACCACCATCATTGTCATCATCATTATCCTCTACCATAGTAGCCCATTAAACCGCATGGAAAACACTAACAACGGTGTGAGATTGTGATGTGTTTGCTTCCACTTCATCTGATTGTTACTTCCATGGTGTATAGACCTTGTCGGTTTTACTTCCTGGTGCCCTCACCTCCCGGTAAACCACCGGTCAGAGAGCAAGTGTTCAAATATTTGTTGAAGGAATGAATGGAAGTGAGTGTCTCTTGCGGTCAAAGGGGTCAAACAGCAGAAACCACACAAAGACCTAGGGCAGTCTCACCTTTGGGGCAGCTGCACATCTGGCTCCGGGCACGAGCCCTGCGCATGCTCCAAGGGAGCGTTCCCTCCCTCTCCCACCCACTCCTTCCCCCCCACGTATCCCTCCCTGTTTGTATTCAACACACCCTTGCTTGGGCGAGAAAAGCAAAAGACCCACAAAACTCTTTTCTTTATCCTCTTTCCAAAAAAATGGGCCAATTCACAGCTGCAATCTTTGGGAGAATTTCCTGCCTGGGAGTCTGGAAACTGCCAAGAGTGAAAAGCCGCAGCCAGCCAGCGAGGCCTCTGTTGTCGTTGGCCCAAACAACAACAAAAACAGCCACCACCACCACCACCACCACAACAAAACAGGCCACGTGTGCTCGAGCACACACAAACACGCCCACAGAACCAACCAAACGGACAAGGCTTCAAGGAGAAGCTTCTGGGCTGCACGTTCCGGCGGCAAGGCCTGTCCCTTGGCACGGGGCCACGGCAGCCCAGCTCCCAGCCCCCCACCATCTGTCATCAGCGCTCTGCCTACTGTAAGTGTGCCGACACAGTACACGGAGGCTAACAAGTAGCAAATGGAGGGGAAGAACAAACAAAGCCACCACAGTCAGCGGGAGAAGGTGGCTACGGTTTTGACACAAACTGACAAAAAGCCGGGAAATTTAAACTGAAAGTTTGCCCTAAAGACCTTCAGCTGTGAGGGCTGGGCTGGGGGGAGGGGGTACCCGGAGAGGGGGGCCAGCAGGCTGCAGAGGCTGGTGAGCCGGAGCTAACCAGGCCGGCTCTTCCCCAGACCCTGTGAACATGAGACATTGTGTAGAATCCATTCCCACAGTGCGTGGGTTGCCCAGGAAGGCTTTCTCTTACAAGAAAAAGGGAATCTTAAAAAAAAAAAAAAAAAAGCAAAACTTTTTTCTAGTAAAGTTTCCAAAAGAAACATTTAATGAGGACATCAGATGTCATGTAATGCAGATTACGAAATTCTTTATCAAATCATCATTCGAATTAATAATTATCTAATGATTAAAATTAAGAAGAAGTTGTAACCTATTGCAATTATAAATAATCTGTCAAGTTAGGAGAAATTGTCCTTGCTTTGCTGTTCACAAGTTGTAGTGTAGTTTCATGTTCTCATTCGAGAGACCTCTGGAGGAAAAAGATCAGGGTATGTGTCATTTTCCACCGTGGATAACAAAAACTCTTTTTTTATAAACTGATTTGTCTTTTGGAAACTGCAGCAGCAAGAGAATTCAAGCCAGCTGAGATGCCTACAAAAATGTGCCTACATTTTTGCTTGAGTGGCGTGGATTCTGTTTGCACTTGGATGGATGATTGTCTTTGAGTTTTCATTCCTTGTCATTAAATGCAAAGGCTCTTTCTCTTAAAAATCTTTAAAAAAAAGAGTGATCCAGGCTACCAGGCATGTTATGACAATTCCAGAAGCTTGACATGATTCTCCCTACATCAGAGATAGAGGCACTGAGGCCCAGAGGGTTTTCCATGATCCCAAGGTGAAATGGTGAACCTCAGAGGTCTTTGGACTTGAGACCCTACCATCCTTCTGTCTCAGACAATAAGATTCTGCTAAGCGGCTGATTTCCCTTTGCCCTTGTAGTTCTTGCCAAAAAACAACAAATACTGTAAATTATAATTCCCGCTTTTCAAAAATATTAATTAAGCAACAAAATTTCAGTGAGTTTTAACCAAGGTAGCCAGAAACAAACCAGCTTTCATTCTCTTCCCGCATCAGTTAAGTGTTAGTATTTGATCGCTCTTTAATAGTTGATTACTGAAAAATAAACTCTGAAAAAGAAGTTTGAACCCCTAAACAATTCTGATTGACAGCATAATCGCTTGGCTCATTATCCCTAATCGACAGAGTATACATATATTTACAAATAAAAACACACACCAGATGTATTTTCATCCACAAGGTGATGCTGTCAACTAAAATAGGGAATGTGCACCAGTGTTGAGCATCCATCATTTTTAAGACACATTCACCACTGAATCTCCCACTTCATGATCTGCGGATGAAAGCCTGAATGCTTTCATGGTGTGATATCACCATGTTTACGAAGAAGGGTGAAATGCTTGGCACAGCACCAGCTCTAAAGTCAGGAGACTTAGCTTTGAGTGCAGGCTCTGCCGTTTTCTAGCATATACTTTCATGTTTCAGTGAGTTCATCTGTAAAATGGGAATGATAATAGCATCTTCAGAATTATTTCAAGTACTAAATGAGATCATGGATATGAAAATATTGTATAAACAGTAACTTACTAACATAGTTCTCCTTCTTTCCATATTTTTGCATTCCTTCAAATGTCCTTCTGTTTCTCCCAGACTTATCAGTATTTTATTTATCTTTTTAAAGGTTTTGTTTATTTATCTGAGAGAGAGAAAGAGAAAGAGAGAGAGAATGAGCACGGGAGAGAGGGAGAGGGAGAAGCAGACTCTCCACTGAGCAGGGAACGCAACACAGGGCTCAGTTCCAGGACCCCGAGATCATGCCCTGAGTCAAAGGCACTTAACCAACGGAGCCACCCAGGCACCCCCTTATCAGTGTTTTAAAAGGAGACATGACAATTCTTAATTTCTACCTTCTTTTCAGAAGGTGAAAGTCAGTTCAAAAGTGGGCCTGTATCTGAGGCCAACCTGACATTACATCAAGAGCCCGTGTTTGAGTTTCTCCTGTGAAGAGAGAAGTACATAGAAATAGCTTTTATTTCCCTTTCCTGTAGAATATAACAGAACCTTTAAAAATCTTATGCAAAGCTCTTCTAAGAGCAGAGTGAGTGAAATGAATTTCCAAACCATGCTTTACACATGTCTGCGAATGACCAAAATAAGTTAATACCTTCTATCAATGTCCATAATATTCATTCATTAATGTGTTCATTAAACAACTATATTGAGTGTCCACTCTGTATAGGGCAGTTGGCCAAGTGCTAGGATGGTAGCAGGAAACACACAGACTCAATGGGGACAAGCGATAGAGTCCTGTAAGGAGAGTTTCTTACTGTGAAAAGAGAGAACTTGTGTTTTTAGAAGTGTTTTCAAATTTTTAGAATGTTTTTGAACTTTTAGAAGATTCCATTCTTGTCAAAGAGTCATAAAATGAGAGCCTAGGAATCTGGGTCCCTTCTTGACTTCACCAACATTCACAGCCTTGAACAAGTCACCTTCTGGCTTTGGGCAGCTTCTATACTTTCCTGACATGTAAGGGTTTTCGATCTCCTCTTGCTTTGTTTGCTGAGTTAGTAGTACTACTTCACCAAGAATATTTCACGAAGGATTAAATAATTTAAGAAAAGCAGGTGTTCTCCTCTTCTGAAGTGTGTCTTTATCAACTAGAATGTCAGGGCAGGGAGCTAGACAAGGATTTAATCCAACAGGGGACTTTGGATAGATACAGCAAACTGGACTTAAATGGAAAACAGCTTCCCAAACCCTTTACTAGGCTGAAGGCTCCATAGGGACAAGGATGAGGGAAGCCGTACCCACCACTGTCCCCCTCCCACCAGTCCCTAAAACGGTGCTGGCCCATGATAGATATCCACAAGTATTTGGGGAATGAACACATGAATGAACCAGCTTATCGTGATAAATAATATCACAACAGAAAATAATTGCCATAAAATAAAATAGCAGCTCAGATAACTTTTCCCAATGCTTTGTCAAACCTTTCCAAGCTCCCCTTAAGAGAAGACCGTGATTCTACATGGCTGCACTTGCCCACTGTGGCAAAGCCGAGGTCTGTGCCGGAGCAAGCTGATTGCTCCCTGATGCTGGAGAGGATCTCCAAACCCCTCAACCATATCCATTCATGAATTAAAAGACTGGAGTAGAATTAAAACAGCACTTTCCGGAAGTCTGAGATCTTGGATTCTGATCCTGGTTTTTCCCTAGATAGCCATGTGGCTTTGAACAAATCCTCTACTTCTCATGACCTGAGTTTTCTCATCTGTAAACAAGAGGTTTAGATTTCTAAGGCTCCTTCCAGGCATAGGAATTTAGGAAGAAAGTGGAAAATTATGCACATGTGGGCATTTCTAAAGTAAAGCTTCACCATCCAAAATGCCTCTGTTACTTTATTAACTCCATTCCTGTTTTGAGCTTGGAAAATTGGCAAAGTGAGTGCAACTGTTTCAGAAGTTAATGTTGTATTAGATCAACATAGCAAATAGACACTTGCCTAGAGAGTAATACTTTTTGCCAGAAATGGGTTGGCTCTGAAAAACATTGCCCTGAAAAGCCCTATCCAGCTCTGTTTCCTCATACCTCTTCCTTCCCACAACTCAACCTTCCCCCAAAGACCAAGAGACAGGGGTTAGAGGAACAAAGCCAGAGGAGTCTCTCATTATGGGACTCAACATTGAGTCACTTCTGCTAATAGTTCAACCATGACCTGGTATGTCAGTTTGGGTAATTAATCTTTAGCCTTGATCCTACCTCCTGAGTCTGGGAAAAATTGGAATGATTTATTCATGCATTCATTCCCAACTACTTATTGAGTCCCTAGGGAGTACAGTTCCCCTTCAGCTCGTTTTTGACTCGTGTAGTGGACCCCTCCCCCTCTCACCCCATGCCACCATGCTGTCCTCACTCACCCACCTATTGCTCAACTCACTTCCTTAAACGACACCCCTCCTGCTAGCTGTTTCTCAAGAGGAGACTCTGGCTGCTTATAATTGACCTGGTCCAGAATGTCTAGAACCATCAAAATTTCCAAGACCTGGCTAATATAATTTCTTTGGACCAGGTGAGTTAGGGCTGCCACCTGCAGGGAAAGGCAAGGGAAACTGATCAGAGCTCCAATAGGTACCTAGCCACAGACTAAGGATCATGATTGCATTTCTTCAGAGATTATAGACTGACTGCCTGCTCACCATGGCTAGGATTCATTACCTGGAATGTAACTATTATGATCCTGCGATAAAGAGACAGGCATGTTATGGTTTTCTAACTGGCATTAGTATTATGAGCCTGTAGGATCCCTGGAGCCATTAGAACCTTGATCCTACTAGAACCATCACCATAACCACCATCAAGAATTAGAGCCCAAACCCTGAACTCTAGTCCAGTAACTGATACCCTACTCTCCATCCTTGCTTCCTAGCTCTGTGCTCATCCATCAGAAACCCTGTTACGATGTTCTTAGGTTCCTGGTTCTATTTGCTCCTGTTTCCTCTATTATCTGTTACCATGTTCAGGGGCTGCCAGTGGAAGTTAAGCTAAAACTGGTGAGTGTCATACCCATGGTGATAGAGAGCTCACATGGGTAGTGACCCGCCCTTGTTCAACCAAGGAGGTCAAGAAGCCGTCTATCTGGGTGAAATGAAGTCTTATGGAAGGGTGTTCAGCTGGGACTATAATGCCCATCATAAAGTCCAGAGGGCAAGGCAAGTGTAGAAACAGAATGAGCACTGAGGTTAGCAGCAGGATGGCTCCAAAGCAAAAGAGGGCAAGCATCAATAAACAATTCAGAGTAAGTGGCTGAGAACTAAAACTGTGGACTGGGTGAAAGATGTCCTCTTAAGGAACTATCAGGTACATAGGGTAAGCAGAGAAGCTTGCAGGAGGCCATGGGGGCTAGAGATGCATATGCTCTGGGCCTTACTTTTATGCTGGACTGAACTTCTTGGTATCATCTGTGGATATGGCCCAGCCTCAGACAGGAACCCACCCAGGCTCCCCCATCCCACTGCAGTTTATTACCGTGAGCCAGACTAAATCTTCCCTTATTTCATGTGGATAATGTGTTTGTTCCCAAATTGTTTCACTTTCTATGAAATGCAATTCAAAATAATGGTTAGAAACTTTAAGTTTGTTGAGACTCTGTGTATATAGATTGGTTTTGCAGGAAGTGGGGAAGTATTTTCAGCTAACAATGCACGTTAGAGAAACTGACTTAATTTCATAGGCTTGCTCTAAGTGAGCAATAGGGAACTCAAAGATCATTTGCCTCCTGCCATCTACAAATGAGGAACCGGGTTGGGGCTGAAGGCGTGGCAAAAGAAAAAAAAAAAAAAAAAAAAAAGCTTACACCTTGCCCCCAGATCACACAGGTAGCAGGTGTTGGTGTTAAGAGTGTTTATTTCTAACAGCTCCATCATGGGCAGCAAATGGCTTGACAGTCCTGTTTCTCTGGTCTGCCTGGGCAAACTGGCCAGGGGTCTTTGTTTCCAGGGAAGTTTGTGCAAAAGGTGTATCCTCAGGCCCAAACATAGTCTGACTCTGCAAGATCTAAGGGGGATGGACCACACAGAAAACCATATCAGCCCAGAAGGTTGCACCTCCATAGAGATCCATCACAGCCCCAGGTGCCTCTTGGTCAACCAGAGTCCCTGAACCTCTGCCAAGAGGCCACACCCCAAAGAGACAGCGACTTCGCTACCCGCATACAGCCATGACATAAAGCGGGTGAAATGATACAGCTTGGTTGAGCGGCTTTGCCAGTTTGTACCTTAACTTTCTCTAGGCTTTGGTTTCTTCTTCCAGCCCCTCAGCTGCATAGAACCATAATGCAGTTTTGTAGAAACTAAGCAAAAAGGAATACATTAGTCTAGTTGCTTGGAACTGCCGCCAAAGGAACAGTATCTTCGACTGATTGCCAGCCAAGTCCCTTATGAGATTGTGTAGACTCTTACAGAATTGCTCAGGGAGCGAAACAAAGAGGAAGAGAAAAAGAAGGGTCGTGCTTATTATAATTTATAGTACGTGGTTATGGGAAGCGTCTTATGTTACCAGAAAGCTGGTGTCTGGGGTTTTCCTCTTCCCCAAAGGAGCTGAAAATGGGAAGGGAGGAGGGAGAGTTATCTTACCAACTTTTTGCAGCCAAAATCATGAGGGCCAAAATTCCTTCCTAGAAATGTCAGTGGCAAGATTCAGACAATGACCACCAGTTCAACAACTACCCACCCCCATCATTAAATCATCCCTGCCCTTTAACAGTAACGTCACTCCAGCCACCGCCACCACCACCACCACCACCACCCCCCGCCCCGAGGAGCAGAAAGTCTTAGAACCTCTTGCCTTGAGAGCCATTCTGACTGAGGAGGCATCGTTGAAGGAAACCCCTGTGTTAAATATTTGCCTAGAGGATTAGAGCACCTTGGCTGCTGGGTTTCTGACGAGTTTTATTCTCCTTGTTCTTCATCTTAGAGAGTGATGGGGTTTCAAGTGCTCCAGTTAAAACTACCTGCGGGGAAGGAAAACAAATGGGACGGTGTGTTAACCAGTCCTCTCCAAGCGTTATGACTTCTACTAACCTCCGTGGCTTGCATTCTCTCATTAAATCAGTGTCTTAGCCAAACAGAAGGTAATGCCAGGAGTCGTGGTGTTCATCAATAATGGCTTCATTCCTGCTCTCCTCTCTCTATGGGTTCCGTGACCGAGAAGCCTGAGGCAAGCTAATGGCTATTCCTGAAGAGATTGCCTTGACTGCAGGAAACCTCTCGAATTCATCTTTGACTCCCTGTTCCACCGCCTAGTTCATGGTACACAGTGCTGCATGAATGTCTGTGAAACAGAAGGGAGAGGAAGGCTGACCACTTCTCTTTGCTTGTTAGCGCAACAACTCACCAGCTAGAAAGTAACATGTTGTCTAACCTAGACCCCCAGCATATACGCATACAGGTTGTGTCTACCAAACTGATCCTAAGTAATGAGCATTGTTGTGTGACACGGTTGCTCTGGAGAAAGAAAACCAAGGGAAAAAAGATGCCGACTCTGTACAGGCAAATATCGTCACAAGGAAGATATACCGATGAGTATCTTAATACTGAGCTATGGGCTTCCAGGTGGCCTCACTGACTCATCTAATTGCCTACTCCCCAGTGATGACCTTGCTGCCAAAGCATCCATCCACAGGACCTTCACTGAGTCCATGCCTCTCAGACACCTTGCTGCCAAAGCATCCATCCACAGGACCTCAGACACGGGGCCCTCATTACCTACATGAAGCACCTTCTAGAGCAAATACGAGATTATCCCAATTCCCTACCCCCTAGCTTTCACCCAAGAAAACAAAAGGTCAAGGATTGATATAATTATCTTATTTAAAGATACCTCTGAACCCATTCTTATGTTCTTCTATAGATTTCTAGATGTTAGCTTTTGTTAATAAATATTTGATGCATGTCAACTCCTTTGACACACCTGTGGTGAGATGGTGCGTCTCAAGGACCCCATAAGTAAAAGTCTGCCCTTAACAGTCTTCCCTGTTACCATCTTCCTTCTACCCAGCTTGGGAGCCTGGGCTCTGCTTTCCAGTTCTGGCCTGCTTCCTACCCCTTGGAATATTTGATAGATTATTGTCATTTCCCTAACTCCAATTTCAGCACTTCCTAAAAATTTTGGCTCAGACTCCCTTTCCAATTCTTTTGCTCCTGTGGCATTCGGTGTGACTCTTTTCTCCCCAGACCTGCCCCCCTTCCCCTCACCCTCTGCACACCCCTGGACCCATCCACGCAGAACCCGAACCTAATCACCAGTGGGGGCAGGTACCCCGGGAGCCTCAGGTGACCTCAATGCAGCAGAGTTTGGACTCTGAAGATGCCACAGGACAACTGCTCTTTCAGATTCCATATTCAAATCTCAGGAGTGAAGGGGACTTTGAAAGCTCATCCATGCCTCCGCCTCTGATTACACCAAAATATTAGCCATTAAGGAAAGATTAGCATTCCACGGCGTCCTCGGGGATCTCTGAAGTGGATTCCTTCGCCTCTCTTAGTAATGCATTCCAGAGGCTCATCGCACTCAGAGAGATTTTCCTCATGCCGAACCTAAATCCTGCTGGAAGCAATTTAAACCAGTCCCCTTTGGCCCGTCTTTGTGTGGAAAAAGAGGAAAGCTCTTTGCCACTGCCCTTGCAGGTCCCTTCACGGATTCCTGGGCTCCCACAGGCGCTGCGTTTACTGATTGAAATGAGAGCAAAGCCGGGGCTGGGCAGCGGGAGAAGGAGCGAGAGGTCACCGCCAGACGCTGGCCTTCCGCTCTCTGGTCAAGCTCTCAGAAGAAGCACCGAGGGCTCGAGGCCCCAGGTTTAACCCAGCTCTGGCTTCTCATTTTCCTCGGTTAAGTCTCGGTCCCCTTTCACCGCCTCGTGACCTACTTTCATCTCCAGAGCTGTGCTCCCCTTGAAGCGTGGAGATAACGCGCAGCCCGGCGCAGGGTGAGGCAGCCCGGCCGCCCGACCGCTCTGACCTTTTCCTTCATCTCCTGAGTAACGTGAGGGACGGAATAAAGACGATCAGGTTTTCTGCTGGCCAAACCTGCTTTTCTTTCCTGGCAAAAGGACACTGGGAGACAAAGTATATTCTTCCACCCAAGACAGTAAATAAAAGAAAGAATGCTGTGGGTGTAGAGGACGTTTGGAACATTTCATTTTTGTAATTGTGCATTCTGAGCTCAGAGCCACCACAAAAGACCAGTCTTTGGAAATGGAGGGGGTTTGTGGTTGTATCTTGGGGCTTGCTGGGCCGGCTAGGATTCTGTTTCCATTTTTCCCATTAGTCCTCGGGTTCTAGCCGAGGCCCCCAAGATCCTGGGGCATCTGACCCGAGGTGCCTGCCAACATTTTCCCATGAGCACTGGAATGTGTCTTGGCTGGGCCCATGTCTTTGCAAGGTGTTTATAAAGTTGCTTGATCCTTTTTTCCACCTGGTTTGCTTCCTGGACCCGAAGGTTTAGGAACGACAACGGTGTCCTGCTGGGGAACAAAGAAGGGAAACTAATTTGCACCCTACTTTCCTCCCTGAGCCTCTCCCGTAGAACTTTGGATTTTTAAAACTCTCTTGCTCTCTTCATCTTTGTTTCCTTTTTCTCTTTTTCTCCTCTTTGGTGTCTCTGTTTACACAGTGTAGAGATTGGGAAGATTGGGGTAGTTTTCCAGCTGCTTATGCACAAGCGTAATTGAGTCATTTATTTTTAGTGATGTCAAGACTTCGAGAACAGATATAAAAGGAACATTGCACACTGACTAACTGAAATGTAAGAGAGTCCTCATTTGGAGGATGAAGACACAGTGGATGTGATTATTTTCAAATTGGAGGCTCTTCACTCCTCATTTCAAAACCAGATTTGGAACACGATTTGTTTTATTTTCAGCTGGGAGGGTCTCCAGTCCCAAGCGAAATTCTAGGCCCTTCCAGGATTGAGTGTTAGCTGGCAGCTCCCTTACGGAGGAGCCACCCACCATGCCTGTCATCTCCTCCTCCTTTAAACAAGAGGGCCCTACCTGGATTATTTCCTGGATGGAAAAGATGAGGCTTAAACTAAGCACCTGTGAGACATCCTGAAATCCTCCTAGGGATAGGTCACTGGAGTATCATCTGTCATTTAAAACAAAACAAACAAATAGACGCAACAGCTGTGTGTTTGATGACCAGCACGTTCCATGTATTTCGAGTTCTCTTTTCCTATGCACTTACATTTATTTTGGGTGTAAATCAAACTTGGAACTGGAGAAGTCTCACTTGTTCTTTGCATAGCTGTCACCAAGTACGAATGGTATTGACGCAGACCTTTACTCTACCTTCATTCTCCTGTCCTCCTCCCACAACCTCTCCCTCTAAAAAGATACAAGACAGCTCTTTAGTCAGCACAATATAAAGCAGGATATTTGAAAATAAACATCTAATTCACGAAACTAGTTAATACTGAGGGCACATTATACTCTAGACATTATTCCAAGTATCGTACGTATCAGAAAGATATGTATTACCCCAATTCATAGAAAAAGAAGGAGATGAACAAAGATGTTGAATAATCTCTGGGTTGTGCTATGAACCCAGAGAGCCCAGCTCCTGTGTCTCTTTGCTTGTATTCCCAGTACTATATGCTTCTCACAGCAGTGGGCATGCAAATGAGAGAAACATATGCAAGATAGATGGCAAAGAGGTATTCCTTTTATTATATAAATAACTCTGGCCAAACAATAAGGAAAAAAGCCACATACTTCAGTAGAAAAATGGGCAAAGGACAACCAGGGACAACTCACACATATAAAAATCTCCACATGGCTGATACATTTTTAAAATATTAAATCATATTAAAATCAATGAAATATAAATTCAAAGAATGGTATATCCTTTTATCCTATTAGAGAAATTAAGATTCTAAGGGAAAAAAAGACTACTCAGTGTTGACAATGGTGTGTCGGAACAGCCACCCTCAAACACAGCTGGTGTGGGGTGCAATTGTGGCAATACTTATGGAAAGCAAATTTTAAGCATTAATGAAAATCCTTGAAATAGGTTTAGTAATTCCACTCCTGGATATTTATTCTAAGTAAACAAAAAGGAACACAAGCCTTCATGTATAAAGATATCAATTTCAGCATAAAATAATAACACATCTTTATTAGAGAATACCAAACCATTATCAAAAATCATGCTCTTAAGGAAAAGTATAAAAATCAAAAATATCATACTATATTATTAATTAAAAAGGGAGTTTATATAACAGCATGTACAACTGGTTGTAACATTATGAAAGTGTATCTATGCATAAAAGAAACACGGGAAGACTAGAAAGCTAAGTGTTGTATCTAAGGATGAAACTACTCATATTCTTTCTTTTACATTCTTCGTTAATGAAAATGCATTTTTTTTATCAACAAAAAAAATTTATAAATTGTAGCATTGGAGTAAATATAGGAGAAAAGAGATGTGTGCAAATATCTATAATGAATAACCTCTTGCAAATTATACTTGGGCATTGACTTGAGTTTTGAGAGTCCTGGCAGATAAAGCAAAAAGAGAAGTAAAGCTCATATATTTTTTAATAGAAAGAATACAAATAATTCAGCTTTCAAAAAATTTTTCCCCGATTTTAAATGTGAAGAGGGTCTTCTTGCCTATTCGTATTTTTTAGATTTTATTTATTTATTCATTGAGAGAGAGCACACATTTGCATGAGTGGGGCGGGGAGCAGGGGAGCTGGAGAGCAAGGATCTCAGGCAGACCCTGCGCTAAATGTGGAGCCGGTCTCTGGGCTCAATCCCACAACCCTGAGATCAGGGATGCTTCACGGATTTAAAAAAGAGATATTGGGTATCATTGGGCAGTGCCTTCCCATTGCTTCTGTGAAAGACACAGAAACTGTGCAAATGAACAGCCTTATAGTGGCCATCTAAAAAAAAATAAATAAACTCTGAGGAAATAAGAGTAACTCTGAGAAGAAATTATTTTAAGGACGCAAAATGAAATGATGAACACATTTTTACCCTGGAATAGCTAAACTGTAAATACAAAGATAGATCTTTGGGAAGTCTGAGGAATGGTTGGGTTAAAGGAACAATGTTTTCTCTCCAAAGTTATTTAGAGTAGACAGTCTTAATAATGCAACAAACAACATTGTCGACCTATAAACAATGCCCACGTTTAGTGGAACAAAAATAATAGTAGTTTGGATCTCATAGAATTCTCTGGCAAAAAAAAAAAAAAATCCTCCATAATATAGAATTAGCCTCAGATTCACGTGAAGAAGGTGTGATTTAAAGGGATTTGTGAAAATCCTTCTCCCTATGAAAATATTTACTCTTTAAGTCTTACTATAAAGATGGAACATTAAAAAATGATAAAATTTTCAAACATCAAAAAAGCCTTTAGAGTTTCTATCATCTAGAGGTGACTGACTTTGGGGAGGACATGAACTTCTTTGGAAATCTAATGAAAGTTATGAAGTTGGAGTCTCTTTCCAGCAATATACGCACAGGTACCATGGTTTGCATAAAACTGAAGAGGTTCAGGACCGCCCTCCCATTCACCCAAAGCTCTCTTGGAGACGAGCACCTGAGCTAGTTCAACCTTGTTTTTCTGAGAAGACTTTAGAACAAGATGCTGCATTCTGCCAAGTGAATACTATTTCTTATTTTTGCCGAATTACTCCCTCCAAGTGAGTGAAGTAGCTTGCCCAAGATTGCAAGACAAACCCCCAGGAAAGCAGGTCTTCTTTTCCCCACCCCACTTAGATTTTAAAACCCCCTTCGTTTCCCACAACCCTGGTTAAAAGAGAAATGTCTGTCACACACATCCACTGAAACACACCACACATCTACCGAAACCCTGTGGGAGATGGAGGTGTCATCTGAGAATACAACACTAAGAAGACAGTTGGAGTCAAGTTATTCGGCTCACAGGGATATGCCAAGTCACCAACACCATGGTTTTTCAGTGGACCTGCGTTCATGAGAGCATCGTACCCATTTTCAATAGTTCTTATTTAGTAAATCCTGGACTATCTTCTGATTCTGGTCAAAAACATCTGAAAGTCAAACATCACGTCTTGCTGTGGTTTTAGAGCAGCAGAAACCAAAGTTCTGCAGCAACCCTGGTAGTAAGAGTGACGATGTGCCTGAAAATAGAGGGGCAGGTCGTAAATGTCAGCTGCACCAAAGCCCTGCTATGTGTTTTCATGATAGTAAATAATCATTATTTTCTTTATTCCCCGGGAGGAGTCTGTGACTCATGAGCAAAGGCGAATTGTAGGATGCTTTGGTGTCTGAGAATACAGACAGGAAATTTGACCTCTCCTGTGACTGGAACCAAACAACTGAATAGAACATTCCTGTTGATCGACTTGCATGGTTAGGTCTGCACACTGGTTTTGGCCGGAAGGTCCCTCATGAGTACTCTGTTGACTGGAGTGCTACCCACCCTCCTAGGTCCATTTCACATTTCACCCTATCCAGAGAGATCTTCCTGATTACCTCAGCCCACACTCATATAAGCCTTCTTAGCAGTCCTTCCAGCACTTTTATTAGGACATAATTCAACAATACTCGCTTCCATCCTGCTTCATAGATCTTACTAACTGCTTCATGAATCTTGTTTCCCTAACCAGATTATAAGTTATTCAAAGGCAAGAATCAGGTTTCCCCTGCTGGTTCCTACTGAGCACACTGCAGGTATTCAAAAATTGTTTGTTGATTGACTGATTAAAATGAGGAAACAGCCACCCTCCCCCCTGAATCCAGTCCAGTGGCATTCTGCTCCTAACAGAGCAAGCGTTCCTGCCCGAGGAACCCCTGCCGATGCTTCCCAATCCAGCTCCAAATGCCCACTCTCCTGTGGCAGCCCCCCTAACAGAAAAGTTCTGAAAACTCCTTGTCAAACCAGATAGCCTGGGACCTCTGTGGAGATGAGCACTCCGCGGAGACCTGGAACGACAGTTCCCCCAACCCAGTAGGTGTGTACCTTTGTTTAACACAAAGGTACATTCATGGTTCTCAGGATTATTCTACTATCCTCTTTCCTTGAAATCTAAGAAGGTCAGTGGAAATTCCGAGAGTAATGTGGGAAGAAGAACCTTACATGTCATTTGAGTCAAATTGTGGTTCCCCCTATTTGATAGAAGACCCTACGGCCGGTCAAAAGAATAAGATGCAAATATATGGATTCATATAGAATGATGACTAAAATATAACTTTACATGGGAAATAAAACAAGTTATACATAAACATTGATTTCATTTGTGTAAAAATGTATATATGCATGCACATATACATGCATACATATATGTTATATATGCATAGAAAATATGTGGAAATATTCATGGGAAAAAAGCTCCTGTCAATCATGATTCTCTCTGCAAGTAGGATTTGAACACTGGAAGTTGGGGGGGGGAAACTAGAACTTCACATTCTCCTTTAGGCAATTTCATAATTTTTTTTTTTAGATTTTGGAGTAAGCGTTCCTTTGATTATTTATGTCATTGTAGAGTCAGCATTTTTTAATTTTCCCTGAAGTCACCAGTTCAACAATGTGACCTCACCTGCCTCTCGCCCTCTCTTTATGCTCTGGGATCCTACCATCCGCCACCACCAGCACCTCTATGCTCCTTCAGCTAGTGCTCTCTCCTCTCTCAGGAATGACCACCCCTCTCTTATTTCTCTGTGGAACCCCCACGTGTCCTTCATGAGCCACCCAAAGTCTCACCCCCTCTCTCATGCTCCCAGGAGGAATTCGATGCTATTACTTCTGTGCCGTCACAGCACTTAACACACATCTCTGCTAGGACATGTACAAAACTGTATTTTTATAAATTACATTGGTCTCTCCAGCTCCAGTGAGCTCTTTCTGACCAGGATCCTTCTGGATTTTCTATATTTTGGGGTCCATAGCACGTTGAGTAGTGCCTGGCACCCAATAAGTACTCAGAGAAGTGCTTAATGAATACAAAACCTACAAATCTAAATTCTGAATACACACCCAAGTATTCTAAATGTCTAAACAATTTTGGGTGACAATCCAGTTGCTGGTATTCTCAACATGACATCTTTGCCTTCTAAGCCAAGAGACAAAACCTACATTCGTATCCTGTATATTGCCTCCAGATAATGATTTGACGTCACAATCTACGATAGGTCAGCCCAAGGCAACCCCTTTGATGGAATTAGAGAAATATAACAAAAATACGGTCTCTCTCACATGACACATCACACGGACGTTTCCAGGCAGACTTTCAGCAGAGGCTTCTTGGATCAGCATAACATAAATTAGGGCATAGTTTCCATTAAGTCCATATGCAACAGATTTTCTTTCCATGTCCATGTGCAATGGCTGACCTGACTTGAATGCCCTCCTTGTTCTCAGTTGTATGTCACCTCTGAGAGCTTCGTGACACCAACTTCCACTAGTGTTTACCACACAGAAAAATGGATTTCAGGAATCTCCCCACGGCACCTGTAACACAACATAAAATAGTCTGAAATAAAAATAGAAGCTCCAATACTCTATAGAAACTGTCCTACTATACCTTATATTAAGTGATCTGGTTGGCAGTTAGGCTTCAGCTAACGTGTGTCCCCTGCTCTATAACATTCTATACGTAGTTCCAGAGTGCCACGGGGACGTTTGCTGTTGTCCTGAAGAATAAGCTAATGGTATTTTAATGAATAACTGAATTAAAACTTGTCACATCAAACAAGGAACAAAACAATGGTAACAACCAAATAACAGCTCCAAGAGGTGGGAATAATTAACCTTATCTTATTAAGGAGAACACTGACAACCAAACCAGTTAGAGAATTTGTCTGAAGTCCCACAGTTACTAAGTGGCAGAGCACAGATGAGCGCCTAATCGTGTGACTCCATCGCCTTGGCTTTCCCCATTAAGCCATATGGCTTTCCTCCTGAAAGATATGTATACATCCAATTCCAAACAGGAGAACTTTCATAGTCATTAAGACACCAAAAATGGGGGATTCATTTTTGTTATTGCTGCCATAGATTTTTCTCCTTTTTTTTTTGTTTTGTTTTCGTCTGCAACTAATCCATATGTTTATCTATTCATTAAACCCTCCATGAGTACCTGTAATTTACCCGACATTGCGGCAAACATTTGCAATGAACTCCAAAAGATAGATCTATGTTTCTATGTCCCCAAAGTAAATTAGTTGATTATTTAGTGATTAGAACTCATCGGCAAGTATGGCCATATTTATCTCAAAAGAGCAATTTTCCTATAAAAAATAATTGCTATGGATATCTGCAGCCAACATTTTTTGAGGACTTATTATTGTCTAGGTACTGTTCTGAGATGAACTCACGTAGTAACTTTGTAAGTTTGGTGACTTTTACCAATCCCATTTTGCAAATAAGGAAACTGAGGTTCAGATAAATTTGTTATCCAAATTCAGAGCACTAAGAAATGGCAAAGCCAAGATTAAAACCCAGACAATATGAATATAGAACTTAACCAATATTTTATACAGTCTTTCAATATAATGTATCGAACACTTAACTCTTGGGTCACCAACCAAGATGATCAGTAACTTCTGCCCTCCAGGAATTAGTGAAAAAAGCAAACAAGGTGGGCAAGTACCATACAAAATTATGGGGAGTGATAAGACTGTGTGCACAGAGCTGTAGGAGCACGAGGAAGGGAGTCCTAATAGTATTTGCAATAGCTCATCAGCTGTCTTCAAATGGATATAGCCTAGAAATCTGCTAGGTGCTAGGCTTCTTTCAGTGCCCAGAGACCTGGATATTCCTGAATATTCCTGTCTCTCAGAAATGCTGAGAAGACCAACATATAAATCTGGTCCTGATTGTTCTACTATTCTCCAGGGCAGAACAAGGAAAAGTTTCCTTTTCTTGGCACCCCTCAGGTACCCTGATCAATGATCAGATAACAATTAGGGAACCTAGAAAAGAGAAAGGACAGGGTCCCATGACTCCAATAATGTGAGTGCACTCTGCTAAATCATCTGCCAGCCTTTTGTATTAAACATACGGATTGTTTTTAGTCTTCTGCTATTATAAATAATGTTGGGATGAACATTTTTATAGTTGCATTTCTGTACACTTATGACTATTTCCTAGAAAAGTTCCCACAAAATTACTCATTTAGAGTATATTCTCTTTTTGAACTCTTAAACAAAATGGCCAAAAAGTGTGTGGGGGGGGAGAGCTTCCCCCAAAGTAGTAATGAATTACATCCCCCTGACAATATTTGCAAGTGCTTATTTGATCTCTCTTTCCTTAACATTATTATACCTTTTTAGACTTCATTATTTTGTTAGAAAAAAATGCAAGTTCTTATTTTAATTTGCGTTTTTAGAATCCTGTGAGGTTGATTATGTTTGATAAGTGTATTAATCATCAGTATTAACTGAGATCATACATGGAAACCCAGTAGGTCCTCAATAAAGAGAGATTTTGTTGTTGTTACTAATAATGAGTTTGGACAAAATTGGTTTCTGGCACTATATACTTATAATTTTAAACTCACTTATTTTGTTCATTTCTCTATTGAAGATTCAGTGATTTCTTTTTAGTGAGTTGCATATTTTTTATTAATTATTTTTGTAACATATAATGTATGATTAGCCCCAGGGGTACAGGTCTGTGAATCATCAGGCTTACACATTTCACAGCACTCACCATATTACATATCCTCCCCAATGCTCATAACCAAAACACCCTCTCCATCCCCCCTCTCCCCCCAGAAACCTTCAGTTTATTTTGTGTGAGATTAAGAGTCTGTTACGGGGGCAGCTGGGTGGCTCAGTAGGTTAAGCCTCTGCCTTCAGCTCAGGTCATGATCCCAGAGTCCTGGGATCAACCCCCACATCGGCGTCCCTGCTCAGCAGGGAGCTTGCTTCCTCCTCTCTCTGCCTGCCTCTCTGCCTGCTTATGATCTTTGTCTTCAAATAAATAAATAAAATCTTTAAAAAAAAAAAAAAGAGTCTGTTATGGTTTGTCTTCCTCCCAATCCCAACTTGTTTCATTTTTTTCTTCCCTACCCCCCAATCCCCCCTGCACTGCCTCTCAAATTCCTCATATCAAGGAGATCATATGATAATTGTCTTTCTCTGATTGACTTATTTCGCAAAGCATAATACTCTCTAGTTCCATCTATGTCGTTGCAAATGGCAAGATTTCATTTCTTTTGATGGCTGCATACTATTCCTGTGTGTGTGTGTGTGTGTGTGTGTGTGTGTGTGTGTGTGTACACATATATACGCATATATATATATACCACTTCTTTATCCATTCAGCTGTTGATGGACATCTAGGTTCTTTCCATAGTTTGGCTTTATGGACATTGCTGCTATAAACATTCGGGTGCCCCTTCATTTCTTTTGATGGCTGCATACTATTCCTGTGGGGGGGGGTGTACACATATATACGCATATATATATACCACTTCTTTATCCATTCATCTGTTGATGGACATCTAGGTTCTTTACATAGTTTGGCTTTGTGGACATTGCTGCTATAAACATTCGGGTGCCCCTTCGGATCACTACATTTGTCTCTTTAGGGTAAATACCCAGTAGTGCAATTGCTGGATCATAGGGTAGCTCAATTTTCAACTTTTTGAGGAGCCTCCATGCTGTTTTCCAGATTGGCTGCACCAGCTTGGATTCCAACCAACACTGTAGAAGGGTTCCTCTTTCTCTGCATCCTCTCCAACATCTGTGGTTTCCTGTCTTGTTAATTTTAGCCATTCTGACTGGTGTGAGGTGGTATCTCACTGTGGTTTCGATTTGTATTTCCCTGATACTGGGTGATGTTGAGCACTTTTTCATGTGTCTCTTGGCCATCTGCATGTGTTCTTTGCAGAAATGTCTGTTCATGTCCTCTGCTCATTTCTTGATTGGATTATTTGTTCTTTGGGTGTTGAGTTTGATAAGTTCTTTATAGATTTTGGATACTAGGGTGCCTGGGTGGCTCAGTGGGTTAAGTCTCTGCCTTCAGCTCAGGTCATGACCTCAGGGTCCTGGGATTGAGCCCCACATTGGGTTCTCTGCTAGCAGGGAGCCTGCTTCGCCCTCTCTCTCTGCCTGCCTCTCTGCCTACTTGTGATCTCTCTGTGTGTGTCAAATAAATAAAATCTTTAAAAACAATAGATTTTGGATACTAGCCCTTTATCTGATATGTCATTTGAAAATATTTTCTCCCATTCTGTCAGTTGTCTTTTGGTTTTGTTGACTATTTCCTTTGCTGTGCAAAAGCTTTTGATCTTGATAAAGTCCCAATAGTTCATTTTTTCCCTTGCTTCCCTTGCCTTTGGTGATGTTTCTAGGAAGAAGTTGCTGCGGCTGAGGTCAAAGAGGTTGCTGCCTGTGTTCTCCTCAAGGATTTTGATGGATTCCTGTCTCACATTGAGGTCTTTCATCCATTTTGAGTCTATTTTTGTGTGTGGTGTAAGGAAATGGTCCAGTTTCACCTTTCTGCATGTGGCTGTCAAATTTTCCCAACACCATTTGTTGAAGAGACTGTCTTTTCCATTGCACAATCTTTCCTGCTTTGTAGAAGATTAATTGACCATAGAGGTGAGGGTCCATTTCTGGGCTCTCTATTCTGTTGCATTAATCTGTGTGTCTGTTTTTATGCCAGTACCATACTGTCTTGATGATGACAGCTTTGTAATAGGGCTTGAAGCCTGGAATTGTGATGCCACCAACTTTGGCTTTCTTTCTTTCTTTTTTATTTTATTTTATTTTATTTTATTTTATTTTATTTTATTTTATTTATTTAACAGACAGATCACAAGTAGGCAGAGAGAGAAGAGGAAGCAGGCTCCCTGCTGAGCAGAGAGCCTGATGCAGGGCTCCATCCCAGGAGCCTGGGATCATGACCTAAGCTGAAGGCAGAGGCTTTAACCCACTGAGCCACCTAGGTGCCCCTGGCTTTCTTTTCAACATGCCTCTGGCTATTCAGGGTCTTTTCTGGTTCCATATATATTTTAGCATTATTTGTTCCATTTCTTTGGGGAAAAAATGATGGTATTTTGATAGGGATTGCATTTAATGTGTAGATTGCTTTAGGTATCATAGACATTTTCACAATATTTGCTCTTTCAATCCATGAGCATGGAATGTTTTTTCCATTTCTTTGTGTCTTCCTCCATTTCTATCGTGAGTACTTTATAGTTTTCTTAGTACAGGTTCTTTGCCTCTTTGGCTAGGTTTATTCCTAGGTATCTTATAGTTTTGGGTGCATTTGTAAATGGGATCAACTCCTTATTATCTCTTTCTTCTGTCTTGCTGTTGGTGAATAGAAATGCAACTAATTTCTGTGTGTTGATTTTATATCCTGACACTTTACTGAATTCCTATATAAGTTCTAGAAGTTTTGGAGTGGAGTCTTTTGAGTTTTGTACATAAAGTATCATATCATCTGCAAAGAGTGATAGTTTGACTTCTTTGCTGATTCAGATGCCTTTTATTTCTTTTTGTTGTCTGACTACAAAGGCTAGGACTTCTAGTACTATGTTGAATAGCAGTGGTGATAGCAGACATCACTGCCATGTTCCTGACCTTAAGGGAAAAGCTCTCAGTTTTTCTCCATTGAGAATGATATTCGTAGTGGGTTTTTCATAGGTGGCTTTGATAATATTCAGGTATGTACCCTCTATCACTACACTTTGGATAGTTTTAATCAAGAAAGGATGCAGTACTTTGTCAAATGCTTTTTCAGCATCTGTTGAGAGTATCATGTGGTTCTTGTTCTTTCTTGTATTAATGTATTGTATCACATTGATTGATTTGCCATGTTGAACCAACCTTGCAGCCTGAGAATAAACTCCATTTGGTCATGGTGAATAATCTTTTTAAGATCCTATTGGATAGTATTTTGGTGACAATTTTCCCATCTGTTTTCATCAGGGATATTGATCTGTAATTCTCCTTTTTGATGGGTCTTTGTCTGGTTTTGGGATCAATGTAATGCTGGCCTAATAAAATGAGTCTGGATGTTTTCCTTCCATTTCTATATTTTGGGACAGTTTCAGGAGAATTGGTATTACTTCTTTAAATGTTTGATAGAATTCCCCTGGGAAGTTGTCTGGCCCTGGGCTCTTGTTTGTTGGGAGATTGTTGATGACTGCTTCAATGTCCTTACTGGTTATGGGTCTGTTCAGGTTTTCTATTTCTTTCTGGTTCAATTTTGGTAGTTTATACACCTCTAGGAATGCATCCATTTTGTACAGATTGTCAAATTTGCTGGTGTAATAGTTGTTCATAATATTTTTTTATAATTGTTTGTATTTCTTTGGTGTTGACTGTGATCTCTTCTCTTTCATTCATGATTTTATTTATTTGGGTCCTTTCTCTTTTCTTTTTGATAAATCTGGCTGGGGTTTATCAATCTTATTAATTCTTTCAAAGAACCAGCTTTTAGTTTTGTTTATATTTTCTACTGTTCTTTTGGTTTCTAGTTCATTGATATCTGCTCTGATCTTTATTATTTCTCTCTCCTGCTGGGTATAGGCTTTCTTTGCTGTTCTTTCTCCAGCTCCTTCAGTGTAAGGTTAGGTTGTGAACTTGAGAACTTTCTTGTTTCTTTCTTTCTTTCTTTCTTTCTTTTTTTAAGATTTTATTTATTTGACAGACAGAGATCACAAGTAGATAGAGAGGCAAGCAGAAAGAGGGCAACCAGGCTCCCTGCTGACCAGAGAGCCTGACATGGGGCTCGATTCTAGGACCCTGAGATCATGACCTGAGCCAAAGGCAGAGGACCAACCCGCTGAACCACCCAGGCGCCCCCCTTTTTTGTTTCTTGAGAAAGGCTTGTATCACTATATACTTTTCTCTCAGGACTGCCTTTGCTGTATCCCACAGATTTTGAACATTTGTGTTTTCATTTTCATTTGTTTCCATGAATTTTTTTCAATTCCTCTTTAATTTCCTGGTTGATTAATTCATTCTTCAGAAGGATGTTCTTTAGCCTCCATGTATTTGAGTTCTTTCCAAGTTTCCTTTTATGATTAAGTTCTAGCTTCAGAGCATTGTGGTCTGAAAATATGCAGGGAATGATCCCAATCTCTTGGTACCAGTTGAGACCTGATTTGTGACCCAGGATATGATCTATTCTGGAGAATGTTCCATGTGCACTAGAGAAGAAAGTGTATTCTGTTGTTTTGGGATTGAATGTTCTGAATATATCTGTGATGTCCATCTGGTCCAGTGTGTCATTGAAAGCCTTTATTTCCTTGTTGATCTTTTGCTTGGATGATCTGTCCTTTCCAGTGAGGGGGTGTTAAAGTCCCCAACTACTTCATTGTCAAAGTTTTTCTTTGATTTTGTTATTAATTGATTTATATAGTTGGATGCTCCCATTTTAGGGGCATAGATATTTAAAATTGTTAGATCTTCTTGTTGGACAGATCCTTTAAGTATGATATAGTGCCCTTCCTCAACTCTTATGATAGTCTTTGGCTTAAAATCTAATTTATCTGATATAAGGATTGCCACCCCAGCTTTCTTTTGATGTCCATTAGCATGATAAATTGTTTTCCACCCCCTCACTTTAAATCTGGAGGTGTCTTTTGGTCTAAAATGATTTTCTTGTAGAAAGCATATTGATGGGTCTTGGTTTTTTATCCAATCTGATACCCTGCGTCTTTCAATTGGGGCATTTAGCCCATTTACATTCAGGGTAACTACTGAAAGATATGAATTTAGTGCCATTGTATTGCCTGTAAGGTGACTCTTATTGTATATTGTCTCTGTTCCTTTATGGCCTACTACTATTAGGCTCTCTCTTTGCTTAGAGTACCCCTTTTAATATGTCCTATAGGGCTGATTTGGTGTTTGCAAATTCTTTTAATTTTTGTTTGTCCTAGAAACGTTTATCTCTCTTTCTATTTTCTTTTTTTTTTTTTTTTAGATTTTATTGATTTATTTTTTTGACAGATAAGGATCACCAAGTAGGCAGAGAGGCAGGCAGAGAGAGAGGAGGAAGCAGGCTCCCTGCTGAGCAGAGAGCCTGATGCAGGGCTCGATCCCAGGACCCTAGGAACATGACCTGAGCTGAAAGCAGAGGCTTTAACCTCTGTTAAAGGTTAACAGAGCCACCCAAGTGCCCCTCCTTCTATTTTCAGTGATAACCTAGCTGGATATAGTATTCTTGGCTCTATACTTTTCTCATTTAGTGCTCTGAATATATCTTGCCAGTTGTTTCTGGCCTGCCGGTATCTGTGGAAAGGTCTGCTGCCAATCTAATATTTCTACCATTGTATGTTACAGACTTCTTGTCCTGAGCTTTCAGGATTTTCTCTTTGTCACTGAGACTTGTTTCACTATTAGATGACAGGGTTTGGCCTATTTTTATTGATTTCAAGGGGGGTTCTCTGTGCCTCCTGGATTTTGATGCTTGGTCTCTTTGCCATATTAAGGAAATTCTCTACTATAATTCACTCCAATACACTTCCTGCCCCCTCTCTCTTTCTTTCTTCTGGAATCCCAATTATTCTCTTTCTTCTGGAATCCAAATTATTCTAATATTGTTTCATCTTAGGGTATCACTTATCTCTCGATTTCTCCTCTTGTGGTCCAGTAGTTGTCTGTCTCTCTTTTGCTCAGCTTCTTTATTCTCCATCATTTGTCCTTCTATATCATTAATTCTCTCTTCTGCTTCATTTATCCTAGCAGTAAGAACCTCCATTTTTTTAAATTTATTTTTTTTAACTTCCTTCCAGTGCTCCAGAATTCATTGTTTATGCACCACACCCAGTGCTCCATGCAATACATGCCCTCCATAATACCCACCACTGAGTCATCCAACCTCCCACCCCTCACCCCTCCTCAGATTGTTTTTCAGAGTCCACATTCTCCCATGCTTTGTCTCCCCCTCAAATTTCTCCCTTCTCCTCTCCATCTCCCCATGTCCTCTGTGTTATTCCTTATGCTCCACAAATCAATGAAACCATATGATAATTGACTCTCTCTGCTTGACTTATTCACTCAGCATAATCTCCTCCAGTCCCATCCATGTTGATATAAAAGTTGGGTATTCATCCTTTCTGATGGAGGCATACTACTCCATAGTATATATGGACCACATCCATGGTTGTGGACCTTATCAATTCATTTGTTGAAGGGCATCTTGGTTCTTTCCACAGTTTGGTGACTGTGGCCATTGCTGCTATGAACAATGGGGCACAGGTGGCCCTTCTTTTCACTACATCTGTATCATTTGGGTAAATACTCAGTAGTGCAATTGCAGGGTCATAGGAAAGCTCTATTTTTAATTTTGTTTTCCAAACTGGCTGCACCAACATGCATTTCTACCAACAGTGTAAGAGAGTTCCCCTTTCTCCATCTCCTCTCCAACACTTGTTGTTTACTGCATTGTTAATTTTGGCCATTCAACTGGTGTAAGGTGATACCTCAACATGATTTTGATTTGAATCTCCCTGATGGCTAAGGATAATGAACATTTTTTCATGTGTCTGTCAGCCATTTGTATGTCTTCATTGGAGAAGTGTCTGTTCATGTCTTCTGCCCATTCTTTGACATGATTATCTGTTTTGTGTGTGTTGAGTTTGAGGAGTTCTTTATAGATCTTGGATATCAGCCCTTTGTACTGTCATTTGCAAATATCTTCTCTCATTCTTTGGGTTGCCTCTTTGCTTTATTGACTGTTTCCTTTGCTGTGCAGAAGATTTTGATCTTGATGAAGTCCCAAAAGTTCACTTTCGCTTTTGTTTCCTTTGCCTTTGGAGACATATCTTGAAAGAAGTTGCTGTGGTCGATATCGAAGAGGTTACTGCCTATGTTATCCTCTAGCATTTTGATAGATTCCTGCCTCATGTTGAGGTCTTTTATCCATTTCGAGTTTATCTTTGTGTATGGTGTAAGAGAATGGTTGAGTTTCATTCTTCTACACATAGCTGTCCAATTTTCCCAGCACGATTTGTTGAAGAGACTGTCTTTTTTCCACTGTATATTTTTTCCTGCTTTATTGAAGATTATTTGACCACAGAGCTGAGGGTCCATATCTGGGCTCTCTACTCTCTCCCACTGCTCTGTCTGTTTTTATATCAGTACCATGCTATATTGGTGATCACAGCTTTGTAGTGAGTTTTCTGCTTTGTCATTCTATCCAGTTAAAAGCATATGAATGAGAGAATAAAATACTAAAAGGGTGGCAAGGACCCCAGGAAAATGTACGCTAACCAAGTCAGAAGAGACCCAAAACTGGGGGAGAGAAGAAAGGGGGGAAAATAAATAAAAATTAAAAAATTAAAAAATATATATATTATATATATACATATATATATGACTGATGAATAGAACAGAGCCACCCACTTGATTTGGGGTATATTTTGGTCTCAGAATAAACTACCTCCCAAAATTTTAAATAAA
Source organism: Mustela nivalis (assembly GCF_964662115.1). Classification (NCBI taxonomy): domain Eukaryota; kingdom Metazoa; phylum Chordata; class Mammalia; order Carnivora; family Mustelidae; genus Mustela; species Mustela nivalis. The sequence continues at coordinate 68,575,200 of NC_139032.1, forward strand.
GAAAAACTTATGTATATCCAAAACTAAGGGTAAACACAATGAAGGGATGAAATATGACTATAAAGATGAAAATTTTTTAAAAATTCTAAAAAATGAATTGATAAGTTGGTTGGAAAGAGAAAAAAAAAAAAGAGGAGAAAATGTGCTCAGGTTGGAGACTAGAACAAAGCCATGTGCTAGATTTAGGGTATATTTTGATGTATTAGAAGAAATTTTATCCCAAAATTTTTAGGGGGGAAAAAAACCTATATGTATACAAAAAATAAGGTTAAATACAATGAAGGGATAAAATATGAATATAACAATGAATATTGAAAAAGGTTTTTTTAGGAAGGTATTTTTAAGATAAACTAGTTAAAAAACATTAAAAGAGGAAAGAGGAAGTTTTTAAAAAATAGAATAAGAAAAAAATAAAATTAAAAAACAATTAACTTTGCAAGACTAAGGGATCATTGGGGGAAAGCCATGAATTCTATGTGTTGCTTTCCCCTAGCTCTGGAGTTCCACTGTTCTTGATGGGTGAGCTTGGTCTTGGCTGGATGTTCTTGCTGATCTTCTGGGGGAGGGTCCTGTTGTAGTGATTCTCAAATGTCTTTGCCTGATGTGGAATTGCACCACCCCTGCCAGGGGCCAGGCTAAGTAATCTGCTTGGGTTTGCTCTTGGGAGCTTTTGTTCCCTGAACACTTTCAATAGAGCTCTGGATGACGAGAATGAAAATGGCAGCCTCCCAGTTTCTAGCCTGGAGGAGCTAAGTGCTGGGGACCCACTTCTCAGTGCACCTTCAGAGAAAAGCAGTCAATCCCTCCTGTCTCCCTGGTTTCTGCCCATGCTCCATGCTCACCCGGCCTGTGACTGAGTGTTTTTGTCTCTAATGCACAGCCCAGTTTGGAGTCTCCAAACCCAGTAGATTCCTGCCTCCAGAGGAGGTGACTCTCCCTGTATCTGCCACTTGTCAGGTCCCTGTTCAAAGAGCCGTGGTCTGACTGTGCCTTGGATCACAGTTTAAGGTAACCCAGATCTGAAAGCTCACTCCTCAGCTCTGTCTCTGTAATTGGCTTCCCTGCTCCAATACCTGGGAGCTCTGCCACACTCAGACACCCCCAATCTTTCTGTGACCCCACAAGACCTGAGACCACACTGTCCCCACAAGGACTCAACCTCTGCTTAGCCTCTGGAGTGATGTCTCTCAATGAAGAAGGCTTCTAAAAGTTCAGATTTTGTGCTCCGTTTCTCTATTGCTTTCTGGAGCCAGCACCTCCCACTGCGGTCTGTCTTCCTGTCATTTCGGATTCACTTCTCCATACATCCTACCTTTCAGAAAGTGGTCAATTTTCTCTTCCTAGAATTGCTGCTCTCCTTCTCTTCTATATCCTGTTGAGTTTTTAGGTGTTTGGAATGGTTTGATAACTATCTAGTTGAACTTCTGGGACCTGATGTCATTTCAGCTTGCTACTTCTCTGCCATCTTGCCCTACTCCCCTTATATATTAAGTATATCAAGACTTTGTTTTAAAGAAACATTTTTGCTTTAAAGGATTGTTGTAACTTATGAAGTAATGCTATATAAAGGTGTTTGCTTTACAAATATAACTCCATGTTTTAGTTTCACTGATGAGGAAATAGAAACTTAAAATTCAGTATGTTTTTTTTTTTTTTTAAGGTAAAATTATATACAGTAATGCACAAATATTTACTGTATCATTTGATTATTTTACTTTCATTTTTTGAGACAGAGAGAGCAAGAATGGGGAGGAGCAGAGGGAGAGAGAGAATCTCAAGCAGGCTCTACACTCAGTGCAGGGACTGATGCAGGATTTGATCTTACAACCCCAAACCAGAGATCATGACCTGAGCAGAAATCAGGAGTTGGAGGCTTAACAGATTGAGCCATCCAGGCAACCCTCATTCGATGAATTTTGGCTAATGCATGTATCTATGTAACATAAACCCTTATTAAGATATAAACTATTGTCATCATTCTAGAAAGTTCTCTTATGTCTTTTCCTAATCAATTCTGCCATTATCCCAATTTACCCTCCAAAGGAAACCTCCATTCTCGTTTTTTCTATCCTAGATTAATTTTGTTGGTTCCAGAGCTTTATATAAATTGAATCATACAATATATGCTTTTTGAAAGTCTGGTTTCTTTCACTTAGTATAATGCTTTTGAGATTCACCCATGTTGTTACATGTATCAATAGTTTGTTCCTCTTCACCATATGGTGTTGGGAAAACTGGACAGATACATGAAAAAGAATGAAACTGAACCACTTTCTTATACCATACACAAAAATATACTCATAGTACATTAAGGACCTAAATGTGAGACCTGAAACCATAAAAATCCTAGGAGAGGGCTGAGGCAATAATTTTTTCTACATATGTCTCCTAAGGCAAGGGAAATAAAACCAAAAATAAACTATTGAGACCACCTCAAAATAAAAATATACTACATAGTGAGTGAAATACTCAACAAAACTAAAAGAAAACCTACTGAGTGTGAGAAAATATTTGCAAATGACATAGTTAATAAATGGCTAATATCTGAAATACATAAAGAACTTACATAACTCAATACCAAAAAAACTAATAATCCAATTAAAAATGGGCAAAAGACACAAAGAGATATTTCTTCAAAGAAGACATACAGATAGCCAACAGACACACGAAAAGGTGCTCAGTATCACTCAGCATCAGGGAAATGCAAATCACAACCACAGTGAGATATCACCTCACATCTGTCAGAATAGCTAAAATCAAAACCACAAGAAACAAGTGTTGGTGAGGATGTGGAGAAAAATGAACCCTTTGTTCAGGGAAATACAAACTGGTACAGCCAATGTAGAAACAGTAATGGAGGTTCATCAAAGAATTAAAAATAGAATTACCAAATGATCCAGTAATTCTGCTACTGGTTATTTACCCAAAGAATATGAAGACACTAATTCAAAAAGATATATGCACCCTATGTTTATTGCAGGACTATTTACAATAGCCAAACTATGGCAGCAACCCGTGTCCATTAATTAATAAATAAATATATATATATATATATATATATATAAATTTATATTTATATGTGTGTGTTGGAGATTTTCATAAAATATTACATACCATGGAATATGAATGGCTAAAGATACAATATATACATATAGATATTATGGAATATTAGCCGTTAAAAAAATGAAATCTTGCCATTTGCAACAACATAAATGGATCTACACTGTATTATGCTAAGTGAAATAAGTCAGTCAGAGAAAGACAAATATCATACGCTTTTACTCATATGTGGAATTTAAGAAACAAAACCAAGAAAAAAAAAAAGAGAAACAAACCAAAAATCAGACTCTTAGCTATAGAGAACAAACTGATGGCTACCAGATGGGTGGATGGGTGAAACAGATAATGGGGACTAAGAGGACACTTATGATGAGCACTGTGTAATGTACCAGATTGTTGAATCACTATATTGAACACCTGAAACTAATAGAACACTGTTAATTATACTGAAATTAAAATTTTTAAAATTTAATTTAAAACATAGTTTGTTCCTTTTTATTGCTGACTAGTTTATCCATTCATCTGTTGATGGATATTTGAGCTGTTTCTGGTTTTTTAGTATTATGAATGAAGATGTGATGCATATTCTTGTACCAGTAATTTTGTAAACAAATACTTTATTTACTTTCTCCTGGGTACCATACATAGGACTGAACTGCTGAGTCATAGAGTTGGGTGTATATGTGTTTTAATAAGTAACTTCCAGATCTTCTTCCATAATGGATATACCCACACTCCCTTTTTTTAACAACACAGGAAAATGTTGGCAACATATGATGTTATATAAAAATAGCAATATAACTCTGTCATCTATGACATATGTTTATGGGAAAAAAATGGAGATCAATTTTTCAAATGTTAATAGAGGTAGCATGTGCATGATGGTTTGCAAGATTTTCACTTTTTTCTTCATATTTTTCTGCTTTTTTCTAATTTGCCACATCATATATGTATTGCTTTAAGACAATATCACTGTGCTCGCTTCAGCAGCACATATAAGGAGACAGTATCACTTCGCTTTAAAAAAAAAAAAGGAAAAAGAAATATCCATAAACCATCTAATCAAAATACTCTCCTCTATTTATAAAGGTCAAGAGAGACAGAGAATTAATCATGAACCCAGTTGGCCAGAGGAGAAAATAATCTATTCATGACAGTTTGAAAAAGCAAGAAGTTATACGGTAAGGTCCACTCAAAACTCACAAAACAATTCATCTGTACAGGTCTTTTCTTGAATTCTTGAGTCTGTGGTTAGGGAGAAGGACTTCTCTTGTCCCGCCCTTATTTATTTTCCATGTTTGCAGAGCACCGTGTCACATAATCTTGTTACATTGACATTGTGTTCCAGAGCTTTTTGCCTAGACCAGAAGCAGTAGGCACTGTGTCTTATTACTCTGAGGCAAGAATATAATAGGTGTTCAATGTGTTTGTGGAAAGACTGGCACCACATGGAAAGTGCGCTTGACATGGTGGCCATGTCTAAAACACAACTGTGTCATTAATATCGAGAACGGGGAAATTTAAGTTACACAGGATGTTTTGCAAATTGTGAAAAAAAAATCCCCCATTACACATTGCACTGGAACACCACTCCCACCAAAAGCACACAGGAGCTACTTAAACTTAAGCAACTGCCTAAAAGCCATTTTCAATGTGCTTCTTATTTATCTCCCAACAGAAACTCAGATTACAAGGAGTAACTTTTCCCTCAACCAGCAGAATCGAAAAACTTAAAGTAGAGTACATAACATCAATTAAATAAAAGAACTCCCACTTCTAGAATACTTGTTTTATGCATTGTTTATGCATAACACCTCATTTATTCTTTTTCTTAATTCCCATATAGTTAACATGCAGTGTTGTACTAGTTTCTGGTATACAATACAGTGATTCAACAATTCTATACTGTATTCAGTGCTCACTCATCCTGATAAGTGTATTCTTAATCCCCTTCACCTCATATCTCATTTATTCTTAACAAAAACTTTTCAGAGTAGAGGACGAAGACATCACACAGTATAGTCATTTGCCCAGTCCACAGACCTGGTAAGAGGCAGAGTTAGAATTAGAGTTCAGGTCAAATGGAGTCAAATGTTACAAGACAGATGCAGCTAAGTTGAGCTCCAATCTGTGCGATATTAGAACTGAGCACCTAAAAAGCTTAGGTTGCAGACTGCAGAAGCGACATCCTTTGGAGATGATCTGGAATGAAACATCTACTGATTACGAGATCACAAAGACGTTCAACCAGCCAGTCTGTCTCAGTGGAAGTGTGAGCTGAGGCAAAGGAGCCCTGTGTCTCCCAGAGCAGGGTACATTCCTTTTCTGAGGTGCCCCTAGGGTGGAATGTTCATGCAGGGGTCCCAAGGTTTACTTCTACTTCTAAGTGGAATGCTGTAAAATTAGAAAGTTGTGAAACAGAAATAACGTGGTAATAAGAATGCTGACTCTAGAGGAAAAAAAAAAAAAAAGAAAAGAAAAGAATCTGACTCTGGAACCAGAATCCTAGCTTTGCTTCTTACTAACAACATGTCCCAGGACACGTTGTGTAACCTCCCTGGGGCTTAGTTCCATCGTTAATAAAAATGGGAATGATAATTGCAGCTACTTCATATAGTTGCCTGGTGAAGATTAGGGGAGTAAATCCATGTAAATGAGTGAATCCATGCTTAAAACCATGCCCAACACATAATAAGCACTGTCAACCAAGGTAATCTGCTGCTGTTGTTACGGTGTTTTTGTAGTATGTGCCATTCACTTGTTCAGAACAGAGAGATTCATTCAGGATAATTAAGGAAAAATCTGCTTGAATTGGTGAAAATGTAGATCAAAAATACTTGTAATAATCCTTTATGTTACTTTCAAAAGGATATAGGTATTTAAATTAAAGGAACAAAGGTCAGCCAAAGAAACTAAAATGTATTAATGCAGAAAGATTCATAGGGACCTACTTCAAAAAATAGATAACAGTCTGCTTATACATGTGTCCTTTGAAAAGTGTCTTCTATTAAATAGTGTAAGTATTCCATTACATTACAGCATTTGCTTAGCTAACAATCACTTTCCCTATGAACAGCAACTTCATAGACGTAAAAAAAGCATCGAAAAGCATCTTTAAGGTAATTGACGCCAATCTTACTTTTACCAGGAAACTCAAAGCACCCAGCACTCATGTCACATGGATTCCATAAGAAAACTTACACTCTCGTTTCAGTCCAGTCCATCTTTGGAAAGTGCTTCCTTCTATTGGGCTCAACTCTTTCTCCCTAGAATGTTCACTCTATGTCACTGCTCCTTGGAGTTACACTGAGCAAATATCATTCCTCTTCTTGCTGATAGCAGTTTGAGAATTGGAAGACAGCTGCTGTATCTTTCTCTGAAATCTTCACCCCAAAAGAATATCCTAAGTTCTTTGACAATTTTTCATTGACATGACATTAGATGCATTTTCTACCTTTATTGATTTCTTCCGGACTTCCTCTGGTTTGACCTTTTCCCTCCTTCACTGGGATTACCAGAACTGAGCATGATACTCTAGGTATAATCTGGTCAGAGCAGAGTAATGAGTAAGATATTGCCTTGCTTGTTTTGGACCCAACATTAATCTTGATGTTTTTCTAGACACTGACTGTCTTGACTTATACCAAGGTTAGCATTTGCTCCCTCCTTTTGGAGGAGTGGGGGAGGTAGTTGGGGAGGGGACTGCATTAGTCAGAGTTCTCCAGGAGAATATATATATATGTATATATCTATATGAGAGGGAAGAAGAGAGAGAGAAAGAGAGAGAAGTTTGACTTATTATAAGGAATTAGCTCATGCTATTATAGAGGCTGACAAAATCAGATTCAAGGGAGCAAATGGTAAATTCCAGTGCAAGTCCAAAGGCCTAAGAACCAAGAAAGGCCTTGGTGTAAAGTCCAGTCTGAGTCTGAAGTCCAAAGCCCGATACACCAGCTCAAAGATAATCAAGTGGAGAGAGAAAATTCTTTTTTACTCTGCTTTTATTCTCTTCAAACCTAGGCCCACCCACTTTGAGGCCCCAAACTGCTATACCTGTTATGATTCAAATGTTAATCTCTACCAGAAACAGCTCACAGGTGCACCTGGAAATGATGTTTAACCAAATATCTGACTGTCCAGTAGCCCAGTCAAATTGACACATGAAATTTGCCATCACAGAGTGCTAGGCGCTATGTCAGCCATATCTTTCCCACCTTCTACCCTCAGTATTTTCCCCACCACTTTACATGTATTTTTATCAGATTTCTTCCAATATTTTCCCCATAATTTCAGTTTTGGGGAACTCTCAGATACTGACTCCTTTGTCATTATATTGGATACCGCTTTCCAACTGCCATATAAAATATCACTCAGCACGTCGTCTTTTAATATAAAATACTAAACTGGAAACTATCAAGAAGAGCATCATATGGAGTCCCAGGTTTCCATCCAACCAGTAATCACACTTCCTGAGTGTGCTCATTGATTAGTTACTGTCTACTTTAATTATAGTGTCTGTCCTCATCTTCATAAATTATGAAGTTGAAGATGAAATTACACCTATCCGTCCTTCTACCTGTAGGACTCTACAGTCTTCAGGGAAGTACAGACACCTCCCTTGTTAACCAGTTTGGGGGGGAAAAAAAAAGGAAAAGAAAAAGCCCAGCATGTCCAGGTCTCAGTGGACCCCTTCTGGGCCACAAGGTTCATAATCTATCTTTTTCATGAACTTTATGAGGCTTGTCCCTGGGGACAAACTTTTAAGACTATAATTAATAGAATTTGCCCCCTTTTCCATAAATATTTACCCACTTCCTAATCAATTGTATGTGGATTAACTAATTCATTGTTTGTCCCCACCCCCCACCCCCCGCAGCTAAATCATGCAGTATGGTAGAAAATTGATCACTGATCAAAGGATAATGCTGCTTCATGTCTTTATTTTTGTTGTTGTTGTTTCATGTCTTTAGACTCCTCCATCCACAATTTCAGACTTGAAATTCCCTGAGTACTGAATCAATCATCTAATATATTTGATATCACTACCAAATTGGGAAGAAAAAAAAAAAAAGGTGTGGGGGAGGTAAAAATGTTTCACATGCCTGAAGGCAAAGACATTGATTAAATAAGCTTTATTTTTGTTGTGGACAAGGTCTGTAGTTCAGGAGGCTTCATCTAAGATGGAGTTCCAAACACTTGTCTGGTGGTGTTTTAAGGTTGTCCCTCCTGCTCTGTGATTCCATCATGATAGACCTGAGCCTCACCAATATTCCGACGTTTTATTCTGATTTTTCAAGATAGTAAAATTTGAAAGATATACTACATCAATAAATTAGGAAACCGAGTTTCACAAACACATAAAATTTCTTCCATCAGGAGGCTTCTGAAACTGTTACAAATAAAAAATGCAGAGCAAGAAGGAGCTCCGAAATATGGCTGTAACCACAGATTTATGCGAAGCAACTTGCCTTTTGGGACCCTCTGGCCAGCCCACTTGCCCGTAATTCTCTTCTTATTTTGGGACTGATCCCAAAACTCCCTAACTTTCCTGTATTTGCTTGGTTAAAGGTACTTGGCACACTGGCATATTTCCTTCATTTCCTGGCCATTTGATTCTCAAGCCAGTGACATATGCTTCCTCAAATTGACTTTTCTCATCCAATCTTTGGTAGCCATCTTCCACCTTGAGGGAAAGTGTTTTCACTCCTGGTTCAGAACTCTCAATAATGCTCCCTCCCAGCAAATGGATATCAGCAATGACTATCCTACTGCCCCCTGCTGATAGCTCCCACATGGATTCATCCATCCCACCTTTTAAGCTCTCATTCTAGAAACAAGTGGACAAAAGTCAAATCAGTTTGAATAAAAATGAGAATTACAGTAAAACTCAGCCTCAGTCTGATCCCAGCCTATTGAATCTATCAGGATATGCTACAGCAGAACTGACTGGGTGATGATTTAGAATAACTATGTTGACTAAATGTCAGGACTCTGGAATGAATCCCAGTCCTGCTCTCCAAGTCCTTGGCAAGCCATTTCTCCTCTCCAAGCCTCAGTTTTATAATCTGTATAAAAAGATGGTTCGAGCAGAAGGTCCCCATGGTCCTCTTTAGCTCTCAAGTTCTGTGGATCTATGGATCTATTGTAAAGTTGCCCATTATTAACTCATAACATTTGTGTGTCATAGCCTGACCCAGCTATTAGCAGTATAATCACAACTTTGGAGGCAATGAAAGAATAACATTCTTAAAGAAATCAAACCAACTTTCCTTTTTCCTTCTCTCTACTTTTCCTGTTTGTTTTTCCAGTTTCCCAAATCTTTGTGTATTAGGTGAAGGAGGTGCTCCTTTCTAGACTGAATGGTAGTGAGGAGTACTGAAAATGTCATGACAACGCCTGTCCTCAATTGATCCAGCCCAAATTTGCAGATGCAAGAGCTTCAGATAGTCATCCCAACTTCTGAGTGCTTGTCCAAACCAAACCTCTGAGCCTTGGACTCAGTGCTTCTTTTAAGCAGGATTACATTGAGACTCACACTTTAATTCTGTCTCAAAAGATCTCTGAAACTTTTGGGGAAAGCTAACCCATAAATGCAAGTAGACATGCTCTCACACACCATACACATATGTACAGATGTCCATGTGTCCCAGGGACTATAGGTACTGCATCATGGGATCCTGCATTCCTCTAAAACATCAGAAGGAGGTCATTTTTCTAGAATAGACTGTCAATTTAAAAGTAGCAGAAAGAATGAGGTCTCCAGGAGGCTGCCATTTCCAGTGATGGCCGTGGCTAGAGGGACCCACTGCATGGTTTCACCTATGTTCTGATCATGAAGAGTCATCTTTATTTACATGCTGTGTCTGAATAGCAGAGACATTTGGTAGCGTTTTGGAGAAGGACTTTGATTGCCACATAGCTTTAAATATTAGCCGCTTTGAACCCTGTATAACATGCTATATTTATGAGATAATAAAGGGCTAGGGGTCCAATGAAATCAAAATGAGGAGGATTAAACAAGAGAATAGTAGGTAGCTCTGGCCTTGATGAGAATAAAAATATTTCAAATCCTCAATTCTGTTGTGTTCTGAAATTACCAGTTCATTTTCCAATAGTTTCCAATTAGTATATTTCAGGATATGATGTCACCCAAAGTCTAAATAATATGTTGATTCTATCTCTATTTACACATTCATTCATTCAGTAAATATGCTTATTGACAGTGAATTCTCTATACGGCATTGGATGAAAGCACCGTAGAAATGATGTAGGAAGCACAGCTCTGTCCTTTATGACCTAATTGTCTTATGAAGAGACAAAATGGATATGCATATGACTAATTTATCACGCTGCTTTGATTACTAAAGAATTAAAGAAGAAGTATTTAAAAGTATGCATTAGAATGTAAAGGAACAGAATCCCAGGAAGATAGAGCCATGTAAGCATAGACATGGAGGCAAAAAGTACAAAACTATTTTAGAGCACGACTGAGTCGGTGTGATTGGATGTTAGAGGAAGGGAGGGGGAGAGTCTTGGAAAGATATGAGTAGGTTGGGGAAGGTTATGAATGACTTTAAATGTCATACTGTCAAGTCTGGCTTTCATTTACTTGAAATGGGAAGTCAGTGATGATTTGGAGCAGAGAATATGAGCAAAGTGATACTTTCAAAACTCTGTTCTCAAAGTTGGGTGCAGGACTAATTGGAGTCAAGAGAGCTTGGGCTATGATGCTCAGTTACAAGGCTTTTTCAGCCAACTCAGTGCAAGATAATAATGACCTCATCTAGGTAGGTAGAGATTTAGAAGACAAGAAAATTAATAACTATAAGAACAAATATGGAAGAATCAGAGTCCATATATATGGAATAAGAAAGGAGTTAGAGAAGACTCTGGAATTTTAAAATAGAATGACAATGGCTCCACTGAGAGATAACCAGCACATGAAGAGTGATGTCAACTCAATTTTAAACATTTAAAGACTAAGAAAACATTTCACACTCTGCCTATGAGAAATCTCCTTTTTCAAAGTTAGACTTGAACTGTGAAGTAGTAAAGTCTGGTGATATCTTCTCATTGTTTATAAAATTCATTTTAAATTACAAACAAGAAGGAAAATAAGAGCACTTCATGTTTTCTTTGTCTAAACTCCAACAAAACTGATTATTCAACATCCATTTACTTTTGTTGCCTTATCCACATTGCCGGCAATAATCAAAACAGAGCCCAGAATAGGTCAATGAAGCATATTCCATCTTTACTTCCTCAAGACTGCAAGTAATAGCTCAAGAATAACCAACAATTGGAGAAAATGCATCCAGTCTGGATTGAGACGTCATTAGCATCAAGCTCAGAAAAAAGGACTTTCTATTATCAATGGTCATGGGAATGAATGACTCCCCAAGGAAACAGTATGTTTTCTTAATAGCTCACAAGTTATCCTGGTTGGCTTGATCAAGTAGAGCAGAGCTACAAATTATTGAGATGGTGGCAAAACAAAGCTTCTTGGGAAAAGAAAATTCGAGGAACAAAGGAGATTAAAGGTTAACTTTTGAAGCAGAAATATGGAGGGGGGCTTGCCTCTTGAGATATGTTTGCTTATGCTCTTATACCATTCCAGTGTCCGATTTCCCAAAGATGAGACATGGGTAGAGGAAGAGGGTAAAACCCTGTCTTCAATCTCTCCCCTTGCCCTGTAGTAATCTTCAGGGCAGAGTTCGTGACCCAAATGTCTGCTGGGTTATGAGAGAGAGGTGTTAGAACAGACCCAGGGCAGATGAGAGCTCCTTTTCACTTTCTGACTACCCTTTGGCAGATAGGGTTCGGTTAGGGTCAGGAGGGTCATTTCATCTCCTCTTTGGAGCTAACTCTAGAAAAGAATCATCACACTGGCACACTGTGTTAGCCCTTACTTGGCTTCACTCAAGTCATTTGTCCTACTTCCTCTGATCACAACACATTGCGGGGAAAACATAGCTCTTCACTCAAATGCTGTCAGCTAGGGATGATTCCAAAATCACCAGGAGGGACCAAGAGGACAAACGGAACCTCCACTCCTTTCATGGCTTTCTAACAGCATTCAGGGAGGTGTTCTTGCAGCTTCAATGGGTGACACATCTGAGCAAAGACTTGAGCCACTTCAAGTGAATTGGTATTCATGATGATGATTATAGACATCATACTCAGAAACAGGCCACTCATTCCACTCATTCAGTGCTGACAAGAACCCTGGCAACTAATTCTCTGAATCACAAGTCACACTTGCATCCCACTGGATGGTAGACAGTGCACACTTCCCCAGGCATTGCCAGCACATACTCACCAGCCAAGACCCAAGATCTCTGTTGATGCCATCTCCATCTACGGAGTAAGAAACTGAGGCTCAGAGAGGTTAAATGATTGGCTCAAGGTCTCAAATCTCAGAAGGGGCAGAACTAGAACTTTAACCTGAATCTTCTGAGTCTGAATCCCTTGGATTTTTCTCACTGTCCCACACAGTAATTAGAGGTCATGTGCGTACATTAGTACATGCACCCAATCTAAAATCCCACATAATCTCTAATCATCCCAAATACGTACTCAGCACTGGGCCAGTTCCATTGGGGGAAAAAAAATCAGTGAGGCTTTTTTTTTGGGGGGGGGGGGCAGGATATAGTCAAAATGCCCACTTGACACACTAAGGCTTTCCATCTTGAGTGGATTCCTTGGCAGCCATTTATTTATTCATTCCATATAAAACCAATGTTTACTGAGCATGTACTATGTTCTAGACATAATGCTGAAACTTTCACATACTGTTTTCCTCTCTGTAACTTTGGGTAAATAATCCAAGTCATAGGTATCGTACACTTCTTTGTGGATTTATTTTCTACCATGCTGAATCCATTTTTGACTCATGAAACTCTCATTTCCCCTCAGAAGGAAAAAATTGGCAACATATTTCTGTCTGAGCACCACCCCCCTCATTTTTCAGAAATGTTCATCTCCATGACCCATTTATTCAGATTCTCTGGAAAAAAAAAAAAAAATAGAATTCACCCTCTGCAGATTGCCCTATTAATGAGTCTTATAAGGAGCTGATTTATAGGCGCAAAGCCCTTTGTTGGTGTTTAGGAATGGTGCTCCACAGTGGGCCATGGAAACAGACTGATCAATAACCATCCTGGGCCCCTGCTTTAAGGCTGCCCTCGAGGGTGGGCTATGGATTTCTTGAACACCTAATGAGCTGTGTTTCTGCCAGCATGGAGCCCTGTGGAAAGAGGAATAAATATTGTCTTTAGAACCAAAAGGACCAAAAGACCCTGCCACGAGATCAATAATAAGAAAGTACTGAGGACGGAGGTGGGACACAGGTGGGAATATGGAACTTTCCCTGGACTCAGAGTCAGAAGATCTGAATTCCAGCCCTGGCTCTGTCCCTTACTGGTGAAGTAAATATGGATGAGTTACTTAACCTCTCTGAGCCTCAGTTTTCTCCTGTATAAAATGGGGATACTTGTAGAACCCACGTTAGGTAGAGATTACACGAGAGAGTCAAAATTCGTTACATTCTGGAAAGAGGTAAGGAGAACGGTTTCAGACAGGCTGAAATCAGACCCTGGTTTTCACTCCCAGTCCTGCCCCCCCACCACCTTGCCTGTGGACTAGGAGTTGGGTACGGTCAGGGCCATGTCATAGGTAATGCTTCCTCTATCGCACAGGACAGGGATTGGTACACTGCAGGTGTGGAGTGGGCTTCTACCCAACAACAATCCGTGTCTTCCCTTCTCTTTCTGCTACTTCCTTGCCACTTCACCTCCCCTTAATTATCCTCAGCTCTCACAGTCACTCTATTAGGAAGCAGCAGGGAGGGCTGCTTAGGAAGGAATCTTTACTCTACCCCTTTCTCTGCTTTGCGTTTTCTCCGGGCTGGCCAGAGTGCAATCTGGAGCTAGTTGGCTAAGACCACGGAGTGCTGAATGTTCACTACCAACCAGACAGCTACATCTCAGTCTTTTGGCTTAACGGTGGCTAGTGTGATTCCTTAAATAAAATCCTGAAAAATCCTGACCAAAAGAGAGCAAAAACGTTTAGCCTGGCTGCATTTTTGAGCCAACTGTAAGCTAGAAAAAGAAGGAACAAGAAGACTCACCACAAGACTATATCAATAGCCCCAGTGTGAGAAGGCTCACAGTGTCTGGCCTGAAGCTCAAGCTGCCACAGCAGTGAAACTGTTTCTAATTTTAGAAATATTAAATAACTGATAATGACATGACCTTGTTAAAGAACCATATTGGGGGGGAAAAAAGGGACACTGTTAAAAATAGCATGCAATCTCCCAGCTGAAGGTTCCAGGCAAAATATGGGTTCACGTCCATACTGTAGACTCCAAATGCCGAGCACCCCCACGTTGCTGCCAAATGTGTCAAGTCCAAGGCTTCTGTGTGTTCTGGAAGACGTCCACTTTAAACACCCAGCAGGGCGCCTCTTAGCATCCTTAAGGTGTGAGAGAAGATATAAGCACTGGAAAAACAGAGGGAAGGACAGAGTCCTTGTCCTTCAAGTCTAGTCATCAGCCTCGTGGCAACTCCAAAGCCTCCTGATTGTACTGCGTGAGGCTAGACCACAGCACACAAGACCCAGTCAGGGAATTGCAGTCCCATGTATTGCCTGGGAATGTCTGCAGTGTCGCTGCTGGCATCATATCAAACAGCAATCTGAAAGGCAAGACCTAAATAAAGCCAGCCAGCCCCACTCTGGAGGACAGGAGTGGAAGATGTGGTGGAGCTGGAAGGTTGACAGAGCCCCAGACAGTGTCCCCATCCTGCTCCACCCCGCAGATAGGCACCTCGAAGCCTTGGCTACCTCGAGGACCATTAAATGCTTTTAGCAAAGCTGTCTCCTAGGAGTAACCAGCTTCGAAAGCCAAATTGAAAAAGGTCCATCTGATCATGTAATTGGAGAGAAAGTAGGATCCGTGCCATGATAACACATTAAAGGCATTTGGAGATGAAAGAAAGTAAGAGGTGGTCTAATAATTAGCAGAGGCCTGAGAGTGGGGAGATGGTGCTTCTGGAGGCAACGCCGGAATTCATTTAACATCAGATACCGCCGGTCCCTCCTGATGGGACTCTAAACACAGGGAGGACTTGCCGAGCATCGGCTAAATCTCTGACTTTCTTCTTATCTGCAACCCTTCCGTCCATACAATTTAGAAAAATGACTCTCAACAGGGGCCGTTTTGCCCTCCAGGGGACATCTGGCAATGTCTGGAGACATTTTTGATTGTCATAACGGAGGAGGGATTTTTCTCTGGCATCTAATGGGCAGAGGCCAGCAGTGCTGCTCAACATCCTCTAATGCAAGACACAAAGAAGAATTAGTCAGCCCCAGTGTCAGTAGTACTGAGAGTGAGCAACCCTGGTTTAGAATGACGGATGTTTTCTAACCTTTCATGCTAAACAGGCTTATTTTATTTTATTTTATTTCATTTCATTTTTTTTAATATAAACCTTGAAAAGCAAAACCCGTCTGAAACAAAAAGAAATGGCTTATTTTATCATAATTACAGTAATGAAAAAATCCCAGCAGTTAAGGAGAGATTCCAAAGGTGTTTATTCATTTCCATTAGGGAGTCGCACAGAATAGAGAGCCTAAGGGGGAGGAAAGGATGCTACCACACTGTCAGAGTCAAACAGTTTGAGATTTTTATTTTGCTCCTGCAGTTGAGGCCACCAAAGAACTCAGCAGACCGCACAGCCTGAAACGATGTTTTCGGAAAGCCAGATGTGAGGATGCATGGCTTCCTATCTGACGGCAGTGGGCAGGACCACACCGCTGCCTGAAAAGACCTTCCTAAGATCTGGATTATGTGATTGTCCTCTTGGCGCTTTCAACGGCGCCTCATCGTACGCAGGACAAAATACTGTGGTTCTCCACCATCTGGCTCCCACCCACCTTTCCAACTATATCATCTCTTCGAGCTTCCCAACTCATGTCTCTCATCCCAGTCATATTGAATTTCTTGACTTCTCCAGGATGTAACAGTCCTATCCTGCTTCTTGTTTTTCCATGCGGGAGTTTTCTTCTGCCGACCAGAACCTTGACTCTGCGTCCTGGCATTCTCCGAGACTTATCTCAAACATCAGTCACTTAAAAACCATTGTCTCACCTGACACCTGTCCCAGCCCAGGACTCCAGCCTGAGTCTGATGCCCCTCCTGTGGACACCCAGAAGCACCTGTCCCTATGTCCCGTACAAGACCCGTCATTCTGCATTTCAACAAGTTGTGCATTGTCTCTGGGTGCTTTGAGCAGAGAGAGTGTCCTGCTCATCTCCGTGTGTACACCAACCCCTCTGACGCCCCCCAGACCCCGTGCAGGGCTTGGGTCCCCAGCAAGCTTGCCACAATTATTTGGGAAAGGAATAGAAGAAAACGAAAGCGATAGGAAGATGACAGAGAGAGAGGGGGGAGAAAAGAGAAGGCTGTAAGAAAGGTGATAGGGAAGGAAGGAAGTGGAACGAAGAGGGAAGGAAAAGAAGAGGCGGATGGAGGGATGGTGGCAGGGAGGGAGGGAAGGGAGGAGGAAAAGAAAGAGAAGTATAGAAGGAAGAAAGCAGACCAAAGGAAGGGAAGGAAAAGAAGCAAGAAGGGAGTGGGGGAGGGGACAGAGCAGAAGGAGGACAAGGGAAGTGGGAGGAAAAGGAGAGAAGGCAGAGCCCTGGCCTTGTCCCTTGCTCAGGAATGACTTCTCTGATCTCTCAGATCTAAGCTCAATCCCTGCATGAACTCTTTTCAGGTGCTACGTCACTCCCTTTCAGAGTGCCTTACCACTTTGGTGATTTTAGATGATGTGCATCATTATTTACTACTGTGTTGAAGGTTCCATGAAGTCAGCATCTGTGTTCTCGCATACCATTGTAGCGTCAGTACGCAGTGTGTCTATACAAAGCATTTGCTAAACAAATAACAAGGTGGGCAGACAGGTGGGGCCTTGCTAGCAGCTAGTGTAATTAATTAGAAATCAGCCTCTCTGCTTTTTAGAAATAGGTCTGAGAATTTCCTTTTTTTTTTTTTCCCTCCATCTATACTAAAAAAACAAAAAAAGAAAAAAAAAAACTTCTTCTTCTTCTAGATAGAACTGTTCTAAAGCATTCAAGACAGTGGCATATACATTCTCACTTTAAAAATCAATCCCAGGAGCAATTTATTACAGGGAAATTTCCTGGACTCCAAGAAGCACCTTGAAGTCAGGAGATGATTAATTTGATATAACTGAAGAGCTGCAAACATCTGCTCCCCGTTGACATCTGCCTCTCATTAAGTTACAGCCCTCCGTCTCCCTCTGCACTGGGGGGCAGGCTTGTGTGTTGATCTGGTAACTCTAATTATATGGTAAGCCTGGTGCTCAAGGCTCTTGTGCCAGCCACCTGGTGAGGGCTCAGTAAAAACTTGCTCTATTGCATTGCACTCTAGATCCACCCTGAGCACTTTGTAAGTCCTCTGTCACTCCTAAATAATAGAAATAAAAAATAGTAATGAGGTTAGCGAGCACATTTCCATCTTGTAGCCCTGGTTAAGGCTGCATCTAGATACACTGAAACCCTTGGTCGATTCAAATAAACTAATCCGTTCCATAACAAAAAATCTACCAAATCTATTATTTTGGCACCAGATTTGTGATAGGTCTTTTTTTTTTTAAGATTTTATTTATTTATTTGACAGAGAGAGATCACAAGTAGGCAGAGAGAGAGAGAGGAGGAAACAGGCTCCCTGCTGAGCAGAGAGCCCGATGCGGGACTCGATCCCAGGACCCTGAGATCATGACGTGAGCCGAAGGCAGCGGCTTAACCCACTGAGCCACCCAGGCGCCCTGTGATAGGTCTTTAACTGATCATCTCTTCCTCCGCTTTCCTTTTTCCACTGATTCTACTATCAATGTAATTGTCCCCAATCAGGTACTGAGCCACTGGGTTCTGGAGCCTCGGGAGTTCTGCCTTGCCCATGAGTACATATCACCTTCCTGACCTTGACTTCTGAGCCCTCCACCACCTGCAGCAGGCCAGACCTCTGTCCTGCCACTCTCCTCCAACAACCGCACTCTCATCAGCCCGTCTGACTTCTTGCTTTCCCAGTTCTTGTGTGCTTCCACCTTCACCCCTGTGCTTAGCTCACTCACGTGCCGTCAGACTGCCATCTTGAATACCAGCCCAGACCCAAAAATTAATGTAAAATTAATTAAGTCTTTGCCACAGTCTTTCATAAAAACACCAAAAGGGAGAACATATCGTAACACAGAAAAATGCCCTAAAACCTATCTTTTCCCATTCCTTTCCCTCATTTTTCCCAAGTGTCAAGGCTCACCTGGAGTCTCTCTCCTCCCCACTCTGAATTCCTACTCCAAAGTTTCCTACATGCCCACATTCAGGTTCTTTTGTCCTCCTATCTTAAGTTTCTTTATTTTAAGAGTTTATTTATTTATTTGACGGAAAGAGACAGCAAGAGAGGGAAACACAAGCAGCAGGAGTGGGAGTGTGAGAAGCAGGTTCTAGCTGAGCAGGAAGCCTGATAAGGGGGTCCATCCTAGGACCCTGGGATCATGACCTGAGCCAAAGGCAGATGCTTAACAACTGAGCCACCCAGGCACTCTAAATGTTTATTACATCTGTGTCATTTCAGCCTACAAGGCTTCTCTGGATTTTCCTGTAAGAGCCCCCTGAGCTGACCCAACAAGCAAAAAGTTCTTCCTAGAAGACAAGGTAAGGGGGGAAAGACTGGGGTGGGAGGAGGTTTTTAGAATAGTTTGTCTTATTCTTATCACATCAGCAGTGTACACTCTGCCCAGAACGCCCTCTGCCTATTTCTATTTAATACCCTACTCAATTGTCAAAGCCCAGAACAAAAGGTCCTTCCTCCTTGAAGCATTCCATGATGCCCCCTTAGAGAACTTTGTGCATTTTATCTTCATCTTTGGCTTTTGGTATAAACACATATGTCTGCTTTTGAAAATTGGAACCCCAGGGTCATCTGGCATTTACCCTTTGATACTCTCCTAATGACCTTTGTCCTCACTTTCTGGGAAATGAACTTCATCCTCACTTTCTTTTCCTTCTTGGTTTGGCCATCTCTTTGAGGCTGCAGCAACCAGTATGAACTTGATATATCACAATGAAATTCAATGGGTGTCTGTGTCCGTTTGGGCTGCTATAACAAAAGACCATGAACTAGACAGCTCAGAAACAACAGAATTGTTGTTTACTCTTCTGGAGGCTGGGAATTCCAAGGTCAAGATTCTGGCAGCTTCCATGTCTGGTTCCAGACAGCTGTCTGCTCCTTGTGCCTTCACATGGCGGCAGAAGGGGCAGGCAAACTCTCTTAGGGTCTTTCATAAGGGCACTAATTCCATTGGTGAAGGCTCCACCCTCATGACCTAATCACCCAGAAAGGCCCCACCTCCAAATAGCAGCGCGATGGGGATTAGGTTTGAACATATGAATTTGCGGGGACACAGATATTCAGTCTCTAGCAGTAGATTCTTTTAATTATCTATTGCTGTCTGCTCACACTCCAAACACATGCACATTGTGAAAACAAAGAAATCTCTTATTTATCGTACATCTCCAAACATACCCAAGTCCTTGACCGGACGCGTGTTCTCAGAGAACTCCTGACCATGCAGTGACTTGTTTGCTACTTTGCACACTCCCCACAGTACCCAGGGCTGTGCTTTACTCACCTTAGGTGCTCAAGAAATATACTTGGAATTGAATTAAGTGTTTCTGAAATATTCATCTTGATTGGATTTCTTTTCTTTTCTTTTTTTTTTTTGACATAACTTTGTCTGCATGGTGGTCCAAAAATGTTTTGAAAGTTAAAAAATGGTGGAGGAAAAACAAAGGATTAAACATAAACTGGCTCGACCAGTTTCTTTCCCTCTGGATACAAAGCCAGCTTGAAGCTTTGTCTGAGAAAATCACACTCTCAGGCAAAAGCTAATAGGCTGAGGGTTGGTCCTTCTTCCACAACCTGCAAGTCTGCAAGACCTTTCATTTCTGTATTAGAATATTCTGTTATACTAGGCTCATGTGGCTCCTTTGGTTAATGGTGACAGAAAATGTGACTCTAGGGCCACATAACTGCGAGTACTACTGGCCTAGGGGCTGGAACAGATTGATACGATTGGCAAACCCCACCCAGGCTGCTCTTTGTAAGAAGGGGAGAAAATGCAGTGATTAAACTTAACCACTCTCGTGCATTGTGCAATTAATCTCCAGCATCCCTGGACTGCTCTCCAAGCTCCGTAACTTAGACCCAACCCACAGAGACGGGCCCATTGACTATGTTTCTAATGTACGATAGAGTCTGCACACAAAAATTCATTCATTCTTTCAAAATTCAATCCCTCTCCTCCTGTGGAGTGGGGGCTTAGAGGAACGAGGATGTATTTTCTTTGGCAAAGCTTTTGAGTCAGAAGTTCAAGGTAGAGGCAGCCTGGGGAAAGCAGATACTGTTGGTCGCCTATGCGTGCCCTTAACTCCAGCCCCAGGGATGGGTCATGAACCCATTCCCCCTGACAGTAATTGGTTTAGATGATGGCATGGATCTAATTCAAGCCAATGAGGTGTGAGAGAAAATCTGCGGGAGAATTTTAGGAAACTTTTTCTTTAAAAAAAAAAAAAAACAGGCACAGAGGAAAAGCTGGTCTCTTTTTTTTCCTCTGGCCATTGTCATGCCTAGTTGTGATAGCTACAACCAGGGCAGCCATCTTGCAACCAAGAGAGAATTCAGCCTGAGGATGAGGACAAGTATGGCAGAGGTGAAAGATAAAAAGACCCTGAATTCTTGATACTGGCATTGTGCTGCTGGATAACCGACATTGGAACCCCCTTAGCTCCAGATGGCTTGTAATGTGAATACATTTCTTTATTGCACAAGCCACTTAAAATTCATTTTCTTCTGTTACTTGAGGCCCAAAGAATCTTAATACATTTGCTTTATTGAGTTGGCTAAAACATTTGCAGATTTTTTTTTTTTTTTAAGTATTGGTCTTGCACATGCTACACCACAGCAAAGTGAGACCTGATCCCTGTTTCTGGCCACTTCTCCCTCATATTTCCAGTCTTATATCCCCACTGAGGACAGTGTCGCTGGCCTTCATCTTCAGATGGGCAACCCATCGACTTAATGGGTTAGGTCTACAGTGAGCTACTGACTCTATACAGGTTCTTTTTTTTTTTTTTAATTTTAATTTTTTATTTTTTATAAACATATATTTTTATCCCCAGGGGTACAGGTCTGTGAATCATCAGGTTTACACACTTCACAGCACTCACCAAAGCACATACCCTCCCCAATGTCCATAATCCCACCCCCTTCTCCAAAACCCCCTCCCCCAGCAACCCTCAGTTTGTTTTGTGAGATTAAGAGTCACTTATGGTTTGTCTCCCTCTTAATCCCATCTTGTTTCATTTATTCTTCTCCTACCCACTTAAGCCCCCATGTTGCATCACCACTTCCTCATATCAGGGAGATCATATGATAGTTGTCTTTCTCTGCTTGACTTATTTCGCTAAGCATGATACGCTCTAGTTCCATCCATGTTGTCGCAAATGGCAAGATTTCATTTCTTTTGATGGCTGCATAGTATTCCATTGTGTATATATACCACATCTTCTTGATCCATTCATCTGTTGATGGACATCTAGGTTCTTTCCATAGTTTGGCTATTGTAGACATTGCTGCTATAAACATTCGGGTGCACGTGCCCCTTTGGATCACTACGTTTGTATCTTTAGGGTAAATACCCAATAGTGCAATTGCTGGGTCATAGGGCAGTTCTACCATTCATTCTTTTTTAAAAGTTTATTTATTTCTTAAGGACTCTGTACACCCCATGTGGGGCTCAAATTCATGACCCCAAGAGAGTCACATGCTCGCCTGGACTAAGCCAGCCAGGAGCTTCTCTGTTCCACTCATTCTGCTAAGCGTTGGGAACAGAAACACAAACGAGCCTTTTATTCACTCAACAAGCAAACTTAACATCTACTTTGTGCAGCCAAGCATTAGTGAAAAAATTATGAAAAAAGTCCTGAAGCTTGCCCACAAGGGCAGTCTATGGTAGAGACAATCATTTATCATATATTCACACAAGCACTAGGTGAAGGGGAAGAATAGGGCAAGACAGAACATTCTAGACAAAGGGAACTGCAAATAAAAAGGCACTGGGGCATCAGAGAAAGTGGTGGAATTCAGAAATTCAAAGACCAGTGTGACTGGAGCATAATGAGCAAGGAGAAACTGTTTTAAGAAGAGGCTGGTGGAGCCCCCCAGGTAGCTCAGTGGGTTAAGCCTCTGCCTTTGGCTTAGGTCATGATCTCAGGGTCCTGGGATCGAGCCCCACATCGAGCTCTCTGCTCGGTGGAGAACTTGCTTTCCCCCTCTCTCTCTGCCTGCCTCTCTGCCTACTTGTGATCTCTCTCTGTGTGTCAAATAAAGAAATAAACATCTAAAACAAACAAACGAAAAGACAAGGCTGGAAAGACAAGAGGCAAGGGCTGGGTCACCAAATGCCCTTTGTACCATATTAAAGAGTTTGAACCTTTTCGTCAGGGTCCTGATGTAACATTGGAAAATATTGAGAAGGATAGTAAACCAACCAGACTTTTGCTGGAGGAGCCAAGCTTGGAGTCAGAAAGATGAGTAAAAAAATAAACACAAGAATGAAGAGGAGAAGTTGGATGACAGATGTCAAGCGGGCAGATCAGCAGAAGATAATGGCCAGCATGCTGTTAGATGAGGAACTGAGGAAGAAGGACCAGAAGGTAGAGATGATTTCCAGGCTTCAGGTGACATCACTTTAAGTAGGAGCAGAATTAGACTGCATTTAGTTAGCAGGACCTAGCGTGTCCAGGATGGAGTATCCAAATTAGACATGAAGATATATCAATCTGACTCAAGAGAAAAATCTGGGTGGGAAAATCTGGGTCCCATAGCAAATAGGCAGCATGAAGACACAGAATGGGTAGCACCCAAAGAAAGGATATAAGTTAACAGAGAGAAGTTCTAGTAGAGATCCCTGAGGACAGTCTATATTTGTGGGGCCTGGGGCAAGAGTACCAGTGAAAGTACCCATGCATCCGCTTAAGTATTTGAAAGTGCAACATCAAACTGACAGCCCATTAAAATCTTTAATCCTCCTACTTTTTTACTGTGTCAGTAATTTCCAGCATTTCCCCTGCTGTTATTGTAGATAATTGAGTAAAAGCTTTTCCTTCTCTACATCAAGCATCAGTATCCAACTGATACTCTTAGAAATTCAGTTTTGAGATTTTGCTTCAAGATCATGACTGCAGAGTTTATGGGAAATGCATGTGTGTTTGGCTAAATGAAACTATTTCTTTTTCTTGAGGCGAACACTTAGAACAACTGGAAGAAAACAGAAATGGGGGGGGGAGTAAGATCTTCCACCAACTTTATCAATACAGAGTCCCAGCTATCTTTCATCCAGCTGACTATATGTTTCGGTTATGAATACACATCTCTCCCACCCCACCAATTATTCAGCATTTATGTGAATTCAAGGTACTAAATGCTAATATATTTCTGTTGCTTACGTTTTTAATGAATGCATTAGTTCTAAAGTCAATAACCTGGCTGATGTCCACATGCTGGCTAATGTGTAGCACAGAATTTAGACCTTCTAGGAATTTATTTCTTAAAACTGTGAGTTGGGTGGAGGAACCCTAAGAGTCAAGGGCATGAAAACTAAAGACAAGTAATATGTAAAGGGATATTAATAACTCACAGGGGAATCTTACCAACCTCACAATAGCAATTCCAGATAATAGGATAATTAACAATAACATTTTTATAGTTTTTATGATACAGTAGTATCTAAACCATTAAGGGCCTAGGATTAAGAGAGCCAAACCATTAAGAGACTAGGATAGTTCTCCTTGTCGGGTATTTCCAGAGGACCCTATCTTTAACACCCACTCTTGTCTACTTCTTGACACCAGTCTTCCCCTCTAAGCTTTATGGAAGCAGGAACTCAGTACAGCAGCTGGCACACAGTATGTGCTCAGTAATCATTAGTTAGATTGAACTTATCAAGTCTCTATAGCTAGTAAGGCACAGTGATGAGATGTCAGATTCCACATCACATGTCCCTTTAAAGCGCTAATGGTGTTTATTTACTTATTGTTACTGTCGACTCATTAAAAAAAAAGAAGGAAAGAAAGAAAAGATGCTAATGACATAGCTAGACCAGGCATGTCTGTTTTTATACCTAAAGCCACTTGTGTGTGGATTAACATTTTGGCATATAGACGAGTGGTGATATAGTTCTATGGTCATAGAGCTCAGTGGTTTTCTTGCCCAGGGCCTATGTAGGTCTATGGTCTTAGAGCTCAGGAATCACATAGCTAATGGTTAAGATCATATGGCTAAGTGGTTAAGAGGCAGAGCACCACAGTATCAGGTCTTTACCCAAAACTTTACTGTAAGCTCTCTAGCCACATATCCTCTAGTACATCACTGAACTTTCCCAAGCCTCAGTTTCCTCATTTGCAAAATGGATATAGCAGTAAAAATCTCTCAGGATTATAATAATGAAATCAAATCTGTAAACCATGCAGCACAATGCCAGGTACTTAGCAAGCATTCAATATCCATCATGTTTATCAACGTCCTCATTACTATTACCATTATTATGTGTCCCTAGCAAGAAAAGCAAAAGCTCCATGGGTTGAATACAGAATTGTCAAGAGCAGAAAAGGCAATTTGCTGATAACTGATACTTGATTTGGAAATGGAAAAGCTTTTACTCAGTTCTCTACAAGAGCAGATGAGTAAACGTTAGCTGTGTCATGTCTTTTACAAGCCACTGAAGCCACCAGAGCCAAGAAAGCCCTCTCCAAATTCCAGTTGAAGAATCTGGGGAGACCTAGAATATTCTCCTCTACTTCTCTTTTAACAGCCTTGGGGCATTTAGTCTCCTCACCCACCTCTGCTGCTGTGTGCAATGTTTTTTCGAGGTGACTACAGCCCTACTTGATCATTTTCAGAAAAGAAATTCTTAAGTCCCTTTGTAGGTCAGAGATGTGTCTTCTTTCATCTGCATACATGTTTTCCCTTTACTGCTAGGCTATTAGTTTTGATTTCAGCTGCTTTTTATGAACAGATCCCTGAATGTTGTGCCCTGAAGGACTACGTTGCTTTCTCACTTACTCCTTCTTCAGAACGTTCTCCTTCTCCTCTTCTGTCTGCTCCTCCTCACACTTCTCTCAGCTTCTGAGACAGCCAGCAGTGCAGAATATGGTTGAGTTATATTTGTCCAGACGCTGATACCTCATGCTTGGCTTTGTAGATTTTAGAAAGATGAGGCATTTAGAGTTAGAGACTTGGGTGTGAATCCTGATTGAATCATGAATTAGATGACTGAGTTTTGGGCAAGCTATTTCTTATCCCCATACCATGGTTCACACATTTATAAAATGGGAATAATAATAACACTTACTGAAAGGCCTGGTGAAATTGAACCTCCCTTTAGATCTCACCAACTCCTCACCTATAAGCTTTCTTCCATCTTCTGTCCCCTGTTCACAGCCAATCCCCACATGAGCTGTAAACAATGCACTCCAGAGTCACCATGCCATTGTGTTTTCTTCCTTGGAAATAGTCTTCCTCATAACCCCTCTGGCAAAATCCTGACCTTTCTTCAATGCCCATTTTAAGTGTCTCCAATTTCAAAGAGCCATCCATGATCCTTTCCTCTTCCCAAACTGATGGGATCTCTAGCTCCTCCAGACACTGAGAAATACTCAGCACTTTGATATGTGCCTTGTGGTGGGTGATATCTAATTGATTTCAATGCAATTGAGAAAGATCTTTCCAACAAGTAGAGCCTTCTGACTAAAAAGAAATGAGCTTCTTATGAAGGCAGAGAATTGGTTCTTAATAAAAGTTTGCATGCAATCATAGTACTTACCGGGGAATTGAGATGAATCCCCAAACCTGTTGTAGAGACTTTAACATCAAATAGGAATATGAGACTGAGAAATCTTTGAGATGCTGTATCATTCAGAGATTCTAGATTATGTATGGTAGCATAGTGTTCATTCAGTTAACATCTTCTGAGTACCTACTTTGGAGTTCAACAGAAAGCACAAATCCAAATGCCTACTGGTGACAAGTGAGGTAGGTGACTTACATGAGGAAGTGGGTTGAGTATTAGAGATCACTGGGGAGTGGAGTGGAGAGGAGTACACTGGAGCAGACATGCTATGTTTAATGTTAGTACTCACACCTCAGCTCCATGCATTATTGCTGATTAGGAATGCGGGTATGGGGGGTTTCGGCATTATCAGTCATTTTGACTATTCAAAGAAAATTTAAAAAACGATTTTGTATAAAATGTCTCAATTTTTTTAAGTTGACAGTTCCTTTTGCAAAAAACAAAGCAAGATGAAAAAATATTGTGCAGGCCAACCAAATGCATCCAAAGTGTTGAGTCTGTCCTTGGGCACCATTTTGAGACCCAAAACTGAATACTGTACTCAGTGCTTGGTGTAAGAAAGATAAACCCCACACTCGTGTGGGAGATAGGCATTTAAACAGATAATTATAATAGATTGCACATTTAGCTTATTTCCATTTTTTCTTCAAAAATAAATGAAAGTATCTAATGGAAAATAAAGAGAGAGGGAATTAATGTAAAAGCATGGTCTTAGTGTACTTGGAGTACAAAAGAAGAGATGGAAAACCTAGCAAAGAGGTGGGATAGTAGGAAAGAAAAAAAAAAAAAGTAAAATGGCTTTCCAGTAAGGGTGAATACAGACCTGAGTCCCTCCCCTTGGGCAACTGGACAAAGAAATAATGTTTATTTAAAGAGGATAACGATACTTTCTGTTTATAACAAGTTGCATTTTATGTGGCCATGCTCAATAGCCAATTTTGTATAAGTTGGAAGGTTGAAAGAAGAATTAAAATGGCAGGGAAATGTTTAGGGGTCATCTACTGAGGTTAGATTGTTTGAAGTCATGGATATGAATGAGATGAACAAATGGGAGATTTTGAAGTGAGGAAAATAGAGAATGGGGCTCATATCCTAGGAGAGAAGCGTTTTAGGACAAGCAGAGAGTAAGAAAGTCCAGCAAAGGGAACCAAAAAGAATATTGGGAAAGCAGAGAAACCCAAGTCCCTACGGCCAGGGTAGGGGCATTAGCCGAGAAGTCATTCTCCTCTTAAACTAGGTCAACCCCAAGGTACAGCTGCTGGGGGAGTGGGGAGTGAAGGTGTTGGGGGGAACACTGTAAACTTTTTCTCTAAGACTGGTAGGCCAGGATGATTTCCAACCTGGGCAGAAACTGTGATCCAATAAAGAATTGATAATGAGTATTGAAGAGAATATTGTTGGGTGGCCGACTGAGCTTTTCATTTTGGATTGGCACCAGGAAAATATTCTTTCCATGGCTGAGAGAAAGAAGGTTTCTTTTCATTTGAGAAGAAACAGATTTTTGCCCCGACTCTGCAAGGGCAATGCAAGTCATGAGGAAGGGATTCATTATTTTCAACTGCAGTCTTCCCACATTCCCAACACAAACGTTATTCCACACGCAGACACATTCAGACCAACTTCAGAGCTGTTGAGCACATACATGTTCTGAGGTTGCAACTATTCATCACGGTCAACTTTATTTTTTTTTTTTTTTTAAGAAAAATAAATTAAGGTCTTGGGAAAGGAAGGAAAATGAAGCAGGCCAAATGAGGAGTTTAGTGGACTTGAGATGTGAATTTTCAGAAACTCCCTTTTCCCCCATTAATCCTTCTTTTTTGTCCTTTATCCATTATGTGGGATTAGTTCTTTGTAAATTTGGATTTGTACTGATGAATTAAATTCTTGGCAACCGCTGTTCCTGCTGACTGGGTGCTTCTTTGTGCCCTTTGTAAGATCTATAACTCATTGCACCTGTTGCATCTGAATAGTCCTCTGCAGTCAGGAGTGTGTGTGTGTGTGTGTGTGTGTGTGTGTGTGTGTGTGTGTGTTCTTTAAAGCATTCTACAACATTCAATGTAAAAGAAGAACTCCAGTAAACGGGAGGGGTTGCTAAACAGTGGACTGAGTTATGAAGGCAAGTTGCAGAATCTCTTTCCTTCGTGGTCTTTTACGGAGAACACCAGAAACAGCTCTTAGTAGCACAAGGGGCATTTGGTGCTCATTTGGGACAAAATGTTATAAAATATGAATTCTGAAGACCTCTCCAGCCCTCAGGGGTGGCTGTATGTTTGCACTAGAGATCAAGAAAGGAATTCTATGATCCTCTAGTCAAAATCGCACAGTTTTCGAAGAAGGTAAGCTGGATCAGGGAGGGTTAGTAGTAACTTACCCAAAGGTAACACAACTAGTTATGGAACAGAGAACTAGAATCCACACCTCCTGACTCCACCCTACTCCAAATACACATAGTTTCACTTTACATCCTCCTTTGTTCTTTGAGATAAATATTAACCAGCTGGCTTGCAAGCCTTTGTGGAGAGGCTCTGTGTTTTCATCAAGTTTCACATTTCTGAAAAATTACATCAGAATTTATGTCAAAAAGATGTTGCATTTTTTCAATGAAATACAGTTTTTAATGGGAAAAAGAGAAAGCAAACCAGGATATATGTCTTAGCAGCTGAATAAACAGGTCTACAGAACAAGCATTTTTGGCTTGATATGTTATATATTATTTATAGTGCAGTCATTCAATTTATTAAAGATTGAACCATTAGTTTCATAATATAATACATTCTCTTCCTTTATTTCCCATCTAGGGCTCTTTCTGAGATGGAAATTAGCCAAATAGAGCATCTTTCTTAGAGGTTCTGTTAGGTTTCCTTCTTTCTTATTTTTCCCCATTCCCCACAGCTACCCACACCATCGGATCATATTGCTTAGTAGAGGTGGTTGAGACAGAATGGAAATCCCCAAGCTATGAGCCATCCAAGAGCATTATAATGGAAGTCACAAAGTCTAGGATTAAGTCTCATCTGTGCCCCCTTAATTCTTTTGGAAAGCTACTTAACCTCTCTGCACTTCACATTGCTCATCTGTAAAATGGGTCTCATAAATCCTCCATCACAGGTTGTTACAAAGATACAGGAAGATGACAAATGTGATGGCATTTCACACATGTGCTCTGTTACTACCAGGAAGTTCAACACAAACTACTTTCACCTACCATGCAAATGAAAAACAGGACTAAATGGACAAATAAAAATAACGATTAAGCCATACCTTTTTAGTAAGGGATATCAACCCCTAAAAATACATCATAATTTTTTAAAAAATTTAGTGAAGTAATTTCTCATCTGTGTCTTCTCAACCCATTCCCATATCTTTTATGGCAAATATAAAGTATTAGTGGGTGACGAGGATAAGGACTTGAAGGACTGTTATCAATTAAATCAGTTGAGGGTCCCAGTTAAGCTCTAAGAAAACGCTGGTTGAAATTTTCTAGCTTTCATTTCCTCTCTGAATGTAGTCTGACTTAAGAACTTCAAGAACCCCCAAAATTTACTGTCTTAAAACATAAAAGCTCAAAACACAGGAGGTGTGTTCCAACACATGTAAGCTAGATGATTACATCTAAAGCACGAGGGATTAAACAACTGATCCATGTTTGGTGGTGATGGTGGAAGGGAGTCCATCTGGAGGTGTGTCTCTTTCAAGAAGCTGGCCTTGGTAAAGGACAAGCTCTCCCTTACTGACTGCCCAGAGCACATCATGTTACCAGCACTTTGGCATTCCTCAGCCTCACTTATGCACTTTATTACATTCTCATGAGCTTCTCTGGTACTGCATTTGAAAATCATCACATCTTCCTTATCTAATAAACATGTGCACCACTAGTCACACTGAGTATGCAATGCAGAGTTGCCCACATGAGAAGCAGCTACATTTCTATTCCACACCTGCATTTCAAAGCATCTTCTCTTGGGATTTTTGTGCGGGCCTATATTTAAGATAACTGATGTTTTCCCTATCCATGCAAATTTCTCTGTCCTACATAGGCTATAATTATATCAGACCATCTCAGATATACCCTCCAGGTTTGGTGAACATCTATTTAGATATTTTGCTTAACAGGACAACAGAAAGCAATAAATAATTTTATTTATGTTAATTCAATAAATTATTCATTAAATCAGAAAACACTATTCAATACTTATTCTGTGTTCGGCCCTCTGCTAGAACTTGGGAGTAGATAAGATAGACATAGTCCCTGCTGTGAAAAGGCCTACTCACAGCCTCCTCTCAGAGTCAGGCAAACAACTAACCCATCTGAGAACTATAATCAAGTCTGTGTAGGGCACTGGAGGAACAGAGCAGCGAGAGTGTTGGGTTTTGCCTGAAGAGGTATGAAGAAGGACTTCATAAAGAAGGTGATATTTGAGTTGTGCTTAAAGGATGAGCAAAAGTTTTCTGGGCTGGGGCACAAAAGATAGGCCTTCTAGACAAAGGGGACGCTGTGGGGAAATGGCAGGAGGCACAAAGCAGCTACTGTGAATTGTCCTGTGTGACTGGAGTGTACCATGCATGGGTGGGCAGAAGTGTTAAACAGGAGTCTGGCAAGGGAGGTCAGGCTCAGATTATAAAAGGCCTTGAATGTGTGTTCCAACGATGTTTGAGATTGCCCAGTAAGCAATGGGATCATGGAAAGATTCCTGAAAAAATTATTCCGGTGGCAGGGTTGATAATAGGTCTAAGGAGAGAAGTGGTTACAGACAGTAGGACAACATGTTAGGTATTTACAAAGATCCAAAAAAGAGATCTGAACTAGATGTATGGAAATGGACTCAAGAGACATTTCTGATTAGAACTGCCAGCACTTGTTGACACGATGGATGTATACTTGTGTTCCCATACACATTTTGAGTGCACGGAAGTCTATAAACTCCTTAAATTCTTAAGACAATTTAAGTAAAGATAATTTACTAAATGGGTCCTTCACAATTACACATAAACAACATGAAGAGGCTAGCTCTTCTGGACTCTGGGTCAGGATCCACTGAGATGGTATTCTGATACTGTCTCTTTATAGCTGGCTGACAGTAGATAATTCCTTTCCCCAATTAAGCCTCTCTTGTGTCCCAAATGGAGGAGGTGGCCACGATGATTTATCTCCAAGACTTCCTCCAGCTCTCACGCTCTGTGAGTCAAACCCCTGTGATAAGGGTCCACCACCCCCAGCCTTTCCCAAACTGAGTCACCTCTGAAGCTGCGATTATTCTGGGGCTGACCAGGAAATGCGGGAGCACAGTCACTGCAGTAGCATCCCAAGATCCATTCTCAGGAGCTGGGAACCAGCAGGTCTGGTGTGAGACTGAGGCAGCTGTCAGGGGCTGTTCCCTGATTACACAAGCCTCTCCAGACATCTCCCCCACAAATGCGTAGCCACACTCGATCCTATAGACCAGTCAGGGCTTCCCCCAAAGAAAGAGCCCTCTCTTTCAAGTCTCCGAGTTTCTCAGTCTGTTTTTCCTGCTTGGGCAAATCCCCACAGCCAATTATCCTATTTACATTGTTCTAAAGCTGCTCACAGGACTTTGCCACAAGAATGCAAGGTTCTCAGGTGGTTTTCCCTTACTTCCTCTTCCCGGAGCACAGCCGGGAATCTGCTTCCCTCAGGGGACTTCAGGCCTTGTTCCTAACCAGTAGGGGGCTCCACCTCTGCCTAGTTCCAGCCACCTAACTCCATACACCCTTGAGTGTTATGTGGCCAACAGCTTCTGCAAGTCGAGAATTCCACACAGCCACCCCAAGACGTAGGTGTGACTTCCCAATTCTAATGTGAGGTTTGGTGGAGGAAAGGTGGCTCATCAGAGGCTGAACTTTTAGAATGTGCCCAAACCAGAATTCAAACCCAGGTCTGTCTGATCTCCAGTCTGCTCTGGTTCTCCTTCCTGTGACCAGAGTTAAGCTCTAAATGATATTAATGCCCAAGCATGAATTATCTGCAAAGCCTCTGAGCACATCTACATCTGATGTCTTTGTTACCCAAGGAAGGTACAGTCAAGGTTATTTCAGGTTAAGACACCAACAGAGGGAAACAGGTCCTAATTCACCTAACCAAGGGCACTAATGTTAGACATCCAGGTTCCTTCCAATTTTTTCCCAAGAGTGGTGTGATGTACTGCTATCAGTCAGTTTCACGTAGTCATTAAAATGAAGAAACTCAGGCACCTGGGTGGCTCAGTGGGTTGAGTCTCTGCCTTCTACTCTAGTAGAAATCTTGGGGTCCTGGGATCGAGCCAGCATCTGGCTCTCTGCTCAGCAGGAAGCATGATTCCCTCTGTCTCCTTCTGCCTGCCTCTCTGCCTACTTGTGATCTCTGTCTGTCAAATAAATAAGTAAAATCTTTAAAGAAGAAGAAGGAGGAAGAGGAGGAGGAGGAGAAACTCTATGAATCAGGCTGCCCTGCTTTGAATTCCCTTTATCACATAGTAGCCTGGTAACCTTGACCAAATTACTGAGGCTCTCCTAAGCTTAGCTTCCTGTGGGTAATGGAAATGAGAATAATACTCACCTCATAGCGTTGTTATGAGGAGTAAATAAGACGATACATGTAAAGCACTCAACACACAGTCTGGCATATGGTATGAGCTCAATAAATCCCAGCCATTATTATTAGCATAATATCTTTGCACATAAATCTACCTGCAGCTCTGATTGTTTTCTTAGGAGAGATTCCAATGAGTAAAATCCTATATCAAAGGGTGGCTCTTCATACATAGTGCTTAATTATCTTCCACAAATTTTGGGGTGATTTATACACCCAAAAGAAGTGCCCGCAAGGGTAAATACAGCATGCCTCATAGCAGTGGTCTCCAAAGGTCTATGGAATGTAGCTGAGCGTAACACAATAGAAGGTGCTCGAACATCTTACAGTTCTCATATACAAAGATAAACTTTCTTTTCTTTTTCATGCCTCTTCAGTCATGGACTAACCAGGGTCCAGGCTAATCAATCCAAAGGCCTTTGATTTAAGAGTTCGAAAAGACGGGTTCAATTTTAAGCTCTGCCACTCACCAGCTATGAAAGTTTGAGCTAGTCTAAAAGGAATTATACCTGGGAAGTATCTTCCTCTCATATTCTTTATAACTACAAATGCAGAATGCGTATTATCACCAGGCCTAGTCTTATTTATGTGACTGTCAATATTTTTTGTACATTTTTCTGTAAAGGCATTGCATTTATAAACAATTTTTCACTGTTCATTATACAGATATCTCGTGCATCAATATCAAATAGGGCATAGATCCAACTCTACCAAAATTTTGCTGTACAGTTAAGGGTAAGTGACTTTCCCATTCCGGGCCTCTTTTTTTCTGACTATAACTTTTTTTCTCTCTTTTTTCTGAAGGCTGTTATAAATAGAAACACATTACCTATGTTTCTATCATTTTGTCTTTGCATACATCGAGGTTTCTCAGTCTTGGCACTACTGACATGTTAAGCCAGACAATTTTTTGTTGTGCAGAGGAGGAGTGGTTGTCCTGAGCATTGTACGATGGTTAGCAAGTTTCTTAGACTCTACTACCTTATTGGTACCTCCATCTAGGCTTTGACACTTAAAGATGTCTCAAAATATCGAGACATATGCTGAAGGTCAAAATCATCCTCAGTTAAGAACTACTTGCCATATTCTTAAGGGTTTCAGGCCTTGATTGTTATATAAAGAGTTGGATTAGATGGCTTTTAATATCCCTTCCAATTGTAAAATTCCAGTGATGCTGTCAACCCACCCACATCCCATAGATTTGAGAGAGGTCCTTGTCACCTCTAGTATCTCTTCTACCTGCCAAGGTCCATGGATGTGATTGACTCAGTCACCTATGCCTTAGCTAGAGGTGATAGGTGAACTATCCCAACCACAGATTTGGGGTTCATCTGACCCAGTCACCAGTCAGATGTCTCTGGGCAAATTCTGAATTTTTTCATATGTCGAATGTGGATGATACCTCAGATCAATTCAAGAGGACTAAATACGGCCAGTGTGCATGTGTCCACTACCAAGGAGGAGGAAAACTCCAAATGGGAGTCTCTTGCTTTCATTTTTCCCTACAGAAATGATTACCACTCAATCCTTTCTCAGCCATAGCCTTCGGGTTTGGATCCAGTTTTCTTTTGATTTAGGTGTTTCCAGCTACAATCAAGGAGCCTTTCCTGAGGAATGGGCTAGACAAATGATCCAGTTAGCAGTCAGAGGAATGCAATGGACCAAGAGAGTGACTTTGATTCCAGCTGAAAATGTCAGCAGAGTGCTGGGAGAAAGGAATCTGTTTAGCAGGTGTGCTTGGAATCTGGCAGACAGCATTGGGCCAGGGCCAGGGCCACTGAGCTGGTCTGAATGCCTTTCTATGTTGACTCCTTGGGACTGAGACCCAGGATTTAAAGGGGAGAACACCTAGAGTAAACACACAACAGCCAGACAGTGGCTAGAATTTTTCCCCAGGCCTTCCGTGTCTCTTACAGAACACCAAGAGGCCAGCAACAGAAGTGGGGCCTGAGTCCGTGGCCTTCACCCACCCTCTTCCACATCACCTGATCTGAAAGGAGCTCCAAAAATAGCTCAGAATTTGGGCCTGCCTGGGAGAGACATAAAGATCCATTTACATGGGAAGGTGACTGCTCTGAATACCCACAGCAGGCCAATCTATGTTAATGGCTCAGTCTCCCTCAAATCTGGGATTTATATAACTGGTTCCTACACTCTGCCGTTGCCAGCAGAAATGCCTGAATTATCTTAATTCCAGAATGTAAATTATTCCAATTTTGAGGCCATCATTTTAAAGCTGTCAAAGTCAATATTTTTAACAGCCTAGAAAAAAATTACAACTGGAAAATGTCTAAACAAGTTGTACTTGAGGTCTTGAGACAACTTCTGGCAAAAATCTGTGCTGAGATGGAGAAATCCCCCATCTCGGGACTCACAACTCAGGAAAAACATCTATTTTGTCCCGTCACCAATTTGTCTGCAGGGGAGCCAATGAGTCAGTCTACCTGCATTGATCACTTTCAATCTGTTACTTTCCATTTATGGATTAATCATTCATCTTTTGGTCCTAACTTTTTTTTTTTAAAGAAATTAATTCCTTAAAGAATAACATTCAATACTTGGTCATGAAGAGAAGGAGGGAAAAATCCCACCCTCACCTCCACCCTTTCCAAGTTTCCATTCCCTTTGTGTCTTAACTCCCTTCATCCATGACTCTCTGAGAACCACTGTGTGCTGACCACGACCCTGGGGATGCTGAGATGGGTAAGTACTTCCTGAAGGTGAGGGAGGAAGCTTTCAAATGAACTACCTCACATGTGGCCAGGAAAGAAAAGGCAGGTCCTCTTTTTTTTTTTTTTTTTAAAGATTTTATTTATTTATCAGAGAGAGAGAAGGGGAGAGAGCGAGCACAGGCAGACAGAATGGCAGGCAGAGGCAGAGGGAGAAGCAGGCTCCCCGCTGAGCAAGGAGCCCATGTGGGACTCGATCCCAGGACACTGGGATCATGACCTGAGCCGAAGGCAGCTGCTTAACCAACTGAGCCACCCAGGCGTCCCAGGTCCTCTTTTTATAGGCACATCAGTTTTCATCCAGGCGGATCATCATCTCTTACAAACTCTCCCAGAAAGACACCTGGGATTGAAGGAGGTAGGTGAATGTGTGAGGAGGGGAACGTGCAGAGCTGATTTGTCTTTGGGACAGAGGCAACCCGTTAGCACCCGGGCAGCTGGCCAGGTGGCAGGAGTATGGCACACCCCCCAAGTGGGCACGTCTGCCCATCACTCCCCCAGACATCAGGCTCAGGGTGGTCCTCAGGATAACGCTGGAAAGTCTCTGTGATGGGCCCATCTCCTCTTCAGAGGCTGGAAAACACCCCATTCCTGTAGCTCTGAAGCAGGATTAATTGATTGGTCTCATATGAACCTAAAAGCCGTTAAGAGCAAGGAGGATGAAAAGCAATTCAAATTGCTTTATTACCATTTTCTAGTAAAGTACCAGTTTAGTCCTCAGCCCTACTGTGAAGCAGCAGGTTTCCAGATATTGACTGTGCTGGCATGTGCTCCTAGAAGAGAGGAAATGCCTGGGTCTGAAAAGCAGAAACATCTGCTCGGATCTCCAGCGGGTCTGTTGCTGGAGCTATGGGCATGGGGGGAAGGGGGGTCGGGGTTCCCTCCAGGTGGTGTCACTGCAAGCAGGAGGTGGGGAAAGCACCCCAAGTAGAGGAATTTCAGGCCATGGGTGGGGGCTCTTCCTCTCTTTTCTTAAGGCCTTATTCACTTATGGGCAGAGAGGAAGAGATTATAAATGGTTTTATAAGGTAGTCTATAGACTTTCTGACAAAGGACAGCCAAGATGACTATGGTAGTTACAATGCTAATGACAGTAGCCATCCTGTAGTGCCTGTGTATGCCGGGACTGAGCACTTTACCTACCTTCAATCATTTAAACCTCAAGCAACACTACATGGTAGATACTACTATAATCTCCTTTTTACAGATGAGAAAACTGAGGCACATGGGTTAAGTAACTTGTGCAATTTCACCATCTAGTAAGTACGGGGGGGGAGGGTCAAGCTTTAAACCCAGAAAGTACAGCTGAAGAGTCCCTGCTCTTACTACCTATGGTAATGATTAGAGCACTATGCTAGACACTGCCATCACACTTTTTTCTTTGATCCTTACAGAAATACTGTGAGTCAGATACTACTGTCCCCAGTTTTCAAATGAGCAAACTATAGCTGAGTGTTATGAAGCAATGTGTTCCTAAGGTCATAAGGATGAGAAATGGGGGCGCCTGGGTGGCTCAGTGGGTTAAGCCTCTGTCTTCAGCTCAGGTCATGATCTCAGGGTCCTGGGATTGAGCCCTGCATTGGGCTTTCTGCTCAGCGGGGAGCCTGCTTCCTCCTCTCTCTCTCTGCCTACTTGTGATCTCTGTCTGTCAAATAAATAAATAAAATCTAATAAAAGAAAAACAATGTCTTTAAAAAAAGAAAGAAAGAAGTGTCACAGCCTGGATTAACCCCAGGTCAAGCTCTTTTTACAACAGCCTGGCTGCCCTCGGTGATCTCAAAATTTGGACGTGGGCTATGCTTTCTCTGTAGAGATGTAACCCAGAATGTCAAAAACAAATCAATCAGTAATAATAATAGTAATATTGATAATAGTTAACATTTACTGAGCACCTGCAATTTCATAAGCCCTCCTCTAGACATAAGTTAAATCCTCACAAATTCCTGAAAGTCAGATTTTTTTCTTTATTATCCCCGTAAATTAAAAAAGGAAACTGAGGCTCAGAGACATAACGTGACTTGATTAGGGCCACACAGCTGGTAAATGATTGCACTTAAATATGAGCCCAAGTTGGTCTGGTTCCTAAGTACAAGTAGTTACTAACTGTCATTTTCTTAAATCAAAAGAAAAGAAAAAGAAATAAAGAAGGGGAAAAAAGAAAGAAAAGCAACAGAAACTGAAGTGTTAATATTTGAAGTCTGTTCAGTGCCCTAGGGAAATTCACATGTAACAAAAATTTTTGCCACATGTTTCTAGAACATAAAGTCGATGTGAACAGAGATTTGGGGCTTTCTCCTCCTCTCCCATATGCCATGTACCTAGAACAATACTGGTAGATAATTGTTGAATGAACTTTGGGTTGTGATTGAAACATCTTAGGAAGCTTGAGTGATTCACAGAAAGGGAGTTTTATGACACTTCTAAGAACAAATTCAGTGCTGGGCTACAACTAATCAAAGAGATAAGAGGTAGATTTTCAAGTAACAATTACCACAGGTGTGTCCATCTGACTTAAACATTTATTTATAAGATGAGAGCTCAGTGGATCATCATCTCTCCAGTTGCTCAAACCAGAAACCAGGAATCCAATCCCCAAACTACTTGGGGACCAAATACTTGGACCAAGCCGGTGGTCTCTCCCCTGAACTAACTCAAGGTCCTCCCATCTGAACTCTCTTCTTTTACTCTTCACCTCTCTAATCCTATCCTCCGTCCAAGAACCAAGGTATGCCTCCTGAAATATGAATCCAATTATGTCATATGCCCTACTGGAAAACCTTCCCCAGTTTCCCATTGAACTTAGAGTTAAATCCAGACTTCTCCCACTAGCCCCTCCTTTCACCACCACCATTTTGAACCACCTTCCCTTAACTTAGAATGTTCTGTCCTCATTGACCTTCTCTCAGTGCCTCTAACAAATTATGTCCATTCCCACTTTGGACCTTATACATATCATTTTCTCTGGTTGGGCTCTCCTTGCATAATTCAAAGTTATATATTTACTGGTATACTTATTCTCTATCTACTCCAGTAGGTTGTTGGCTCATGGAGGTGAAGACCCTGTCTGTTTTTTGTGTGTTTGTTGGAGGTTAGAGTGTCATCATTGGCTCTTCAGCACCTAGCTTTGTGCCTAGCGGTGTAGTCTGGACTATAGTAGACATTCTAAAGTATTTACTGAATAAAATTAATGTAAAAGATTATTATATCTGGATAAAGTCACAGAGACCCATAAACCATTAGTGTAAGCATATTGGAAACAAGTGCTATGTCTTGGTTAACTCTATATTCCCAGCAACTTCCCCAGAGACTGACAGAGGTAGATGTTAAATGAATTCTTGTGAGTGACAAGATGGAATGGAAAAGTAACTAACATTTACTAAACCCACTAGTGTGTTCTAGGCAATCAACATATGTCATTTTTAAAATTCTACTCAATAACCACATGGAGTAAAAAACAAAACAAAACACCAAGACTTAAAGAGTTTAAGTCATGTGTCAAAGGTCACCAGGTTGAATAAGTTACCTTATTCAACCACCTATTTTTACAGATAAAAAATTGAAACCAATAAAAACTCAAAAATTTGAGCCTGTAAGGCAACTATCTCAACATAATAAAGGCCATATATGGGAAACCCATGGCTAACTTTATGCTCAATGGTGAAAGACTGAAAGTGTTTCCTCTAAGACCACGAAGTAGGCACCAATGTCTGCTTTTTCCACTCTATTCGAAATAGTATTGGAAGTTCTAGCCAGAGTGTTAGATAAGAAAAAGAAATAAAAGTCATCCAAGTATAAAAGGGAAAAAGTAAAATTATCTCTGTTTGCAGATAACATGATCCTATTACAGGAAACCCTAAAGATTACACATACACACACACACACATGCACACACGCACAGACTGTTGGAGCTAGTAAGTTTAGCAAAGTTGTAGGATATAGAATTAACATACAAAAATCAGTTGCTTTCTATACACTGACAATGAACAATACAAAACCAAATTGTGAAAACAATTCTATTTATAATAGTGCAAAAAGGGTAAAATGCTTTTAAAAAATGTAACCAAGGAACTGAAAAACTTGTAAATTGAAAACTGCAAAACATTGCTAAAGAAATTAAAAGGCACAAAAAAATGGGAACACATTTGTGTATATGGACTGAAACTTAACATTGTTAAAGTGTTGATATTATTCAAAGTGATCTGCACATTGAATGCTATCCCTGTCAAATTCTCGATGATGTTTTTGCAGAAGTGGAGAAACCCTTCCTAAAATTTATATGGAATTTCAAGTCAGAACAGAATTGGAAAAGAACAAAGTTAGAGGATTAATGCTCCCTGATTTCAAAACTTACTACAAAACTACAATAATAAAAAAACAGTGCGCTACTGGCATAAAATAGACATATCAACTAACAGAATAGAATAGAGAGTCCACAAGTAAACTTTCAAACATATGGTTAAATGATTTCTGACAAGAATGCCAAGACCTTTCAAGGGGGAAGGGACAGATTTTTCACCAATTAGTACTGGGAAAACTGGACATTCACAGAAGAATGCAGTTGGAACCTTACTTTACACCATAAACAAAAATTAACCCAAAATGTATCAGAGGCCTAAATCTAAGAACTAAAGTCATAAAACTCCTAGAAGGAAACATAGGAGAAAAAAAATCTTTACAACATTGAACTTACCAATGACTTCTTGGCTCTGACACCAAAAGCACAGGCAACAAAGAAACAGACAAAATGGACTCCCTCAAAATTTACGACTTTGTGCATCAAAGGGCACAGTCACAAGAGTGAGAAGCCAGCTCACAGAATGGGAGAAGATATTTGCCAGTCCTATTCCTAATGAGAGACTGATACCCAATATGTATTTAAAAAAAAAAAAAAAGCTCCCACAACTCAACAAAAATAAATAAAAATAGCCTGATTTTAAAATAGGCAGAGATTTGAATAGACGTAACTTCACAAAAGGTATATAGGTGGCCAATAAGCATATGAAAAGATGCTCAATATCACTATCATCTGGGAAATGCAAATCAAAACCACAATGAGATACCTTGTCACAGTCATTACTATGGCAGTTATCAAAACAACAACAAAAGAAAATGAGAAGTGTTGGTGAGGCTGTGAAGAAATTGGACTCTCATTCATTGCTGGTGGGAATGCAGAATGGTACAGCCACTGGTAAAAACAAAGTGGAACTTACTCAAAAATTCAACATAGAATTATCCTATGATCCAGCAATTCCACTTATATATACCTAAAAGAACGGGAGGCAGAGACTCAAACAAATATTTGCACACTCTTGTTCATAGCAGCAATACTCACAATAGTCAAAGGTGGAAAGAATCTCATCGACAGATGAATGAATACAAAAAACGTGATATGCATCCAATGGAAGATGATTCAGGCCTAAAATGGAATGTAATTGTTGGGTCCATGGCCAAAGGAGTGAGACTGATAGAAAGCGAAGGTCAAGCAAAGCTTTATTTCGCGCCAAGCATCGAGAATCAAACTGACCGGCCAGGGCCGTCTCTTGCAAAGAGGTGACCTCTCTCTGCCTTACAGAGACTAGCTTTTAAGGGCAAAGGCCATGTGGTTAGGCCTGGCCGTGCACAGGTGGCCAAATGAGATTGTAACACAGAAAAAGCTGTACAGTCCTGCTAGGTCACACTTAAGTGGCCAATTGAATTACAATTTACCCTATAGTAGATATTTGAACTAGCCTATCACCTTGGTCAGAATTGGCGCCCAAAAGGCACGCAAAGGGTGGGGCCCATACTCCTTGGTAGCTAGGGAGACAGTTTGCACCCCCACTGGTTGAATACCTCCACCTGGCCTGACCCACCCTTGTATTTGGGCTTTGTTACCTGGGACTAGTTTCCAGGACTTATTTTAAGTAAGTCCCCTGGGGGAAGGGTGGGGCAAGAGACAGTTTAAGTTTTACTGTATAAACAACAAGGTCATTGTTTAACCAGATGGAATCGCTCTGGCTAAATAGGCCCTTACATAATTCCGACACACGCTACATCATAGTTGGGAACCTTGAAGACGTTATGCTGAGGGAAATCATCCAGACCCAAAACGATAAATACAGTCTGATATCATGTTGGTGAGGCACCTAGAGAAATCAAATTCATGGAGACAGAAAGTAGAATAGTGGTTGTGGGGAGCTGTGGGGGGCGGAGGGTAGACAGGAATGGGGAGTCATTGTTTATGGTATAGACTTTCAGTTGGGGATGACGAAAACGTTGTGGAGATGGATTGATAGTGGCGATGATGGCATGATGGTGTAACTGTTGCCCTGAACTGTACACTTAACAAGGGCTAAAATGTCCAGTTTGATGTCATGCATTATTTTACCACAGAAAAATGGAAACCAAGATGAGAAGACTTCCCCAAGATCACACAGTGAGCTTGTTATTGACTCAGGGGACACTAGAATTCCCAGCTTCCCGAAGCTCCCAGTGCTATTCTTATCTTCACTTCACTTCACTTCAAACTGAAATAGGACTTAGAGTTATAGAGCATTTACAAACACAGTTAAACATCAAGTAGCTTGAACAGAATGAACCCAACTCCTCACTTATTATTATCCAACCCCCTTCCCCAGGCTCTCCAAGTAAAAGAAGAAACTCACAACAAAAACCTATCATTGGTGGAGGTGGTGATAAAGATGGTAATGGTTTTGAGAACAATCACTCCATTCCCTGAGGCCCGGGCCAGTGTGCATTTAACTCAGCTCCCTGACCCCCAGACTCTACAAAAAATATCCCAAGTCCCTTACTCAACAAACTTTGGCTCTGTTTCAATTTTTACCTTGATAAGATGGGACTAAGTAGAAACTCAACTAATCAGAAAACCATTAATCTGCCAATTAATTGTGGTTTTGCTCCTTGAGTCCCTTTAGAGTAATGTCTTTCCAAAATGGGCAGTCAGGGGCACCTGGGTGGCTCAGTGGGTTAAAGCCTCTGGCTTCAGCTCAGGTCATGATCCCAGGGTTCTGAGATCGAGCCCCACATGGGGCTCTCTGCTCAGCAGGGAGTCGGCTTCCCTTCCTCTCTCTCTACCTGCTTCTCTGCCTGCTTGTGATCTCTGTCAAATAAATAAATAAAATCTAAAAAAATTTAAAAAAATAAAACAGGCAATCAAAAAACCACCTGAAAACTTAACATTTCAGGACTGAATCTGGGTT
Source organism: Mustela nivalis (assembly GCF_964662115.1). Classification (NCBI taxonomy): domain Eukaryota; kingdom Metazoa; phylum Chordata; class Mammalia; order Carnivora; family Mustelidae; genus Mustela; species Mustela nivalis. The sequence goes on from NC_139032.1 coordinate 68,617,765, forward strand.
GGTCTCCTCTTGCTTCTTGTCTCTTTTTTCTTTCCATGGTCAGATTGACACTTGTTTGGCAACTAAAGGAACTGTTTATGTCATGCAAAAACCTGCCTTTCAGAGGTGTTAGACTATTATGTATGTCATTTGTCATAGGTCTCTGACTGTTCAACCAATGTTTATTTCTCCTGGTCAAGGGTTAGGAAAGAGAAAAGAGCATGAAAAACACTCAGATTTGTAGAATAGGATTACAGCACAAACTGGATCATTAACTCCAAAGAGATCATTCTAAATGAACATAGATATTCCTCTGCCCCATGTCCTAGTGTTTACAGTAACACCCCTGCTACTACAACTGGTTTGTCTCCTTATTAATGTCCAGAGTTATCAAAATTCCCAGTTATGACATACTTTCCATAAATTGAAATATTAAATAGCCAGTTACATTTTTCTTTCAACCTAAAAAAAAAGGAAAAAAAAAGCCTCAGGGTATGGCCTCATGAGTAAAGTGAATTTTAATTGTTCCATTTTCCCACAGCAACCTGAATATGGTTATCAATTTTTGTTAAACTAGATTTAGTTTTCAGAGTGATAGCATTATTTCTTTCCACTCAGACTCTTCATACTTCTTGTCCATTAAGAATACATGTTAACAGTCAAGAACATGTATGCTACCAAGGTTGAAACTTTAAAAAAAGAAGACTTGATTTCATTTTTTTAAAGTTCAAGGTGTTTTTATTGAAATTTAAAAGAAAAAGAAACTTTTATAGGTCATATAATTCCAACTACCTATTAATTACTTTGATCCTAATAATGTACACTTTTCTGCCCTTTTAAAACATGGATATTCAGGGCGCCTGAGTAGCTCAGTTGGTTCACTGTCTTACTCTTGATTTTTGGCTCAGGTCATGGTCTCAGGGTCGTGGGATGGAGCCCCATGTTGGGCTCTGTGCTCTTCAGAGAGTCTGCTTCTCCCTCTGCCCCTCCCTTGACTCCCACACGTGCACGTGCATGCTCTCTCTCTCTAAAATAAGTAAATAAATCTTGAAAAAAAAAAAAAAACACTGATGTTCAAGACTTGAAAAATCCCTCCTGACCTTAGAGACATGTCAATATCTTAGTCTTATTCATATCCATAAGATCGGCTCTTACTTTAAGTTTTCCTGATTCAGATCTGTATTGTTTCTTATGTCTGTTGCTATTAAAAATTGGATCACTTAGATTCATGTTGTTATCAAATGGGAGAAATACTATTGAACAAGTTACCTTGTTGATCCTACCTGGCATATTCCTTGAGATCACAATCCTTCTTTTCTGCTCCAAATATGAGAGAGTGCGTGGACATTGAACTAGCTGTTCTCACACAGTTCTATAAAATTTTTCTCCAGTTACTCTTTCTCCAAAAGGAAACACATGGTAAAATTTTACTTGCGAGTCTAGCTGATGCTGTTGTCCCTCTCAGTCCCTTCTCTCTGGTCTGGCCTTTGACCACCCTCCCCTAACAAAATTCCTCACCGCCAATCAGTTTCCAGTGATGTGTGAGCTGATCAACAAAGAAAAATTTTAAGTAATAATTAGAAAGCACTTTACAGTTTGCAAAGTACTTTTGTTAAATTTAATTTGCATTTTATGTTTCTATAAATGTACTCATTTTTTTTTACTTATTTCAAGTTTTTTTTTTTTTTAATTTATTTTCAGACAGAGATCACAAGTAGGCAGAGAGGCAGGCAGAGAGATAGAGAGGAGGAAGCAGGCTCCCTGCTGAGCAGAGAGCCCAATGCGGGGCTCGATCCCAGGACCCTGGGATCATGACCTGAGCCAAAGGCAGAGGCTTTAACCCACTGAGCCACCCAGGTGCCCCAAATGTACTCATTTTTTTAATACAAAGACAAAGTTTTAAAAAATTCTTCACAACCTCACAACCACATAACTCCTCTTTGATTTCTTAAACAAAAACAATACATTTATCATCTACAGTGACAAAAAGCAGACCAGTGGTTGTCTGGGACGAGGGGTGAGGGAGTGGGAGGTTTGACTGTAAAGGGCAAGAAAGAACTTTCTAGGATAACAAGAATATATCCTTCCCCACCCCACCCCCAGCGTTATTGAGGTATAGTTGACATATAACATTGTGTAAGTTTTATGTATATAATGTGATGATTTGATATATGTATATACCACAAACTGATTATCACAGTCAGGTAAGTTAACACATCCATCACTCACATACTGACCATTTTTTGTGTGTGTGGTGAGAATTTCCAACATCTACTTACTTAGTATCTTTAAGATATAAAACAGTTAATGGTAAGTCATGCCATGCTTTAGATCCCCAGAACCTATTATCTTATAACTGGAAGTTTGTATCTTTTGACCCCTTTCAGTCATTTGCCCCATCTGCCTGCCCCCAGAAACCACCCGTCTACTCTGCTTCTATGAAATTGAGTGGTTGTTTTTTTTTTTTCATTTAGATTCCACATAAAAATACTATCACACAGTATTCATCTTTCTCTGACTTATTTCACTTAGAAGAATGCCCTCAAGTTTCATCCATGTTGTTGCAAATGTCAGGATTTCCTTCAACAAAAGTAGGTTTTTTTTTTTTAAAGATTTTATTTATTTATTTGACAGAGAGAGATCACAAGTAGGCAGAGAGGCAGGCAGAGAGAGAGAAGGAAGCAGACTCCCTGCTGAGCAGAGAGCCCGATGTGGGACTCGATCCCAGGACCCTGAGATCATGACCTGAGCCGAAGGCAGCAGCTCAACCCACTGAGCCACCCAGGCGCCCCCAAAAGTAGATTCTTGACTGTGGTAGTTACAAGACTATATTCCTTTGTCAAAAGTCATCATGCTGTACACTTAAAATGTGTACATTTTATTATATGTAAATTATACCTCAATAAAGTTTATTATAATTTTTAAAATAGTGATATATTCATAAGGAAATTCAAAAAGCACTTGCAGTTAAATATGCTGGATTTATTTTACTCTACCTCTCACTGAAATGGTAGTAAAGGAATGGATAAAAGACATCCAAGGACAAGGAGAACAGGGGAAAAAAAGACTTTAGAAGGTAAGAATTCAACAGATTTCAGAATTTAGCAGAGCAAAGTGAGTTACAATCTCAGTGCCTACAGTTAGATGAAAAAATCATAAGAAGTTCGTGGGCAATTTCCCCGGCAGGAACCCTGGAGGGAAAGAGAAGGAAGCTTAGAACTTAAGGGAGGAGGTTGAAATCTAAAAATAAAAGAGGGTTTAGCTGGAAGTCTGTCTGAAGAGGAATGGGACCCCACCCCTTCACTCTGGGCAGCTGGAAAATCACCCCGTCTTCACCCTCCACGGTGATAGAACAGAGGTTTATTTCGGAGAGACCCCAGACTTCTCCCCAGTGGAAAGTAAGGGCCAGTGCAAGATGGAACCTGGCCATTTACAAATAAGTTGACCTACTCTAACCCCCACAGGATTTTGAAGATCTCTTTCTGGAAAAAACTAAACAGTTCTAGAGAGGAAAAAAATCCTTGCACACACATTCCAGGGTCTCACCAATGGTAAGGCTGTCCTGTTCTTGATCTCTCTAGACTGAAGCCCACCAGTTCATAATACGGTCTCAACACACACACACACACACACACACACACACACACACAGAAAGAGAGAGAGAGAGAGCTTCCAGATAATGGCTCAGTTTTAAATAAGAGCAGAGTAGAGAATCATTAAGCATTTAAGAAATAACATCATCTTTGCCACATCTGCCATGAGAGTGAAGGTCATTCTCAGCAGCCAGAAAGGGTTGGGGAAAGGAATTGTCCTATCTTTTATAAGCCTTCTATTTTATGTTCTATCTTTATAAGCCTACTATTTTATGTTCAAACTATGGGTATCATGCACATAATTTTTAAAAGAAAAGAGGATCCATCTCCTGTTTTTACTACTACAAATAATATTACAAAGCATTTTTGCTTCCGTTGTCTCATTGGGATTTCACAAGAGTCTGCAGAGATAGAAGTTACTGTGAGCTCTGTGTTAGACAAGGAAATAGAGAATTAGAGAAATGAGGTGAGCGGTACCAAGTCCACTGATTCTAAATCCTTACCTTTTGGTCCTTCCAAAGGTTAAAGTACAAAATTATAATATATGTTTATTTACAATTCTGCCTGATTCCTAAAAGGTCCTTATGGGAACTCATAATGATGAATATAGCATTGCCAGATAAACTGAATTTTTAAAAAATCATTTGAGAAGTACATAGGAGAAGGAATAAGAATCGAAGATTCAAGGGTTAAGATTAGTTCATTGAATTCAAGCCAGCAAATCCCATATATCCAAACAGAAATGAAACAAAGTTTGTCTCTGAGCTTCCTAGCAACCAATGCTAAAAAGGAAGTAAGATTGATAACTTAGGAGATTTGCAGTGTCCACAGAATAAGATCAAATCATATATTTTCCCAAAAAAGAATCTCATATATCCTTGCTGCTGAAACCAGGGAGAACTTTTACTCACTAATCTTCATAAAGAAGAAACTATATGATAGAATGAGCACTATCCCCAGCAATGTTATTAAAATAACGTCAACAGCAAGTAGAATCTCTGTCCTCCAATGTAGACCAACTTCATCACATCACAATCAATTTGATTAAAAACAAATTAGCAAAGGCAAGAGGAGGAGCATGAAAATAATGAGACCTAAGGATAAGGGAAAATTCAAAGTAAGTATAATGTTCCCATGATTCATGTATACATATACACATACACATACATACGTATCTATGGTATCTATAAAGACTTTGAAACAACTCAACTTCCTAGTGCACTCACCAAGAGAAAGAAACTACAAAATGTACACTATTTATGTCACTTGTTATATAGGATTATTTGCTAAAAATGAGTTTAAAATTGATTTATCTATCCAAAGTGGTGACATTCGTTAGTTTTAGGATTGATCCATAGTTATTCTTTTTGTTAGAGAATTGTCTCTTAAATCCACTCCTGATCTATGAGAATAAAACCATCTCACCTGTTAACTCTAGGTGAGAGAGTTTGAAATGATCTCCCCCCCCGCCCGCCCCATCTACTTCAATTCCTCCTCAAGGAGGAGATTTGTCCAAATTTCATGACATTTCATGGACCACAGTATAGGGAGTCTTGATTTGACTGAGTCAGGCTGAAGAATGGGTGAGAAAGGGGAAAACTCCAGAGCTGGTCATCTGTCCACTGAACATCAGGTCTTTCCGATACTCTCCTGTTATTCTCTGAATGAATAATGGCCATTCCAGGGTGCTGACACCCTGGGATGACACCCAAAGCTCTTGTCTTCTGAAGTACCAGAAGTTCTTTAGTCTATAATGCATTCAGACCCTGCTGAGTCCTATGCACAAATGAGAAAAATAGGCCTCTCTCATGCAGGGCAAACCTGGTCCATATGGACCTACTGATGGTTAAGCCCAATGTTGTCTCTCTTCTTTCAAACCTTGCACTCAAAACTTCCTTCTCATGTGTATCCTTTCCTTCATGCCATTCCGTATTGCAGATAAATTCAGGCTCAAGGAGATTGTCTAGTTCTTATTATCAATGTAGCCGTTGTATCCCCAGGACAAACCAGCATAGGGGATAGAAATGGATTCTCATTAAAACAATATTTCAGTAGGTCTGACTCTACTAGTTCTCCTCATACTTAGTGGACTCTGACATTACCCTCGAATTTTGCCCATTGATTCCCAGGTGTCCCCAGAGTGCTCTCTCACATGTGCTCATTCCCTTATTCTATCTGCTCCCACCACAGACCTCATCTTCCCTCCTGGTCCAAAACACTTCCTTAATTCCCTCACCTTCAGAGCTGTGAGAAGGTACTAACACTGTTCCTAAGGCACACCATTGAAACACCTCCCATGCACCCATCAAAAATGCAACTAATGTGCTATAGTTCTGAAGTTGCCAAAGCAGCACTTTGTGTCCATAAGTCTTTAATGTGTCTAAGTCATCTATCTTTGTGCAGAAGTGGAGAAAAGTTCTTACAAATTCCATTATAATTAGAAGTATTATGACAACACTATGAGCCTGGGTGGTTCAGTAGGTTAAGCATCTGATTCTTGATTTCAGTTCAGGTCATGATCTCAGGGCCATGGGATTGAGCCCCACGTTGGGCTCTGCACTTAGCATGGAATCTGCTTATCCCTCTCCTTCCATTCTTCCCACTGCTCTCTCTCTCTCTCTCAAATAAATAAGTAAATAAAATCTTAAAAGAAAAAAAAAAGCAGGAGCATTAGGATAACTGTAGTGAAGTTGTATTTATGCTTATTTGCAGCTCCATCTTTCCCAGGAGTTCAAATATGAACCTACAGAGGGCTGGTCCAGGGGAGAGTTTTGAATAGCAAACACCATCGGTGAAGTGCAGGGCATCCTTCCCTGTAAATTTCAAGGCCTTTGTATGGGATTTGGCATTTCCTACCTTCTGGTAGCTGTCAGTAATCTCTGGTATTCCTTGTTGCTGTACCAATTCAACACCTTCCTCCAACATCTTTCCTGGGTATCTTCACATCATCTTCTTTTTCCTATCTTCATATGGCTTTCGTATAAGGACACCAGTCATGGGATTTAGGGCCCATGCTAATCCAGTATGACCTTAACTGATTACATTTGCAAGACCCTATTTCCAAATAAAGTCAAATTTCAAGGATTCTAGTGGACATGAATTTTGAGGGGACATTATTCAATCCAGGATGCCCACACTTGGTCAGAGACTCAACAAGTGCCAGATAAGGAAGTATAGGGGCCTGTGAGAGTCATGGATTGGAACCTTATTCAGACTCAGTCAAGAGAATCAAGGAAAGATCAGAATCCAGGAAGCCAATGAGCTGATGAATGCCCAAACTGAAAGTTCACTTGTATGGTGACAACCTAGTCTCTTCTCCTCAACACTTTCCCTCCAGCCCCTTGGACAGAAGGACTTGGATGGCTGCTGTCTCTCTCAGAAAAATGGAACTAGCATACACTGAGTGTCTTCTATGAACCAGGAATATGCTAGTCACTTTTACAGAACTAGCAATTCCCCTAAAGTTGAATCCTGATTTTAGAAGTGGAAAAACTGTGACTCAAAGTTAAGTGACTCATCCAAGAACATACAGCTCCTTGCCAGTCTGGCCCCAAAGGTCATGCATTGTCAATGCACACACTTTCTGCAGGTAGGACCTCAGTACAGTCCTAGACTGCTTCTGCTTCCCCAGGTCTCGGTGAGCTAGCTCAGAACAGAGATTGTATTTTACTCCCATGGCAAGGAGGAAATGCTGCTAGGACACAGCTGAATGTCCTGTCACATTGAATGCCCACAGAGGTTAAGAAAGGTCCATGAGCCCACTCATCATCTTCTGCCTCTTCCATGCACCTCTACCCAACCCTTCTTTCCTCCCAGGAGAAAACCAGATTGGCTGGAATGTTTGCACCAAGAAAAATCCATCTCTTAGCAAACATTCTTCCAGTCCCCAAGGATTCTTCATAAGAGCTTTCCATTGCACCCGCTCACAGGGCAGACACTGTGCTAAACCAGCTGTTTAACACAAGAGGCTCCTGGTCCCCAGAGACCCGAGACAAGCTCCTGAGACGTGCAATATGTCTCCATTAGCCAAGCAACCAGCTTTGGGTGTGTTTTCTAATTCCATATTCTTGTGTTCATTAGCTGCAAGTCTGCCAGAAACTCAGAGCTCTCCAGCTTTTCCAAACAGAGAAGAGAGAAATATTTCACATGGTTTGCCTCATAGATCAGTTTTTCTGAGGACCTCACGCTGTAGAGGCTTGTTACCACCACAACCTGTCAGACTTAGCTGCAGAGCCTGCTGGGGTGTCTGTGCTGAGTCAATAGAGAAAGATGAGTAAACACAAGAATGAGGAACAGGCAAAACTGGGAGAGGAGCTGACCAGCCTGCAGGACCGTTTCTGAGACAGAAGGCAGCCATCCAAGTCCTGCTGGCCAAGGGGCAAGAGGGAAGGGGGTTTAACACAGCAGGTAAGGGCTCGAACTCCAGAGAGAGGCAGAACTGGTTTTGGATGCGGACAACCCGCGCTTAGCAACTCTGTGACCTGAGGCAATTGTCATAACCTTTTATGCCCCAGAGGTAATAAAAGAACATCCAGATTATTCTGAGGCTACAATGAGATAATGCTTATAAAATTTGTAGCACACGGGCTGGCCCAGGATAAACTATAATTAACACTCATTGCAGCCTGATTCAGTCTCCAGGAGAAGACAGTCTTGCTGGTAGACAGTGACCTCCCATCCGAAGTAATATCACAGAGAATAGCAGCTCCCCAACCCTGGGTTCTTCTTCCAGCCCTTGTAACAATGTTCAAATTAAACAATTTGGGGTGAGAGTCTACATTGCCCACTATGGTAGCCACCAACCACATGTGGCTATTGAACATGTGAAATGTGGCCTGTCCATGTCAAGAAGTACTCTACGTATAAAATCCACAGTGGATTTGAAAGAGTTAATGTGGGGGGAAAAATCATAGAATAGCTCATTGATACTCTATCTTATATTGCCTATGTGTTGACATGATAACACTTTGGTTATACTGGCTTAAATAAAATATATTATTAAATTAATTTCACCTTTTGGGGGAGGGTTTCGTTTGGTCTGGTTTGGTCTTTACCTTTCTCGGTGTGGCTAGAAGAAAATTTAAAATGACGTGCGTGGCCTGCATGCACGGCTCACGTGATCTTTCTACTGGACCATGCTGATTTACGGGGACAAGTGTTCTAGCCAATGGGTTGGATTCAAGGGACCCAATTCCCATTTTAAGCATAAATGGAACACGCTCAAGATGTTAAGGCAGGTAGGCTTCTGAGCTAACACATGGACCTGCAGGTACCTGGGCAGGGCCCCCTGGAAATGAAGATGATGATGACAGCAGGAAGATTTGTATTAGACTTCACCTCCTGGCAGGGGAGGAACCCCTGATTAAGGGCCAAGCCTGTGCAGGGCTGGTTCCGTGAATGGGTGGGACCGAGCCCGCAAGCTTCAGGACCTGCACTAGGCAGGGCTGAGGCCTCCAGGGACAAAGAGTTGCCATGTTTGGGATTGTTTATAAACCTGGTAACAGGTAAGCGCTTCGTAACACAATGTGTCCTTCCCTCACTTGTCATGAGCAGAGATAAGGAATCAAGACACCTCCCTCTAATGAATGCACATCCAGCTCAAAATCCTGGGCTGGAACAGAAAGCCGGAAAGAGCAGGGAGGAGAAGCAAAGCGATTTTGGAGGAAAACTTCCAAAGTATTGAGTATGTCCTCAAGCCAAGCTAGCCACAGCCAATTTCTAACACGGACATAAGAAGCATTCTTGGAGAACTCTATCTCATAGGCCCTTGAAAACATGATTATAGTTAGAACCATATGTAGGGCCTAACATGTTTAAGGAAACTTCTGGCTATTCCCTTCAATCTCTCAGCCCCAAACAGCCTCTGAAATATGATTAGGTACAATCTAAACCCAAGCTCCTCAGAGACATGACATCAAAACCTGGTTAGTAATTCTCAAAGTTAACGTTTTCCAAGAGTCTGTATTGTCCTTACATGAAGGAGGGTGAGTAGTTTGTTGAGGAATTTCTCCAGTTTAGAAACTGAGGATTTCAGCATCTCGTCTTACCTCCATGAAGCATAAATCAGTGAGTTGAAACAAAGGAGGCATATGAGAAGCACTGGAGATTGAGGGAAAGTTGGGGTGGCTTCCCAGCTGACCAGACCTCCGTGATACACTGTGCTCTGGGATGGGATTATTTTTAGGCCTTGGCACTATAATCAGGATTAGGATTTCACTCCCTGGCCTGTGAAGACACTCATATGACTTCGTCGTTCTGGACAGAGCATGTGTTCTGCCGCAGGTTGTGTGAAGACCACTGTCAGATTTGGTGAGGCAGCCCCATTCCCGATCAGAGTGTACAAAAGGCAGCTTGGATCTCTGAGTGCAATGTGGGTTGTAAAGGGCCCCTTGACCAGGACCAAAAAATAAAAAAAGGAAGAGGGGAAAGAAGGAAGGAAAGAAAGAAAAGAGAAAGAGAAAGGAAAAGAGAAAGAAAGGAATTTGGCTCCTTCTGTTTCTAACACTTAAAGAAACCTTGGATAACCACCCCCACACACACACAGCCCAGTGGTATACCTCCAACGTTGTCTTATGAAAAATCCATCACATGCGACTGTTGGTTTCGCCTGTTTGTTTCTGCAGCATGGATGAGTCACCCCTGTAACCAGAGGTTACAGCCCATTTCTAACAAACAGGCTGGGACATGGGCTAGTGGGGATGTTTCCTCCATACTCTTTGAGACCCCTGATCTCACCCCCGCTGTTCTGTTCCCATGTTCCCTATTGAGACTGACCATGAACCCGACTGGCTGGCCCACCGGGGACCCTCTCGTTCACATCTGCTCCATTTGATCCTGACACACATGGAACACTTTGCCAATGTGTATTAAATAAAAAAGCATGAATTACTGCCTAAAACTCTGAGCCTCATCTTTCTCAGTGCACCCCTACACTCTGCAACAGAGAGTACCAAGTCACCTGGCAATTCACTGGGTTGTAAAGCCAATTCCTGATAAGAACTAGTGAAAGGGAGGCTGTGGAGAAATAGGACTAGGTCATGGTCTTCAGAGGGTCAGTGTTGCTTAGGTAAACAAGAGTGACCAAGTCTGGGGTGAACGAAAGAGGTAGAGATGATGCAGTCTCCCCAGGAAACACTTTCATTATCATAATGTCAATGATGCTAATAACAGTGACAAGAATATTCTCTTACCTTCATAATACTTGTGTCTTAAGTTCTTCCAGTGTTCCAGACCCTGTTCTGAGTGTTGGGCACATAGTGAAAAAGTGGAGTCCCTGCGGTCATGGGTGCAAGGAGACAATGTGAGGAAGGAAGTGTCTGATGTAGCACATGAGAGAGGGGTGTCAGGGGAGAAGCCACTGCAGCCTTATAGGAGGTAATCAGAGGGCGGGAGCTGTGGAAGGCCCAAGTCACCGGAGCCATGTCAGAGAGTGCCTCATGGAGCTTTTCCACTGCAAGGAGGGCCAGTCCATTGTGTCCCACCTGGAAATGGATAATACAGGTCTTGTGGTTGTGTCATAACATTGAAAAAACAGCATCAACAACAAAAACAAAACTTCTCACCAAAACCAAGGCCTATAGATGTCTCCCCTAACAAGTACTAGAAGAGGGGACAAGCGACCATCTCTGTACAGCTCATCTTTGACCCTGGTAATGAATGAACTACTGCTGTCAGTGGCTTTCTTAAATAGAAGTACACACTTGGTGCTATGCATTCCATGTAAAACCAGGTGCAACTTTACAAGGGGCCCAATATTGCTGGACCATGCGGGACTGTGCTGGGCTTTCAACTCTGTTTTTGGGAAATTAAGCCTCATTAGGACCATATCAGGTAGATGTTATCACTCGCACGATGTCAGCAATAAAATAAACCTCCGAAAGGTGATTTTTTCCCCAAATCACCCAGCTTACAAGTAGCACCATCATAATTTCCACTCAAATGTTCCCGACCACCAAATACCTCGTCCCTACGAGGGCAAACAGCAGGGAAATAGGACTACTTACTTCCTTGGGTGGCCAAAAGCTCTGGTGGGGGATAAAGGAACCTTGACAAATGCCTTTGAAAATTAGAATGAAATCCAATCTTCCATGATAACCAGGTATCAAAGAGACAAACTAGAAACTTACTGGACTAAGAATTTAGCTTTCCAGGGATTTTTCATTCATTCATTCATTCATTTACTCATTTAACATGTATTGACTGCTGATATGCTGTGTATTCACCTGCTACACTACTAATCTCCTGTTTGTAGCATGGTCCTGGTAAACTCTCACTTTTCTAGAAAAGAGAAGATCACGTGGAACCTGCCGTAGTCAGGTTTAGCTTTGACCCAGAATGTTGTTACCTGGTCAGTGTATGAATGACCTAATCTCTCTACGGCCTCAGTTCTTAAAACAATATGAAGTAATATTGGTCCTACCACATGGGTTTGTTGTAAAGATTTCCTCAGAAAAAGCATGTGAGAGCACCTGGCACGTAGAAGCCAGGAAATGTTAGCTGAATCTGACTTTGTGGGTTATTTTCCTGGGGTTAATCTATTGCTGGTTTTTGGAACAAAATTCAGAATGTGAGATAAAGGGAAATAAGAGCTGCAGAACCTCTCAGGTGGCCTCCTTGTGCTCCTGGTGTGGGCAGCCTCGTCTTGCTGGCACCGCCAGGATGAGGGGCAGTACCAGGAACCTTGAACGTGGTCCCAACTGAGACCAGGCACTAAGGCTGTGAAGCCTTGGTGAGAATGGGCATCATTGGAAGAACCTGCCATGTCAGCTTGTTAAGCCGTGGCCTGTCTTGTGAGAGGTGAGTGCTTGAATATTCCTTCAGTATTTTCCCTTTCTTCTAGAGGAGCGGCCTGTAAAACTGATTTGGTTATGCAAATGTAAATGCAAGTACTTGGGCACTGTTCTTGGAAACCCGCTTCGGAATAGTGGTTTTCATTAGCCAGCATCTAAAATGGAGATGCTTCGAAGTTACTTGTTTAAGAAGCAAAACTGTTTCGTGTGACCTAAAAAATATTCTATCCTGTTTTGTGCAGTAATGTAAATTTGGGGTATCTTTAGGCTGCGCTGTGTTTTGGCTTTTGCTAGTTCTTTACAAGTGTTTCTTCTCTGGAACTGGTTACTAAAATGAGAGCTGGGTTGGTCCCAGACGCAAACACAAGGAGCGTCTATTAAGCCCTTCCTTCAGGGCTGAAGACGGAGGATTTGTCACACAGAAGAATTCACAGAAAGAACCAAGACTAGCTAGCTTTCTCAGGGAACCCTGAATCTCTGGCTGCGTGTACCGTGATAAGTAAGGAAGGGGAGAGCCTGATGCCTCTGAATAAAGTCTTTGACTTTGCTTAAGCAGCATTTGACCAACAGTTACTTGTCCTCATGGCGATGTGTTTGTTCTTGTGGGAGCTCACAGCCAGGACCAGAGAAATTAAGAGCAGCCACCAAGAAGTCTCCTCCTTTGACTGGACAAAGAACTATCCAAATGCACTGGCCTCAGGTTGGTGAAATTCCCCAGGCTGGTGTATTGATGTCCTATGCATCACGCTGTGTAAGAACAGAGAACCCAGACTCTGATTAAACAAACAAACAAACAAAAAACATTAAAAATGCAAGAGCTTGGTGATGGCTGCACATATCTGTGAACATTGAGTGGTACCCTTTGGATAGGTGAATTGTATAGTATATTGATTACATCTCAATAAAGCTGTTTTTTAAAAAATGAAAGAGGTGTCTTTTCTTTGTGTAGCCTAAAAAGGAGGAAAGGAAGGAGGTAAAAAGACATCCCTACCCCACATGCCATATATACATAGATATCTATGTATATATCTATATCTAGATATTCCTTCTCTGACTCTTGGGCTTATTTCAATGTCTTTGTCTGGTAAGAGCCATAGGATAAGGTCTTAAAATGGCTGGAAAAGCCTGCCATTCAGGAGGTGAGACCCCACCCCACATCACCACCAGTCCATCATCCCTGGAAAAAGCAAACAGAAACAGAAAAATGGACGCTATGAAGAAGACACTTCATAAGACACAGGAGAAGAGGACAGTTTTCTCACTTCTGGATACCATGGAGTTGAGACCTGCTTATGGGCATACCTGAATAGTGGGGATAACAGGACTTCAGATCATGGAAGAATCAGAAGAAGCCCCAACCTAGAGATGAGCAAACAATGTCCTGTAGATGAGATACCTATTTGTACGTGTCCAGTTCCTTTGCTTATCCCTGAACCTCCAGTCAAGTCGTACCTGAGAACCATCGTCTTCTCAGCTGGTTGCCACCAGCACAGCAAATACAAGTGACATGCCTTGAGTCCTCCCCACCTCCCTGCAAAAGCTATCAGACACCATCGGTATTAGTCTCCTCCAGCTGTCATAACAAAACACTGCAAACTGGCTGGATTAAATAATAGACATTTATTTTCTCATCATTCTGGAGGCTAAAAGTCCATGGTCAAGGTGCAGGCAAATTTGGTTTGGTGAAGGTTGTCCTTTCCGGCTCATAGGTGGCTCCCTTCCCATTTTACCTCATGACTATGGCCTTTCCCCTTTGCTTATGTGGAGAAAGAGAGAGTCTGGTGTGTCTTCCTCTTTCTTATTGTTTTTCCTCAAAGGTAGTATGTATCTATGTATTTTTTAACTTGATTACAGTTGACATGCAATCTTACATTAGTTTCAGGTACAAAATAGAGATCTGACGTCTCTCTATATTATGATATGCTCACCATAAAGGTAGCCACCATCTGTCACCATACAGTGCTATCATAATATCATTGACTATATTCCTTATGCTGTACCTTTTATTGACATGACTTAATTCATTTCATAACTGGAAGCCTGTATCTCCCACACCCCTTCACCTACTCTTCCCATCCCCCCATCTTCTCTCCCCTTTGGCAACCATCAATTTGTTCTTAGTATTTATAGATCTGATTTTGCTTCTTGTGTGTTTATTCATTTGTCTTGTTTATTAGATTCCACATATGAGTAAAATCATACAGCATTTGTCTTTCTCTGTCTGGATTATCTCATTTAATATAATACCCTCTAGCTCCATGTTGTCACAAATGGCAAGATCTCATTCTTTTGTACAGCTGAGTAATATTCCACTGTGTGTGTGTGTGTGTGTGTGTGTGTGTGTGTGTGTGTGTGTATCACATCTTCCTTATCCATTCATGTATCGATGGACATTTGGTTTGCTTCCATATCTTGTCTATTATAAATAGTGTTGTAATAAACAGAGGTGCACATATCCTTTCAAATTTATGTTTTTACTTCTTTGGATAAATAGTAATAGAAATAGAAATAGAATTATTGAATCATATGGTATTTCTATTTTTAATTTTTTGAGAAACCTCCATACTATTTTCCATTGTGGCTGCACCAGTTTACATTCCCACCAACAGTGCACGAGGGTTCCTTTTTCTCCACATCCTCACCGACTCTTGTTATTCTTTTCTATTCTAGACACTCTGACAGATGTAAAGTGATATCTCATTGTGGTGTTGATTTGCAGTTCCAGATGATTAGTGATGTTGAGCATCTTTTTATGTACCTGTTGGCCATCTATATGTTTTCTTTAGAAAAATATCTCTTCAGGTCCCCTGCCCATGTTTAAAATGGGATTATTATTTTCTTTTGATGTCAAGTTGTATGAATTCTTTATATATTTTGGATATTAAACCTTTATTGGATATATCATTTGCAAATATGTTCTCCCATTCCGTAGGTTGCCTTTCTATTTTGTTGATAGTTTCTTTTGCTGTGCAAAAGCTTTTTGTTTTGGTGTTGTACCAATAGTTTATTTTTGCTTTTGTTTCCCTTGCCTTAGGAGATGTATCTAGAAAAATATCTCTAAGTCTGATGTTAAAGAAATTACTGCTTATGTTCTCTTATAGGAGTTTTATGGTTTCAAGTCTCTTCCTCTTTTTATAAGGGCACCAATCCTATCAGTTCAAGACCTCATACTTATAACCTCATTTAACCTTAATTTCATCCCTAAATGCCCTGTCTCCAAGTATAGTCAGAGTTAAGTCTTCAACATACTAATTTTGGTGGGACACAATTCAGTCCGTAACACTAGTATTTTCCCCACTTTACATCTGAAAAAACTGAGGCTTAGAGAAGAAATTTGGCATAGTCAAAAAGCCAAGACATGAGCCCAAAATGTCCAAAGGAAGAAAAATATCTTTATCTACTTCATTTATACCACTGTAGTGAATTAATGTGTATGTGTATACTCTGGCCAATATATCCTTAAGGGAACAGGTTGGGTCATGGTAGCAGAGAAATCTACAGGGAAATGGAAATCCTAAGAAGGCTAGAATTATGGCAGCCACATTCTGCCAGTTGTCCCCATCCTGGGCTTCACCCTGTGTTGCCAAATTTGGAGCTTCTGATCTGTGTTTCTTAAGAGAGATGACAGTTTCACTTACATGATTCTGATAAAGAAAAAAAACATTATAATTCAGACACTGGGATCCCCAAGAGTTTGAATGATAGCCACATGTATTGTGACAAAGCAAGTAGCCTATGAATCAAAGTCACATTGTTTTTTTTTTTTTTTTAAACTAAGTATAAGTTAAGCCATGATGATCATAGAGCTCCTCATTATTGCCACAAACAGATCTGCCCATCATGGATGACCACATGCTCCAAACCTTTCCTCTTTTCCCCTAACATTTCGTTGTATTTGCCCAGTGTCCTATTCCCTCTGCCTGGCATGATGGGGAAAAACGATAATTTTTTAAAATGCCTGGTGATAATAATGGCTAAAATGGCTTCAAATGGTATTTTACTTATTTCTTCAATAAAGGTTTGTTTCTGGTTTCTTTGTTGTTATTCCCTCCCTATTACCGATCAGATACTATTCTAGGCATCGGCAATAGAGTAGTAAGTCAGTCAGAAGATCCTTGTCCTCAGAACACACATGCTCTAGTAAGGAACTTATATTACTATGAGAATCTTAATCTTTATCTTAAGCAAGACATCTCTGCTGCTTAACCAGTCATAAGCAGTGTGAAAAATGGAGCTTGATCTGCAGTCATGATTAGAAGATCAAGTTTTGTGCCCTGGCTTCATGTCTTTCATTTATTCCTGTAACATCCACTATGCACCAGGAATTATGCTTGGTGCTAGTGATATAGTAATGAGTAGGGGAAAGAGACAGACCATTACAATGCAATGTGCTAAGTGTTATAAAAGAATCATTGTCAAAGTGCTTTAGAATTACTGAGGGAGCAGTTTGGTCTCTTTGAGAAAATATAGGCAGCTTCACAGAAGACATGAAATTTGAGCTAAGTAATTAAGGAGCAAATATCTTCTAGGTAGAGAAAATGAGGTTGGTCTGTGCCTCTATATGCATAGAGGGTTATAGTGTTTGGGGGAAAAGGGGAAAAATCAGCATGGCTAATGAGAATTTCAGGCAGGTGGGGAAAAGTGTAAAGAATACAGATTGGCCAGAGATCTGTCTCTGTATTTCTATGACCATTTCACAAACCCAACTCTGTGAGTTACCACATACCAAATTTCAGTGGCACAATCGGAGAACCATAAATAAAATTATATCTGTAAGTGCTTCTCTTCTCAGGGTGTATAGACATACATATACATATGCAGATATATATTTTATCCTGTAAAAATATCATAAAGAAATATAAAAGTACTGAGATACTTTATATTCAACATTTTGATGATTTGATTTTACAATAGTTATTCAAATTTGACTTGAAATGTAAAGTATCTTTACCTCCTGTGAAGACAAAAAAATTAGCTTCAAATGCCATTAAATTGAACACATCATAGCTTGCATCAGGAAATCCCCAGACTTACACTTTCAAAATGTTTGACTCAATTAAATAATGTTGAAAAATCTATTGTTTCAAAATCATTATGGTAGATTGAAAGCAATCTTCTGCCTTGAACCAGAGGGCAATTGATCATGAGAGGGCACAGCACTCTAAAGAAACTTGCTAGCCCTCATTCTGTCCAGCAGTCCCATGCATCAGCCTTCATCAAGAGACTGGAGAAACAATAAAGAAAAATGTTCTGTTAGCCTTGGTGCTATTTGTCACATAATTCCTGCTCTCTGTTTTCCAAGCATAGGGGAATGTTACATTTCCTTGAAGCGTTCATTCTAGACTTTCTCTCATGATGACCAATGATAATAGCTGCTTCATCAGCCTGATTCCAGAATGGAGACGAGACAAAGTGGATATCCAGCTACTTTGTGATGTGTATACCAAGGAAGAAACAAACCCTGTTGTGATAAACCACTAAACATTAGGGATTGTTTGTTACTAGGCTTAATCTACCCTTGTTAATTAATAACTTTACCAGATTCAAGAGTTGAATCAACTCTATTTTAAAGTATGACCAACTATTCATATATCAAGTATGTACCATGTATGTACCATAGTAAACACTGTGTATTTTATCCTCATTTTTCAGACCACTAGGTAGGTAGGTATATTTTATAAATGATAAAACTGAGTCTCGAAACATTAAGTTGCAGAGTCAAAAAACAAACCAAATCCTCTTTCTTTTTCCAAGTCTGGCCTTCCTTTTGCTGTAACTCATGACCTTTTCCACTATTTCTATGGCGAGTAACCCAGATATATCTGAGGCTTAACCCTCAAGATCTAGACACTTGACTTGAATCCCATTTCAGTGCTTTGTGAAAATCAAGTCACCCTCCAAGAGTTTTGCAAATTTTAAGAGGACTTTTGAGCCCAAGCCTTTGTCTAATTTCTGGAATCCTGATTCCTTATTCCACATTTACAAAATGGGGTACTAGAGGCGAAACTGAGCCTTTGTGCCAATTTCTAAAAAAAGCCAAACCAAACCAAATGAAAACTCATTACACACACACACACACACACACACACGCAAACACACACACACACACACACAGCATTGGGTAAAGGGGATTTGCCGGCATATCTTAGATCAAACAACTAAAAATCTCATATTAGACATTTGTGGTCTTTAAAAGGCCTTTCAAGCCACCCCATCTCTAAGAGAGCTCCTTTTGTGATCTATGCTCCCCATGATACATAAATTCCCACAACTCCTGGCTCTGTTTTTTTCCTCCAGCTCCTCCTCCCCTCCTCCTGGATTTCCCCTGAAACTCCAAACTCCACTCCCCCTACCATTCAGAACAAGTCCATTCTCCATACTTCTTACTTCCCAATTTGCATAGTCCTCAGCAAGACTCTCTGCCTTTCCTTTAACAAAAGTACCCTCTTTAACAGTTGATTGTGGTTATTTTTAAAAGGACTTTTTCTGTTCTACAAACTTTTTAAAATGTTTCTTTTTTGTCTTCTTGATGTTATGTATAGTCCTTTCAGATACAAATGTAAGAATCTGTCTTAAGGAAATGCCTATTCAGTTCTCTCCACCCCTATCTGACAAGTCTTGAGACCTGTGTCATGCAAAGTAAGAGATAAAAAAGAATTCAGCCCCTGACTTCAAGATGTTTACCTTGAAGTTGTAGATCCATGATAATTATACAGGAAACCTCTTGAAAACTGCCCAAGTTGGTATCTGTATAGTAGCGTTTGTGAAGGTACCAGGAATTCGGTGAGAAGCTGAAGGAGTCTGATGGGAGGAAATGGGGACAGGAAGAGGCTAAGGAAATGTGCAGATGTGCAAGATGGAAAAGTTTGATCCAGGCAGGGACTAGAGTGGAAGTCAAAACAAGACAGCAGGAGACATCTTGGTATGTGCTAGTGACATTTCATCCCATTCTCAACCTCCTTCTGGACCCCTATACCTAAAGTCATATAGCGATAAAAAAGTAAAAGATGTATCAAACCCAATTGTTTTTGCCTCAAATCCAAGACTCTTTATAATTATACCCCAGTAGTTCAAATCATGATCCCACAAAACAGTGATTTATCTTGAGTTGGACTGATAGGTTGTTCATCTAAAATCTGGCCTTTTTTCGAATTGTTGAGAAAAATGTTAATGCCTAATGTTTTGTTCAGTGTTGAGTTTTTACTCAAATCTCCACTCACTGGCAACAAAACGATAAGCTGTAAATAAATATTAACAGGAAAAGTGGGAAACAGTCTGCACTCTTAGTTTTTCTTTACTTGTTTGTTCTTACATGAACAAGTACTCATAAAGACAGGAACTCGGGCTTTGGAGCCATTCCACATGAGTTCACCTTTCTGCCTTGCTACCTGTGATCTGTGTGTTCTTCCTTGGGCAAGTTATTTAACCTTTTAGTACCTCAGTTTCCTTGCCTGTAAAATTGGGATATTTATAACACCATTTCACAGGAACAAGTCTACAGCAGGAACATTGGTGACAATATAATAATCGTAACTATAAGAATAATGGATAACATTTACTGAGAACTTAGTATGTGTCAGGCACTATCGGCACTAATTAATTTTTCCAGTAAATGTTTGTTGTTGTTATAATTGTGTCATCAGTGTTCCTGATGGTAGAGTTGTTCCTAATGTGCATAATGGAAAGAAGGGAAACTTCATTTCATAGTGTTCAGAAGAAAGCTCAACAGCTGTTGTGGTCTCTGACACCTGAAAAACATGGGAAGAATACCACATTACTCATCGAGGAGGTTGATGTCATTCTTCCTTCACATACACTTTCATACCAATAACTTTCCATCCAAATTTCAAAATAGAACATTTGCTTCTAGTTGGACAAAAATCCCTGTTCTGAAGCCAACATAGCATGCAGAATCCGTGGATTGTTCTGGTACATGCTAGATAGGAAGGAAACGCCCTACAGGAAATGCCTATGATTTTCTACTTCTGTTGCTGTTTAGGGATCCTGTCTGCATATGTCATAGAGAGGGGTGCAATTACGCAGTCTATAGTTTTCAAATTTAATGGATTTGCATGTTGGAATTATGATCAGGGCTTCTTTCTATGGCTTCAATCCCACCACTTTGAATAACGAGATGCATTCTTATTACAATGGAGAAAACTGAATAAGATGCACTACAAATCCACTTTAAGATTGTCCCAGCAAACAAACGTATCCTGGCATCACCCTGAAATGTAGTACATTCTGTGATTGAATGATTACTCTGGACTACACTGAGGAGTCCTTGTCAATCATCTTTCTTCACAGGACGTATATGTGAGGATGTTTTCATTCAATCCTCAACCAACCAGATAGAGAACTTCCAGATGGTAAGCATTCTCATAGCTTCTGCTTTTTTACCTAAGGCAAGGATATGAAATCAAATGATCAAATTATTAAAGCAGCACTTTTTTTCTAACTGTTAGTCATTGTTTAGAGACTGACATTTTACAAATAAAATGAACATCCTGCTGAGGACATAGCTGTTGACATCCCAGAGGTAACCCTTTTGCCTTGAGACTGTGGATTTGGGAATTCATTAATGTACGTATTTTAAGATCATCCTGTTTGAAAAGATCACAATGAACCAACTTCTGTAAGGTCTCACTGAATTGAAATAGTATGGTCATTTCTATGACCCCAGGGGGAAAAAAATCTCTACATCATCAAGGCTGCATGATTAAGTGTCTCAGAAATCAAGGACATAGCTTCCATAAGAAGTGCTTTCTACAATGCACAGACAAAAATCTTTAAATAGCTAACTTACCTGATCATGAAAAGTACCTGTACCAGAATCTCTGTAGTTAATTTCAGATATGGCAAACCCAACTAAGCTTCAGAGACTCCCATTAAATCTCTACTCCCAAGTTTAGCAATATGAAGTACAAGTTCTCCAAAAGGAAGTATATTAGCCAAGCATACTCTTCAGAATCCATTAGACTGGAATCCAGGAACATAGTTAGCAGTGCCCATAACCTGTCATCAAAGAGTTCTTGTTTATTCAAATACAGTGAATGCCAATGGTTGGAACATATTCAGGGAATATATAGGTCAAGTTGCTTTTGATAAATACTTAAAAATAGTGGTTACTGATTCTAAAAGCTTCCTATCAAGCATTTCTTAACAAACATTATTTCCAACCCTCATAATAACTTTGCAAGGTGAGTGCCATTATCCCCATTTTACAAATTAAACAAGTTAGGATCAAGACTGCTGAGTCATCTTCTGAAGGCTTAGGACACAGTAACTGGCTAAGCCAGGAAAAGTCAGGTTTGCTCAACACCAAGCCAGATGCATTTCCCTACATACTAAACTATTTCCTCAATGTTTGCATGATGCTTTTCTGCATATTAATTGTCTCATTGGTTCTAGTCATCATCTCTCTGCTGTAGGCTTTACTTTCCTTGTTTTAAAAAGAGGGAAACTGAGGTTCAAGGAAATAAGTGACTACAAGAGGCCATACAGAGAATAAGTAGCAATTCTTTTGCTATTGTGCTGCAGTGCACCTGCCTTAGAATTAGCAGCAGAGCTCCATCGTCAACTAGGAGAGTAAGATTGAAATTGAACGGAGTTGTGGTAGATCCTTAATCAGACACATTCCATTTAACTTTTTTCAAAGTCTGTTGCCATGGTTGTTAAGACCAGCATGCATTCCTTGAGATTACAACAATCTCACAGCTGACGATGCTGGAAATTGCGTTGCAAGGTGTCATTACAGGGGGAGTGAAACCAAAAAAACAAAAAAGAAGAAAAATTAGTTTATAGCAATAGGCTTCAGTGTCCAAGGTCACCATTCCATCTGGAATTGTTTCTAAATATTTTACCAACTTTTTTATTATTACTTTTTTCAGAAATGCATGATCTTTATAGAAAAGATATTAAATATTAAAAAGTAGAAAGAGGATGGGGGAAAATCCATAGTTCCAGCATCCCAAGCTAACTACAACCAAGAGTTTGTTTTATTTCTTGCTCTTTTATATATATATGTGTGTGTATATATATATATATATATATTTTTTTTTTTAATATATCTTCTTATGTCTTCTACAAAGTTGTTATCATACTGGATATATAACTTTTGTTTGTTTTTTACTGAGGTATAATTGACATACAACATTATATTAGTTTCAGGTATACAACATAATGATTTGATATTTGTATATATTACAAAAGGATATATAACTTTAGATCTTACTTTTCAACCTACATCTTATATTACATGTTATAACTTGGGCATAACCAGTAGCAGGTTAATGGCTACTTAATTATCTACTGAGCATAGTTATTATGATTTATATAGTATTTTTCTCAACAGGATAGTCCTTTCAGCTTTTACCAATTGATCTTTATTATGAAAAACTTTGCAATCAGTATCTTTATGCATAAAGATTTTTTAATATTAGCCTTATTTCATTGGACAAACACTCAGAAACAGAATTACTGATCATTTTAGGATTCTTGGTAGATATTTGTGTTCAAATAACTTGTAGTCAAATTATTTTTCTATGTATTTCTCACTCGTACCATCATTTCCTTTGAATATTCTAATTTCAACAAATTGATAGAAATCTCCCAAAGTAGTCTCTGAAAAACTGTTTGAGCTTGTGTCATCCATTCTGCATTTAGCCATAGCACCAGTTCATTCTCATGCTAGAAATCATCTTGGGCTCCAAAGAAAACAATTGAAGACTTTTCAACAGATGATCAGTGTCCTCGAACCAGCACTGCCATTAAGACGTGCCCTTCACTTCACAATTGCCTAATAATTGAGCACTGAAGAGGATGCCTCTGTAACCAAAAATTTTTGAGCAGCACCCATATGTAGTATCTTTGGACTGTCTGGTTCTGGATGTTCTTGCTGGTGTGGGAACATTGCAAAGCCTAGCTTTGTCCAAGTTGGTCAACAGCTGATCTTTGATGATGCAACAACTATTACTTGGGAAAGGCCATTTCAGGTTACATACCATCTCTTTGGAAAGTCTTTTCCCCATAAAATGTTCCAGTATTGGGATCGCTTTGGAGAAATATTCCTTAAAAGAGATGAAGTTAGGGCTTCAGTGAATGTTCAAGAAGGAACGCTGCTGCAGAGATCTGCAGGGAGATGGAGGACTTTATTCACTAGAATCCTTCTCTGGGCCGTGGAATAAAAGGAGTATTCCCAGAAAAGGAAAAGAGGAGCATTGTCTTGACTGAAAGAGGAAGAAGGAGGGGAACAGACATAAAGGGTCAGAGGTTGACAGAGAATCAGGTCATCTTTTTGTTTCCATAAATGGGAAAAAAAAGGAGGGGATTTTTTTCATGTCTTTGAACAGATGTATGAGTAAAGAAAAAGAGTAGTATTTAATATATATTTTGCTGAATGATATAGTATGTAAACTCCTAAAGTAGACCTTCAAGAAAAAATAGTAAATTCTCACATTATTTTCTAGCCTTCTGGAGTTAAATTTATAGCGTTTTGGGATGGGGGTGGTGGCAGTGAGTTGTTCTTATCAGGTTGTTTCATGTGTCATCTGGCAGGTCTCAATGTGACTCTATTGAAGTTACATAACTGTGTTCCGAGGAAACCACTCTGAACCAATGGGGCCTTCCGCAAAGCTCATATATTTTATATGCTGATATGCTCCTATCAACTTCCACCTCTCTCATCCTATCACTAACACTCAGACTATGACTTTAACAATAGGCTTAAATCCTGGCCACTGCTCCCACCTATCATTCCCACTTTTGCTCTTCCTCTTAGTATGGGCTTTGCTATCCTATCTAAACTACCCACACTTCCTTGGCCCTGCCAGCCCTGCCTGGTTACTAGCATTTAGCTCAGTAGTTTTAGGTTAGCCTAGGCAGCTAACATCAGTCTATACAACAGAGATAGCACACCAATCACACAGGCAAGGGAAGATGAACTCATGAAACAACTTTTGGTTGCCATATGTCATTTTGATAAATTATAAATGCCGATGGCTCAGTTGGTTAAGCCTCTGCCTTCAGCTCAGGTCATGATCCCAGGGTCCTGGATGGAGTCCCACATTGGGCTCCTTGCTCCATGGGGACCCTGCTTCTCCCTTTCCTTCTGCCCCTCCCCCTTGCTCATATGTGCACTCTCTCACTCTCTCTCTCTCAAATAAATAAATAATATCTTTAAAAATCAATAAATCAATCAGAAGGGAAAAATCTAGAAGTCAAGTTGGAACTTCAGTATCATCTTCTGATGCTCTTACATCAATACTCTAACCACCACTCAACAGGAGTAGAGTCACATCTTGTTTGAAGATTAGTTTCTAGTGTTGGTTTAAGGTGAAAATTCAATATAGCAAGAAAAAAAAATGCTCTCAAAATCCCTTAAATTATTCACAAGGTTGTATGTAATATAATCCTCAACAATTCTAGAGCCAAAACAAACAAACACATAGTTTTTCCTCTAGGATTAGAATGGATCACTAATGCTTTAGTTGAGCACCAGAGAAAATCATTAGCATGTGTTGAGAGGCCATATTGGTGTGTTGTTGTTGTTTTTTTATTTAAACTTTATTTTATTTTTTCAGTGTTCCAAGATCCATTGTTTATGCATCACACCCAGTGCTCCATGCAATACATGCCCTTCTTAATACCCACCACTGGGCTCACCCAACCCCCCACCCTCCACCCCTCCAAAACCCTCAGTTTGTTTCTCAGAGTCCACAGTCTCTCATGGTTCATCTTCCCCTCTGATTTCCCCCAGTTCAGTTTTCCTTTCCTTCTCCCAATGTCCTCTGTGTTATTTCTTATGCTCCATAAGTAAGTGAGACCATATGATAATTGACTCTCTCTGCTTGACTTATTTCACTCAGCATAGTCTCCTCCAGTCCCGTCCATGTTGATATAAACGTTGGGTATTCATCCTTTCTGAAGGACGCATAATACTCCATTGTATATGTGGACCATATCTTCTTTATCCATTCATCTGTTGAAGGGCATATTGGTTCTTTTCACAGTGTGGGGACAGTGGCCATTGCTACTATTGAACACTGGGGTACAGATGGCCCTT
The DNA here is from genome assembly GCF_964662115.1 of Mustela nivalis. NCBI lineage: Eukaryota > Metazoa > Chordata > Mammalia > Carnivora > Mustelidae > Mustela > Mustela nivalis. The sequence continues at coordinate 68,643,189 of NC_139032.1, forward strand.
CTTTTCACTACATCTGTATCCTTGGGGTAAATTCCCAGTAGTGCAATTGCAGGGTCATAGGGAAGCTCTATTTTTAATTTCCTAAGGAATCGCCACACTGTTTTCCCAAGTGGCTGCACCAACTTGCATTCCCACCAATAGTGTAAGAGGGTTCCCCTTTCTCCACATCCTCCCTCAACACTTGTTGTTTACTGTCTTGTTGATTTTGGCTGTTCTAACTGGTATAAGTTCGTAGCTCAGTGTGGTTTTGAATTGAATCTGCCTGATAGCTAACGATGATGAACATTTTTTCATGTCTATCAGCCATTTGTATGTCTTCTTTGGAGAAGTGTCTGTTCATGTCTCCTGCCCATTTTTTGACGTGATTATCTGTTTTTTGAGTGTTGAGTTTGAGGAGTTCTTTATAGATCTTGGATATCAGCCCTTTGTCTGTACTGTCATTTGCAAATATCTTCTCCCATTCCGTGGGCTGGAGACAGAATATTGTGTAAAAAAAAATAATAATAAATACACAAACTATGTTTTAAACTCTTGACTTAGAGCACCTGGGTGGCTCAGTGGGTTAAAGCCTCAGCCTTTGGCTCTGGTCATGATCCCAGGGTCCTGGGATTAAGCTCCATATCAGACTCTCTGCTCAGCAGGGAGCCTGCTTCCCCTTCTCTTTGCCTCTCTGTCTACTTGTGATCTCTGTCAAATAAATAAATAAAATCTCATAAAAAAAAAAAATACTCCCACTAGAAGAGACACAAGACAACTTGGAGAGACATGGGAACTCCAGAATCATAGCTTCCAATTCACATCCACTCATTGAGTGGATATATGAGCAAAAATATCTATTCATCATAGTAGTTATGACATCTACTGTTAGACTAAAGTAAGGAGGCCAAGCCTTTTTGGAGTATTGATACATTCATTCATTTGTTCCAGAAACACATACCATATGCCTACTCTGTACCAAATTTCATGTGGGGTACTGCAGCAGCTAATAGAGGAGCAAGACATATTCTTGATTCTCTAGGAGCTCATTGTCTCATGAGAGAGAGACAGACACTTGAGCCAATATTGATAGTTCAATGCAGCAACAGAAGTGCAAGCATAAATTTATGGGTACACAGTGAAAGTTCTTAATAACTTGCCTGGGATGGGTCATGGTGGTAATCACAGAAGCTTCAGAGAAGAACTTCAGTGGTAATAAATTTACAATTCTCAGTGAAAAAGAAAAGAAAAAGCTGGTAGCTACTACTCTCAAGGTAAAGAATATATCATTCATGCCAGAGTTTCTTCAAAAGAAAACTCACAGTCTTCATAGTACTATTAGTTCATTCTTTCATATACTCATTCACTTAATTTTCTAAGCACTATGCTGTAGAGATTTCAATAGGAACTCTGGAGTCCCTCATCCTGGATATCATATGTAAATCTGACAATTACCCAAGCTCTCTACATCTAAATTTCTTCCTCTTTAACATGTGAATAGTAAGTGGGATTTTTTTAACTCATTGAGATGATACATGAAAAGTACTTAGCATAGTGCCTGAAACAAACTAAATGATCAATAAATTTGCCTGGTATCAGTCACTGTGCTCTTTTTAAAGAAGACTGGGAGCTCTCTGGGAAAAACTAGAGGCAGGTTTCTAAGCCAAGAGAAAAGCTTATGCAAACAAACAGGATGAAGAAAACATATCCTATGTTAAGGGAACAAGACAGTTCAGTTTGGTGATTGTGTAGAGTGTGTGGTTGAGGGGAGTGGCAAATGATGAGATTGGAAAGATAAGCTGGGTCCAGATTGTGAAAGACTTCATAAACTGTATGAACGAGTCTGAACTTTATCCTTCTGGCAAGGAGGAGACAATGGACATCTTTAAGGAGGGAAAAAACATTATGGTTTTTTTGTTTGTTTGTTTTTGTAGGAAAGAAGTTCTGGCAGAAAAATATGTCAGGAGCATAGGAGGCAGGGATGTAGTGGGAAATGTTTGCAATAATCTTGGCAAGAAAAATCCAGGGAGGTGGTAATGAGTGGGAAATGAAGTAGAAGAATTGGATTTGAGGGATATTTCTAAGGTAGGATTAGCATAACACAATGATTGATCAAATGTAAGGAACAAGAGAGAAGGAAGTCTAGAATGACTCTAGCTAGAATTAAGAAAGACAAGAAAACAGAGGCACAGTAGATTTTGTTGGTCAGATAAGTAGTATGTGTATGCCAGACATGTTAGTGGAACTGTTGAACAGGCAGTTGAAAATTGGGTCTGGAGTTCATTGCAAAGCTCTGAGCAAAGAAATAAATTTGGGAGTCATCAGAGAATAACGAGCAGTGAAAGCTCTGGGAATGATTCCAGGAAGAGGAGTTCAACATGCTATCTTCTTAGTCTATTGCGTTACTTTCTCGGGTATTCACTCTTCTGAAATGAAGTGAAGCATAATCCATGTCACATGGTCTCCAAAAATAAGGTCTTTCAGTCATCCTAGAGCTATTCAACTTTCACCACATTTTATTTCACAAATTGCAACCATAGTTAAGTCGCCTCACTTTCTAATACAGAGGAAGTGTCCTATGGCATTGAATTAATCAAGATACATGCTTCTTGGACTTTGTCGCTTCATGATGGTGGACAGAAACCATGGCCTCTCACTACGAATAATGATTTGCCTCAACTTGGCTCAGCCACAAAATGTTGGAGAACTAAATTGCTCATTTTTTACAAGGCAATAATTAGCTCATCCTCAGAAAGTAACTGCATACACATTGACCAAGAAACCCATCTTTTTATGACAGAAACCAAGGTTCAAAGGTCTTTTACCCCTTTTTACCATTTGCCTTCCTCTCAAAGCTTTGGGGGTCATTCTTCTCTATAGATATGTCTAAACTCTTAATTGTATCTCAGATCTATAATGACCTTGTATGACTCTTCCAGGACAAGAAATTTTGATTATAGTTATTTCTAAAGGGCTTTTGATGAGCCTGGTTCCGCCTTAAACATCAGCCCTAGGCCAGTTATTTGAAAAAATGAATGCCTAAAACACTACCATTTTTTAAAATAGTTCACCATTTACCTTGGTTGAGTGTGGAGAATTTATGCACAAGAGCTTTATTAGGAACCATCATGCTTCATCACCCTCAAGCTAAATGTTGGGCAAAGAAGAAGCTAGAGACTACCAAGGATGCCCACAAGCTGAATGATGGACAAGATTAACCAGAATGGCTTAGCTGTTTCCTCGTTGCTCAGTATAACATGTCTCATCAACAGCAGTAGCCAGTTATACAAAATCACCAATGAAAGAATGTAAAATGGAAATTTAGAATCCCTGGGTTCATATCCTAGCTCCCATCTCAAGCAAATCAATTAAATTTCCTAGGGGGTTAGTATCTCTATTTGTCAGTATCTCTCTTTGTAGAAAACCCTTGCTTTTTTTTTTTTTAAAGCATTAACAAGATAATATGAGTGAAAACACTCAGAATGGTGCCAAATAAATAAACACCCAATACTGGATTTGAGTAAGAGTTTGAGATCTAAATGAGATCATGGTCTGCTTATGCCAGGTGTTGAGTCTTTGCTGAAATGAGTTAGTGAGATAGAACTATTGAGACCACAGATCTTGGGTCATATTCATTAGTTGGATAGTGTAGACGACCCATCTTCATATTAACTGTCAACAGATAGACTCCTATTTGGAGGACTAAAAATTCAAGACTTTTAGGAAGTAGTTGTCTTTCTGATTGTGATTTTTTTTTAAAGATTTTATTTATTTATTTGACAGAGAAAGATCACAGATAGGCAGAGAAGCAGGCGGGGTTGGGGGGTGAGTCAAGCTCCCTGCTGAGCAAAGAGCCTGATGTGGGGCTCCATCCCCAGACCCTGAGACCATGACCTGAGCTGAAGGCAGCGGCTTAACCCACTGAGCCACCCAGGTGCCCCTGATTGTGATTTTTTTAGATACTCTGCTATTGAACATACCTTTACCACAACATAAAAAAGCTGTAATCAGCTTCACTGTTGAAGTGAAATTTAAAAAAAAAAAAAAAAAGTTGGCTTTTCTACACTTACAGAACTTGAAACAGAAAAGGTAGAACATACCCAATTTAGTAAAGGTTAGTGTGAGAGCTAGCTGCCTCTGAGACCCTAGAGTTTCTTTAATATTGTAACATAGTATGCATAACCATTATCATGCATAATTCAAACCTATCTATTCCCTAGGGAATTTGACAATGTATATTACCTGTCCCAGCATAAAACTGGGGGGAGAAGGGATTCCAGAAGAGTTAAGCGGAATATAGAGAACTTAGCAAACTTAGCAAACAAATCAGTTTTTTAAATGTCAAAGGATATTTAAAGGAACTTGCCAAGATAAATACCATAGGTTCAAAGGAAAAAGAAAAACCACTTATAATGAATTAATATTTTAGAGCTCACTCTCATGGCCCAGTATATGGCATTCTCCTTGTATATAATAATGAAATAAGCTCATATTTAGCAGACACTCACCAAAGGGAAATTGATTTCTGGAGCCCACCTGACATTCAACCCACAGCTTGCTACTGATACGAAGAAAGATTAATGTACCTGCTCATAGTCAGTGGAGATTTGAGGTTGCATCTTATTCATGACCAAATCCTCTCCAGCCAACCATGCGACTTCCTGGAACCATCTGTGAGAAGCTGTGGACTATGTCATCCTGGGCCATTTATCCAGGCATGATGTTTAATTAGTGCACACAAAGTTGATGTGAAAGGCTTGGCAGCTCATCCCCTCACCCCTGTTGGGTTCATTGCCTCATTAGAAAAGCCCTGGATGGTTGACCAGCCAGACAAAATTAACAAGCACATTTTTCTAACCATCCACAATAGCAGTAACTAACATTTTCATAAAGATTTCAGGTTTATAAAATGCTGTTACGTATGTAATGCACTTTGTTGCAATGTTGTAGACAGAGCACCAGACCTTGGATTTGAAAACCCCAAGTCTAAATCCCCATTCTGCTATGATGTGGCATTGGAAAAAGTAGTCTGTCCTCTTTATGTCTGTTTTCTGCTCTGTGAAATGCTTGTTTGGATTAACTAAGGGGGTACATGTGAAAATAACTGCACCTTTGCTGGTGTTCAGTGATTACTGCTGTGACCGTATCGACTACCTTCTGTCTTCTCCATCTACCTAGTTTAAAGAGCAAAATGCTCTGCCATACATCTGAAGAGATGGTGGCCCCAGACAGACCCTCTGAATATGCTGAATAGATTGAACCACCACTGAGTACAGAGGTTAACTGAGAAGACTATAATAGGAGACTCAGGCAGGGAGAGTGGAGTGGAAGAGAGTGTCACATAGGTTTACACATCTTCAGATAAGATCTCATTGGCAATCCAGACTTCCTAGAAATTATTCTCCAGCTAAAGCAAAACTCTTGTTGGTTGCTGACCCAACCATGTGACTGAAGGGAACATTTTGGACAGAACACTGAAGACTGTTAAAGTTTGAGTCCAGAATAGACACCTAGCCTCTTGCATCTCCACACACACACACACACACACACACACACACACACCCCTCCCCAACACACATGTTTTGTTTTGAAATTCCACAACTGAGTCCTGAGCTGCCTCAAGAGAAGGGGGCTGGAGCTCATACGGGAACTGTATTTGAAGGAAAGCAGTGATTACCTCTCCTATCTTTCACAGTCAAATAAATATTTACTAAGTAAGGACACACAGCATACATTAAAATTAATGCTTCGCACAGCTTTGGAAATGTCTGTCATTTCTGTCAATGTTTCAATAGCTCCATGACTGTGAATGGCTCTGCTGTCTCTCAGTGAGAGCTGCCATTTTCCTGACGGTGCTCAGCAGGAGATCGGGGCTGATTATATACTCCGAGCCAAAGGACGAGCAGCTAAGCAGAGGAAAGCTCAAGGGAGAGGGGACAAGCTTACATTCAGCGAGGTCTGCAGCCGTTCTACAGTATTTGGGGAAGAGTAATTGAATGGTGATTTCAAATAAAGAAAAGGAGCAGCACCTAATAGGGACATCCGTGTTTATAGACTATTAGCAAAAGAACACTGGAGGAAACTGACAATCATCTTTCCTTGGTTAAATAGCCTATGCAGAACTATGTCTTCCGTATGTCAAGTTGTCACCAGCCCAAGGGTTTAAGAAGGGACAGTTGGCACTTAAAAGATATTGATGCACGTGTTTACCCAAATGTCATTCATCCAACGCCTGTGCAGTGTGCAGTGGAGATATTTGGACTCGAGTAATTTTATTTTAGTGCTTTCCCCTCCTCTAGGAATAGTGTCAACTCCTGACACTAATCTGGAGGCTAAAGTGATGGCTCACAGTTTCATTAATGGTATATTTATGATCTCTTCAAAATGCCAGTGATCTACTCCTCTTGGAAAATATACACAACAATTAAGGAAGCCACATTTTTAGCCATTGCTCTTTCCATTGGCACCTTGGGTCCTACTGCAGCTGTGGTCCCCAGAAAATGGAGAAAAACTTGACCAGCTATTTTTGGGGCAGTGAGAGAAACAGATCTGGAGAGCTGTAGAAATGGGGAAAGTAAGAGGTGAGATGGGAAATAGAAAACAGAGAGGTATGGGTTACATAGTCGACAACATTTTCCAAGTATTCAGAAATGAATTAGTGACATTCCTGAATGTGCTGGAATGTCTTGCTTCATTCCAGCTGTGTTTTCTCTGTGACTCATACATACATCAGGGTCCCATCTTCTCAGTTCTGATATATGAGTGGTCCTCTTTAACATCAGTGCCGCCTTCTTGTACTTCTGTTAGAAAGAAAGCCAGTCCTCTCTACCGATATATTTATCAATAAAAATTCTTCCCTGTAAGAGGGATTTTACATCATAAAAATGGAGTGGAGGGGCACCTGGGTGGCTCAGTGGGTTAAGCCTCTGCTTTCGGCTCAGGTCATGATCTCAGGGTCCTGGGATCAAGCCCCGCATCAGGCTCTCTGCTCAGCGGGGAACCTGCTTCCCCTCTCTCTCTGCCCACTTGTGATCTCTGTCTGTCAGATAAATAAATAAAATTTTTTAAAGAAATAAAAAAAAATAAAAATGAAAATGGATTGGAAACTCACTAAAGAAGCTCCATCTCGAAGCCTTCTTGAAGTTACCTGGGTGTTTGAAACATTCTTTATTATTTCAGCATAAATTGCAAAGAAACTTGAAGGTCCAAATCCCCAAATCCAGAATCAGCATAGGTTTTAGTTTGGGTTTCATAAAAGCAAAACCTGAGATAAGGGTTCTGGCACAGTGATTATTGAAGAAGGGTTCTCAGTGCTCTAAGGGTGGGGAAATCAGGACAGCAAAGGGAAAGAAGCCAAGCACAGTCTAAGTTCAGGTGAAGTCCAGACTCTGTCTGAACCTCAGGGGAGCTCTGGAGGATAAATAATGCCACAGAGTTTTTTCCACTTTGAGGCAAGGGAGCTAGAATTTCATACTTCAGAACCAGTAAACCACTAGCTCCAGGATACCCCAGAGGAATGTAAACTCCAAGCACTTTTGGCTCTTTGAAGATCTCGATAAAGAATGTCCAGTGGCCTAAGGGAAGTCCTCTCGAGAAGGTATGAGCTGTTAGGAGCAAAACATACAGGAGCTAGGGGATGGTATGTGAGGGGATCTGTATGGCATTCCAACAGCCTATACTATGACATACGATCATATGGTCATTTATTAACTACGTGATCATTTAGTGCCTACTATGTGTCAGGTCCTGGGCCGAGTGCTGGACATAAAAAAATGAACAGAAAACGATTTCCTGAAATACTTCAACAGCTCGAGGAAAGGCCAGACATATGAATGAGATCACAAAATATAATGTGGTTGGTATTTTCAAAAATAAAAGCGCTATGAAATCCCAATGAATAAGTACCTAACAGCAGGGGTGGGTGTCATACAAAACTTCAGAGAGAACATAATCCTAAATATCTGACACTTCTAAATAAGTAGAACTTGAAATCTTTGTGAAAGGATAAAGTTCTGCACACTCAGCTCAGCTAGCTCTGCTCACTCCCTGCATTATTGTTGTTGTTTTCCTGAGACATCCATTAAATATTCACCCAGAAAACATTTAGTGAGAACCTGATATGTTCCAGGAACAACAATGGGCACTGGGGAGACAAAGAAAAAGAACAGTTCCAACCCCTAGAGGAGCTTACATCCTGAGCTCATCATTTCCCGTGTGGAAATTCAGATTTTTCATCTGAAAAATAGGGTTTATAAACTCTTGATACCTAGCTGTACCCAAGGATAGTTCATGAAATGTATGAGCTCAATGGAAATGTTTCCAATAATTAAGACCTCAAAGCCCGTGGGTGGTGGGAGACGGAAGCAATTTTTCTTTTTTTCATCATTGTGAAAGGTGTGGATAAAGTTAGCCACAAACTTAAATTCAGCTCTGAGAATAGCTGACTGTTATCCCCAGTGAAATACCTAAAATGTCTTAATATATGGTCAAAAAATAAAAGTAAAAAGTCAATGAATCCTAAGCTCCCTGTGATAGTTACAACCATAGGCAGCCAAGCAAAACCACATATGAAAAAAAAAATCACAGTGAAGGATGGTGACACCCAGGGCCCAAATCTGGACATGACTGTCAATAGAAAAATGAAGAAGGAAAACAAGTAATGTGGAGGAAAAGCCCATCCTAAGTGATTCTTGCCCCCACATCATCTGCCGCAGCTCACCAACTGTGATGCCCTCCTTTGGCTTGTCCAAATCTTGCCTAAACTTTCCCAGACAGCCAGGTTCTACCTCTTTAATGAAATAATCCAAACCTTTCTCTTAATTCTAACAGTTCTTGTGTCTACACCACTTACTGAGCTCTTTACAAATCATCTGGTCCTCTTTCTTTCTTTTTTTTTTTTTTTTAAGATTTTATTTATTTATTTGAATGAGAGCACAAGAAGGGGATCAGCAGAGGGAGGGGGAAAAGCAGGCACCCCACTGAGCAGGAAGCCCGATGGGATGCGGGGCCTGATCTCAGGACCCTGGGATCATGACCTGAGCCAAGGGCAGACGCTTTAACAGACTGAGCCACCCAGATGCCCCATCTGGTCTTATTTCTTAATTGTCTCTTATATCCCCCAACAAGTTTATAAACTCCTGGAAGATAAAAAAAATTCTTATTCTTTTTCATATCTCTAAGCTGAGTTCAAAGCAAATGGAAGAAGGGAAAACTCACGCTTATGATTGGAGGAATAGACAGTGTCCCCAACCTCCAAGTGTGCCTTCAGATTCTGATGGACAAAGTACAATGTGGGTGCAGGAAGAGATTGTATATTGGCAACAATGCAAATGAGTCATCAAGCTTAGCAAGATTAGCCTGGAAACAAAACAGAGAACCGGGTGAGATCAGGATCTGCATCTAGTGAAAAACATGACAACCCTAATCAAACGGTTGACAAAAAGCAAAGGGCAAGAATCAATTTAAGGAATAAGTCAGGATCAGAGCTGGCAGGGGCTGAAAATCAAAAAGTTAGAGAAATAAAATTTGAATGTTAGGTCTGAGCCATACTGTATAGACAACTACTGAGATCAACCTCTTTTTTTATTTTTAATTTTTTTTACAGACAAAGAGTTGTGCATAATGCATATAACTTGATAAGTTTGGACATAAGTACACACCCATAAATCCAGCACCACAATCTATGCCATAAACCTACCCATCATCTCTATGCTTCCTCTTGCCCTCTTCTTCTCTTGTCTTCCCCCTTCCCCTCTTCTTCTCTTGTCTTCCCCCTTCCCCTCTTCTCTTCCTCCTCCTCCTCCTCTTTCTCCTCCTTATTATTATGACTTTGTGAAAAGAACACTTAACATAAGATCTATTCTTCTAACAAATTTTAGTATACAATACAGAATTGTTAATGCTACTGTGTGCAGTAGATCTCTAGGACTTACTGATATTATATAACCCAAACTTTATTCCTTCATATTGACTCATAACTCCTCATCCGCCCTAGCCCTTGACAACCATATTTCACTCTCTGCTTCTATGATTTGATGATTTTTTTATTATCATGTATTAGTATCATGTAGTATTTGTTCTCCTCTGTCTTGCTTGTTTCACTTAGCATTATAACCCATAGGTTCATCCATGTAATTGAAAATGACAGGGGTTCCTCCTCCTTTAAGGCTGAAAATATTCCATTGTGGATAGATAGATAGATAGATAGATAGACAGACAGATATAACATTTTTAAAATTCATTCATCCATCGTTGAACCTTTAGGTTGCTCCCATATCTTATCTACTGTGAATAGTGCTGCACATGGAAGTGAACAGAGAAGAGCAGATGTGTCTTTGAGATCCTGATTTCAATTCCTTTGATATATATTCAGACAGGGGATTGCTGGAGCATATGGTTGTTCTATTTTCAGTTTTTTGAGGAACCCCCCCCCCATACTGTTTTCTATAGTGACTGTACCAGTTTACTTTTTCACAAACTGTGTTGTACAAGGGTTCCCTTTTCTCCACAGTCTCACCAATATTTCTTACATTTTGGTTTTTTGATGAATGTCATCCTAACAGATATGGAGTAAGTGACTGTCTTCTTTTGATGTCTGAGTCTCCACTTAGTGATTACTGTTGAACTGTGTTGATGGCTGCCTCAGAGGATAAGAAGATACAGGTCTGCACAGCTTATATGAAATTCCATCTTTGAGACAAAATTCTTAAAGACTACCATGATTCTCTGTTCCTCAATTTATTATCTGCTGAAAATATTACAGAAATTCTGAAATGGCCATGCCCAAAGGAAAGAACATGTGCTCCAGGTAACAATTTATCAAGACACTTCTGTTGTTTCAAACAAGTATCTTTGACTTTTTATAGGAATAAAGGTAAAAATAGGTAGAAGTTAGCTGAAAGTCGTGGGGGAAGCCCTCAAGGAAGCAGCAAAACTGAATGCCTAGATCAGCATGGTCTGCAGAACTTCCAATGATAATGGAAACCTTCTGTTTCTGCATTGTCCAATCAATATGGTGGCCACTAGGTATTAAGCAGTTGAAATATGGCTAGTACAACTGAAGAGAGACTGATTTTTTTTTTCCCATGAATTCTAGTTAATGTAAATTAAGCTAAGCACACGTGGCTAATGGCTCCTAACTGTAGTGCTAACCTAGATCTTCACCATAGACTGATGAAGAGAAAACAATAAAATAAGGTGCTTAAAGGAGGAGAATAAAAGAGATAATGACTAAAATTGAGAAAGTGATGAGAATGGGTAACAACATTGGTCAATGGAAGGAAAGAGAGAATAAGACCATCTGGGAAATCTGTTTTTATTTAGGAGATGTGTTGCTAGGAGATATATCAGCCTAAGACCAGAGTTAAAATAGCTTAGCTAGGAGAGGTTAGACTGGCAAGAGGCCTTGTCAGGAAATATCAACCAGTTTCTACAATCTGGATGAATGTTGAACTAAGAACTCCTTCCATGTTCAACTTCCAGTATCCTAAATAAAGCCATGTGCAGTATCTGTTTCAGTTTTAGATTAGGCCAAGGAATATCCCTAAAAGCCACTTTGTGTGATGCTACTTTTGAAGGAATGATAGCTCTAATTATTTGAAAGATAGCTCTGACTGGTTCAGTCTTTAACCCCAGAAAAGACCACTATAGGAAATGACACTCATCCTTAAGTGTGTTTCATCAATTTACCAAATGGGTAGATGTTTGTAGCACTTTATCCATCAATCCATAGAAAAGTAGATGACTTTTCTTCTCATTGGTGAGATGGAGAACTTTCTCCATAGACCATATATGATCAAACATACACCCAACAAATCAATCCACCTTGTTCATGTTCTATCAGAGACATTTTCTGAATACCGGGAGACTCTACTGAGGTCATTAAAAATGTGGAGGGTGGGGAAGTTCCTGCAGAAGGAGAACAAAAAAAAAAAAAAAAAAAAAAAAAAACATGCTTTCTTTTTTCTTTGAATGTAGGAAGCTGCTCTCAAATCAAGTTATTTGCATTGCTTGTTTTGCACCTTCCCCTTGAGTAGGCTATGCCCATCTGACCATCATGTTTATATGTTACACTAAAAAGCTATGCAGTGGAGGGAAAATAACTAGTATTTTCAGAAAGCCAAACTGTTTAGGAAGCCTTTCTAAACTATTATCTCCTTGGTCATCAGATCATCTTCATTTTGCAAAAGAGACAACAGTGACTCTGAAAGTCACTGAGAGAGAGTAGTCTGCACCCTCTAGGTTAGCACTGCAGTTAGGAGCCATTAGCCACGTGTGCTTAGCTTAATTTACATTAACTAGAATTCATGGGGAAAAAAATCAGCCTCTCTTCAGTTGTACTAGCCATATTTCAACTGCTTAATACCTAGTGGCCACCATATTGATTGGACAATGCAGAAACAGAAGGTTTCCATTATCACTGGAAGTTCTGCAGACCATGCTGATCTAGGCATTCAGTTTTGCTGCTTCCTTGAGGTCTTCCCCCATGACTTTCTGAAAGTCAAAGAGAGAGGGTAGTCTGCACAAGGTGACCAAGCTGGTGAGTGGAAGAGATGGAGTAGCCCAGGTTTCCTTCAACCAAATCTTAACTGAAAGCACCTACCTCAGGGAGCACCTGGGTAGTATAGTTGGTTAAGTGTCTGACTCTTGGTTTCAGCTCAGAATGTGATCTCAGGAAGTCGTGATCTCAGGGACCAAGGGACCAAGACTAGGATCAAGCCCACTCTCACATTCCACGGTCAGTACAGAATCTGCTCGAGGTTACCTTTTTTGTGATAACATTTTTTTAAAAGATTATATTTATTTGAGAGAGAGAGAGTATGAACAGGATTAGGGGCACAGTGGGAGGAAGAGGAAAATGTAGACACACTGCTGAGTAGGGAGCCTAACATAGGACTCAATCCCAGGACCCTGAGATCATGATCTGAGCTGAAGGTAAGTGCCAAACTAACGGAGCCACCCAGGTGCCCCAACACCTTACACTTTAAAAGAAATTTGGATATATTATCTAGATTGGTATTTACAATGACTCTTTATTATCTGCACTATATTGATGAGGAAACCAAATTTCAGAAAGGATGGATGTCTTGTTGACAACAAATATTTACCTTAAATAAAATGTTCTTTCTATCAGAACGACAGCATCCCCCCTTCTTGTGCATATTTACACTGAGGCCAAGGAACATAGGACAATTACTCAGTAAATCAAGGAATTTGGAAAGATAGTACATTTTTAATTCTTTCTGGTCTGTATTCTCCAAAATTGTACTTTCTAGTTTCAAAGCAAAAATTAGGAACATTGTGAGTGCATTTAAAATATAAACAGTGGAATTTTTCTAAGTTTCAGAATTGGTCCTTATTTTAATATATGAGTATCCATTTCTTGATTTTAAAATAATGTTTTATAAAATTTGAGAGAGACAAACTCAGCTTAATTCAATCATCTTTTAATATTTTGATTCATTTTCTGTTTCCACCTTTGTATGCATGTATATATCTTGTGGGCCACCAATTTTTTTCTTAGATTGCCCATTCACAAAGGTGGAAGAGAAGACAAGCAGACAATGTGAATTATGTAAAACTATTCATACTACACAAACCACAAAATGGGATTTCTAGGATTTCTCTATGCCTCACTATTGGAGCAAATAGAGTATAGCAAGGAGATCTTGAACCAGTTCAACTGAAGATATTTGAACATTGAGAGCATATTTAAGTTGCTGGTCTCTCTCAAACCCAGCTGGATATACCAAAGTGAAAGGATATCACGTTGAGACATGACCCAGTAAGGTGTCACAGTTTTATGGTCCTAGTAAGGATGGACTCATTTCATGAGTCTAAAACCCAAAAGGCATAACTACTACTTGCTAGTCCCCGTGATGCAATCTGAATGTTATGTCCATTTTGCCAAAAAACATATGGTCAGAATATGTTAAGATACAACAGTGAATAATGAAATGTAGGAACATGAAATTGTTTTTCAGCACTAAGAAAGCAGTTAGTAGGGAAGTCAGAAACCAGGAGGACATTCTTGGGATCTGAAAAGAGAGAAGGCTAACTTGTCCTCTCATTCATGTTTCCTATGACATATAAAATCTTAGAAAAAGACAATCCAATATGATGATCTGGAAAGGACATGATCACAACTTGAAATAAACAAGTTAATTCATACATCATCTCAACTATCTGGTCTCATCTTCTGGTCTATCTATCATCTCATCTATCTGATTAATTCATGAATCATCTCATCTCATCTGGTAATACCATACCTCCGGTCAAACTTGAATGGAAATGACTGCTCCCTATGCCTCATCTTTGTGCCACCACTAAGCATCACCTAACTGCTGTTAATGAAGCATCTAGCCTCAGGATCTGGCTCCCATTCATAAGGAGTAAAGGATCAAATCTCTACACTTCACAGCAAAAACTCCCTCATCAGTAGGTTATAAAATCAAACCATTTTCATGGAATTTGTCTGTTTTGGGAATGTTCATCTTTTGTAGATGTCATCTTTGAAAACCTCTGATGTTCTTCTTCCCTACATGATATGTTCAATCATTTTAGCAATATGCAGAAATGTATTGATCGCTTATATGTCAAGCTTGTGTGACATGCTAGGAGGAACTACAAATTAAAAGGAGGTTTACTCTTTCTGCTTTCCACAGGCTTACAGCCTATTAAGATAAACAAAAATATAGCACAGGAGCCAAGTATGTAAGTCAAGGGAATGCGTAATTAAATACTACATGGTGAGGAGGCCACTCTGATATACAAGAAGAAGATAAGACCTTGTGGGCTATAAGCAGAGTTGTCTAGTGGAAAACATACTGAAGTCAGAACCTAAGTTCAAGTCCTGGCAGCACTATTTTCCAGTTGACTGATCTTGGGCAACCTCTTTGAGCCTTTGAACTAGATGGCTTTGTCCTCTTCCTGCCATAAAACGCTTTAACTTTCCATGACTCATCTTGTGTTACAATGAAGGTGGAATAAACTTTGTATAAGTAGAGGGGAACAAAAGGGCATTTAAGATAGGAACAATGTAAACCAGTAGAGCAATGGATTGTGTCTGGAAGGGAAGACCCTAAGGCGATGACAGTAATGCTTTCTGGACTGAGAGTTAATAAAAAAAGACTAAATGTCAATACCAGGGCTGCCATTTGCTCTCCTCTCCCAACTCAGGGCCCTCCCTGTAGATGACCAGATCCAGAGATTGGAAACCTTACCCAGCCATACCTAGCAGGCCATCCAGATAGGCAAAAGATGAATTCAGAAGGGCTCTGAAATAGAAATTTAGCTTTGTCAGGAATCATTTTGTTGTTTATAACAGAAACCCATTCAAACTGGTTTAAGTAGCGAAGGGTTTGTGGAAATAATACAGGAGGATCCTATGAGACCCAACTGTAGAATATAACAATGAAGCCTCACATGATCTAGAAAATCATCACGCACCTATTCAGTCCATCTGACTCTCTGAGCCACATGGTTTCTTTCTTGCTGGGCGTCACCTTCATTCTCCTCTTGCATTATACCTGTATTCTTGCCCCAAACAAAACATGGCTGTAGCTTAACTCCATGACTGTAGTCTTTCAGGTTGCAACACAGTTAGGCTGCAGCTTTTGTGACCCATTTCAAATTCTAAGGAGAGCACTGAATTGACCAATGGCCAGCTCATGGGTTTATCATTTCTCTAAAATTTCTCCACTAGCCAATGGGTAGATTTAGAAGTTCTCTAAAATTTCCCTAATTACAAGAGTCCAGTAGAATTTGCAGAACCCAGTTCTGGTTCTTTCAGGGCTTTGAGTGGAGTAGGGTAAACTAGAAGGAGAATTTAGGTATGATGAGCAAATCAACTACTGTTTTTGCTACCAGCTGCTATTATGGCTTAGACATCTTATGGGTTAAAAAAGATTGTATGAACAAACCTAATGGCCTAACTATCATTTATAATACGTAACACAATTTTTATGAAAAAACATGCCTCCAATTCCAAATTTCAACAAACGATCTATTTTTAAGTTGGGGGCTATCTCCATACAATGTCTACCAACTAAACATGACATGAAATGAAGGCATTGGTTAGACTTTGTGTCAGCTTACTCCACAAGAACATTTCTTCATACCACAAAATCTCTAACCCTCATAAATACAGATTTATGCCTTCATGTAGAGAACAAAGGCCAATCGCTTAGAAAAGAATTTATTTTTAGAATGGTAGATGAATGACTGAGAAGAAGGTAAGATAGCCAGCCTTCCTCCATGGCATTAGGGAGATCTTCAATGAAGGAAACAAACCTTTGTTTCATGGCAGTCATCTGCCAGAAACTGTACCAAGGGCTGGACATGCCTTTTCTTATTTAATCCTCATTTTAAAAGAAGACTATTGTTAACCCCACTCTCCAGATAAAGAAACTAAGACAATGAGGACAACTTGCTTGTACAAAGTCATAAAAGTTGTGATAGAGTCAGTACTTAATACAGAGAGCATCTGGCTCCAAAGGACATGCTCGCTCACTGTCTTCACACTCTCATCAGCATGGCAGTAACGGGCATGAGCTCTGAAACCAGATGGCTAGAGCCCTACCTTGCTCCATGCCCGACCAGTCCTATGAAAGAGACCAAGTGCACCTGCCTCTCAATTTCCTCAGTAAAATTGGTTATTTAGAACCCATTCCAAAAGCTGCGAGAAGGATCGAGTGAGTTTAAAACTGTGAAGTGTTCAGAAAAATTTCCAATCCATCTTGAGCTCCTCCCCTCTGGTGCATCCAATTGGGATTCCTGGGCTCAAGGAGGACCAGTGACTTAGATATGCTCTCAAGGTACAGATATCTTCAGCAGAACTGAATCAAGGTCCCCTTGCATACCCTATTTGCTCCAATAATCAGATTTGGAGCAATCCTATTTTGTGGCTCATTCAGCATGCAGAGTTTTACATAACTCAGATGACCTGCTTGTCTTTTCTTCAGCCTTGGTTGATGAGCAATCTGAGAAAGAAATTGGTGGCCAGTGAGTGCATACATACATACATATATGCATAGAAGCAGAAAAAGCATCAAAGATCTTGTTGTTATTGCCCCCACATTGCTTTGGAGGCTATAATCCATGAGCAGATGATTAATACCATGCAAGTCATTGCATGGTATTAATGTAAGTAGATCTGATGACCAGCACACAACATATTTGCAAACTAGAAAATGTATCTAAATGTTAAAGAAATGTGAGGAAATCCAGGAGAATATATTTACCCAAGGAAACAAAGTGAAAAGTCTGTCAGCACAGATATTTTGGAATGAAGGTGGACCGAATACAGAAGAAGTAGGAGGAGGAATAAAATATGCTATCAGAGTAATCTTCCATGCCGGCCCTAGGGGGATAAACTAAGTAACCTAATAGGTGTTTTCCATCTTTGAATTCTCTGACTAGAATAGCAATGAAGGTTTTAGCTCAGAATTGGGATGCTACAGCCAACTTAGGAGGTCTGCAGAAAGAGGCTTTTATATTGCCTACCCACACCATGTCTGGCTTAAACTAGTGCTGACTGATTTCTGTTTTCTTAAGTGCTCACCCACCATAACAACATTTTCTACACACTATGTGCAATCATCGTGCACACATGCATACAATTATGGCGCAAGATACACGAGCATTTGTGTATAGATAGATTTTGAAAGGTAATGTTCATCCCTGATGCATTGGTTCTCTGATTTACATTCAATACATAGAGAATGAAAGCATATTTCTTTTAGAAAGGGAAGGGGAAAAAAAACCAGTAGCTGATGTAGTTTGGAATTTATGGGTCAAATATTAATTCCCTGAATATTTCAGTAAATGAGTATTATACTTGTAAGTTGCAATGTTTATCAAAAATGATAGTGTGTGTTGGGGGAAAGAGGCTGGCGGGGAGAGAAAGCTATAACTTCCTTCAGACTTCATTATCCACATTACTTGGCCTACCTATTAAAATTATTATGATTATGTCTTTAAAGGTAAAAATATGCTCATACTGATCACATTAATTTCCTTATGGTGGTAATGAGTTTGAATTACAACGTAAAAATATCTAAACCAAATAACTACCAGTGCTCTTGCAAAGGTTATTAAGAACAGAAGATTTCTCCAGATGGTCTAGAAATTATGCCAGTTAAATCATAGTTAAATAACGTATGGGTCAAATTCCATGATCTCGAATTCAATAAAAGTATTTTTTGTTATACTACTTTTTATGATATATTATGAGGTAGATAAATATAATATTAAATGAACATAGTTTATGATGTCAAATGAACAGATTATTACTTGGGGCTTTTTTTTTTCCCTAATCTTTTGCACACAGGTATTTGTTGAAATGGAATCTGACCCACATAAACAAATTTATCTTTATGGATGTGAATCTGATATGGCAGAAACCCTTTCAAAGTTCTATGCCACATGTTCTTTCCATTACTAAACACTTGAAACTATATGTTCTAAGTGCATGTAAAAGTTATTTCCATTGAATAAGGCATTAAATTCTAGATGAATCTCAAAAGGTAGTAAATTATTATAAAATACTAACTTGAACTGTTACAGGTAAAGACACTCATTGTGAAATAAATGTGCATGGAAAAATGCCTGAATAACCATTTCAGCATTTAATTGCCTCAGATTAGAATCCTTCATTTGCAGGAGATGATTATTGCGTATGCAGACTCTTTTCCCTTTCTCTTCTTCTAAGGTAGTCTAGTGACATTAAACATAACTTTCTTGCTTAGAGTCTCCCATCTTGAATTTTCCCCCAAGGTGCTTGAGTTTACAAAAAAAAGTCTTGGTGCATTTTTTTTTACCAGGGGACTATCATTGTACAATTTATAACCAGCCAGCCTCCTCTTCTTTAGGCAGCAGGCAGATGCTGTGTTTAGAGTTTGTGCAACCCTCATTCATTCGTACATTTTTTTTTCGACTAATAGTTATTCATTGCGCCAGACACTGTTCTGAGTGTTTCATGTGGCTAGAGACAGAATAACAGTCAAGTAAGGAGCAGAGAAGAAATCCTACATTCTTGAAGCAGGGCTCTGATTATACAGTACTTCCTTTGTTAACAATAATTGCTTGTTACCTTACGACACTATCCTTTAATTAGAAATGCCAATACAGGAAAACGTTAACTAGCTCTCGCACCTATTATCAAATGTAAGATACGTCAAAATTACAAGAAGTTGTAGAAATGCACGCTCGTAATAATAATGATAATAATAATATTATTATAATAGTAACATCTACCACTTATTAGTGCTGAGCATGTACTTGACACCATGACAAACACTTTACATTTAACCACCAGACTGTCAAAGCTCTTAGGGCAGGAACCTTGTATGTGTCTTGTTCGTGACTTCATCTCCAGTGTCATGCAAATTGTAAATATTCAAAAACTACTTTTGTCAAAGGAATGAATAGATGAAGGAATGAATCATTATCTCATTAAGTGCCTAAGAGATAGGTATTATTACCTATCTTTACAGATGAGTAAATTTAGGGACACGCGAGAGAGATGAAGTGTTTGGCAAAACTAGGATTTCAATCCAGTTCTGATTCCCTCCAGGGTCTGTGGTTACAACTGCTCCGCAGAGCACCTCCTGATGTTGTGGGTCCTGGGTCTCAATTCCTCATTAAATTAAACATATTCTTGATTAGAATAAGCTTATAATTCTCTTTCATTTGATAAATCGTTTGGATCACCTACTATTTTTTACGTTTTTTTGTACCACCCCTCTATAAACACTTACTCAGATGTCATACACAATACCTACAATTAAGTTTTGAAATAAATTTATCTGAAAACAAATCTTCTCCCTGCCACCCCCAAAATTTAAGGTTTGCATTATGAAAAGCAAGAGAGCCTCTCAGAGATGCACATATGGTTTCAGTAATCCAAATTGCTCTTCTTTGAATTGAAACCTGGTGTAGTGAAAGTAATATGAGTCTGCGTGAGGCAAACATGGGCTCAAGGGCTCGCTCTACTGACTTCACCAGTTGCCCGACCTTACTACTTTAACAACCCATGGGCCTGCAAAGCTCTGAGTAAGGGTGGCATTTAAGAGGCAAATTAAAAATCAGAGTCCTTCAGAGAACATGTTCAAAGGAAGCCACTGCAAGAGCCACAAGCAGACAAAAGACACAGGTGTGTGGTGGCCACTCCCAGAAAACACCATCAACCAGGCAGGCAGGGGTGCTAAGCTGGGGAACCCTCTCGAGGGGCGCCTTCTACTGGCCCTGGCCAAATGATGGGTCAAATGGATGCTCCTCTCCAGGAAAGGTGCCCAGAGGACAGTCCTTCAGGATGCAGTGTGCAAAGAGAGAATTGTTCCCTGATGCTGGGGCTGAGTTTTGTTCTTTTTTGAGAGGTCGGTGCCACCTCCATCCAGTAGGAGAAGTCTCTGGAGGAGAAGCCGGCAGAGGGTCTAAGATGTGAGACTGGATGATCTCTGAGGTTCAATCCAGCAACTACGTATTAGGATTCAAACTTCTGATCAATTTACAAAAGTCATCTTAAGGATCTCAAGTGGCCTGTACGTGCAACAAGACAGAACACCACAGTTGAGGAAAAAAAGGGGAAAAGAGAAGCTTCACATCACCCCGAGAGCAAAACCTCTCATGCTGGTGGAATTCTCTTAAATGGAACTAGGAAGCAGAGCCAAACAGACTTCAGAAAGGGCAGTGCTCTCTCCCTCTTCTCAACACCCCAAGAATAATGCATTCTGTGCTTATTGAATCTTCCTAAATATATGTGAGCGCAGCCTCAGATAGAATGTTCTAAAAGCATCCAGGAAGAATAACCTATCAAATTTCAGATTGAGGAAGGAAGGCTCGGCTCTCTAGCTTGACAAAGAATGCCAACGATATACTGAATATGCAATCTGGACCTTTTACTGGAGAGAGATTTTTAAAAAGTTAGAGAAGGTTTTTTCTCCCCAGAATCTTGTCATTAAGTGGGAGAAGAGAGCAACCAACATGGCAGAGTAAATTGATCACTAAGAGGAGGTACAAATAAGTCTCTAACAAAACAAAAATTCAGACTAAGAAACTAGAAGGAAGTTTCATGGAGAAATTGTGTCTTAAATTGAACTTTGAAGAATAAGCAGGACTTATAATAATTTAAAAAAAAAAACACAGAAAAGCAACCTAATTAAAAAATGGATGATGGCCATCGGCAAGCAATTTCCTCTAAAATGTAATATAAATGACCATAAATGTGAAAAAAAGAGATTAATCTTAATACCCCAAAATGCACATGAAAATAATTCAAAACTATTTTTCATCTATCAGACTGGCAAGCATTTTGTAAATGATAATATCCGTATTGGCACGTTTTTATGAGGAATCAAGCAAAGTTTATCAAGGCCCTTAAAATGTTAATATAATTTCACCCAATAAATCCAAATCTAATATTCTGTTCAAAGAGAGACACATAAAGACATACATCGAGGCATAATTTATAAAAATAAAATATTTGAAACTTTTAAATGTTTGAGAATATCTACAGAGTAAAATGTAATGATCTATTACCTATATTTTAGAAGACTATTTAATGACATTGGAAACTTTCCCTGTATATTAAGTGAAAAAGAAGTGTTCTAAATACATGTGTTTCTATACATAAGATATCTGCATGTGCTTTGACATAAACAGTAGAAGATACATATAAAGATATAATACTATTTTTGGATTATGGGGTTATGTGAGTTTATTTTATACTTAGTAACCTCTCTCATATCCTGAAGTTTTAATCAGATAAGTATTATTTTAAAACAATTTTTTAATGAGTTGAATAGGCAAGTAGAGTAGTGAAATGACATTCTAGGCCAAAGAACAATACAAGTAAAGACAAAAGACAAATATGAGAGACACTTTTGGAAAAGATAGAGTAGACCAATAAGGAGGAATGTAATAGTAAATGAGACTGAAAAAGTGGTTGGAAGCAGGTGCTGAAGACCTTGACCATCACGCTAATGAATGGATCCTATGTAGTAGAGATTCTTAAAAAGGGTGATTGTGTGATCACACTGGTTTGTAGGAAGACTATTTAAATAGCAGTTTGGGGGATGGAGGATGGATCAAAGGGGGAAAATCAGAAGCAGAGACAGACTGTTGTCTATATGGTCTAACCTAACAGTAGCTTCAAAACTTTTTTAGACTATGACCCAACACAGTTATATGCACACACAATTATCCTACCTATGACTGAAACAAAGGTTACATGAAAAAGTGATACCCTTACTTTATGAAATCTATTCTAATATTTTTTGTTCTGTTGTGTTCTATTCCTTTACACTCAATAACACTACATTTTTTTTTAAAGATTTTATTTATTTATTTGACAGAGAGAGATCACAGTAGGAGAGACGAAGGGAAGAGATCACAGAGAGAGGAAGGGAAGCAGGCCCCCTGCTGAGCAGAGAGCCCGATGTGGGACTCGATCCCAGGACCCTGAGATCATGACCTGAGCCGAAGGCAGTGGCTTAACCCACTGAGCCACCCAGGTGCCTACATTTTTTTTTTAATACTGGTCACAACCCACAAAAATAATTTCAAGATTTATATGTGACAGCACTACTCTGGGATAAGTCCAAGTCTCCCTATCCTCTCCCCAGCTGCATTCCTGAGGAGTGGACCAAGCTCAATAATGGGTCAAGATCAAGAACCCAGAGCTGGGCCATTATACTAGGAGCTGAAGATTTTGGGGGGAAGAGCAAGGGGGAAATAGCTTTTGAACTTGTGATGAGAATTATTTTGGGATAGCTTGCTCCCTTGGCCTTCCTTTCTTCCTGGAAATGCTTCTCCTTCCTGTAAATCACTTCCTATACAGCCAGTTAGATAAGAAGTCTAAGACTTCTTGTCGTCACTTCTGCCAACCTACTCCACCCACAGAAAGCCAACAGAAAACAAAGGTTAGCCCAGAAAAAAAAGCAACCTGAAGCAGATGAGCAGCTAGCCCAGATATAAGCAATCCTGTCAGCTGGCATGTCATCCAACCTAATTCCCAATACAGGCATTTGGAACAGAAGCCCAAGCCAACAGGAAAATATGGTAAATCGGTGGGCCGCTCTTGGTACAACTTTCCTTTGGACATAAGTTCATAGTGAATGTAGATGGAAGATGTGTTTTCACCTATCCTGACAGAAAAGAATTCCCTAGTCCTAGTAAGAAATGATCCAGGTCTTACCCAGGACAGCCGTTGTAGGATGCAAGTGGTGGATACATCCAGTAAACATATCTGTGTTAGAATCTGCTGGATTTGAAGACAAGTTGGATTGGGGAAGGGAAGAATGACAAAGAGAGCAAGAGAGAGGTGGGGTGGGGGGCGGGGGTTGGCAGGGAACAGCTCCTGGATTTCCGATTTGAGAGATTGAGATGGAAGCTAAGTGTATTCTGACATCATTAACAAGGAGAGAAATGTGGGAAGAGGAACAAGTTTTACGAAGAAAATAATGAGTTGTATTTTGGTGGAGGTCCAGAGAAAATTCAAAGCAAAGGGACAGAGGTACTGTATTCTTCTCCATTGAAGTGTTCCTGTTTCCTATGGAAGAAGGCAGACTATCAAGGGCAGTCAAACCAAATAATAAGTCCATCTATTATTACAAACATCTGGATTCAGAGTGAGCTAAGGTGTATCCCACTTCACATGTCAAATCTCAACAGCAGCACATATGTTGAACCCCGTTTTCTTGTTTACTTCTTCGCCTATCTTCTCACAACAAACCTCACAACTGAGAGACGCAGGGGTCATTACTTCCAGTTTGTAGATGAAAAGCTTAGACACAACGAGTTTAAGAGGATTGCCTGAAATCACATTGAGTTCTGGCACTTATTTTTTTTAACCACTGCATGTTTCCCCCCTGAAGCCTCCTCTTATTCAACAGTGAGCCTGTAAATTTGATCATGAGAAGAGAGGGGGAAATGCCAGCTGAAGAGGCCCAAGTGGAAGAGTCATCTTTAAAAGGACTTTGGAATATTCCAGAAGCCAGGAGGAAAAGACATGCCTGACTCAGGTTGTAAAATAGGATAAAATTGTTGAACATAAAATCCAGGCCATTAGAAAACATTTCCATAATTTGATGCTAGTTATGTTATGAAATACAGCCCCAATGAAATCAATCTTAGGGCTTTACAATCACTCAGGAAAATCATTTCAGATAGAGAAGGATGGTAAGGGAATTTAAATGTTTCCTGCTTCCAACACTCTGTTGTATTTTCTTAGGCAGAAAAGGGTTTTCAACCATTTTTGAAGCATGTTGACATAAATCATACATGTTCCAGCAATTTCGTCAAGTTCGTATATATGAATTATATTTTTATTAACAATTAGTTTAATCCTTTTGATCTAAAATGACTGAGTCTTGGGGCACCTGGGTGGCTAAGTGGTAAAGACTCTGCCTTCAGCTCAGGTCATGATCCCAGGATTCTGGGATCGAGCCCTGCATCGGGCTCTCTCCCTGCTCGGGAGGGAGCCCGCTTCCCTTCCTCTTTCTCTGCCTGCCTCTCTGCCTACTTGTGATCTCTGTCTGTCAAATAAATAAATAAATAAAGTCTTAAAAAAAAAATGACTGAGTCATATTTTCCTGGGTAGATAAAGTAGTGGAAAAAGAACTTCAACATTCAGAGAGGCCAGTATTTTAATTCTGTTTCTCCCACCTTCTGGATTGGTGACTGCAACTGGACCAGTCGTAGCAGAATTTATCTAAGCCTCAGTTCCATCACCTAGTAAATTAAAGCCACAGTACTCATCTTATATAATGTGTGTAAGGATGAAAAGAGAAAAATGTATATAAAACCCAAGTCCAATGCCTGATGTAACAGAAGCTCAATGAATAGTAGCTATGATGATGAAAAACAATGAAGGGAAAAAAAAACACTATACATCCACGTTGGAAAGATGTCTTTTTTTTTTTTTTTTTTTTTTTTTGTAATGAGGGTAAAATTCTTTCTGCAGGTTGCAAACTTTTAATAAAATACAATATACCCCTGCAAAATATATGTTTAGTTTGAACACTCGTATTCTGGGTGACCCTGGAAAAAATACCTTCTCTTCTTTGGCTCAGATTTTGCAAAACACCAGGAAAAGGACACTTAACTCTGACCTTTCCAGAAATATGGTGAATATTTGCTTTTCAAAGATCAGTCATGGTTAGAGGTTTCCTATATCAGAAGTTAGTCCAGCTCTTTTCCTCGGGTAAAGACATACGACTCATAATGACACATGCAAAACCATATCATTTCAGGCAGAGAGGAGGTAAGCCCTTTTGGTCAAGATTTTTAGAAAGGAAATATGGCTATCTTTCCAGAAAGACCCTTCTATGTCTTTAGAACTATACACTCTTGAGAATTTCTCCCTTAAAAATAAACAAAATGCCCACGTTTTGAATGTATCTCCTCATGTTCTAGCCTTAACAGAGTTGAAGTACAATTGGTTGCCACTCTCTGGAATAACGCTTCTTTAAGTACTGTGGGATTTATAACAGCTTCTTCTCACTCTTCTCTTCTCCAGGACAAATCATCCTAGTGCTTTTAACCTCTGCAGAGCATGCTAGAATGCCCTGACTCTATTAAAGTGCCTGGCACCCCATAGACCTTAATAAAATACTCTGGACAAACTGGCTAACGGATTGACTTTTGCCATAGATCTTATTTCCCAAAGTTCTAAACGTGCTTGTAGCTTTCCTGTCCAAGTTCAAATATAGTATAACACATCACAAGTGCCGAGAAGCAGGAAGTCCATCACTGAATCTGGCACTAGAGTCCTGGGTGGAAAATACCATTTGTTTCCTTGACAGTCTCTCCCTGGTAACTGGACAATGCGGGGAGCAGAGGGTTAATAATGCTAGTATGGGAGAGCCTCTACACCCTGCCAGTTCTCAGAGGACAGGGAAGGGTGATGGTGCTGGAAACGGGTGGAATTCCTGGTGCTGTTCAACAGGAAGTTGGGGGAAAGGTCTAAAGGTCTAATGGCCTCATAATTAAGGGCTTCTTCTCCAGGACAAGTTTATAATCAGGAGTTGTCCTACAGGAAGAAAAGGAAAGGACAACAAGTGGGAAAGTCACTTTTGCGTTGAGAATTGGCCAGCACAGAGGATGGAAGGCAGAAGACCTTTCCAACATGTTAAGAGCCAAAAGAGTACCTTTTAGTGTTTGTTTGGATTATATTTGCCTGTAACCCAGCAACTGGGCCCAGATGCCAGGAGCCCAAAGAGAACACTGCTGATGACTGGTGTACAGAAAGAAAAAGAATTCCTTTTGTTTTCTTACTTTTATGGTTCTTCTCAAGGTGAGTGAAAAGGGCTAGTCAGGACCTTTTGAAACTGTTTAGAACCCTTACTCATTTTTCTAACAACGGTCAGGATGATTTATAGCACCACATGTTCTCATTGGTGGTTTCCTCTTTTTTATTTTTGAAGACAAGACACAAGTGGGAAATGTGAATCTTGAGCCAGAGTTAAGCTGATCTTTTAAGCAACCAAATGAATTTTCCAGTCACTATCCCCCCATCTTGAGGCTTTCCTCCCTGAATCACTGAGCTCTCCCCCTTACAAGGGCGGTCATTCCTATGCTCAGTGTCACTCTCAACTTTTGGATTTCAAGAACTCCATGTTGCTCAATATTCTAAGCTGGTTTTGCTTAATACATTCTCCTTCTGTGTACTGAAAAGAAAAAGTAGTGGATTCCATGTCTGAAATTTATTAGATCTCCTATAAAATCACAACAAAATGATCTCAAACAGAATTATATTATTTCAGCAGATATATAGAAAATGGACAACACAAAACTAAGTCATTCTTGATAATCTTTGCAACCAGGTGAGTCTTCTTACTTCAAGCTAAATCCCTCCTCTGTTACTGTCTATTTTCCCTTGTTCCTAACTTTATAGAAATAGGGAAGAGAGAGTGTGTGTGTGTGTGTGTAGTGGTGGTGGTGGTGGTGGTGGTGGTGGTGGTTTTATTCCCATTTAATCATCATCACTCAGCCATTTGAAGATGATTATTAATACAGTCCCTGACCTCTTATTTTCTAGATGAATTAATATAAGTTTTATGATTCTATCCCCACCTCCACCATGGGTCTTATTTGTATGTTAGAAAATAACTTGGGATTAAAATACTTCATTATTTCCTAGTTAATTTAAAGATCCTAGAATTTCCCATAATGCATTCATTTAAATGGGAAAATCACAAGTAAATTTCATCTGACTGACGTATTTGGAGAATGTGGTTTTCTGATTAATCAAATATTCTCTATTTATTAATGTTCAAAAATTTGGGAATATATCTAACAATAAAACTATGTGCTACAGCATTTAACCACTAATGATCCAGATGGCTCTTTAGAATCCTGTACTGCTTTCATACCAGTTTTTAAGACTCTGTCATGCAACTTGGTATCCTGATATCAGCCATGATAGGAGTATTTATAATACAGAAAGCAGTCAACTCTACAAGGAGACTCAGTTGTTAAACATTCACTAGCACACCCCTAGCTTCTGGTCATTATTACAAATATAATAATTATTACTTATAAAATACTACTTGTAAAATCTATGCCCTCAAATATACCACAGCATAGTAGAATAAACAGAGATAATGTGAATACCCAAAGTCTATCATTTTCACTCATGCTTACACTTTCAAAAATGCAACCTGATTTTATTTATCTTTACTAATTATTTTCTAAGGTTTTAAAACAATAAAATTTCCTCATGAACTTAAAAGTGAGCAAAACACTAATACATGCTGAAATGACAGAATGATTTAACCTATTTAAAAAGCATATTCTAAAAAAAATAAAAGAATAAAAAGCATATTCTTTACACAGCAATATGTAAAGAATCCTTGCAAATCAATAAGTAAAAGATATGACACAATAAAAATTTTGCCAAGAAATACAAATGGCTACTAATTTCAAAAAAAACACCCTATGTATTGTAATAGACAAAATCAAAATAATAATAAGATTCTGTTTTATGTACAAGATCAGCAAATCTTAATTTCTTAATAAAAACATCTAATGGTGGTACAAGTATGGAGAAACCAGCATTCCTGTACTGCTAATGAGAATGTAAAATACCAACACTTAATAAAAAACTTAGCACTGTGTGTCAAAAGCCTTAGAAATATAGAATATATATATGTATATATATGTATATATATATGTATATATATACATATATATATTCTATAACCCAGAAATTATCTCTCTAGGAATTTATCCTAAGAAACTAACAAAGTTTGAAAACAATTAAATATTCAACAATATTAGATTGCTAAAGTAAATTAGATTATTAATATTCCATTGAAACAGCTATATTGCATCGAGGAGCTCATACAGAATTTCACATATATGCAAAGAAGGGAAAGGATAGGGGATAAGTCCGATGTCAACTATTTTAAGGAACCAAGTTCAGGGCACATTTGAGACTAGCATAGAACCAATTTATAACTCCAGATTCTTTATATAAAAATTAATATAATTCATTTTAACGAAGAGCCTTCATTATCAAAAACAAAACAACTAAAATGTGTTGCTGTGTATGCCTTGGGTCTTAAGGGTTCTAAATTTCATGCTTCACACTCTATACCGTCTTTCCTTCTACAACATTTCCAATAAACAGTATGTTTGTCACTCTTTTAACATGTTTTTATTAAACATTTTTATAGATCTCACCATGCCCCAGACTCTGCTATCATCATCCCTTGCTCATCATGGTAATAGCCTCCTTCATTTTTCTGTACTGCCCCTCCCCCCTCCCCAACAAGTGTGCAGACACTTGCCACTTTTAAATACTCAATCCTTAACACAACCCCATGGGATCAAGTTGACCTGCTTAGCCCATAAATACCGCTCTGACCTTTTCCATCTTTCTCGGTCCCGTCCAGCATCCTTGCTTCAGCTTCTCTGGGACACGATGCACATCCTCTTTCCGCAAGCTGCTCCCTGAGCAGTAAATGGGCTTCTCACTGCCCTCCCCGCCCACGGTCACCCCCAGCCCTCTTGATTCTTTTTTTTTTTTGAATCTTTTCTTCAGATCTGACTTCACTGGTTACTTTTCCCTCAATGAAACCTCCCTTGACCTCTCCCAATGACTGTTAAGTTCTCCTGGACCCTTTCTTCAGGGCCCCTGTTAGCCCACCTTTCTGAAAAATGACAAAAATTTGTCACTCTTCCTAATGCCTGCAGGAAACTCAGCAGCCGGAGCTCTGGCTGGTGTTCAGGCACCCCTTGGCCTGATGCTTTTGGGTGAGGCCCAGCCTGAGCAACTGTCCTCCTTAACATCTCTCATGGCTGCAATTTAACACTTCTCATGTGGAGCCATATTTCTTCTGACTCCAGCCTCTCCTGCTTTGCCCTCCTAGAATATAACCTTCTAGAAGGTCGGTGATACTGTCTGGATTTGCTTACGGTTGTATTTCCCCTGTCTAACACATTGCCTGGCACAGAACAAGCACTTAATAGGTATTTACGTATCAGTGATTGAATCTAATTTCCCTTTCCCTCACTGCCACTGACACTATTCTCTCCTCCACTTACCCTGGCCACTTCTATCCTGTTGAAAATCCACGAAGATTTTCAAAACCTTCCCAGAAGTCTCCACATGTGACAATTTACACCAAAATCACCCCAGGAATGAAGAGACATTGAGGTCCTCAAAAAAACAGGGAACCATAATTTTCACAAAAGGTCCAACACATGCCTTATCATTATTCAGAGTTCTTTGTTTCTAACATATTTTTAGTATTTGTTATTTTCTGCATTTTAAGTATGAAATGAATCATGGGATATTTAGAAAATAAGAACCAATAAGATCTCAGTTCAGCCTGGCAAATAATCATAAAACACTTCGGAACTACCAAAAAAAAAAGGGGGGCAAGAATTTACAAAAGAAATGACTAGGTCAAAATCATACTAAGAAAAGGAAGGTCCTAAAAAAATGAAGTTGTATAGTCAATCACCAGTTGCACTTGGGATTGAAGGGGGATTTATGAAAGAATAAAATCCAGTCTTCATCCTGGTAGATTTCCTGGCAGGTTTTCACGTTTTGATAAATTTGAAAAAACCTGGATTTCAGCTTAAAGCAAAGACTGAAAAGAACGATGACAGGTCTATAAGCTTTAGGTAGATAATGTTATCGTTTTGTAAATAATTTCTCAGATTAGAAATGAAACAGTAATTAATTAAGATAGATGGGGAAGATATAAGATGATGAGTACATATCAGCTTCTACATTCTAAGAGATATTCCCCAATGAATGGAGAAATGTGAGAAAGGCTGTTTTTGGAGATTAATAAAGATAGTGAAAAGCTTTCCTCTGATGAACAAGTTATAGCATGTCTTTTATACTTTCATAGTCAACTAAAGTTATGTGATATTTGAGTAAAAGGGAGATGAGAGATCTTGTAGGCCAGCCTCTCCTGATTTACAGCTGGGTTCTTTCATTGTTCATGCATGTGTATTGGGTTTAGACAACCAAAGGAAGGAGTGTGGGAACTGAGCTTAGCTCTCTCTAAGAGACCGTGATGGGAAGTTGATGAGCGCCCAGCAAAGAAGACAGAGTGTGTGGTTGTGAGATTGGAGGAGAATCAAGAGAATCAGAGATCAACCAAATAGTATATTCAAAGACAAAGCAGAACATTGAGTTTGATGGGGACTGAGATTTGATTAGAGGTCATAGGCTAGATGTTCTGGTTCCCACTTCCATGTTTTTTCCATAACGCCATCTTCCTTCCACTCCATTGTTACCTCACCTGAGCTACAGATAGGGCTCCCCCTCTCCCTCTAGGGAGCTGCTTACTTGAAATCAAGTCCAATGAAATTTCAATAGAGGTGGTGAAAGAGGATATCTTACTTTGTGGGTTTTTTTGAGACAAGGATTTGAGGGAGACAGAAAGAGGGTGTATTAATAAGCATGTTATTGCTATGGGCAACTGGCTCAGTTTCACAGCGACCCTCTGAGGAAGCATGAAGGATATGGCTTCAGCATTGTCGGGAGGGTCGTGCTGGGGGAGATATTCACAGACTCATTGGTTGAGAGTTTCCCACCCGGGGAAGTAAATATTTAGCATGTCCCAGGTTACCTTGTGCATGTTTTTCAGTGCTAGCAAAGGTCTCTAGGCAGAGAAACAGAGAAGCATGGGTACTTGAAGTGGGAAGCAGTCTGCAAGCCAAGGAATCTTCATCACTGCTATATGTGAACCCAGAGGTAGGCTGCCTAAATATGGACATCTGCTATGGAGGACAGTGCATAACTGATCATGGTAGCGCTGTTCACACACTTGGTAGTGAACTAGGTAGGTAGTGAACAGAGTAGGTTGGACTCTGTTTCTTGTTCAACTATAAGCTATTTGGGCAGATGACCAAGTGGTATTCTTCTTTCTTTTTAAATTTTTATTTTTTAAAATTTTATTTATTTATTTATTTTTAGAGGGATGGAGGGGAAGGAAGGGTAGAGTGAGACTCTTAAGCAGGATCCATGCTCAGCATGGATGCCTAGGCAAGGCTCTATCTCACAACCCTCAGACCAAGACCTGAGCTGAAATCAAGAGTCAGATGCCCAAGACTGAGCCACCTGGGTGCCCCAAGTGATACTATTCTTAAGCACTTGCTAAAGTGGGAGAAAATATACACTAGGTGAGAGATTATTTTTTAACAATATTTAACATGTCTTAAGAATAATAAAATATGGCTCAATAAATATTAGAAAGGATAACACTCTGCTCCCTTGTTTGCATCCAGAAATTTCTGGAAAATTTTTTGGTTTCTGCTGAAACTGAAAACAGGACAGAAAAAACAAAAAGAAAATTATTGAAATAGAAATATAAATATTATCAATAGCAAATTCTTTTTATTTTAAAATTTATTATTTAAATCCACCTAGTACCAAGAAGATTTCATCTGGCTGAAATAAATATTAATATTTCTATGTTTTAATAATATGCAAGTCTATGTAAATATCTCATTAAAATGAAATTATTCCTAAGTTCATCAGTGAGCTACTGTCATTATCTCAAGAAGCTATACTTCTAACTTTGATAACCAATGGGCCTTAATTAAATAGATGATAAGCCACTTCTTAGTATAGTTTCTTAACTTTCTATAGAGAACTTATTCACATAGATATGCCTTTAACCGGCGACACAGATGATCTAAACAAAGTTCTCACTAGAGAGCCCAGCTATTCCAAACAAATAAAAAACACGGTTGCAAGCAATGCCATTAATAGAGAATTGCCTGAAGCACAAGCAATATTTCCTACCCTCTGGTTCTCTGGGTTGTCCTGGATGAGGTCAGACCAGAGAAAAACATGCCCACACGGATAGCATTGCTTTGGCCGTTCTAGAACTGCTCTTATCCAATCAGGATTTGAAATTATCCCACTGCCCTGTTGAAGGGTTGCAGGTAAATCCACAGATGTAATGGCTCTCTTAAATGTTTAAAACCAAACATAAACAGCCAAAACCTTGCTGTTGTCTTCTGAGTGCCTCATCACTAATACTGTGTCTCACCTGTTCCGGCCTGCCCCAAACACACGAGTAGGGAGAAGTCTGTGCCATGCATTACTGTTAAATTACTGCAATTCCCTTTCTAATCATTTTTACTCTTGCTCCCATTTATTTAACTATTTTCCTCTTTTTACTGAATTTTTAAAAATAAGTTGACCTGAATCCTTTGTATAACTTGAAGAGAAATAAAAAAGAAAGAGGTAGTAGTAGGTGGTTGAGATAAATTATTTGAAAGCATTTAGGAAAGAATACAGTGATTATTGGATCCAGTATGGGTTCAATAAGAATAAATCAGACCAAATTAACAAGTACAGGAAAAAAACCATGCATGTAACGTATCCTAATTTCAAGAACATGTTTTCTGCTTCTCATAATATAATACAACAGATGCTAACTTAGCTAAGTGAATTCATCTCTGCTTGAACAATGATAACAAAGGAAGATTGATTGAACAATGATAACAAAGAAGGATTGATTAATGAATCTACTCCAACTTGGAAGAGGTCATTAGTAACATAATTCAAAACTCCCTCCTTTGCCTTGAATCTTCAAAGAGATCACAAAAACATTGGGCTTTGAGGATTGGGGATTCCATAAAGCTGGGTGAAATACCTAATAAAATGGAAAACAATATCAAGACTGAAAAACAATTTGGCAGTCTGAAATGGTAGACCAGTTATTGCTTAAAAGATTGTATTTAACAAAGATAATAAATAAAATCTTGATGTGAGAATTAAATGTAAAAGATTAAAACTTCTATTTCACAAGTTCAAAGTGAAGGAAAAAACCAAGACCTGGATGGGTAGGTGAATATTTGTTAAAATAAAAATGTGAGGGAACTGAGTGGTATTAAGTTGACCTAATATAACTACATAACATGATTGTTATCAAAAGGTAGAACCATTGTTGCAAATATTAATTGAAGTCAATACTCAAATGAAAGTCCGTTAAACTCCCTCTGTACTACCATCAGCAGTATACTGTTTGTGTTCAATACCCCATCTTTCAAGGACAGGATCAAATACACATTTGGAGAGAGAGAATTGAGATGGAGAGCCTCTGGAAATGCAGCAACAGGTGAAGGAACCAAGGATATTTAGTGTGGGATAACAACAAATTCAGTCAGAAGTTGAGTAGTATTTACTTAGATGGGTTGGGGGATGGATTTGTTTACCAACTTTTGGAAGGTGTGCTTATAAAAGAGAACAGGCATTTCATGATTTTCCAAACAGAAAAAGCAAGATTATAAGCTGTTTGAGGATAGAAACCATGTTCGAAAGATTTTAATATCCTTGGCAAGTCCAATTAACTGCAGGTGTTGTTTGATACTCACTGAAATAAGGAACTGTTGTTATTAGAAGACAGATTCTACAGGGCCCCCCGGATGGCTCAGTCCGTTGAATGACTGCCTTTGGCTCAGGCATGAGTCCCGGGTCCTGGGACCAAGCCTCACATAGAGCTGCCTGTTCCTTGGGGGGTCTGTTTCTCCCTCTCTTTTTGCCCCTCCTGCCACCTACTTGTTAGCTCTCTCACACTCTCTCTCAAATAAATATCTTTAAAAAGAAAGAAAGAAAAAGACCAATTCGAGCATTATATAGAGAAAAACTGTATAAGAAGTAGAACAACAGATTTTCAATATATTGATTTTCATATTGCTGGAAATATCCCAGCTGTAAAAACAATAGGGTGTAGTGGCTCAGATTAAGAACACAGTTTCTGGGATAAGGCTGACTTGGGTTCAAATTTCAATTTGAATTAGCTGTGAATTAGCTGTGTGACCTCAGCCAAATTACTTAACCTCTCTGGGTCTCAGTTTCTGTCTGTAAATTACATATGGTGCTAACTAGCTTTCAGTTTTGTTTTGATGTTTAAACCAAGACAATGTTTATGAAGAGTTAGGATGGTATCTGGGACAGTAGTAAACATTCAATAAATCATTATTACTCTGGCAGAAACTGTCTTAGTCTTCCAAGAATATTATGAAAGGAATTCTTACATTGGATGGGAAGTTGAATAAATGATCTCTTGGTCTTACTCAATTCAAACATTCTCTGATTCTGCAATTTCTCAGCAGTATTCTTTTCTATATCCTTAGCATTTATAAATGTCTCTAGAATTGGATTTATCTCACTAAACTGGAAACATTAAATTAAG
Organism: Mustela nivalis; assembly: GCF_964662115.1. Taxonomy (NCBI): domain Eukaryota; kingdom Metazoa; phylum Chordata; class Mammalia; order Carnivora; family Mustelidae; genus Mustela; species Mustela nivalis. Next base: position 68,677,835 of record NC_139032.1, read on the forward strand.
GCTAACTTCAAGCTCTTCAATAGGAAGGAATGGCTCTTTTTTTTTTTTTTAAAGATTTTATTTATTTATTTGACAGAAATCACAAGTAGATGGAGAGGCAGGCAGAGAAAGAGAGAGAGGGAAGCAAGCTCCCCGCTGAGCAGAGAGCCCGACTCGGGACTCGATCCCAGGACCCCGAGATCATGACCTGAGCTGAAAGCAGCGGCTTAACCCACTGAGCCACCCAGGCGCCCCAGGAATGGCTCTTTTAATCTGTATACCTCCAAGCGCACAGCACACTGCCCTATACTAAATAGTACCATACTCACTTTATAAATAAATGAATGATAAACAGTTGAATATTTAATTCATCTCAAAATGTAGATTTGCCATCTTTCCATGAAAATTTCAAGTCCAAATGCTTGAAAATATCCACTTGATCCAACATGCTTCCTTCAAGCCTAAATAAGAAAAGCAAATGAAAAAGACTGCAATTTATTTATCTCTAACCTTAGCCATTTAAAAAATGAACATTCTGAGCACCTTCTATGGGCCAGGTGTTTTTCTACATAATCTCATGTGATTTGTTAACCCATCTATGAAGTAAGTATTATTTTACCTAATTTGTAGATAAGGAAATTGAGTCTCTGAGAACTTAAAAGTCATTCAAGTCATACAATGATTAGGTGATATATACCTAGATTTGAGATTTAGTCTGTCTCAGTCAAATACTAAGATGTCCCTTTTAAGACATTTTTAATTGCAAAAGCACATGCTACAAGCTTTTTTTGAAAATTTTAAATTTAGCAATACACAGACTGAAGTATTAAAGCTCTTTTATAGCTTTTTGCCCAAGCCTGCCAATCCCTGCATTAATATGCTCTGATCCATAAGAAATGATGTGTAAAAGCACCCTTTTAAGTATTGTTCTATGCATTTACATGCATATATGATATATAAACATAGCATTAATACTATAATATTTAATACTAGGAAGGCAGCATTTAAAAAATAAATACAATTTTTAATGTAATGATGCAAATAGGTCTATCTCAATTGTAATGAAAACATAAAAATTTGTAATAGTGTAAACTTATATGCTATAATTTATAAAATAATTCCACTATTGTTGGGTATTTAAGTAGCTTCAGATTTTCTTTGATTAAAAACAATGCTACACAAACCATATGAGACTTTCGACTCCAGGAAACAAACTTAGGGTTGTGAAAAGGGAGGTGGGGGGGGGGGGGAACGGGGTAACTGGGTTGCAGGAGTTAAAGAGGACACGTGATATGAGGAGAACTGGGAACTAATGAATCATTGAACATTATATCAGAAATTGATGATGTGCTATACCTTGGCTAATTGAATTTAAATTTTAAAAAATTGGATAATTTTTCATTTTCAAAAGGAAACAAAACTACAGCAAACAACTTTGTTCACATATGCAAATATTCCTATAGGATAAATTCTTAGAAATAGAGATTTTTGTGTCAGAAAGCTATGAATATTTTAAATTCTTTTAGTTATCACTCCATTGTCTACCAACCCACTGTACAGATTTGCATTTCCACAAACTCAGTACGTGTATGTCCCTGTCAACACTGGATAGCACAAGTTGAAAAGATATTTGACAATCTGATGAATGAAATTATTATAAGTTTCATTTCCATGATTATTTGAGATGTAATACCTTTTTCATATGCATTTTGCCTATTTTGTATGCCTTCTGTGGATTGTTTGATGATACTCTATGTCCATTTTTAAAACATGGATTATCTTTTCTTTTTAAGGATTTTATTTCTTTATTTGAGAGAGAAAACGTGAATGAGAGAGGGCATAAGCAGGGGGAAGAGGCAGAAGGAGAAGCAGACTCTCCACTGAGCAGGCAGCTGCACTGACTGAGCCACCCAGGTGTCCCTAGATTGTTTTTTTCTTATTGAATCATTGGAACTCTGCAGATAATATTTATTTTTGTCATATATGTTGAAAATATCTTCTGCAGGTCTGTCTTATCTTCTGCAGGTCTGTCATTTGTCTTTTAAATTTATTCACCAATGAAATTTATTATGTAAATTAACTGGACAATCTATGACATTTTAGAAAATCTTTTCACACCCAGGATTGTAAAAATATTTCCCCATGAGTCCCAGTATGTTACAGTTTTTTGTTTTTTCGTGTTTATAATTTTAATCCATCTGGAATTTATTTTTGTACATCGTGTGAGAAGGGAATATAACTATTTCTTCCCAAGTAGAAACATGTTTCCAAAATTAAATCTGAAATAATTGATTATTTCCAACTGATCTGAAATACTATATTTATTATATACTAACCCTCACATGTACATAGGCTGGTTTTGGATTTTGTATTTTTTATTGTGTTCCATCCTGTATTCAATTTGTATTCAACTCTTGTCACTGTATCTGTATAATAAATTTTATGATATATGATGAGGCATTAGGCTTCATACTAGTCTTATTTTTGAAAATGATAATTTCCTCTTATAGGTAAGCTTTAGAATCAGTTATCAAGGTGAGAAAAAAGGCCATTTTGGTTGGGACTACTATGGATTTGTAGATCATTATAAAGGGAATCAACAGGGCCCCTGCGTGGTTCAGTGGGTTAAGCCTCTGCCTTCATTTGGCTCAGGTCATGGTCTCAGGGTCCTGGGATCGAGCCCCACATCGGACTCTCTGCTCAGTAGGGAGCCTGCCCCCCCCATCTCTGCCTACTTCTCTGCCTATTTGATATCTCTCTCTCTCTCTCTCTGTCAAATAAATAAAAATAAAACTCTTTAAAGGGAGTCAACAATATTAAGGTTTTTCATGTAAAAATGCAATGGATCTCTCCATTTTCATGTCATAAGTCTTAGTTTCTTTCAGTAAGATTTTAAAATATCATCACATGGGTTTTGCACATTTCATTGTTTATTTATTTTAGCTACATTATAGATGTTTTAAAAAATTGTCATCTGGGTGATTGGGATCTTCCATCCCCATTGTATTTTCTAAATGGTACAGTGACATACCCTGTGCGTCATCTACCGAGTAGCTTCTGATAACTCCTTTCTTGCTAATTTTATTTGGGGTCCTAATTTCATTTGGGGTCTGCTATATGCCCATTCCCAGAGGATGAATCATGATAAGGTCTAAGCCAGCCACGGTTAATCTAAATGATTGCGCTTTTACCACACGCTCATTTTCTCTAACACTTTCGCCATCAACGCTGGCCATGTTATCTAGTATTATAGAATGCGTGAAGAGAGAAAGTCTGATAATACTTACTCCTCAATACAAGTAAAACCCCCTTTGCTCCTGCCCCCATTCTTTCCTCTAACTTTCGATGCTGATGAGCAGGTGCAACACCTGTTTGGGATAAACCATAATATGGCCATGTGAAAACAAAAATAAAGCAGTGTGTTGAGATGATGTAGCAGAAAGATAGTGTCTTGGTCCCTGAAAACGTTACTGAGCCACTGAACATACCAATGAACGGATTCCCTTTTCAGGAAATAGGATTTAAACCTTAACTCAACATTCTCTAACTGAAACTGAATGCATCCAAACCTATTTAGATATTATTGGCATATGGGAAAATGAATAGATTTTTGTATATTTCCCTTGTTCTCATTTCCTTTTTTTTTTTTAAGATTTTTATTTATTTGACAGACAGAGATTACAAGTAAGCAGAGAAGACAGGCAGAGAGAGAGGAGCAAGCAGGCTCCCTGTTGAGCAGAAAGCCCGATGTGGGGCTCGATCCCAGGACCCTGGGACCATGACCCGAGCGGAAGGCAGAGGCTTTAACCCACTGAGCCACCCAGGCGCCCCCTCAGTTCCTTTCTTGAACTCTGAGTTCTATTCATTTTTAAGAAGATTGAGAGTTTCTAATTTGCATTCACAAATGATGATGGTTTGGTCTCAATCTATCTCATATTTACTCTTAAAATTTCTTAAATTATCTCAAAGGCCAAGACCTCAGTCAAATGTTGAATTGTATCAGTGAATAACAGGTATTTTCTTTTTTAATTCCTGATCTTAATGAGAATGCTTTTAATATTTCAGTAGTAGTAAGTTTTGCTGTAATTTCCTGGTAGATATCCTGATAATGAAAAAAGTACTCTTCTAGTTGTGAATTACTGAAAATTCAATTTTGTTCTATTTTGTTTTGTTTGTAATCAGAAATGGATATTAAATTTTATTAACAACTTGTTTTGGCATCTGTCAAGATGATCACATGGTAATTCTACTGTGTTCTGTTAATGTAATGAGCTACCTCAATAGATTTCCTGGTTTTGAGCATCCTTGCTTTTCTGGGATAACCTTATTTAGTCATGGTGAATTACTTCTTTGATGCACTGTTGGATTTTTATATGAAATACGTTGTTCAGAAGTTTTGCATTTATATTTACAAGTAATATTGATATAAGCTTTCATTTCTGTATTTGGTTTGCTTGTTTGGATTGTGGGGTTATAGAGTAATAATAAGACCAAAAAATGAGTACAAAATCTTTAAACAGCACAGGACTTATACTTTGATGTCTAGAACTTTCGGTATTCTTTAAATTTTTTCCATGAATGTCTATTACTTTATAATAAAAAGAAGTTAAAGATAAATTAAAAAGTACATACATATATTTTACAAACAAAAATTATCATCTGTATAAGGCATAATAGTTTACTTAGTGCCTCTGCAGTGGGAGTTGGGGATTTAACTATGCTTTCTGTATTTCTGTGGTAATTGGTTTATTTTTCTTTTCTCCTTTCTCTTGAGTCAATTTTCATTATTATATGGATTTTTGGAAAATTATCCTTTTCACCTAAGAAATTCAATTTTATTGATATAATAGTCTCATAACTTTTTAATCTCCTCTGTAGTTATGTTTCTTTCCTTATCTTATGTTCTTTTATCAGACTTATCTGACTTTTCTGTTGAGAGTTTAATTGATAAAACTTACTTCTTAATTTTTATAGAGTTCTGCTTTTAACACGCAATACATGCTACTTTAAAAAAAATTGGTAAAGGATTTGTAATTCCTTCAGTTCAAAGTGTTTGTGTATTTTAAATATGTTCTGCTTCTAATTAATACACTTGAAGATATTAACTTTTATTTGGCTAAAACTGGGTCACATCACATAAGTTTTCATATATAGTATTCTCAGTGTTGTTCTATTTGAATAGTCTGTAGTTTCAGCTTGATTTTTTTTAACCAAAGATATTATGAAAGGTATTTTAAAGTTTTTCAGTAAATAGTTTGTGTGTGTGTTTCTGTTCAGTTTATTTATAGTTTTTGTGTACTCTGATCTGTATTTTGCTTTCAATCTTATTGATATTATAGAGTTTTTATTTTTGTGGCTGAATGACTGGTCATTTTTAGTAACTGCTCCATGGGTATTGAAAAAGAATATCAGGCACGCAGTTCTACACATACATCTACAGTCAAGTTTAATGAATGTGTTATTCAATTCCTCCATATCCTTTTGTATTTGAGGGCCACTTAATTTGTCATTTTTTGGTGAGGCCTGTCAAAAATCTACAATTATCATTATAGTTTTGTAAACTTCTCCTTGTAGATATAACAAATTATACCTCACATATTTAGAAACTATATTATTAGGTACAAAAATGATGAATTACTCCTTTTACCAATTAAAATGTTTCCTTTTTCATTTTAGTATTTTAATCTTGAATTTTATTTTGTCCGATATTACTATATTTTCTCCTAATTTGTTTCTGATAACACTTCTCTGATTTCTGGTTACTTCCTCTGATTTCCAAAAACTCCTGGTCATTTACTTTTACTTGCAACCTATTTAAATAGCTGTTTGCATTTTTGTTTCTTAGACCATCGTGTTGTTTAACACATCTCCTTCTGGAAACTGACAGATTTTCCAACCCTCAGATAGCAAACAGGATGTAGAGGAATTGTACAACCCATTTACTCAACCTGAATAAAGTTTATGGTTATTAATTTGCTTTAATAGCATGAGATTCTTCATATCCCAATAGAGAACCTTTATCCATTAACACTTACTCTGAAAGTTGACACAAATATATTAACTCTACAGTTTGATTTCTGACTTCTTATTTTTATTTCTGAGGTTGTGTTTGTGTTTTCTATTGTCAAATCCTCTTGTTTATTTAAATCTTTTATTTTCTTTCACTGAATTAAAACAGTGAGTAGTCATTTAAGATATTAGACTCAGATCTGAATCTATTTTAAGAAAAGAGCCAAAAAAACCCCAAAAAACAAAAGAAAATAAAAACCAAACAAAAAAAGAAAATAAACTGATGTAAAGTTTTGAATGGACTGGTAACCCAATAATGTATCTACATTATCTATGTTTTGTAAAATTATAAAGAAGTCATAGATGAAACAATAACCTGTGTACCTACTGAAGGAATTGGAACTAAGTTAAATTACATATAAATTCACACATATATGTATAAATATGTACAGTATTACATTTATACATACAAATATGCATATAAACATTGCATTTATGTACATTTATATATATACATATAAATTATTACATATAATATAAATTTACGCATATATGTCTAAATTACTACTTACATATATGGAGAGAGAAATGCTGCTCAAATATTTAATAAAACCTAAGCAATATTGTGATCTTTTCCAGTTTAAAGGAATAAATCTGATAATAAAAGAGAAAATTAGGACCAAGAATAAAACAGACACATTTGCTGTAATGAAGGTAATCTTTCAATTAAGTGGGTAAAGAAAGGATGTTTTTAACAATACTATGACAATTGGTTAATTATTTGGGAATTGTTTGATCCCTACCTCAAACCACGTATTAAAATAAATTATACAGAGGTTGTACAATTAAATGTGAAAGTAAAACTCTTGATATTCGTAGGGGAAAAACACCCATGTACATAAGTAGTTGTCCCATTAGGGATTTTGAAGTCTTTTCTAATTTTATACCAATGGCGGAAGGCCAAAGAAAATGAGTGATAAATTTGAATACAAATATTTTAATCTCAGTATGTTGAAAAAGCAGTATTTTCAAAGTTAAAAGTAAAAACTAAGAAAAATATTTTTTCTATATTATAAGGGGTTAATATCCTTATTCTATAAAGTGACATCACAAATTATTGTAAAAACACAAACATATAGGGGCATCTGGATGGCTCAGTGGGTTGGGCCTCTGGCTTCGGCTCAGGTCATGATCTCAGGATCCTGGCTCAAGTCATGATCTCAGGGTCCTGGGATTAAGCCCTGCATTGGGCTTTCTGCTTAGTGGGGAGCCTGCTTCCCTGTCTCTCTCTGCCAGCCTCTCTGCCTACTTATGATCTCTCTGTCAAATAAATAAATGAAATCTTTAAAATAAATAAATAAATAACCACAGACATACAATCCTACCAATAAAAAACAAGCAAAGGATATCAACTATCGAATCAAAAAGGGGAAAAAATACAGAGGAAAGAGTTAACAGCAGTTCTCTCTGTATTTTTAGACTAGGTATTATTTTTTCTTTTGTTTAACTTTTCTGTATTTGCTAAGTTTGCTACAATACCTATTTTATAATCAGGAAATATAAATATATCAAGGTATATTTATAGACATGATGCAAAAAATATATTACTATGTTATATTGGTAATTTAACACTTGACAATTAGGAAAGAAGGTGCTATCTGAAATCAGAAGTCTTAAGTTCAAGTCCCAGGGCTCATTGAATGATCTTGAGCAAGTCACTGAACTTTGAGCCCTGATTTCTCCAAATAGAAAACAGAAGAAATAATCCTCATGTCATAAATTGTGAGGAATATATTTTTAAAAATGTATGTGATAGGGCCACCTGGGTGGCTCAGTGGGTTAAGCCTCTGTCTTCAGCTCAGGTCATGATCTCGGGGTCCTGGGATCGAGCCCCGTATCGGGCTCCTTGCAGGGAGCCCGCTTCCTCCTCTCTCTCTGCCTACTTGTGATCTCTCTCTCTCTCTGTCAAATAAATAAAATCTTTAAAAAAAATGTATGTGATAAATGCTTTATGAGGGTCACTTACAGATATCAGAGATTCCCATCACTGATCTGGTGTGTTAGGGCTTTTCCCAGCCTCCAGACAAAATCTGTGCATCTTCTCTTACAAACACCATATCCCTTTGCCTGAGGAGGGCTTAGGTTTCTAAATTGAGGAGGTGACAGTTGGATAGGTCTTGGATTTTGCAATCTACTCAGTGAATGGGACAGGAGCACCTAGTAGAGCCTGGCTACATTCAGGTTTATAGTTAAACGAAACTGTAATAACAATCACTATTGCTTTCCTTTTTCCATGTCATATGCTTTATCTTCCAGTTTTAGTATCCACAGAATTAACTCAGTTACCAAACTGATACTACAATTCCACGTTTATGACACTTAAAAAGCCTCAACTGGGGCACCTGGGTGGCTCACTCAGTAAGTGTCCGACAGTTTCAGCTCAGGTCATGATCTCAGGTTTGTGCGAATTCTCTTGGGATTCCCTCCCTCTCCCTACCTCAACCCCTCTCTCTTTCTCTCCATTTCTTAAAAAAAAAAAAAAAAAAAAAAAAAGAATAAGAAAAAAGGAAAAGTCTCTACTGATTTCAAATTCAGTCCTCTGTCATAAGTCAGATGAGAGGGCACTGGCAAATCTCCTTTTTCAATAACAGAAATAAGTCCTTTGTGAATGTTGCATGATGTAGATGCAGAGAAGCAATGCAAAAGGACCAGAATAATCAACTTTTCTATGATCCCTGATATGCTGAACAGCACTGATTCTCCATTTATATCTTTAAATTAAATGAAAGCAGAATTACAATTTTCCATGTGAAAGCCTTATGCCTCCTGGTCTTTTTTTTTTTTTTTTTGTCCCCTGAGTCTAAGCCTATAAAAACCATTCTAGATTGAATGATGAGAAGGAAAAAGTGGAGAAAAACCCTAAACATTCTCAAGGAAGAAAACATGTTGATATATGGACAACTTAACTAACTGCTCTGCTAATCCTCTGAGTTTACAAAAAAGATAAAATGGACTGAAAGTTATCACAATAATTTAGAGAAAGTGTAAAAATTATTTATTGGTTGACGAAGCTGTTAATTATTGTTGGTTATGTAAAGTGTAAAATCTCATTTCTGGGAAAACTTATGAAGGAAGGGAAAGAGAGAGAGGGAGAGAAGGAACCAAGAAAAGGAGAAAACTGAGGTTCAATACCAGTTCAAAAAAAAATCTCTTTTGCTAGGATAGGCGAATTGCATGTAGTTGAAATTGCCATGAAAAGAAATTGAGTAGGTGTGGATCTTCAGTAACTTTGGTATGTGATCTTGAGCATTTTTTCATGAGACCATTTTCTCATCTGGAATAGATAGTGCTTTTCAAACTGTGCTCCAACAGAACATTGCTGATCCCGAAGCTAAGCCAGAGAATAGTAGTGA